>NC_083282.1:20000-708653 GCF_963506605.1 Zootoca vivipara | reverse complement strand
AGACAAGGAGCCACTACAGAAAAGGCCTAGTTCTCGTGTTGCCACCCTTGGGACCTTTCATGGAAGAAGGGCCTCAGAGGATGATCTCGGGGTCTAGGTTGATTCATATAGGGAGAGGCGGTCCTTGAGGTATGGTGGTCTTGAGCCAATAAAGGTACCACACAGAACTGTTAACAAGCCCCCCTCACCCAAGTTTCAGCCCTATGGAGAAAGATGACCCCCCCCCCCCACACACCATTCCAGCTTATTCACTTTTATTACTTCCTTCCAGAATCTGGAGGGGTATTAAATGGACTAGAGAGTAGACGGGGTTGCCATATTGTGAAGAGCAAAAAAGAGGACACTATGACGACTCTCATTTTAAATACACCTACTATATGTAGGCTATAGAAGTTGTGACCTATTGCTGAGTGGGGCATGAGAAGAGGAAAACAAGTCTTCAACCACCAGTTGTCTATGTCTCCTCTGGAAAGTATAGCCAGAGTTTTCAAAAGCAGATTTCAACCAATGTGTTGTTCAAAGCAAATAAATGCAATTTGTCCCAGATACAAACACACTAGGAGACCACTGCTAAACCCATGGCTCATCTACCAAGCTCCTCGGGTGAGCCTGGGCTATCCTGTTAGGCTGTGTCTCGGTTACGAGAATAAAACATGGAAGAGAAGAATTATGAATGCCATGAAAGGAAACCAGGCTCACTTTTCATGGGTTCAAAACAGAACATGGGAAGGCAGCAACATAAGCCAGCCAACTTTGATGCCTCTGGGTGGGGGCTTTAGGCTGTCCTAACCATGACTATCTGCTAACCCCAGGCAAAGGACCCCGTTGGGGACAAATAGCAACCTCCTAAGTGACAGGACTGCCAGGGCGAAACAGGTTGAAAATGCCGGCACCCTGTCTGCCTACTGTACAGCTTGCCTACATCTTCATCCATATCTTCAACATCATGTGTTTACAACTCTACCAGCATCTCTTGTAATCGTGAACAACATCTCATTAACTGATCCAAAGGAAATTAAAAGACTGAGTTAAATATTATAATACATAGTAGAAGTGGACATTTAGACTGAGTCACATATGAAATAAATAAATAAATAAATAAAGGAATCAGATACTAACAATTCCTGTCAGATTTGGTAGTCTGTAAATCCTTGTGGCTTTTGCATAAAGTTTTGCATTTTAATGTATAATTTGGATTATTGTGTGCCACCCACGTGTTGCATGTTCTATATATTACTATTTGTACTAGCAGCACAGGTACATTTTTTCTGTATGAAAGGAAACCAGGCTCACTTTTCATGGGTTTAAAACAGAACATGGGAAAGCAGCAACATAAGGTCCTGTTGAATTCATGGCAGCTTACTCCTGGGCAATCAAGTGTGGGACTCAGCGAGCGCAATGGGAACAATTAGCTGTTCCCACTCCTTTCAGAGGTGCACCTGAACGGGGAGGGAGAAATAATAATAATAATAGTAATAATAATATATTATTTACCCCGCCCATCTGGCCGGGTCCCGTCCCCCCGCCCGCCACTCTGGGCGGCTTCCAACACACCTTCAAATACATTAAAGAAAGAGAGAAGGCCTGGACCAGGAAGCAAAGTGTGTGTTGGGGGGCTGTGTATGTCAAGGGTGGTGATGAAAAACGTTATGGGCCGCCCCGGGCCCTGAACCCCCGTATCATTCCTGTTAGATTTAGCTTCCAGAGGCTTTTCTTTTATTCCTCGCCCCCCCCCCCGCCTTCCCCCCACGAAGGCGCAAGAAGGCGCCAGGAGGCCAAGTCAATGCGTGGGCCTTACAAAAGGGGCCGCCTGGGTGTCCTTGGTGGCGGATCCCCATCGCCTCCGATTCGCCCAGGGATCCCCAAGCAGGAAAGGCTGGAGCTGCAGCTGAATGCATTGGGGAAGTGCGCCAACACCAGCAGGATGAATTTACACCTAGGAGGCAGACGGTGCTTAAGGAGCAGCTTCACACACCTGAGAGAGACGCACACCGCCCTGTGGAGGTCGCAGGCCATCGCACACGCAGCGGATTTGTGAAGGCCCTTAAGACAAATTATTTCGGGTTTTTTTGTTTAACCCCCCCCCCCCAAGACGTATTGTGATTCTGATTCCTACAATCCCTTAGGACGGCCATCTGCCCGAGGCTGTTTTGTCTGAGACTCTTCCTGCCTGGCAGGGGGCTTGGCTAGATGACTCTTGGGAACCCCTTCCAACCCTACGTGCCTAGGAAGCGGGCTCTGGCCCACGGGGGGGAAGGTCGGCTGGGTGCGCCACGCCATGGCTCCCTGAGGGCGGCGCCCGTGTCTAGGCGCTTCCTCGCTCCCCTGAGGGCGCCGTGAGGGAAAAGGCCCAGGCCAGGGCGGTCGCTTTCACAATCCCAAACGGCCGCTCGTTTCTAAAGCAGGGCGGCGGAGCTCTGCCTTTATTGTAAGTCACCATCAACCGGCGTGTCGTGTGAGTTTGCCGACATAACGAACTTCGCCGGACTAGGACGACCCTGAGCGAAAGAGGGGGGAGGGGCGTCGTTTCCCGCCTTTTCTTTCCCGCCAGGCAGCCCCGCCCCTCGGCTGCGGCCCTATGGCGCCAGGCGGAAGCGGAAGCCAATCCCAAGGCCCGCCTCCCGCGAGAACCGCAGAGGGTGGCGAGGTTGCTAGGTAACGGCGGGGCGCGAAGGCGGGGGGCGGCGCTTACTGGGCATAGGGCCGAGGGCGCTGGAGGGGCGGGCCGGGCCGGGCGCAGGGAGGGGCCGGCGGGTGTGAGTGAGGCCCCTTCGAGCGCGGCGCTTCCGTCCTGGCGTGGCCCTCAGCCAAGGCCTTCCTTCAGAGAGGCGGCAGGCCCCGCTCTCTCTTGGGGACGGAGACCTTTCCAGACAAGGGCGAGCGCCTCCCAAGCCTCTGGGGTCCTCGGGCAGTAAAAGGGGTCGGGCCCACAGCTCGCTTTGTAAAGGAGCCCCTGCCGCCCAGGGCTGCCTTCTCCCTTCCTGGAGCTGAGCTCAGGTGCGGGGCTGGAGGGAGACTCTCACTCTTCACGCGTCTAAAGGGTTGCCTCGCTAGGTTAGGCTACTGCGGAGTATTACACGTGGGGCTGCCCCTGGAGACGGTTCGGAAATTCGGCTGGTGCAGAATTCAGCGGCCAAGTTGCTCACCGGGGGGGAACCCGGTTCGAGCATCTCACGCCGCTCCTGGTCCGACCGCACTGGCTACCCGTTAGCTTCCGGGTCCAATCCAAAGTGCTGCGTTTGACCTCTAAAACCTTCAAGTTCTTAGGACCACCTACCTCTCCCCCTATGAAACGACCCGGACCCTGTGATTTTCAACAGATTGGTTACATTTTGGTCCATTTATGTAACTGGGCTACAGCACTTATGTTCTGCTTGTAGGTATCTGGTTGGCCATTGTGCGAACAGAATGCTGCATTTTATAGCCCTTTGGTGTGATCCAGCAGAGCACCTCCTATTTTCCCAAGTTCTTAAAACACCGTAAGGTTTCTTATTGCTTAAATAATATTCTAAAAAGTAAATCTTTTGCTGATTGTGGAGAGGAATGAAAGCCATATTATTCACATCAAATTTGTTGCACACAGAAAAAAGTTTTGATCCTCTTAGGTTTATGAGTTTAAAGGCCAGTTAAAGCGTGTAGAAAGAAATGGATGTGATACAGTCCTTTTATATGAGTACTGTATCTCACATTTAACATGGGGAATGTTAGTGTCCAGCATGCATATTGTACCCTACTTTTCTTGATTCAACTTCAAATTGCATCAGTGGATTGAAATGCGATTTAATCCCCCCTCCTTTACAAAAACCTGCAAAAAGAAAGCAGCTAAATTCTGTGATATGCATGCATAATGTATATACATATTAGGTAATTTTGCATGTCCTTGCTTCTTGTAAGTGAACTGGAGTTCCAAAAAACTTTGTAGGACGTTGAAGTGCTGCCCTCTAGAAATCCTCCACCTTGCCCTTCCAGCAGGCACTTGCAAGATACTTTTGTAGCCATGACAGCTTGTTGTTGCTGCTTAGTCGTTTAGCCATCCAGTCCAGCCCCCTGCCAAGCAAGAAGCACCATCAAAGCATTCGTGACAGATGGCTGTCAAGCCTCCGTTTAAAGACCTCCAAAGAAGGAGACTCCACCACACTCCTTGGCAGCAAATTCCACTGTCGAACAGTTCTTACTGTCAGGAAGTTCTTCCTAATGTTTAGGTGGAATCTTCTTTCTTGTACAGTAGTTTGAATCCATTGCTCCGTGTCCACTTCTCTGGAGCAGCAGAAAACAACCTTTCTCCCTTCTCTATATGACATCCTTTTATATATTTGAACATGGCTATCATATCTCCTCTTAACCTTCTCCAGGCTAAACATACCCAGCTCCCTAAGCCGTTCCTCATAAGGCATCGTTTCCAGGCCTTTGACCATTTTGGTTGCCCTCCTCTGGACACGTTCCAGCTTGTCAGTATCCTTGAACTGTGTACCCAGAACTGGACACAGTACTCCAGGTGAGGTCTGACCAGAACAGAATACAGTGGCACTATTACTTCCCTTGATCTAGATGCTATACTCCTCTTGATGCAGCCCAAAATTGCATTGGCTTTTTGAGCTGCTGCATCACACTGTTAACTCATGTCATGTTTGTGGTCTACCAAGACTCCTAGATCCTTTTCACCTCTCAAGCCAGGTGTCTCCCATCCTGTATTTGTGCCTTTCATTTTTTTTGCCCAAGTGTAGTACTTTACATTTCTCCTTGTTAAAATTCATCTTGTTTGCTTTGGCCCAGTTGTCTAATCTGTTAAGATCATTTTAAAGTGTGATCCTGTCTTCTGGGGTATTAGCCACCCCTCCCAATTTGGTGTCATCTGCAAACTTGATCAGGATGCCCTCAAGCCCATCATCCAAGTCATTGATAAAGATGTTGAATAACACGGGGCCCAAGACAGAATCCTGTGGCACCCCACTAGTCACTTCTCTCCAGGATGAAGAGGAGCCATTGATGAGCACCCTTTGGGTTCGGTCAGTCAGCCAGTTACAAATCCACTGAATGGTAGCATTGTCTAGCCCAGGCATCCCCAAACTGCGGCCCTCCAGATGTTTTGGCCTACAACTCCCATGATCCCTAGCTAGCAGGACCAGTGGTCAGGGAAGATGGGAATTGTAGTCCAAAACATCTGGAGGGCCGAAGTTTGGGGATGCCTGGTCTAGCCCGCATTTTATCAGCTTCTTTACAAGAATATCATGGAGCACCTTGTCAGAGGCCTTGCTGAAATCAAGATAGGCTATATCCACAGCGTTCCCTTCATCTACCAGGCTTGTAACTCTGTCAAAAAATGAGATCAGATTAGTCTGACATGACTTATTTTTCAGAAACCCATGCTGATTTTTAGTGATCACAGCGTTCCTTTCTAGGTGCTCACAGACCGTTTGCTTAATGATCTGCTTTAGAATCTTTCCTGGTATTGATGTCAGGCTGACTGGGCGGTAATTGTTTGGGTCCTCTCTTTTCCCCATTTTGCAAATAGGGACAACATTTGCCCTCCTCCAGTCTGCTGGGACTTTGCCTGTTCTCCAGGAATTCTCGAAGATTACTGCCAGTAGTTCTGAAATCACCTCTGCCAGTTCTTTTAATACTCTTGGATGTAGTTCATCTGGCCCTGGAGACTTGAATACATCTAAGCTAGCCAACTATTATTGTACTACCTCCTTATTTGTTCGGGGCTGTGCTTCCCCTGCTGAATCATCTGCTCCATATTCTTCAGGTCGGGCATTGTTTTCTTTTTTGGAGAAGACTGAGGCAAAGAAGGCATTGAGGAGTTCTGCCCTTTCTCTGTCCCCTGTTCACATTTCACCATCTTGTCCTCTTAAGTGACCTCACTGTTTCCTTGTTCTTCCTTTTGCTATGGACATACCCATAAAAGCCCTTTTTGTTGCTTTTAACCTCTCTAGCAAGCCTGAGTTCATTCTGTGCTTTAGCTTTTCTAACTTTGTCTCTACATGTGCTGGCTATACATTTGAATTCCTCTCTGGTGGTGTCAGGGCAGTTGCTGGCTACCCTTGAGCCACGACACTCCAAACCATCTTGTCTTTAATACTTTTATTGTGAAAGTTATTTACAATGCAAGAGCTTCATGAAAACCTGTCTACTCAGTACTATCAGATTCTCCCAATGGCGCTTTTCGGCTCCTCCCCCAGCAGAGTAGTTTGGGGACCCCAAATCTCCTCCCCCTGCGTTTGCGAGCTGGCTGATCGCCTCAGTTCCAGGGTGAATTTGAAAGGACGCCCCTCTGCCGTTTCCCCCGCTAGAACTCTCTGCTGGCCCCTCCTTCCTTGCTAGTATCACAGGCTGCAGGTAGGGCTCTGAGCCCTGGCCAGCTCCGCTCACTTCCTCCTTCCTGTCTCTCCGCTTTTGTCCGAACCATTCGAAGAGCTGGATTTGATGAGGGGTGGCTGTTCCCTGTAAGCCCATCTCCTTAAAGGTGGTTTCCCCCCTTTTCCATTTTTTTGTACATATCCCTTTTAAATCTTAACTCAGTTAAAAGTTCTTTAGATAACCACCCTGGTTTCTTTTGGCACCTTCCATGTTTCTGCCTCACTGGTGTTGCCCGAAGTTGTGATTTCTAATATCTCCCTTTTAACAAACTCCCAACAATCATGAATTCCCTTCCCTTTTAGTATTACTGTCCATGGGATCTCACCCAGCGTTTCCCTAAGTTTTCTGAAGTTAGCTTTCTTAAAATCTAGAACCAGGTTATCACTATTGGTTAGGATCAGATCTAAAATGGCTGATCCTCTTGTTGCTTGTCCCACTTTCTGGACAATGAAATTGTTTGCAAGGCCAGTGAGGAATCTGCTCTTGGCTGAGCTTGACATCCAACAAATATCAGGATAGTTGAATTCCCCCGTTACTACTATCTCACTTCCTTTTGAATGCTTGGTCATCTGTTCCAGGAAGGCTTCATCTGTGTCCTCAGTTTGGCTTGGGGGTCTATAGTAAACTCCCACAATGAGATCACTGTTATTTTTCTCTCCCTTAATTTTGACCCAGATACTCTAAATTTGGCTTTGAAGTTTTAAATCCTGGATCTCTTCACAGGTATACACATCTCTGACATATAACGCCACTCCTCCTCCTTTCCTGTTTGGTCTATTTCTCTGAAATAGATTCTATCCCTCTATTACTACATTCCAATCATGAGATTGTAGAAGGTGGAAGTGTGTAGCTTGCTTACAATGTTGAAGCTGTTTCTCAGGTAATGCAATGATATACAGATTTTTATTTGTCTGATTTTTAATGCTTTGTTCAAACTAAAATAGCTGTTGAATCTCAAAAGCAGGTAGCTCTCGCTAATGCTGTTACTTAACTGATTTAGACTACAATCATATAAACACTTATGTAGGAGTGAGCCTCACAGAATTCAGTGAGATTTTTTTCCGAGTAGACATGTAAGATTAGGCTGTGCTGTCTGTAAGAGGGAAAGGGACACAATGTTAAAATATGTGATTAAAGTATTAATGCTTTTATTGCATAGACTGATGAATCAAACTGCCCCAACTTTTTATCTTCCCAGTTCTTCCGACAAATCAGCGACATCCGCACTATCATGCCTAGCCCTAGGAATAGCCCAAAGAGTAGCCGTGAGAGACGGGCCCCAGGCAACAGACTGGAGTTCCTATCATTGACAAGTCAGAGGAGCTCAGCACCCCCAGAAAGCCCTTCTCATCGCAAGGAATCGACAGCCAGCGCTGGTCCTCCACAGGCTTTACCTGAAGAGGACTGCATGAAGCTGAATCCATCTTTTGTGGGTATTGCCCTGCGCTCCTTGTTGGCTGTTGATCTTTGGGCCTCTAAACAGTTGGGGGTATGTGCTGGAGAGAATTCCCCCTGGGGCAGTGCTCGTCCTCTGATGAAGGCTGTAGAGATTTCAGGACATGGCATTCCTTGGTTGGCTGGCACGTTGTATGGGCTCTGTAGAAGTGCCAGCTCAGCAGGCCGTGAGGTGCTGCTCAACCTGCTCTTTGGTAAGAGCTCCATTTCTTATCACAGCTTTACCTTGTGGGGTCTTTGCTTCCCATATTTTTTATCTGATAACTGTGGGGAGTAGCCCAGCGGTCAGTGTATCTGGGAGAACTGGGCAGAGAGATTTCCCCCATTCATTCCACCTTTCCCTAAAGTGTCATTCGTGAAAATGATGTCCCATTGCAATGTTTTCTTTTTTCTTTTTAATAAACTTTATTAAGATTCGAATTAAAACATACATCAAAATTAAATCATACTAAATATATATAACACAATACTAATAATATATACAACATTCAACTATAAATTCCAAATCAAATATCACATATAACATACCAATCTCTCCAATTTGTGACTTCCCCTTGTCTGTACCTCGGTTACCTCAATTTCTTTCTAGATACTGCTTCCCTTTACATACTATGTCCACCTTTCTTTTTACTTCCTATACATCTTATTTTTGGTGCCGATCGTTAGAAGTGGATCCAGGATTTTATTGCGGGGCATTGTGATTTCATGTAATTTCCAAATTTTTCCCAATTTTGCTCAAATTTTTGCTTATTACCTCCTCTTATTACATTTGTCAATCTTGCAATCTTTTTTTAATGTCGATCATTATCTAGTATTTAATTCTTGCGGGTTTATTATTCCAAATGAACTTTAGAATATCCTTTTTCCATTGCTTAAATATTTCTCTTTTTGTTCCCAAGATTGGTATCATTTGAAACATAAATATTAATTTCGGCAGGACATTCATTTTAACACAAGCTATTCTTCCTAGGATTGATAGCTGTAATCTGCTCCAATTTTCCATTTCTTTCTTTATTTCATTCCATTTTTTGACATAATTAACTTTCACTAAATTATTATTATTATTCGTGATCCAAATTCCTAAATATTTTGCTTTATTGATTACTTTTAGACCCACTTCCTCTTGTAACTCCTCAATTTCTTGTTTCGTCAAATTCTTTCTGATTAAATTTGTTTTGCTCATATTTAATTTAAATCCTGATATTTTCCCGTAATCTCCTATCACTTTAATAGCTTGTTTTATTCTCTTTTGGGGTTCTTCCAATGTAATTATTATGTCATCGGTTAATGCTTTTAATTTATGACTATCTTTCCCAATTTTAATACCTCTAATTTGGTCCTCATTTCTTATTCTTTCCAGTAAAAATTCTAAACTTAATATAAACAATAAGGGGGATAGTGGGCACCCCTGTCTGGTGCCTCTTTGGATTTCTATTTCGCCTGTCAATTCATTATTTATCACGAATTTTGCTTTTTGTCTGCCATAAATTCCTTCTATTACATTATATAATTTGTCACCAAATTCCATTTCTTTTATTATCTTCTTCAAAAACTGCCATGACACCCTATCAAATGCTTTTTCCGCATCTACTAGCATAAATATTGTTTTTTTGTCTATTTTTACGCTTAAATATTCCAAGATATTGATCACATTTCTCATATTGCTGTGCATGTATCTGTGCATGTATGTATTGCAATGTTTTCTACAGACACATTTGAAGCTATCCCTATCTGCAGGAAGATGTATACATATAACTAAAAAAATGCTGGAGCTAAAATAATTGTGTTTGACATACCTAATATTTTTACCATTATATTTATTATGTCATATTTAAATCTGAGCTTCCACTTCTAGAAAATCTGGCTTATGTTTGTATTTCAGACAGAGCCCCTATTCAGCCAGAGAGTGCGAGGGCACAAAAAGTGTTATGGCCATAGCACTTGCCTTCATCCCAACCTTCCTGTGCTAAGGGGGAAATTACATACGATATTAGCTATTGTTGCAACACTCCAAAACTTAGTTTGACATAAAGTGTATGGGTGTTGATACCATGGTTCTTCATGAGATAGGTGCAGAAGGAGGGCGGCCAATGGCCATTTATGAAAACAGTTTCTCCTGATTTAGATGAACCTGCACAGGTCTACTCAAATGTTCCATCCCAGACAATGTTTCGTATGTCATCCAAGTGGAACCTGCTGCCAGTATTGGTTTTCCTATAGAAGTCTTTTCAGGGACATGAATACTGTATACCAGAAACTCCCCATTTATGCGCTTTGAAGGCATGTGCAACTGTGCACACATGCATTGTCATGAACCCAGATGTGATTCTAAAAATGACAAAACAGCCGTAAAAGAGTGCAAGAAGGTTATAAAAGGTGCAAAAACAGCTCCTAGCAATCCCACAAGGCAGGGGGATTTGATTTAAATCAAATTGATTTAAATCAAATTGGATGAAAGAATGGTTCCTATTTGATAACAGTGATGTATTAGATTTGGAAGGTTATGATAATGCATTTGGATGGCATGCATATTTGTGGTATGATAAGATTAAGGTTCACAAAGGTTTCAAATGTCATATTATAAGAAAATCATTGTTTAATGTTTGTATAAAGATTTGTTAGAAAGAAAAACACCCATTGATAAGTTAATAAGAGTTATAATATGTTTAGATAATTATTTAAAAAAATGGAATCAAGATATGGAAAGTACCGTACTAAGGAAGTAATATAACAAAACACAGTTGGGAGGGATTGGAGGAAGTCGACAATGATAGAATTTTTGTAAGAAGATTGTTTTGATATTCTTTTTTGTAGTGTTTGTAATTTGTTTTTGTGCATATTTTGTGATTTCTTTGTGTTGTATGTCTTATTTTGTAAAACCAATAAACATATATTTAAAAAAAGAAGAAGCTACAGTTAGAACTGGATATGGAATAACTGATTGGTTCAAAATTGGGAAAGGAGTACGGCAAGGCTGTATATTGTCTCCCTGCTTATTTAACTTATATGCAGAATTCATCATGCAAAAGGCTGAACTGGATGAATCCCAAACCGGAATTAAGATTGCCAGAAGAAATATCAACAACCTCAGATATGCAGATAACACAACCTTGATGGCAGAAAGTGAGGAGGAATTAAAGAACCTTTTAATGAGGGTGAAAGAGGAAAGCGCAAATATGGTCTGAAGCTCAACATCAAAAAAACTAAGATCATGGCCACTGGAACGGGAAGAAATGGAGGCAGTGAGAGATGGACTGCAAGAAGATCAAACCTATCCATTCTTAAGGAAATCAGTCCCGAGTGCTCACTGGAAGGACAGATCCTGAAGCTGAGGCTCCAATACTTTGGCCGCCTCATGAGAAGACTCCCTGGAAAAGACCCTGATGTTGGGAAAGATGGAGGGCACAAGGAAAAGGGGATGACAGAGGATGGTTGGACAGTGTTCTCGAAGCCACCAACATGAGTTTGACCAAACTGCGGGAAGCAGTGCAAGACAGGAGTGCCTGGTGTGCTCTGGTCCATGGGGTCACAAAGAGTCGGACACGACTAAACGACTAAACCACAACAATATGGCTCCCTCATGTATTACCTCTGGTAATGCCCAGAGAGTAGTACAGTGGAGCCTCACAAGACAAAAGTAATTCGTTCCGCGAGTCGCTTCGTCTAGCGAGATTTTCGTCTTGCGAAGCGCGGTCATAGAAAACTTCGTCTTGCGAAGCGCCAAAAACATCGCAAAATGCTTTCATCTTGTGAGTTTTTCGTTGCACAAGGCATTCGTCTTGCGAGGTACCACTGTATAGGCATTCTACACAACAGTCACTTTATTTAATAGGTCCATGCATCTTAAGGTTCTCAGAACTCAAATTATTTCAGGGTTGGGGAACTATGACTAGGAAACAAATGCAAGTTTGTAATACTGTATTGGTATGAAACCAGCCATGAATTCTGTGGCACCTTAAAGGCAAATCAAAGTACTATGACCTGAATCTCCTTGCGTCTGATAAATGGGTGTTAGATAACAGAAATTCAGTCTCTAAGCTTTGTTGTTTACCAAGTTGCTCTTTATAATGTCTGAAACCTCTTTATTCACTTTGTCTCCCAGCTCTGATCCTTGATCTAATTTTGGTGGCAGCGGTGAAAGGATTGGTAAAGCGCAGGCGGCCAGCTCACAACAAGATGGACATGTTTGCCACGGTGTCTGTGGACAGGTATTCCTTTCCTTCAGGTCATGCGACGAGAGCCGCCATGGTCTGCAGATTTATTCTACACCACCTTGTCTTGGCTGTCCCTCTGCGGGTGCTGGTGGTACTTTGGACCTTCATAGTGGGAATCTCTCGAGTCATGCTAGGCAGGCACAATGTAACAGATGTGATATTTGGGCTAATCATGGGCTACATGCAATACAGCCTGGTGGAGTACTTCTGGTTGTCACCTGTCAGTGCTCCTGTTCTTTTTTCATTGTGGAGTTGATGGCCTCATCTGCCTGAGCACAAGCAATAAAAATTAACAAAGCTTCACATGGTCAGCAAGATAGATGGGCAGGACCAGCACGATTTCTCTTCAGAGGGTGGCTGGGCTGCTTAGGTTCATCTCATAAGGTTGTTTGGTGCCTTCTTGTTTTCTGAACGTGTTGCTGGGCTGGAGCATGGACCAACCCATGAAACTGCACGAACCATCCCATAGTAAAACTTCATTTACTTGCAAGATTAGAAGCAATACTGTTTACATCAGGCAATTATGATATCAGATGATTGACAGATGAGGGGTCCCACACACCTCTCAAAATCGATCCACAAGGGGGGGGGGAGATAAAGGTCTGGCCCAGTAGACCAAAAAGGTCCCACCCACCCTACTCCCCGCTGTAAACTGATAAAGATAATATCTCACATAAACCTCTGTATTCCACGTAAGTGGTGGACATGATTTTGTGCTATAGTTGTCTGGTTGATACTGTGTAAGCTGTACATATTCCAACTGGTAATGATAACTTGCTTTTGAAATTGTCACAATGGCTATTTGGTTATTCCAGCATTTCTCAAATTGTATTCTGCCAAACGCTGGGATCCAGCAAAGCAGCCCAAGAGATTCTGCAGAGAAGAACGTAATAATAGTTGACAAGCATGCACAACGTGTGATTTCGATGGAGCTGCAGCCATGGGGATTAAACGTACTAAAGCAGTTGTCCTGGGAATCCTTTCCCTTTCTTTCCTTCCCTTACCATACTTTCCACGGGCGACATGGACAGGATGCATTGCTTCCTTGGCTTTCCAACCCTGTGCATTGTTGAGAGTGACTGAGAGAGGGAGGGGCAAGGCAGCGTGCAACTTAGTGTGGCGGGCATAGCGGAGAAGTCGGTTTGCCACTGCCCACTGCCTGCCTCCTGCCCTCCCAGTCCTTGGTAACCAGCAGCAGTCTGCAGCATTAGGAAGCCAGGGAAGCAATGCTGGTCTTTCACGTTTCTGCTTGTCCTGCTGCTTTTCCCCAGGAAACCCTGCTGTTTGCCGCTGAATCAGAACAAATGTCAGTCATTTTTTCTGTGGATTGATGATTGTCCAAATCAGTGGTAAACGGTGGGTTTTCCTGAGAAAGCAGCGGGGCAAATGAGAACCTCTCAAAACCGTGCTTTCTAGACACAGAACAAGTGGAAGTGGACGAGCCCTGAGTGTGGTGGGATATTCTCAAGACTGAAGTGCCTTTGTACTATTCTAATGGCAGGAAGTAAATGGAAATGGGTTCTAGGAACATTGCTTACTCAAACTGTACTTAATACAGACCCACCTGAACCATCAAACAGCTTTATGGAGAGGCAGACTTTTTGCAGGACAAGAATATGGCTGAAGAACCCAGCACTTCATGTTTTGCTTTTCAAAAGTAGAAGTTTGTGGTAGGAAGGTAGGACTTCAATGGAGCTTTAAATAAGACTGCTTATTAACTCTACAATATTAATCGGAAGCTGATGTTAATCCAGGCATTTGTTGCAGTGTTCGCCTGCTGTGAGAGTCTAATCAATCATAATTTTTAGTATATTCAGTCCTAAATGCAGCCTTTTAAGAGAAACTGTGATATTAAAATAATCCATTCCAGCCTTTTATCTGACTCCCACCTCATGAACTGTAGCTCAAGCAATGGTATAGCTCAGGTGTGGCAAACCTGTTTTAGCCTGAGCTCCACATTCACCCTTGGCCAATACTTGGGAATTGAACTGTACAAAACACACAGACTACACACCATAGACAGATCAGCTGAGGAAGCAGGTTATTGCTTTCTCTCCACTCTCCAGATCATTACTCTAATGGACAGGGAAGAGACCATTTGCTTCCTTCTTGTAGTGCAGAGATGGGCACTCACTGCCTGGTAGGTCAAAAGGGGTGAAAATGGCTCTGCCCCATTTTTACTTGGCACAGGGTTTTGTTTTTCCCACCGGAGGTGCTGTGTAACATTGGGTTGAGGGATTAGCAAGTCCTTGGGGAAGGCTTGGAAGGCTGGATCCAGCTCAAGGACAGGCAGATCACTGCAACTGATATAGCTGAATCAAGCGCAATTAAGTATATTTGGCAAACACATTTTTTTTGCTCAATGCATCACCACCCCATTTTGTGTTTGATCTGGAGTTCATTCTGTGTGTTTGTAGCCAGTCTAGAAACCTTGACAAGTAATAATAATAATAATAATAATAATAATAATAAAATCAGCAGTAGCGTTAGTCACCAAACTGTTAACTTTGGAATTCAAAAGTGTCTTATGTAAGCTTACCTTTACCAGTCTAGGAATTCGTTTTGTTGTTGTTGCAAAGTTACTTGAAACAAATCCTATATAAGTTTACAGTATTCTCACTAACAAGTTTTTACTGTGAGAGCCTTCTGTTTCACCTTTGTGCCATTCTGTTTTAAAAGTGGATTTTCTGTGTAATAACATAAAACAAGCCTGCTAGGGGCTCATCTAGTCTAGTATCATGCTTTCACAGCGGCTGAACAGGTGCCTGTGAGAAGACAGCGAGCTGGAGATGAGCATCACAGCATTCTGCCCACCTGTGGTTCCCAGCAGTTCTGTCTGTGATGCACATTGTACTCTTACTCTGTTCGGTTGTAATTCTTCATGTTGCTGGGCATTCGACTCTGAAACTATTGTGAATCGTTGCTAAATGCTAGTTTTCCTGGAGCTTAGATCAATAAAATATTATCCTTGTCTGTGCCTTTCCATGACTCAACCTTGTGTTTTGCCAAATGTGTTCACACTTGTGAATTGCAAGTGTTCTTTTGGATTCAGTGGCAATAAGAACATCAGTGGAGAGAACTTCAGTGTTTTTATGAAGTAGCAGACTTCATGCATAATAAAAAGCAGTGAAACAGCCTTTAAGCAAAATAATGACCTATCCAGTCAGGGCCTACATCAAGACACGTTGGTCAGGCCCCATCAATCTGGGAGACTGATATACCGGTACTTCAGACTTGTAGTGGCTACATGCTGGCTGTCCTGATACCTAAATTCCTCCCACTTGTCAGGGAAGATGGGCCAATAGCCAGGGGCTAGCAGACTTGATTCTGCAGCTGTGCTACTGCTGTCAAGCTCTCAGCCTCCAGCAGACCCACAAAGCGATCTTCCCACATCCTGCCAACACTTATCCCTGAAGCACAAATAATAAACCAATAACATAAAGCAATCCAAAGACACTTTAAAAAGGTAAAGCGACCCCTGACCATTAGGTCCAGTCGTGACCGACTCTGGAGTTGCAGCGCTCATCTCGCGTTATTGGCCGAGGGAGCCGGCGTACAGCTTCCAGGTCATGTGACCAGCATGACAAAGCTACTTCTGGCGAACCAGAGCAGCACACAGAAACGCCGTTTACCTTCCCTTCCCGTTTACCTTACCTATTTATCTACTTGCACTTTGACATGCTTTTGAACTGCTAGGTTGGCAGGAGCTGGGACCGAGCAACGGGAGCTCACCCTATCATGGGGATTTGAACCGCCGACCTTCTGATCGGCAAGCCCTAGGCTCAGTGGTTCAACCCACAGCGCCACCTGCGTCCAACACATATTCCTGAAGCACAAATAATACTAAACCAATAACATAAAGCAATCCAAAAACACTTTAGGATGTGTCAATAAGCAAGCCAACCTATGTCATCAAAAGTTCTGCACTGGAATGCCCTGCCCTTGCCTCATGAAGGCCACTAATATTCACCATCAATGGCATATTCACGAGAAAACATGTCACTTCCTCTTTAGTAAAAGCTCAGCTTGGCAGGTTTATAAGGTTAACACAAAAGTGTTGTTTTTAAGCAAATACTCTAAATTTCAGACGGTTCAGTAAAGGGTAGTGCTCATATTGTGTGTTTTGTATTGTTGCAGTTGGAGAATATTACAAACCATGTATATGTATTTATAGTCTGTAAAGTATAACGGGCTGCCAGACGATCATACTGGGGCGGTGATTCTCTGATTGCCTTTGTCTTCTAGTGTGTACATGTTTTAACAGCTTTTGCTGGCAAATTGAGCCACACTAGATCTTAGAGGTACAGTGATACCTGGTGTTACGTACCGTCCCCCTTACGAATGCTGTGGGGTACGCGCTCCACTAACCGGGAAGTAGATGGCCCTTGTTGCGACCTTTGCCCCGGGATGCGATTAAGTACGTAACACGAGGTACCACTGTGCCACTTAAAATGTAGCAAACAAAGTTGCTCTTTCTGGCATTAGCTTTCATCGTGGTTTTTAACTACTGGATGGTGTGTTCAGTTACATGCTGCACTCTTTTTCTGTACTGTATCAAGTATGACGGGACTTCATATCTCCCTTTCATATTAAAAAGTTGAGTATTTACTTCAATGTTTTTCTGGTTCTTTCAGTATATACCGGTACTTCATATACATGTACATACATCTGCAACAGCCAGGAGCAATAAGTGGAGCAACTGGGTGGGATCATTGCCTCTGTCCCTGCTACTTCCTTTCTGGGCTTCCTTTTGTTCCCTCCCATGAAAGAGGGGAAAACACGGTCGTGGGGTTTAACAGGAATTGTTTTGGTTTCAAAGTTATACCCCAACTTTCTTCCAACCAGAACTCCCCCCCCCCTGTTTTTCCTCGATGGGAAGATGTTTTAAATGATTGGGAAAGGGAAATGGCATTTCCATGCACTATACTATAGCCTCCCGTCCTGGTGTTCAATTCGCCAGAAGTGGTTTAGTCCTGCTGGCCACATGACCTGGAAAGCTGTCTGCGGACAAACACAGGCTTCCTCAGCCTGAAAAGCGAGATGAGCTCCGCACCCCATCATCGCCTTTGATTGGACTTAACCATCCAGGGGTCCTTTACCTTTCCTTTACAATCATGTATTTGCACATAGGCAGGTCCTAGAGTGACCCAAAGTCTTCCGAACTGCAGGTTATGTAGGTTACCTGAACACCAGTGAAGATGTGAGGGTGAAAAGGCGTTTTTCACAAATTGTGTATGAATAGATAAGATTAAAGGTATTCTTTCAATACAGTTGGTTTCAAGCTCCCCAAACTATCAAACAACAACATGCATTCTCCTAATGTTCAGGTATATGCTGAATCTCTTGTGATTTACTAAGATGTTTTTCTGGGATGCAGGTGGCGCTGTGGGTTAAACCACAGAGCCTCGGGCTTGCTGATCAGAAGGTTGGCGGTCCGAATCCCTGCGACAGGGTGAGCTCCCATTGCTCGGTCCCAGCTCCTGCCCACCTAGCAGTTCGAAAGCACGTCAAAGTGCAAGTAGATAAATAAGTACCTGTCACAGTGGCCGGAGTGGACTACTTCAGAGTAACGACGCTACGCAGCTCTGCATTTTATTCTTTTATTGGTGCTGCGTATTTACAGTGCTCAAGTCATTGCTATTTACACGGAGCGATGTTGTCAGTCGGTTTCAGAACCTCCTAATGGCTTTTGGCGCGTCTTTCTCCAACACAAAAGCTTTGGCAGACCCATCCTCTTGCCCCTCCTCTTCCTGCGTAATTCTGGAGTTGGGGGGATGGGTCTTCCCCCCTTACTTGCCCCTTCCTGTCCCACCTGGGACCCTGGCTCCTCTACCCTGCCTGAGCCTCGGACACGACTTCCTGCTTCCCCACTGGAATCGGAACTCTCCCTGCTTTCCCCTTTGCTCGGGGACGGGCTTGAACTCAGGAGGGGAGGGACTTCGCGATATCCCCTGTCCCTCACATCCACCCCCCTCCCAAGCTCTCCTTCACCCCTCCCCAGGCCCCCCCCATGTGTCGGTGACGACTGGAAGCCTAAAAACTCGGTGCTTTCCGATCCCGTTGGTGTGAACACCTCCCCCCAGTCCTGCGAGCCCCCCCCTTCCGCCTGGGAGGACGGGAATCCCAAAAAGTCCGTGGCGTCTGAGCTGGTGGGGGTAAAAATGTTTTGCCAATCTGCTCCTTCCTCTGACTGGGTGGATCTTGGCGACACCCATACCTCATCCTCTGGTTCCTCAAACTCCGCTTCCCAGCGCCATGGTGAGCTGTTCTCCCGTGCCTCCTCCTCCTCCCCCTCCCTTTCCATGTGCCAGGGCTTGGGTCTGTGGGGAAAGAGGGCGTGAAATTCTTCCACCAAGAATTCCTCCTGTATCTGAGTGGCGGGAACCCATTCATTCTGGGACGGTGGAGCATCCTCCCATGCCATGAGGTACTCCAGGCCCCCCACCCCCCACCTTGAATCCAGGATGGCCGTGGCCTCATTGAGTTGCTCCCTGTTTTCCCTCTCCCCCCCTCCCTCGGGGGTTTGTTCGCTGTCCCTGAGCCTGCTGCTTTCCCTGTACGGCGACAGCAGCGATCTATGAAACACTGGATGCACCCTCATGTCCTCTGGCAGTGCCAGCCTGTATGCCACCGGGTTGACCTGTTGCGTGACCGTGAAGGGGCCCAGCCATTTGGGTGCCAGCTTCTTGCACCTCCCTCTGGTGGGAAGGCCCTCCGAGGACAACCACACCTTGTCCCCCACCCTGATGACCTCCCCTTGTCGCCTGTGGCGATCTGCCCCCTTTTTGTACGCTTCCTTGGCCCTCTCCAAGTGTTCTCTGAGCTGCTGGTGCACCGTCTCCAGTTCCTCTGCCCAATCCTCAGCCTGTGGGCCCTCCTCCTCCTCCTCCTCCCTCTCCCTCTCTGGGAAAGATCTGAGGTCGCGCCCGTAATTGGCCTTAAAGGGCGACACCCCTGTGGAGACGTGCACTGCATTGTTGTAGGCAAATTCTGCTAGTGGCAAGCGATCCACCCAGTCCGTTTGCCGCTGGCTGACGTAGCATCTCAGGTACTGCTGCAGAATGGCGTTGACCCTCTCCGCTTGTCCGTTGGTCTGCGGGTGTCTAGCCGTCGACAAGCTGACCTCCACCTGCAGGAGGTTCATGAGCCGCCGCCAGAACCTGGAAACAAATTGGCGGCCACGATCCGAAATAACCCTTAAAGGTAATCCATGCAGTCTGAAAATGTGATCAACAAACAGTTTGGCTGTCTCTTCTGCCGAGACTGCCCTGGCACACGGTATAAAGTGACACATTTTGGACATGAGGTCCACCACCACCAACACTGCAGTCTTACCCCTGGACGAAGGCAGATCTGTGATGAAGTCCATGGACACCACTTCCCACGGCCTGTGTGGTGTGGCTAAGGGCTCCAGCAACCCTGGTGGCGCTGCTCTGACCACCTTCGCCCGCTGGCAGGTGGTACAGCCCCTTACATAGTCTCGAACATCTTCCCGCACCCCTGGCCACCAGAAGTGTCTCATGACTAGGTGAGCGGTTTTGTCCCTTCCAAAATGCCCCGCTGTAGGGTTGTCGTGCATCTGCTTGAGGACCGTACGTCGAAGCTGGGTGGTGGGTAGGTACAGCGCACCCTTGTAGAAAAGCAGCCCTCTGCGTTCTGCAAAGTCTTTTGCCTGCTCCCTCCCCCCTCTCAGTTCTCTGAAGATGCGGTTGGCAAATTCATCCGCTGCCGTCAGTGCTGTGAGTTCTGCCTCGCTCACCACAGCTGCTCCGCAGGACCATGCCGACGGGGGGAAAATGTGCCTTGGGGCTGGTGGCGCCTCCTCCTCCATGTACTCTGGCTTGCGGGAGAGGGCATCCGCCCTGACATTCTGCTCCCCCGGGATGTAGTGGATGGAGAAGTTGAAGTTCGAGAAGAACTCTGCCCACCGTATCTGCCGCTGGTTGAGCACCCTGGCAGTTCTCCAGAACTCCAGGTTCTTGTGGTCTGTGCACACCTGGATGGGGTGCTTTGCGCCCACCAGGAAGTGTCGCCAGTGCTGGAACGCAGCGTAGATCGCAAGAAGTTCCCTATCAAACACTGTGTAGTTGCGTTCAGGCTGTGTCAGCTTCCTGGAGAAGAAGGCACAGGGTCTCCACTCCCTGTTGGCGTCCAGTTGCAACAAAATTGCGCCCACAGCTTTCTCAGAAGCATCTGTCTCAATGCGTAGGGGCGCGTCCGGCACCACATGGAACAGGTTTTGGTCTGAGGCGAACACTCTCTTGAGGCTTTCGAACGCTGCTTGCGCCTCTGGTGTCCACTTGAACTTCTGCTTGCCTCTCAGGCAGTCCGTGATGGGAGCCGTAACGCGAGAGAAGTTCTTGATGAACTTCCTGTAGAAGTTAGCGAAGCCTAGTAGGCGTTGGGCATCTTTGCGCGTCCTGGGGCTGTGCCAGTCCAGGATGGCCTGCACCTTGTCCTTGTCCATCGCCAGCCCCTTGTCTGACAGCTTGTAGCCCAGGAAGTCCACCTCTTTGGTGTGAAACTTGCACTTCTCCAGCTTCACATACAGGTGGTTCTCCTTCAGGCGTTGCAACACCTCTCTGACATCTTTCACGTGCTGCACTGGGTCATTCGAGTAGATAAGGATGTCATCTAGGAAGACCAAGCATTTCCTGAAGAGGAGGGACCCCAGGACGTGGTGCATGAAGGCCTGGAAGCATGCTGAGCCCCCTTGCAAACCGAAGGGCATCACCAGATATTCAAAAGAGCCCAGAGGCGTGAACATCGTGGTTTTCCATTCATCTCCTTCCCGGATCCTGATCAAGTTGTACGCCCCCCTTAGGTCCAGCTTGGTGAAAATCTTGCCCCTGCGTGCCGCTGTCAGGAGATCATCCACTCTGGGCATGGGGAAAGCCACTGGCTCTGTCACCGAATTCAGCCGTCTAAAGTCCACCACAAGACGGCGCTGTTGCGTGTCTTTCTTGTCCACCCAGAAGACCGGGCTGCCCCCGGCTGCCTTGCTTTCCCTTATGAACCCCCGCTTGAGGTTCTTGTCGATGAAAGCGCGCAGATCCTCCAGCTCCTGGTCTGACATGGCGTACAGCTTGGCTGGGGGTATCGTCGCCCCTGGCACCAGGTTGATCTGGCAGTCAAAAGGCCTGTGCGGGGGTAGGTGGTCGGACTCCGCTTCGCTGAAGACCTCCTGCAGGTCCCAGTACTGCTTGGGTATTGCCTCACCCCCTTTGATATGCATGGTGGCCACCGTGGCTATCGGAGGCCCCTCCCCTGGTTGGTGCTGCATGCAATGTTCCAGACAAAAGTCCGACCCAAACGTGATGCACCTCTGGTGCCAACTGATGGAGGGGTCGTGGCGCGCCAGCCAGCTCATGCCCAAGACGATGGGGGGGTCTGAGATGGTGGTGACGTTGAACGCCAGTGTCTCTGAGTGCCTTCCCACCGTCATTCTCATGGGGGGGGTTTGATGTGTGATGGCCCCTCCCAGCAGCTCCCTGCCGTCAATGGTTGCCACGTGCAGAGGAAAATCCAACTGCAAAAGCTGGATTTGGTGCTCTTCTGCAAAGCTTCTCGAGAAGAAGTTGGCGGACGCCCCACTGTCAATTAAGGCGAGGACCGTCAGGGGATAGCCATTTGGGAGCGTTAGCGTCACTTCTAGAACCACTCCTGCTCTGGGAGGGGTGGGCTGGCTCTGCACCTCTCTGTGCGGGTGGGCGGGCTGGGGCTGTTGTCTGCTGACTGTGCCTGGCTGCTGCCCCTTGTCTCCTGCAGCCAGGCTTTCCCGTTTCCCTGCTGTGGTGCTGCGTCAGTGGGGGAGGGCACCACCGTTCCCGCCTTTCCTTGCCACTCCCTGCGATGTGGGCAGTCTCTGACGAGATGCTGGGGTGAGTTGCAGAGAAAGCAATTCCCGCCCCTTCCCTCCTTGCGTCTTGGCGCCGCTGGGGTTTGAAAAGCCCGCGCGCGCGCGCTATCAATCTGCATGGGCTCCTGGTCCTGGCTGGCTCCAGGCGTGGCTTGAAAGGGTTGTTGAGGGAGTGGCTTCTCCTGCGACCGTGGGAACCAAGCCCGCTTTGCGCGCGTCGCTTGCTTGTCGTTCCACCGGGATTCCTGCCTCACCCCCACCGCCAGAGCTGCTTTGCTCAGCTGATCCATAGTACTGGGCTTTGGACCTCTCGAGAGTTCATCCTTCACCTCCTCGCTCAAACCCAAGTAAAACGCAGCTTGCATGGGAGGCGAATCCAAAACCCACCCCAGTCTGTGCACCAGCATGGTGAATTTCGCCCAATATGCGCGAACTGTCATATTTCCTTGGCGTAAATTATGCAGTTCCTCCTTAGTCTGGTCCAAATGACTATCGGACGAATACATCGTCCTCAAACCTTCTAGAAATTGTTGGACATTTTTCATGCAAGGATTCTTGGTTGCGATTAATGGTCTTAGCCACTCCCTGGCTGCTCCGGTGAGATGTTCCACAATAAACGCTACTCTGTGCTCATCATCGGGGAACTCATTCTGGTGCAGCTCAAGAGCATACACGATCTCAGTCTCAAAGCCCTGAAACTCCTTCGGGTCTCCATTGAACTTGCTTACAAGGGTCCCTGCTCTCCTTCCTGGCAGCACTTGGACTTGGGGAGCCCCTCCCGCCTTGTTTTTCTCTGCATCCAGCTTGTTTTGGAGGTCTACCGCCACCGCCCTTAAATGCTGCTCTTTTTCCTGGAGCTCTCTCACCTGTTCCGCAAGTTGTAGCCGGTCGTCCTGGACCTTCTTAGTCTCCTCTTTAGCTGCCTTCAATTCTCCCTGCGCCTGCAGCGACAGCTGTTGCAGTTCTAGCTGGGCTTGCTCAGCGATCTGCCGCCACTTCTCCGCCTCGGACACGCTCATCCCGGCAACTCCGAAGTAGCCCCAAAATGATTAGGAGGTTGCTGTCACAGTGGCCGGAGTGGACTACTTCAGAGTAACGACGCTACGCAGCTCTGCATTTTATTCTTTTATTGGTGCTGCGTATTTACAGTGCTCAAGTCATTGCTATTTACACGGAGCGATGTTGTCAGTCGGTTTCAGAACCTCCTAATGGCTTTTGGCGCGTCTTTCTCCAACACAAAAGCTTTGGCAGACCCATCCTCTTGCCCCTCCTCTTCCTGCGTAATTCTGGAGTTGGGGGGATGGGTCTTCCCCCCTTACTTGCCCCTTCCTGTCCCACCTGGGACCCTGGCTCCTCTACCCTGCCTGAGCCTCGGACACGACTTCCTGCTTCCCCACTGGAATCGGAACTCTCCCTGCTTTCCCCTTTGCTCGGGGACGGGCTTGAACTCAGGAGGGGAGGGACTTCGCGATATCCCCTGTCCCTCACAGTACCACTCCAAGCGGGGAGGTAAACGGCGTTACCGTGTCACAGTGTGCTGCTCTGGTTCACCAGAAGTGGCTTTGTCATGCTGGTCACATGACCTGGAAGCTGTATGCCGGCTCCCTCGGCCAATAACGCGAGATGAGCGCTGCAACCCCAGAGTCGGTCACGACTGGACCTAATGGTCAGGGGCCCCTTCACCTAAGATGTTTTTAAGTCACAGGAATAGTCTGTGAGAACCAAATGTGATCTCATTTTATAATCTATATATATATAAATGTAGGCATTGCGCACACAGAGGTTATAGCCTTTCTCAGTAACTGCTGAACTGTAATGTAACAAATTTGGCCACAACATTCCATGCCCATCAGGGAGGGATCTGGCATAATCCCCCCCCAAAAAAACCACACCTTTCACACCTAAAATAATGATTAAACACAAAAAAGTGGCGCCCAAATTATACGTCACCACCAGAAGCTCCGAAGACTCCAGCAGCATCCAATGGAAAGGCAGATCGCACGCTGCTGCCTCCAAAGCTGTGCCATCAGATGACATCATAAAATTCGACAGCAACCAACTGAAAACAGTCCTTTTGCGGCAACAAGGCCCAGCTTTTTCAATAGGCTGCAGCATTGCCAAGCAGGGAAAAACAAACAGAATAGGGCCTTTCACAACGGGGGGGGGGGACAGGGATGAAGCACAACAAAGGGAGGGGGGAAACACATAGCCATGGGAGGGAGGACCTTGAGTCAGCCAAAGCAGGGGGGGGTAGGTTGGGACAGGGAAAACTGAGTAGGCCGCAGCATTGCCCAGTAGGCCACAGGCAAAAACAAACAGAATATGGGGCTTTCACAATGGGGGGGGGTCACAGGGATGAGGCACAACAACGGGGGAGGGGGGAACACATAGCCATGGGGGGGAGGTAAGACCCTGAGTTAGCCAAAGCAGTGGGGGGTGGGGACATTTTCAGGAACACGTGTGGGTGGGGGAGCCTTATTTCTGACACTTACAGTAGGGGAATCAGGGTTGAGACAGGGCAGGTGAGGGGACTAAAGGGAGACTCTGAAGGTCCATTTAACAGAAAAAGTTCCATGTAACACAAAAACCCGCAGCAATGCGTGGCCGGGCCAGCTAGTTGCTTATATTTTTAGTATGTTTGATGGGTCTGAATGCAGTTATGAATGGATATGAATGTCTGAAGTATGAATGAGAACCAGAGGGTTGGGCTCTGAAGAACCAAGGATAAAGGTATCTCTGAATTACAAATATAGAACTGATTGAATTACAGTAATTACTTTACAAAGGATTATTGAAGGTGGGAAACAGGATGGATAAAAATGGACTGAGGAAGAACCATTATCAGACTATTAAAATAGGATGGATGGAAATGGACTGAGAGAACGAACCAAACTATTGAATATTTCAATAGATGGATGAACCGTGAACCAGTTACTGGACTGTGTAAGACAGGGGGAGCGGTATGACAACATGTTCTGGATGAAATAATGGACAACCTGAGAACTAAAGATATGATTAAGACAAATGACTGTTCTTGAAAGAAATGACTGTTCTTAAAGAAGGCATGTTGGAAGAAACATACTATTAATAAGGACGGTGACAACATGGCGAAAACTAGACTGTTTGAAACATGCTATTCATATCTATTTGAGGAATCAAACACGGAGGAAACCAGACTGTTTTCAACTATACCTATTCATGTCTATTTGAGGAATAATTATGACATCAGCTATCACTTGGTCCAACCCCCTTCAACACAAGACAATGTAGCCATATGGAACCTGAGCCTATATAAGAACCTGGAAGGCCTTGAGAACTTTGCGTGCTGTCCTACCTGCAGGAGGATGCTGTCCGGCAGCCCTTAGAAAAGACTGGCCATCTCTTCTAGTGGGCCCAACCATCTGGTAGGTATGAATTGTTGGGATAATTGTTCTCCGAGCTGCTCCAGCGAAGAGAAGTAGTATGATTTGTGTTTGTCATGTGAGTGTCTGTGTACAGCATGGGAAAGGAAGTTTGTGTTTTATCTCCTTTCTACCATGTGATGTTATTCTACTCTTTTCCTCTTTCGCTTCTGGTTCTCGATGAATTAAGAAGCAAGATGCCTAGCTCTGTTTTGTTGGAGTTTTATGAGCAGAGAAACAGAATGGACTTTGTAAATAGCCTTTTAATAAAGTAGCTTTAGATCTACTTTTGGCTCTTTCTTTCCTACTGCATGGAGCAGGGGAATGTGTGTGCTTTTCTCTACGGAGGGGAGTCGTATATCACTGGCCTCTGGACTGCTAGGGCATCGGCAGCCAGGGATGGCCACTAGAGAAGTGTGTGGAGTCTGGGGCAGACACCAAACTGCTCCAGACGCCACACACTTCTCTAGTGGCCATCCCTGGCGGCCGATGCCTTAGCAGTCCAGAGCGCTTTTCTGACATGAATGAATGAGTGAGTGAGTGATGAATGATTGAGTCCTTATTGCTCATTGCTTATTACTTGTTAATCAATAAAGGGTTGTAATCTGAAGAGAATTGTGTCATTTTGTCTTTCTTGAAAATGCTCTGATAAAGGTAAAAGAATTTAACTCTGTTTTCATGACAAAGAGACAGGATTATTGGGCATTAGTGAATATGAGAACAATGTACTGTAGAAGCTTGAGAGGTTTATACATTAGTCAGATGAACTATCCATATTCCTACTCCTGACAAAAGCATATTTGTACCTATTTGTACCTATTTTTCTGGTTGAAGTAAATGAGCAAGGCAAGTAGGCTTCCATCCTGATGCAAACCTTACATAGAAAGGCCAGATATATGCACTATTGTAGCAGTGCAAATCACTGTTATGGTGGCTGACAAAATATCCTATACAGTACATGTCTACTTGGATGTAAGCCCCATTGACCCCCAAGATGAGTGTGCAGGGTTGCAGCCTAGGTGATCCAAAACAGAACACATCTATGGCCATTTAAAAAGTTTTTGAAGGGAAAATGCCCCTTTGGCTTCAAATCCGTTTGGAAAAGCTTTGAATTCTGAAATGGTCATCTGTATTCCTTTCTCCGTTGGCACAGCTGGCACAGCTTGCAAATAAATCCTCTCCTGTGCTGAAGATGCACTTGTGAGTTGAAGCTGCTGATGAAGTATTTTTTCCATCAGCCCAGAACAGCTTGCTCCCGAACAAATGCATATGTATTTGGTCAGGTAGGGACTTGCTCATAATCGGTGCTTGTGCGCTTCTCACAACCGTGTTTCCAAAAGCATGAGATCATGTTAGTTATCCATAAACTACATTCTGACATATCACAGTGGTTGTGTGAATTGCCCCAAACCGTTTTAAATATTTTTCAGCATTTTGTGAATTTTCTTAGCTTAATCCAGGCATCCCCAAACTGCGGCCCTCCAGATGTTTTGGCCTACAACTCCCATGATCCCTAGCTAAGAGGACCAGTGGTCAGGGATGATGGGAATTGTAGTCCAAAACATCTGGAGGGCCGTAGTTTGGGGATGCCTGGCTTAATCTGTGCTGATAATTCCAGCAAGCCTTGGGACAGACAGTCTAGCCTCAGCAGAGTGAAGGGCGTTATGATTTATTTCATGGAAAGCACTTTGATCCTAAAGGCTCCTGGTGTGGCTTACAAAACCCACCCTCCCAGGAGCAGCTTGCGAGCTCCTTCCGCTCTTGAGCAACGTCCGATTCCCGTCTCCCTTGCGCTGCTTCCGCATGCAGGCTGGCTGGCTGGCTGGCTGGGTGTGTGTGGGTGCCCAAGGGAGCCAGGGCTGGGAGGGGCCGGCGGCCTTTGGCTTTCCCGTGCTTCTGCTGCCTCTTGCCTGCCTGCCTGCCCGCCCGTCCGCCCGCGGAGTGGAGCTGCTCCCACTTGTGAGTGTTTCTGGAAGCGGGGGGAGGAGGAGGACCCAGGAATGAAATCCCGGCGCCTTTCAACTTCATGGAGCTGAAAAGTTTCAGTTCTCAAAAATGGGGTTTGTGAAACAGGAAAGACAAAAGGGAACGTGCTAGCAGGGACCTCAATACATTTTCGTGCACGACACGGAAAACTCACCTGGTGCAGAGGAAAAATAGGTAACCTCGTTTGTGTCAGTTTGGCAGGATTTCATTGAATACATTAAAAAAGAAAAAAAATGCACTTGCCTCTTCTGCAAGCCTCTCAGTTTGGGATAAGTAGCATCGATTTGGTTGAAAGAAAAATCCTGATGTTAAAGAGAGCCGTTTATTCTTGGTACTCCTTGTGCCTTTGATGGCTCCAGCTAGAGACTTGTGTTTCTGTACATCTTTCAAGCCAAGATCAACCTCTGGTTCTCTCATTTTCTATGACAGTGGTCTCCCCTCACCATCTCCTCTGTGGTCTTATCACAAAGATCCAGATAACCAGCTTCATCATTTTTTCTTGTGAATGTAACATCTCATGCCAGCCTTGGTTTGGTTTTTATGTGTTTTGTCTCATGAAATTTTATTTTGTTATTTGGATTCTATGGATAAAATTCATGGATGCAGCTAAGGGGGGGGCAGGGGGGCAGCTCTCCCCCAAAATCAAGTAAATCAATAAAAATATTTAACTGAGGTTCTGGCTCCCCAACATGAAGCCTGCCCCCCACAACAGAAATCTTGGCTATGCCCATGATAACATTTAATAAAAATATTTTTAAAAATAATAAAATAATATTGTGGTGGGGGGCCTCAATATATGTCAAGAAGCAGCTTCTTATGAGGAAATGCTGTGGCATAAAGTGTTTCAGTAAACTCTCAATCACTGAAAACACAATTCAGGTTGTTACTTCTGCTGCCTTCTAAACTGAAAGAAGCTGCCTTTACCACAAACTGTGTTGTAGCTCATGCCTGGCTATTTTTCTTCCCTGCTCCTTGAGAGCCAGTGTGGTGTAATGGTTAGAATGCTGGCTGTGACTATGAGCTTCAGCCATGAAGCTTACCAGCTACACTTGGGCCAATCATGTCAAATGCACATCAGATTTGCAGAAGTCTAGTGACCAGATCAAGAGAAGAAATACTGTAGTCCTGCTCCATTCTGCCATGGTCAGGCCAAACCTGAAATACTGTGTCCAATTCTGGGCACCAATTTAAGGAGGATGTTGACAAACTAGGTGGTGTGCAGAGGAGGGCAACCAAGATGATCCAAGGTCTGGAAATGAAGTTATGAGGAATGGTCGAGGGAGTTGGATATGTTTAGCCTGAAAGAGAGGAGAGGAGATCTTCAAATATCTAAAGGGCTGTCACATGGAAGATGAAGCAAGCTCGTTTTCTTTCTTTTTTTCTTTTTCAAATAATATTTATTGATTTTCTAACATTCCAAATTACAAAAATAAAAAAATAAACAGGAATAAAAACATAAAAAAGAAAAACATATCAAATATAACATTTTAATTAACATTGTAGACTCCCTCGCACTGGGTCCACTTTTAACTCCAAATTCAGCAATTTTCATTTATTATCTTAAATCATTCTAACACATTTTTTCATCATCTCACAACTATTTCTATTCTTCAATGCATCGACTATGTTCCACCCATAATTTATCTTAATCCAAATGTAAAATAAACAGCCTTTAAACAGCCTGTGCTGAGGTGGGAGGCTGATGCCTTATAACCCCAGAGGTGGATTTAGGGCGGCAGGACCAGTTCCGCTGCCCAGGGTGCAGGGGCCAAGGGGCCACCTTCCTGCCTCCTTCCCACCCAAAGCCTAGTTAGCACTTGCCCAGCTTTGAGAAGGAGTGGGCTTCCTCCCCAAAGCCTGGTGTCTCCCCTACCTGCCTTTGGGCTGGATGGGGTGTCAAATTTTGGCCTCGCACAGGGCGCAATATTCCCCAGGTCCACCCCGATGGCTCCCATGTGGACTGGGAAGGGTGGCACCTTGCAGCAGACCAGCTTCGCCTGATCCTGTCCACTATGGCTGTTATCAAGGAGATGGAGCATTGGCCTATTTTCACTTAATCTTGTCACGGTGAGTTTTTGCTCCTGGACTCTCGCTTCCTGTGCATTGCACACCAACACATTCTCCAGCATTCCCAAGATGATAGAATCCCAGGGACCTCACAGGTCATGTGGGCTGACCCCCTGCAAGGCAGGAATCTCAACTAAAGCAACCAGAGCTATACAATAACCTTTCGTACTTTCTGTATCTAGGGCGTGTTTACTGAGATTGCTGGGTTGTTGAGCTCAAAGGTTAAAAGTTGTCTGACTGCTTTACCCTGACTGCAAGTGTTAGCAGCACAACCTCCACACCCCAGAGAGCTTTCCACATTGTCATGTGAGGAAGATCATAAATGGAAGCATTTGGGAAGCCTGCCAAGCCATGTGATGTTGTTTCTCAACACTGTAGACCTTGCTTCTCTGTTATTGCTTTTGGCCATGGAACAAGACTGCTAAGTATTTTCAAACCCGTGTCTTTTGCTTCCCTCTGTCTAATTGGAGCAAACAGCTGGGAGAGACTGTTGCTCAATGACACCCTTTAAAAGCTCTCTTCTCTCCGCCCTGAAGAAGAATTTCAGAGTGGAAGAGGCGGACTGGGCAGCACGCTGAATCCTTGGGCTATTGCCTCATCACATCTGCAGTCTTCACAGGTCTGTTGTATAGCTTTCAGTCTGCAAATATTAACTTGTTGTCAGATATACCAGTTACAGTTGTTAAGAAAAGACCATGTCTGAAGGCCCACTTGCTATAACTTTACATGTTTACGGACCTAGTCAGTTCTGAGACCTGGTGAATTATGGCAAAAAGCCAGAGTCTGACAGAGGCATCATTTATGCTAATCATAAAATCATAGAATTGTGGTCAGAAGGGACCCCAAAGGTCATCTAGTCCAACCACCTGCAATGCAGGAATATCAGCTGAAACATCTCTGACAGATGGTCATTCAACCTCTCCTTAAAAGTGTCTCCCATGTTATATTTGTGCATCTGGTTCTTTCTGCCTAAGTGTAGAACCTCCCTATCGACATTCATTTTGTTAGTCATTTTGAATTCTGATTCTTTCTTCTGCAGCATTAGCTACCCCCTCCCAGTTTGGTGTCATCTGCAAATTTGAGGAGCATCCCCTCAATTCCTTCATCCAAGTCATTTATAAAGATGTTGAACAACAATGACCCCTGTGACACCCCACTTGTCACTTTTCCCCAGGATGTTGAGGAATCTTTAATGAGTACTAACAATTTCCCTCTTAAGCACACCCATGTTTTACCTTTTGGCTGCTGAAAGACCTTTTTGTTGGGGAAAGTCAACAAGAAAAAATGACATCAATGACTACTTTTGGTATCTTGTCTGCAGGGGGATTTTGTGGCTTCCTGGTGCAGAAATTGTTGCTGGTTTGCACTAGAAGAGAAATAAAGTAAAGCTTATCTTCATTGAGAGAGGAGTTCAGAGATCATGGGCGTATTTATTTTGTGGAAGTGCTGGTCAGACCGCTGCGTGGTTGAAATAATTATCTCTAGAAGTGCCACGGGGAAGGTTGAGAGATCCAGGTGAAAAGTCAGCTAGTGCCAGAAGAAGAAGAAGAAGAAGAAGAAGAAGAGGAGGAGGAGGAGGAGTAGTAGTACCGGTAGTAGTAGTAGTAGTTTGGATTTGATATCCCGCTTTATCACTACCCGAAGGAGTCTCAAAGTGGCTCACAATCTACTTCCCCTTCCTCCCTTACCTTCACACCAGTGCACTTTCCTCATAGACACATTTTGCAAACAATTTTGATTAATACAATTCATTTTGTATGCTTTAAAAAAAAATATGGCTTTTTATGTACACTTTCCCCTAATATATGCAATTTTGTTCCCCTTTTGGGTTGAAACCAATTTCAAAATTCAGAGAAGTGCACATTTCAAAGGAAAGGTGCAGGTATCATTTTGGGAATTGCAAAACAAGATCAGGGAGATATTGAGGTGTGCCTGGATAACTGAAGGTGCAAGAGTGTGAACTTTATGGAAATAAATAATCTCTTTCTTCTCCTAGCCTAGCCCTAACATTCCTGAAATTGGGAAACCGGCCATGGCAAAGAAGAGAGTTGCAATTATAGGAGGTGGCTCCAGTGGACTTTGTAGCATCAAATGCTGTTTAGATGAGGGTCTAGAGCCTACATGCTTCGAGAGCAGTGAAGACATTGGGGGGCTCTGGAGGTTCAAGGTAAGCCAGATCATTTAATAAATGTTAATTTTTCTCTGTCGGTGGGGATTTGTAACAACAACTGCTAAAATTATAGCAACAAGAAAGGAGCAGAAACTGTGATGGGAAAATGGAAGCTTTAACCTGCTAGAAGACGTTCTTGGTCACAGGCAGGAAAGATTGACCATGCTCAGCCTGACTGAATGCAGGGCCAGCAAGTTGGATGCCCCGTCTAAGGAGGCAGCTCCTCCAATATCCAGTTTTTCTGGATCTGCCTTTGCTGCTCAAACCCTGCTCAAATGAAGCGCTAAATACTGGCAGGTTGTGTGTGATGTGATGTGTGGGCTGTTTCTTATTGTGCATCAGTAGATCACAAAGGGGATGCGGGTGGCGCTGGGGGTTAAACCACAGAGCCTAGGGCTTGCCGATCAGAAGGTCGGCAGTTCGAATCCCCATGATGGGGTGAGCTCCTATTGCTCGGTCCCAGCTCCTGTCAACCTAGCAGTTCAAAAGCACGTCAAAGTTTAGGGAGCTAATTAGGGAGGCTTTTAATGTTTAATAGATTATTGTATTTTATTTTTCTGTTGGAAGCCACCCAGAGTGCCTGGGGAAACCCAGCCAGATGGGCGGGGTATTAATAATAATAATAATAATAATAATAATAATAATAATAAAGTACAAGTAGATAAATAGGTACCGCTCTGGCGGGAAGGTAAACGGTGTTTCCGTGCAGGGCCGTCTTAAGCGCCCCTGGCGCCGTGGAGCGACGGATCCCTCCAGCGCCCCCCGCCCCGTTTCCCAGTGTGGCGGGCGGGCGCCGCGCACAGCGCGGCTGCCACAGGTGCTGCTGCGCAGCGGGCGAGCAGGCACAGCACGGTTGCCGTGGGCGCAGCTGCGCGTCGAACCAGCGGACCGGCCGGCGCAGCTCGCGGTGCCCTCCTGGTGGGCCGGCGCCGTGGTGCCCTGCACCACCGGGGGTCTACCTAGAGCCGGCCCTGTTTTCGTGTGCTGCTCTGGTTCTCCAGAAGCGACTTTATCATGCTGGCCACATGGCCTGGAAGCTGTACGCCGGCTCCCTTGGCCAATAATGTGAGATGAGCGCTGCAACCCCAGAGTCGGTCACGACTGGACCTAATGGTCAGGGGTCTTTTTACCTTTACTAGATCACAAAGAGGCACACCTGAGTTTGCCATGTGCCTTTTCTGCAGTTTGACTTGCACAAGATAATTTTTGAGGATGAGCTAATTCATGGTGTTCTAAAATTCTGAGGTTGCTCTGGAAGTAGTGCCTCATATATGTCTGTCTCTGCTCTTGCAGTACTTTTAAAACAGTTTTAACATGTGCATTGTAACTCTCCAGTGTTTTCTTCCACAAAGGAAATTGATCCTGTTAAGGCCTGGCCTAGATTTCCCAGTGACTGGAGAAGCAAGTGCCTCAAACAATATTATAATTGCCTTTGTTACTTGCCTTTCAAATAAAACACCCTCAAGTGACATATGTGAAATGAGCACAACCTCACCCCCTTAAAATTATGCTCCCTGCAGGAGAATCCTGAGGAGGGACGGGCCAGCATCTATAGATCTGTCATCATCAACACCTCCAAAGAGATGATGTGCTTCAGCGACTTCCCCATCCCAGACGACTTCCCCAACTACATGCACAACTCCAAGATTATGGATTATTTCCGGATGTACGCCAAGCACTTTGATCTTCTGAAGTATATCCATTTCAGGGTAAGAAGAGTAGGAAAGAGCACCTGTGTTCTGGGATGTTTCTAGGCTCGGGAGAGCAAATTCTGGGTAGAAGAGTTCTTGAGTAGCTGGTCCAAGTGGCTGCTCTTTTGTTCTCTCTTGCCAGAAGCAGAGCAGAAAAACAAAAATGCTGCCAAAAAGAAAAAGAGAATGGGGATTAAATCCTGCTGTCTTGGCTACCCGATGCAGAATTATACTCTGTCCTCCTGGTCATCTGGTGACAACGGCAGCTGTTGTTTGGGGGAAGTGGCCTCCCAGGGCCACATTGGACCTCCTGGCAGCCTGAGACTGGCCTGTGGCTGCAGGGTCCCCGCCCTTCTTTTAGGTGGAAGGAAGTTGAGAGTGTGTTTCTTCAGCTCATTTCAGCCTTTCCTGATCAAACTGTAGTCGCTTTTTTTAGACCACTTTATTTTATTTTTTTGCTTTGTCACAGCAGGATTTTTTTATAATGAAAAGCTTGCAATCTTTATTTGTGGGAGAGAAGGGGGACACCAGAGAACTCTTCCATCTCTAGCAACCATAGAAGGTGGGTGGAGCCAGTGGAGAGCAAAAGGCAGGGGACAACCAGTCTAAGGAGAAGGATCACGAGGATTTAGTGAAACAAGAGGCTATAGAAGGTGTGAGTCACTCGGTTACATGCCTTCCTGTCAATCATGCACCTCTGCAGACTCCAAGAGGACAGCATAACAACTGCTTAGCTCAGGGGTCCCCAAACTAAAGCCTGGGGGCCGGATGCGGCCCAATCACCTTCTAAATCCGGCCCGCAGACGGTCTGGGAATCAGCATGTTTTTACATGAGTAGAATGTGTCCTTTTATTTAAAATGCATCTCTGGGTTACTTGTGGGGTATAGGAATTTGTTCATATTTCCCCTCTCCCAAATATAGTCCGGCCCCCCACAAGGTCTGAGGGACAGTAGACCAGCCCCCTGCTGAAAAAGTTTGCTGACCCCTGTCTTAGCTAAACAGATGATAAACAGGACTAACTGATGCCAGCTTACATAGAGTTAAGCTAAAACACAGGACTCATCCGTATCGTTGCAAAAACTGCATGAGTTTTTTTTTATATGCAATCATTTTGTTTGAATGAACCATTTCAAAGTTCTGACTGAGTGGCTCAGCAAGATGCTTAGCAAACACATTCTTGCCAAGTGCTGTGAGGTGCAACTCATCTCTTGCCAGAAGTCCTTCCTCAAGGAAGCGGAGAAGAAGTAAACCTTTCCTGACAACATCCCCTGTGCAGCCAGTGCTTTACTTCCAGTATTTTCCTCCTCCTTCCTGGGCCACGACTTTCATCTGTGCCCCAAGGTCCTTGAGCTTCCAGCCCAGAGTCTCATAGTTCCTTGCTATACATCAAGGGCTGTGTCTGGCAGCATCGTTTGAATGCACATGGATCAGAAGGGAGGGCTTGTGGCCAGTGGGCTCTATAAGCCTTGGCAACTTCTCTGTCACTTTTTGAATCGTTGCACCTGGAAGACAGCACAGCTTCCAGGACATCCTGTGTGACCTCTGCCCACTGCTGCTTCTGTCCCCCTCAGTAAGGAGTCACCTCCCACCAACCCAAGTCTCTTCCTCCTCTGGGGAGTGGCAGGAATCGTTCCATACACAGTGCCTTCCAAAACCTCCTCAGAGTGTTCTAAGCTCTGCAGTTTACGTTCTTGATCCTCTGGCCCAGTATCTGTGTCTGAGGTGAGCGCAAGGAATTAATTTTGCAGCTCCAGTGACACAGCAGGGCTTCTGACAGTCCTGCTTCTGTGAGCCAACTTCCTCCAGGAGTTTGTCTCCTGCAACGGGCAATCTTCCTCCTCTGTAGTTGCTGTTCCAGGACAGTCATCATCTTGCCCAGTAATTTGAAGCGTGGCTTGGCTGGCCTGAAGTTGCTGCACCTTCTCTTCCAGTGAGGCAACCAGGCGTTGCAGGTCACTTCAGTAGCCCCCTCATCATCCATGTCTCTTAGTCCTATGGACACCATGAGACGGCACTCTGGGCCTTCCCCTCCAAATGTCCTTTGCAAGCTCTTAGAAGCTGCTCTCAGCCAAGTCTACCTGCTGCTGGCTACTGACTCCTCTGCCCACTCCCTCCCTTGTTGAGCCTGCCTTCCTCTTGTCAGTAGCATGCAGACACAGACACAGCCACAGCCAAGCCACCAAGCAGCTCAGACAAGCAACCAGCCTTAATCCCAAAGAGATAAGATCACTCTTTTTAGACTCCTCCAATTTCTCCTGCTATTGTTTTGTCAAATCTATTGTGCATGTGCTGCTGCTGGTGGGGGTTCCCAAAAGGAATAAAGATGCAATAGAAATGTTTGAATAAATAAACAAAATACTTATTCTAGCATGCTGTAAAATTCATCTATTTCTTGGTACTGGAGTAATTGAAATTTACAAGGGTTGTGGGTGGTGCTTTTCTTCTAGGGGAAAAAAAAGGTGCCAGTACTCACTGCAAAGTTGTAATAGTCAGTGCCATGCTTTTAACCAATGCTTTTCATGGGTGGGGCGTGTGTGTTGGTACTGCGTACCCTTGAGTACCCCCAGGAAAAAAGCACTGGTTGAGGGTTCAAGAACAATTTGCTCAAAATGGAAAACTCTAAGGTCTGGTCCTAATTGATTTTATTTGGAAGCATTTATTTTATTTTCAAGTGTGTAGGTTTAAGACCACATCCCTTAGGTGTCTTCTGATACCGTATGTATTTTGTACCATATGCTGAGGTATACCTTAATATCACAGAAATAAATCCTTCATCATTCTCTTGCTGACTTTTTTCTTTCCAGACTAAGGTATGCAGTGTAAAAAGGCGCCCAAACTTCTCTAGCACTGGCCAATGGGATGTTGTCACGGAGACGGGTGGAAAAGAAGAATCATCCATCTTTGATGCAATCCTGGTTTGCACTGGGCATCACACAAATGCACATCTGCCGCTGAACTCCTTCCCAGGTATGCTCTGTAGTTGCCAAGGGGAGCGATGAAGATGGCAGCCTTGCAGGCAGGTGTTACAGGCAATCCTTGTTTTGCAAGGGCCTACGGACCCCCGCGTGCACCAGCCGAGCACACGTAAGGCCACTCTGCCCCTGCCCCTGACATTTTGTGACTGCTTCAGAGTTTGGCACCCCTTAGTCATTGCCTCTCGTATGGAAATGTGCCCCGACCCCCTCGCCATGTCTCACTTGCCTGGGCTTCCCACAGCTCATGCTGTTTTGGGCACTGGCACTTAAAGGAAGGTGCTCAGCAGAGAAAACCACATGGCAGTGTCTGTCTTACCAAGGAATCAATCCTGTAACTGCATTTCTCTCTCTCTCTCTCTCTCTCTTAAAATAAGCTAAGTTCTTCCTTCATGCTTAACTTGCTACTCATTTCTACTCATTTCTATGTTTAATAGATTACTGTTTTTATTTTTCTGTTGGAAGCCACCCAGAGTTATAAAGAGTTATAAAGCCAGATGGGCGGGTTATAAATAAATTATTATTATTATTATTATTATTATTATTATTATTATTATTATCCAGTGTGCAAAGTGTTGTGTATTTGTTATCCCACAGTTATTTTCACGACAACCAACTCTGTGTAGTAATAGACAGAGAACAAGTAGTTCATTTCAGCCAGTGAGTTTCAAAGTAAAGAGCTGACAGTAAGAGCTGTTCGGCAGTGGAATTTGCTGCCAGGAAGTGTGGTGGAGTCTCCTCCTTTGGAGGTCTTTAAGCGGAGGCTTGACAGCCATCTGTCAGGAATGCTTTGATGGTGTTTCCTGCTTGGCAGGGGGTTGGAATGGATGCCCCTTGTGGTCTCTTCCAACTCTATGATTCTATGAAAGTATCACACTGGCATAGCTACCGTGTTTCTCCTAAAATAAGACGGTCCTCAAAAATAAGCCATGCCAGGCTTTTAATTAGTAGAATAAATATAAGACATCCCCCGAAAATAAGCTGGGGGTGGGAGCCGCTTCGGGGAGCGCAGCGCGAAGAGCCTGGTGAGAGGCAGCTGCGGCTGCAGGTGAAGCCCGGGATCTGCGTGGGCGACTGGGGGCGAACGCACTGAGCGCTGCGGCGGTGGCGAAGAGGCGCCCGATCAGCCCGCTTCTCAGCTGCACTTCCATTGCCTTTTCCCAGCTGTGCCAGGAAATGCTGACTTCTCTCCCACTGGCCTAGAGCCCCTCTTGAGTTGATCAGACTAGGGAGGGGGATAAATTTGCTTCACATTTTAATGTGAAACAAGGAAAGCAACGGAATCGGTTCAGTAGCACAGAAAGTGCTAAAGTAAGTGACAAAGCATTAAAAACCAAAGAGCAAATCGCGTGTATGTCATAAAAAGCAAGTTTTCCAATCAAAAAAGATTACTTCACCAGCATAAAATTTATTTTTTTCCCCTTCCTAGAACAGTACAGAAAGTACATTTGCTTAAAAGTTTAGGCTCACAAAACTGAACTAGTTTTGCGAATATGGTTTGGAAAGATATTGTGAGAGAATTCGGGGGGGGGGGAGGGAATAAAATTTGTCCAGGTTGGTTGCCATATGTCCTCTTTTTCCAGGACACGTCCTCTTTTTCATGGGTAGAGTCATCATAGAGATTCATAGTTTGAAGCAGAAGTCAGCAAATGTGTCCTCTTTTTTGCTCTTCAAAATATGTCCACAGTCCTTAGTGCAGTTCGTGTTGCAACTGCAGAGTTTACCAGTTTCATACTACCGTAGCAGAAAACGACAGTGCCAGATCTCATATACAAGACGCATCCACACTACCTGAGCTTGAACAATTTTGCTCTTCACTTACAGGAATTGAGAAGTTCAAAGGTCGCTACTTTCACAGTCGTGATTACAAGAGTCCAGATGAGTTTGCCGGGAAAAGAGTAATTGTGATTGGCATTGGGAACTCAGGCGGGGACCTCGCTGTGGAGATAAGTCGCGCGGCACAACAGGTCTGGGTACTATTGTTTATTATTGGTTAAATTTGTATCTCACCTTGCAGACAAAGGTTTGTACAGTATAGTTAAAGCTATGGTTTTCCCAGTAGTGATGTATGGAGACGAGATGGCGCCGAGAAGGGCAGCCATGGCTTTTGCTCTGTAACGTACCTGGCTTTTTTACATGCTTATGAATGTTTTTAAGGTGCTGTTTCACTGTTTATCTGTTTTAAGAGTTTAGGAGTTTACGGTTTTATGGCTCTTACTGCCTCTTATGACAGCGTTGTAGACAAGGATTGGAGGTAAGGACTGCTAAGGAGTGAGCCGTTAAAGCAAGGAAAGAGGACGCTGCCTAACAGCCTAACTGCCTAACGGAATTGTTAGAGTGAAAGGGTTTTTTACTATTATTATCACTCCTTATGGCTTCTGGCTAACCACCCCAGATTACATTTTCCAGGGTTGAGATTTTAAACATCAGAGCAGCCTTTTTGTGTACTTACGCTCCAATCTTAAGGAAAATTGCGAAGACGTTTTGGATGAAGGAGTTGTAGCTCCTTGCAGGATCTGGATACGATGTCAAAAAAGTGCTAGCGCTTTGATTAAGCTACAAAGGCGAGGAATGAGATTGGCTTTACCATCTATATACATCTCAAATCTTCACACACTTGACAATGAAATGGATGATCTGCACCTTATTAATCAAGAAAACTAAAGGAAACTCCGATATGCTAAAGAGGAGGGTTTGAGGAAAGGAGACAGAAATTTGTACAACCAAGCTAGGAGCACACTGATTAATAATAATAATAATAATAATAATAATAATAATAATAATAATAATAATAATGTTATTTATACCCCACCCTTCCCAGTCAAGACCGGGCTCAGGGCAGCTAACAACAAAAATATCAAAACAAGCATAAAAGAAACAATTCAATTAAAATACAGATTAAATACACTGTTAAAATTCAATTTTAAAATGGGAATCTACAAGTGGGACCTCATTTAAATATCTGTAGGATAAAACCTTAGGGGAGGGTAACACCGGGGTCAGACTGAGTCAGTCCAAAGGCCAAGCGGAACATCTCGAAGGAGATTATGGTGACAAAACGAACCTATGATTCCGACTCAATTCTCAAACATGTCTCGGCTACTCTTCAGAAGAATTTACAGAACATTTCTGAATATAAAATAACATTTTCTTTTACTGAATATAAGAGAACATATTCTTCTGCTCCGGAGAGTCAAAAATTGGCAAACGACCGGAATCAGTTTTATAGCAAAGTCAAGCATTATCAACTAGAGCAATTCACTCGGCGCCAGAGGCACCAACAACCACCTCAACCTGTTCTGAAGTCACTACAGGGACAGAAGGCAAAAGCTCCAGGCGCAGTCGGAGTGGCTCCTCTTTGCTTGAAATAGTGTTCTGCACACTCTGATCCTCACACAGATATTTAACAGATATTTTGTATAAAGTACGTTTACATTGTAAAATTAGCCAAAGCAAATTCCAAGTATGTAAATAAATTACTATTCTATTCTATTCTAAAGTGAGAGCTGGACCATAAAGAAGGCTAATCGCCAAAGAATTGATGCTTTTGAATTATGGTGCTGGAGGAGACTCTTGAGAGTCCCGTGGACTACAAGAAGATCAAACTTATCCATTTTGAAGGAAATCAGCCCTGAGTGCTCACTGGAAGGACAGATCGTGAAGCTGAGGCTCCAGTACTTTGGCGACCTCATGAGAAGAGAAGACTCCCTGGAAAAGACCCTGGAAAAGACCCTGATGTTGGGAAAGATGGAGGGCACTAGGAGAAGGGGACGACAGAGGACGAGATGGTTGGATGGTGTTCTTGAAGCTACCAACGTGAGTTTGACCAAACTGCGGGAGGCAGTGCAAGACAGGAGTGCCTGGCGTGCTCTGGTCCATGGGGTCACGAAGAGTTGGACACGACTAAACGACTAAACAACAACAACAACAAATTTGTATCTCACCCTCTACCCGTAGATCTCAGGGCAGTTCTATATTGTGATGGCTTTGCCTGGTGTGGCAGCCCCAGAGTGGCAGCCCCAGAGTGTGTCAAAAATGTAGCAGCAGAATGCCAGAGGAAGGGATTGGTTATGGAAGTGGCCTGAGAGCAGTGAAAAAGAGCTAGACCAACAAATCTCAGGCAGGAGCAAAGCAGGGAGGGAGGCCAAGAGTCAGAGAGGAGGCAATCATAGGTGTCTCCTCCTCCTGCAGCAACAAGCTCCCCTCCGGCCAGATCTCCCAGAACCAGGAGAGGCATGAAATGGGAGGAGCAGTCTCCAATCAATTGCTTGGGGAAAGCCCTGGGCTGCAGGGAGGCAGGGACTTTTCGTCTTGGTAACTTTTTCATGGGGGCAAGACCTGCCGGGAATGAGTTGCTGACACTCAGGCCTGACCCTCCACCACGTCCTGGACAATTGTGTTTTTGCTAATAAAGAGTTAGCTCCAACTTGTGACAGAAGATGGGCGCTGAGGCAGCTCCCCATCTCTAGGGATCCCTGGGAGGTGCAGAAGGCAGGGAACAGCATCCCTGGAGAGAGAGAGAGCTCTAGCTGGTTGGAAGGAGAGGCTGTGGAAGGCGGGCAGATGATGTCTCAATTGTCACTCATGCTGCCAGGGGAAAGTGGGTAGGTGCAAAAAGGATGCCCATAGACTTTGGGAAGAGGGAGGAGTGCTTGGATTCAAGCTCTTTTCACTTGCTGGCAAGGAGAGGGGAAATTGTTTTTTTTAGAGCAGGGGGGCTCCCAAACTGCTCCATGAGCTTCATTCAGGTGGTCCACAGCATGTCTGTGGATTTGTGGTTGAAGCCAGGAGACCCCCACATCCATTATGGGAAGCCCCCCGTTTACGTGGGGTTGACAATGTTCCAAGGCGCCGCACACATCAGTGAAATCACGTAAAGTTGAAACCCACTGAAAAAGCCTGCAAGCCCCCCACTCTGCCCCCACCCGGCCCTCGTTCCACCCTTTGAGTGACATCTTTATGACATTTCCAGGTCAAATCCTGGTTTGGAGGCACAATAAGCAGACTGTATATACTGTTGCGCATGCACTGAACACACATAAACAGGGGCTGCCTGTACATTAAATACTCAAACTGAGTTTTAATTGTATTTCTTTGCATTCTTTATTTCTTAGATCTGTAATATCTTAATATTTAATAAATAAAAGCATCTAGCACAATGCATTGTAATTGCTACAACACACAGGAAAATAACTAGTCCATCAAGGCCCTCGGCAATTTTCAAGTGGTCCATGGGGTGGGGTGGGTGGGAGGGGGGGACGGACTCGTGTCTGAGGCCCCTTCAGCTAAGGGCCCAAACTTGATATCAGACCAACTTGGGGCAGTGCTTGGCTTCAAGCAGTAATTCCCAAAGGAAGATGCAATGTTCCCTGTAATGCCTGCTCTTTAATTTTGTGTATTGTCGCACTTTTAGTGACACACTTCACATGTATTGGCACTATTCTTAAATATTGCTGCACAGATTTCTGAAAATAAATTCCAGGGCTGATGATCACATACACAGAATCCCAGAATTGTTTAGTTGGAAGGGACCACAAGGGTTGTCCAGTCCAACCTTGTGGTATTGAGACACCAGCACTGCTTCTATCATTTCCACATTCATTAACTAAATTCATACTGTTTTTGTCTTTAGATATAGTTTCCTCCAAGTTAATCCATATATCTGTGACTTCCTTTTACATGCAAATGCTGATTAATTTTGTGACCCATTGTTATTTTCTGACTCAGATCCCCAGACAGATCCTCTGAATGAGTAATAAGTTGATTAGCTTCAACTTCTTAATTTAATTTTTAAGCTAGCATTGCAGGGGGTTGGACTAGATGACCCTCAGGGTGCCTTCTAACTCTACGTTTCTATGAGTCTAATCTTTTGCTTTCTTTCTCAAAATTGCAATGAAGCCTTTTTAAAAGAGCTTTTAAGTTATCACCCATATTTTAAATTTGTTTGTCATTTCTTCCATAGACTACACATTTGATGAAGATTTTAGTTTATTTAATTTGTAGCCGTTATTTTTTGTTCATTAAAAATGTGTTTTATCCTGTTTTCTGTATGACAGTCTAAAACATAGGCAGTTAGTTAATGTGGCTTAATTGTGCATTCAGAATTTTGCAAAGTAGTTCATTACTGAATAAGCATCCGACAGCCAAAGAAATACTGTCAGTTAAAATGTGGTTTCAAGAAGCTTGATAATTAATTCATTCACAGTATCTGTCTGGCTGTCAGATGCTTACTCAGAAACGAATATATTAAACTACTTTGCAAAATTCTGGATACACAATAACTCATAGCCTTGAATGCATAATATTGTATAGTTATTCATCTCCTTGGCTCCAATGAAAGTAGGGGCGTCCTAAGGAAAAGCGGGACATGCTGGGATCAAATCAGAATCTAGGATGGCTCTGTAAATCCAGTAGTGTCCCTGGAAAATAGGGACACTTGGAGGGTCCGCACCCTCTGCTCTCTGCATCCAGATATTTTCATCTATCTCACAGGTGATGTCCATCCAACTAAAAAGTTCTGCAATTTTGGGGAACATTGCAGGTGGAACAAGGAACTTCATGAAGAACAGATCACACGGACATCTTAGTTAAATCATTCTCTTCCCATACCCAGGTGTTTCTCAGTACTCGCCGAGGGGCATGGATACTGAATCGTGTTGGGGAAGGAGGCTATCCAGCAGATGTGGTACTTTCTACTCGGTTTAATATGTTACGGAAGAAGTGCTCAACCATGTCCATGGTAAATCACTGGTTGGAGAATCATTTAAATGCAAGATTCAACCATTCTCATTATGGCCTGAAACCTAAACACAGGTATGACACAACAATATGCTAATTAGTCAATTTGTGTTTATACATCCAGAACAGATTCCGTTTTACTTCCAAGGTACGACTGTACTGCATTTTCCAGAAAATGTAAAAATGTCAGATGTCAAAGAAATAAAGAACTATCTGAGGTTTAAAAGACATCTGAAGGCAGCCCTGTTTAGGGAAGTTTTTAATGACTGATGTTTTAATGTATTTTTAATCTTTTGTTGGAAGCTGCCCAGAGTGGCTGGGGAAACCCAGCCAGATGGGCGGGGCATAAATAATAATAAATTATCATTATCATCATCATCACCACAGAGGACAATTTAAGGACAATAGACATAACATCTAAAAATAATGCACTACAATATGTGGCTGCTCCCAGACTGGCTCCTCTTTGTTGTCCTTCTGCTGGCATGTGACCACCTTGTTCCATCAGACTTTGGGAACTGACTGCTTTCAATGAAAGGGCTGCTGGTGTGCTGCTCTTATTGGAATAACCTATTTTTAATAGATATTTTATATTTATATGTGTATTTATATAGTTTATAGAATTGCATCCTTGACCATTAGCATCCTTGACCATTGGTTTTTTTGGTTGGACCATTAGCATCCTTGACCATTGACTTTTAAATCGTAAACCACCCTATGATCTTCAAATGAAGGGTGTTATAGGAATAATAATAATAATACCATTTTAATATTTTAATTGTATGTTGTTGATCTTTAGACTTTCCACTGCTTACACCTTTTGAAAATATTATACAGTTTAGAAATGCTTTTTAAATAATAATAATAATAATAATAATAATAATAATAATAATATAGCTATTTTGAGAATTCACCTAGCCAACACTGTCAGTAGAAGCCCTTCACTTTTGCTTGCACCATTAATGGGGCTCTGACCGCCTTGTGCCCCTGCAATTGGCTTGAGGTTGGGAGAAGTCCTTCCCCTCCCAGAGCAGCATGTGGCGGCAGGGAGCAGGCTTCTCTCGCACAAGCTGAAATGCTTCTGCAGATGGAACGACTGGAAGACCATGGCACTGACTTCCACCCTTTGTGTTTTTGTATCTTTCAGGGTTTTCAACCAACATCCAACCGTCAATGATGATCTTCCAAACTGCATTATTTCAGGGAAAGTGCTGGTGAAACCAAACATCTGTGAATTTACTGAAACTGGTGCTGTCTTTGAAGATGGCTCTAAGGAAGACAATATTGATTTTGTTGTCTTTGCCACAGGATACAGTTTCTCTTTTCCCTTCCTGGGAAACACTGTGAGAGTCATTGAGAACCAGACCGCCCTGTATAAATTTGTCTTTCCCCCTCACTTGGAGCAGCCCACTCTGGCAATCATTGGCCTCGTGCAACCCCTGGGTGCCATCATGCCCATTTCAGAGCTGCAGGCTCGCTGGGCAGTCCGTGTGTTTAAGGGTAAGCGCTTTCATACTGTTCCATTTCACGCTGCTGGTGATCTCAGGAATCCTATGTTTGCAGGAATGAGCTATACTGACAAATTTGGAAAGTCTGGACACGGCAGGTGTTAATTTCATGGCACCAGGTCTATTTACTGTCACTTGGCCTTGCTGAATGATGAGGGAGTAGTATCTCTGACCGTGGAGCAGCCTCCTTTATTTGAGCTTCCCTCCGTGACATTTTGGGGATGGATTTGAGGGCACTGCTGTGGGGTGCTGCCTGGCCCAGAGAGGCTCCTAGGGACCAGAGGTTTGGAGAGAGGGGTGGTGGAGCCTGCTGCCACCTTAACTTTAACTGAGAGGGTGTTTTTTTTACTTCTTTTATGTCCTTAAAATGAAGGGGCTCCAACAGCCCATTTAAAAATACAAAAGCAAAGCAACCATCCTGCCCCCTTGAAGCAATGGGTCAACAAGCTCTGTAAGAGGTTTTCCAGAAAGGTTTAGGAAAAGGGAAGGCTTTCTTCCCCCTGCATGGTAATAATGTGTGTGTGTGTGTGTGTGTGTGTGTGTGTGTGTGTGTGATATTTGTCACTTTTTCTTTCTGATGAGTAAAAGGAAAAAAGACTCGTTCTCTCCCACCTGCTGTATTACCAGGATGTTAAGCGGAGCTGGAAGGGGAGAGAGAAATTGGGGTGAGAAGGTAACATCTTCTTGGGGACCCTGAAACCTGGCAGCATTCCAACTCCCCTTATCTATCTGAAAGCTCAGAAATATCAGCTTTAGTCACGCACACAGGGAATCTAGGCTGATATTTCTCAAATGAAAAGAGAATTCCTGCTGACTAGGATGGAGCAATTCTGGTTTGTTGCAGGAAACCTCAGGACTTTCCCCCAAAGGGCCTCTTGCCTCCTTTATCCAGGTCCTCTTCACTTTTGCCTCTTTTCTAGGACTTGCTAAGATACCATCAACAAGTGGGATGATGTTGGATATCACCAGGACATCAGCAGCAATGGCTAAACGGTAAATGACAGGCTAGTCTTGTAGTGTTGGCACTTCCTGCAACTGCAGTTATTGCTGAGGTGTCTCAAGGGGGGGGGGAGAGAGTTCACTCTTGAACCTGGGCTATTCATGCAGGCAAGTTTTTGGGTGGTTGTGGGGTTTTTGTTTTGTTTTGCATTATCTGCATGATATTGTTGTCATAAAAATGCCAGCCTGTAGTTTTTATTCATTTAATCCAACCTACCCATTCGGTGGAAGATCCAGTAAGTAAAACAAGCCCAATATACAACTCTGCTCACTGCTGGTGTGGGGGCTTGCTAGTATGTTCTTAGGGTGGGGCTGGGGGACTGTCTTGGTGGTGATTTTGTGGCTAGCTTTCATCTCCCTACTTCCATTTGCTTCTCATCTGAACATTTTGTTTCCAGTGGCCCAAACAATATTGTGTTTATTTCCATGGTTGCATAAGGCTTGCATAAGGCTTCTTTGAATTCTAACTGCAGTGCACATACCAAAATAATAACAGAGGTATTTAGACTGCTTTGCTGCCCTTGTGGAAGGCTTAGTCAGACAAGATCTCGGTCTTAATTAAAAATGAAATTAATGAAGTGGGCCTGCCCCAGCACATTTGGCCTATTGTGAAATATGATAACTAAGGGCTCAGCCACACTTCCTGAGACGGGCAATGTTGCTCTGGCGCTCTCCCTGGGATTGTGCATAGGTAAATATGTACATATTTTTCCAAATACAGTATAGTGGAGGAGAGGCTGAGGAGAGGGAGGAAATAACGTGGCCTGGATGCGTTCTGTCAAGGTCCACCTGCTGGTGAGGGCAAGTGGCAGAAGAAGGAACAATATATTGTCTGAGAAAATGGGAGTGTGTTGGCAGGACACCAGAGACGCAGGGGCCCATGAAAGCCTGGCTTGCCTGCGTTCTGCATAGGAACAGGATGAAGTCTGTCTTGTCAGGGAATACCCTGACAGATTGGCAGAGAATCATTAAATTTTTTAATAGTCAAAATACTTAGGAGGCCGTTTGAGACCGCAGAACTTTCTGGTCTCTTCCTTTTACGTTTTAAAATGCCCTTGCGAGTGATGGGACTTGACAATGTGCCATCATTCTTGCGGGGCGGGGGGAATTGTGTGGGGAAAACATTTCTGCCCCTATGCTTTAACTTGGGTATTTTGAAACTAGCTGCTCCCAGTGGCTCATCAGTTGTTAAAAAGTGTAAAAGGTAGAGACCATGGCAGTCCTCAGGCTGCCTTTAAAAGAGATTGGTCGAACTGCTGATTCTGAAGAGGACTTGTGATCTAATCCAATTCCTAAGGAGAAAGGAGACCAGATTGAACCAGGTGGGTCCATTTTGGAATCTGAGTTTGGGAGATCACTCTCCCATCCCTTGTGTGTACCTGTTGCACACTGGGAAATGAGACCCAAGAGAATGTCCTGTCTGACAGGAGCCCAAGTAAAAGTGGGGATAGAATGTCAGACTGAAATGGTAAAATAACTACCTTCTTATGATAGAAAATAGCAAAAAGATATCAAAGCACCAGCTATTCATCACAATTAAGCAGTTTGAAAGGGCTTGTCTATGAAGCAACCATCAACTCTTCTTAAATTAAAAATGGTTTTTTTCTTGCTGAAGTGCAGCATCCCCTCACAGCTTGAAACCACTTGCCTGTTTGGCTGCTGCTTCCTTTCTGCCAGGCCTCTGGTGCTGCTGAGGCCGAAATGTGGAGGCAGATGCCCCATGGCAGCAGAGCGGTGGTTGCTGGGGGGCTGCCTGCCCTGGCTGTCCTTCTGACCACTTCTTGGTCGCTCACTCTCCTGCCTGCTGTGCTTATTCCATTTTGTCGTTGCTGCTTTGCGCTCTTGTTCTGTTAACTTGAACCTTATTCAAACTACGTGAAAATCAGACTACTTTAGTACCACTTGACCTTTAAGCGAACAGCAAAGCAGGAGTGCAGCTGCCACGGAGGCCTGTCTGTGAGCTGCAGCCCCAAGCAAGAGAAGCAAGACCTGGGCTGGGCCAGAATCTGCCTCAGTCCCTCAGTGGTGGGAAACTGGCACCACCGAGGGAAACCGGGAGTGCCACCCACCAATGCCCATGCTTTTATGCCCAGCAGCCCAGCCCAGGGCTTGCCTCTGCTGCCTCCTAGCGTGGGGGGCATTTAGCACCTAACAAGCAGAGTGCCAGCTGGCCTAAGGAGTTTTAGTTGTAAGTTAAACCGAAAGGAAAGATACCAAGAACTCTGGCCAGAAATTTCAATGTAAGGAATAAAACCTACTCACGAGTTGCAGTCAAATAAAGGTATGCATTCTAGTGAGAATAACAGATTTAAACAGAACACAAAAAAAGCTTCAAGTTCACAGGAGCATATATAGCTTCAAATAGGTGTTGCACCTTACAATTCACAAAATGGTACATTACAATAAAAAGACACAAAAGATATCAATAAACAATCACTATCAAACTGATTCCAAAAGTGTTCTAAAGGGTCGTTTTATATAGAGCCAGAGTGCTGAGTCGATTCAGGGCAAGACCCCAGTATTGTTCACGAAAGGGTTGTTTTATATATAAAGCTGAAGTGTCGTGTCAATTCAGGAAAAAAACCCAGGACAGGGCCCTCTTTCGATGTGGATGCCTTCGTCAGCTGATAATATCAAATAATATCAAATAATACATAGATAACATCACAATTCTAAATTGGCATTGCTTAAATGTGATACTGCAAAACCCCTGTTCCAGAACACACAACTCACCCAAAAGTGCATGCTGGGGAAAAGAACGGAGAAGCAGTGTCTCCATTGGCTGCAGACAATCAGTGACATCACAAAATTCCACAACAACCAACTGAAAACAGGCCTTTTGCAGCAACAAGGCACAGCATTGCCCAGCAGACTGAATAGGCCACAGCATTACCCAGCTGGGAGAACTGACTAGGCCGCAGCATTGCCCAGCCGGGAGAACTGACTAGGCTGCAGCCAACAACAAACTAAATATGGGCCTTTTACAGGGCCATGCCTTTGGGTAGGATAAATGTGTCGGGGCAGGGTGGGGGATTTCACATAACATGCGTGGGTAGGTGAGTCTGGGTTGGGACAGGGCAAAATTTTACAAAACACGCATATGGGGGGGGGAATGATTGTATGCAAAATGAAGGGAGACTCTGAAGGTCCATTTAACAGAAAAAGGTCCACTTAACACAAAAAGTCACAGCAACGCGTGGCAGGGCCAGCTAGTAATAATAATAATAATAATTAATAATAATAAATGGGATCCACCTCAAAAGTTGGGGTTAAAGTTGGCTTTGGGCTGAGAAAATGCTGGATATTGTTGGTGTTGGATCCCTTACCACTTGCCCTCTTAGCTAGGAATCATGGGAGTTGTAGTTCCAAAACATCTGGAGAGCCAAGGTTGCCTATGCCTGGTGTAGACCAGGCATCCCCAAACTTCGGCCCTCCAGATGTTTTGGACTACAATTCCCATCATCCCTGACCACTGGTCCTGTTAGCTAGGGATCATGGGAGTTGTAGGCCAAAACATCTGGAGGGCCGCAGTTTGGGGATGCCTGGTGTAGACCATGGGTAGGCAAACTAAAGCCCAGGGGATGGATCCGGCCCAATCGCCTTCTAAATTTAGCCCACAGACGGTCCAGGAATCGGTGTGTTTTTACATGAGTAGAATGTGTCCTTTTATTTAAAATGCATCTCTGGGTTATTTGTGGGGCACAGGAATTCATTTATTCCCCCCCCCCAAATATAGTCCATCCCCCCACAAGGTCTGAGGGACAATGGACTGGCCCCCTGCTGAAAAAGTTTGCTGACCCCTGGTGTAGATTCTGCCCTAAGCCAAAGCCCTGAGAGGGTTATAGTGACCCTTGACAGACAGAGGACTCCAGTTTCTGCTCTGAAATGTGCTATCTGTTTATTTGTAGGCCACAAAACTGTGTCCAAAGTATCTTATGACATATGAACAATAATAAATATAATTAAAAATACATATTAAGAGCAATTGAAAATAATAATCCTATCAATAAAGGCAGAACACAAATCCATGCCATATTATGTAACAATACAAATAAGCTAACCTATTTTAACAGCTTAAAACTAAGCAGGAGAGAACAATACTCAACATAAAAAATGGCAGTATACAACCTTGGGAGAGGGGGAGCCATTATTTCCGTAGAAGCTCACTACCGTACAATTCATTGGCATGCATTGGATAGGAGAGCCTTGGGGCAGCCTTCCTTCCTTCCTTCCTTCCTTCCTTCCTTCCTTCCTTCCTTCCTTCCTTCCTTCCTTCCTTCCTTCCTTCCTTCCCAGCTCTCACCTGAGCCTCCTATGCTCAGAGTTCATGTCCTTCTCAAGGTGAAGACCTTCCCACCTCCTATTGCCCTCCGAATGCTCGTACGTTTTTGTTCAGCCAAACCCATGCTCTTGTACCTACCTCCAAGGTAAGTAACTGCAATGCTCTCGACAAAGGGCTTCCTTTCAAGAGCATCTCAAAGCTAGCGCAGACCATGGCTGCTTGCTTGCTGAAGGGGGCAGCAAGAAACAACAGTCATGCTATCCTTAATCCCGGGGGACCGCAGTGGCTGCTTGTTGAGCTACTGGGCCCAATGCAAGGTGGGGGTACTAGGATGCAAAGCCCTAAATCACTTGGGAGCCAAGGAGCTTCCATCCTGAAATTGGTGATTTGGGGGAGAGGCCCTATGCCTGGAATGTGCCTCTCTCTGCCCCCTAACCACTTCTGCTGGGACGTGAGTTAGGATAGTCTCAGAAGCAGCATGCTGGCTATCAAATTCCCTCATCCAAGTTTGGGGCAGATAGTTTTATCAATTTTTTATACTGCTGGTTTTAACTGCTGCCTGTAATATTATGATGTTTTGAATCGGTTTGTGTAATGTTATTGTTGTGAGCCACCCTGGGCTCCCCATGGGGAGGAAGGGTGGGTTATAAATTTGACTGGTTGGATGAATAGCAAAGTAAACTATATTTGTCTCTTCCCCCCTCCATGCCCAGGTATGTGAAAAGCCAGCGTCACACCATCCAAGTGGACTATATTGAGTACATGGATGAATTGGCTTGTCTGATGGGGGTCAAGCCCAGTGTGTGGCCTCTGTTTCTTTCTGACCCCAAACTGGCCTGGGAGCTTTTGTTTGGGCCATGCACACCCTATCAGTACCGCCTCGAAGGACCAGGGAAATGGGATGGAGCCAGGAAAGCCATCTTGACACAACACGACCGGATCCTGAAACCCTTGAGAACGAGGCCTGTTGACAATTCAAGCAGCAACACCTTTGTGCCCCTGTGGATCCAGCTGGTTGGCCTTGTGGCTCTCTTGGCTGCAATTTTTACTTATTTTTAAATGCTGAAGAACAACATTGTTTAATAAGAAGAGGAATTGGTTGAAACCAATCATAAATCCCTCCAAACAAATAAATCCTGAGGATATGATAGCTTCACTAATGAAATTTATAAATGTTTCAAAGATACTGTACTTCAATCCCTATTTTGCACAGAACTTTCAATAGAATTTTAGACGGTGGCCTCCTCCCCCTGACTCCTGCAAACTCTCCTGGATTGGTTATTCCCAAACCTTTTAAAAACATTTTTTAGGAACCCTATAGTTCCTAAAAATTGCTCTTCTTAACAATTATAAAACCTATTTTCACAAAACATTTTAATGCTATAAACAATTAATTCATGTGGACCAATCAGGTTTTGTGCCAAACATACAATTATATGTATATTAAGTGTTATTCAAATTTGTCAGTTAATTCAATTATATCTTACTGTTTTATCCCTCAAAATTTTTAAAGTGTGGGTTGTAATTTTGTTAAAATAAAGTGTATTTTAGCCCCAAATTGATTGCAAACCTAAATAAGTTTTACAGCCCTTCAGAAGCAGAATCAATGCTTCATAGAATCATAGAGCTGGAAAGGACCAAACTGACCGACCCCAAAGGACGCTCATCCATGGCTCCTCCTCATCCTGGAGAGTAGTGACTAGTGGGAAGAGCCACAGGGTTCTGTCTTGGGCCCAGTCTTATTCAACATCTTTATCAATGACTTGGATGATGGGCTTGAGGGCATCCTGAGCAAGTTTGCAGATGACACCAAATGGGGAGGGGTGGCTAATACCCCAGAGGACAGGATCACACTTCAAAATGACCTTAATAGATTAGACAACTGGGCCCAAAGCAAACAAGATGAATTTCAACAAGGAGAAATCCCCCTTCTTCGCAGGTTCTCCCTAAATCTGGGGGTGGGGCACCCGTCCCCCAGTTTTCTCCCCGGTGGGGGAAGCGCGATTCCGACGCCAGACGCAGCGGCGCAATGAGGACCAGCGCCTTGAGGGGCTTCCTACGGCTGGCACAGCTTTCCGGGCCCATCCTGGCCGGCACAGCCCTCCTTCCCCCCGGGGTGCGCGGGTGGAAGGCGAGGCGGGCCTCCTCGGGAGGAGAAAGCGGCCCGCCAGAGGCTCCCTCCCTCCCGTTCGGCATCGTCGCAGTGCGCATGCGCTTCTTGGGCGCCACCATTTTGACGGGCGGCCCCGCCGGGCCGGGGAGAGGGCGCCAGGGGCCGGCCCTTCCTCGCTCGCTCGCGCCGGAGGCGGAGGCCGGAGAGGAGGCCAAGTAGCCCGGCCCGGAGCGAGGCGAGGCGAGGCGTCCCTTGCCGAAGGGCAGCGGCAGTAGCAGCTGCCTCCTCCTCCTCCTCCTCCTCCCGGGGCCCCCTTCGCCCCCCGGCCATGGGGAACACGGCGAGCGAGCGCGGGTCCGGAGAGCGTCCGGGGGGCAAGGCGCCCCGCTCGGAGGGGTCCGGGGTGGCTGCGCCGGCCAAGGAGCCCCCTCCCCACAAGATCATGGTGGGCAGCAGCGACGACCCCGCCCTCTTCAACGCCCCCGGCGCCAAGGTAGCCCCTCCCAACGGACACGGACCCGCTTCGGGGTGGGGTGGGGGCCGAGGGGGCGACTAGAGGGGGGACCCCGCCCGCCCGCCCTAGTCTCCCTCCGGGGTCTCTGTCCGGGGTCAGACTCGGGCAACTCTTGCTTCCCTCCTGCAGCTTCCCGGGGATAAAGGCTTCGTGTCTTGGCACCATGACCTGGACGAGTCCCTCAAGCCAGCCCAGCAGGCTCGCCCCACCGTCATACGCTGGACGGAGGGAGGGAAGGAAGTCTTCATCTCGGGATCTTTCAACAGCTGGAGCGCCAAGATCCCTCTCATTAAAAGGTGCGGAAGGAGTTGGCTGAACTGCTGCTCTGCGTGTGTCTCGGGGAGGAGAGCTTGTCCTCTCCCCACCCCAACCGACACAGAGCAAAGCCCGGCCTAAGGAGCAATGGGGGTCTGGGCATGAAAGGTCTCCGTGACAGGTTTCATACATCCATGCGCCTCATGGGGTTGGTATGGCTTGATGGCTCAGCCTTGGGAGCCGCCTCTGTTGCAAAGCATTGTGCTCTGTCTGCTGCAATGGATGCTCTGAAGGCCCCGTGTCCTACATGGCACATTGCAAAGGTTTGAAATGCTTCACATAAAATGTATCATTAATCCTGGCAGGGTAGGGCGGTAACATCTTGGTTTTGTAAAGGAAACAATGACGATTGAGGAGAAGATGTAGTCAGATGTAGCCTCCCCAGGAACACTTCAAGCCTAGTTCAACATGCACTTTTTAAAAAAAAAACTGGAAAAGCTGATTTTTTAAACAATGGAACAGAGATCTACACCACCTCCTTAGCTTATAAATTCTGCTTTTAACTTATACTGGGCATAGACTGAGCTTGAACTGAAGACAAAGTCTATATTTTGTTTAGGAGCCAATTCGCCCACTATCTAGGCTAGGGGTCCCCAAACTTTTTAAATGGGGCTGGTTCACTGTCCCTCAGACACTGTCAGGGGCCGGACTATAATTTGAAAAAAATATGAATGAATTCCCATGCACACTGCACATATTTTATTTGTAGTGCACAAAAAACAGGAAAAACAATACAATATTTGAAATGAAGAACGATTTTAATCAACACAAACTTCTAAGTATTTCAATGGGAAGTATGGGCCTACTTTTGGCTAATGAGATGGCCAATATCGCCAATGCTCATCCCTACAACCCAGCCTACACATGGATCTCCCTCACCCCCATGGCCCAGTCTACATGCAGGCCTTCCATGCCCCCATCCCCACGACCCACCCTATACATGTTTCTGCCAGCACACATCCATCCCCACAACCCAGCTTATACACGTCTCCTTAACCCCCTTCCCCACAACCCAGCCTATGCATGTGCTTCCCTAACCCAGATCCCCATGACCCAGCCCGCACCCGTGTCCTTAAGCCCCATCCTCAGGGCCCAAGTTGCCTGTCTCTCTCTCAAACCCCCACCCTGTCCTTGCACGCCTGTCCTCCAACCCCAAATCCCCACACACCAGCCTGCCTGCGCATCTCCCTACCCCTGATCCCCACGGTGTGGCCTGCCCTCATGTCACCCATCCCCACAACTCCTGACTCACTGTGGGGGCAGCTCCTCTGGTGCATCACAAACTCACAGCATTGCAGGCGCACCGTGCCAGATCGGGGCTGGCACCAGGCCCGGGAGGGGGGGCGGGGGGCGAGGCAGGTACCCTGGGAAGCAGCAGCGAGGGCACAGTGCACTGCAGTGCCAGCAAGGCCCTCACGCCGGGCCCGTCCTTGCTCACTTCGTCCTGAAAGGGATGCGGTGCCAACGCGGGCCTGCTTCCTTTGCTTCATGATTCTCTCACAGTGTTCCTGGGCAGTGTTTTGAAAACTTTGTCAGCATTTGGGGGGGAAACGCAAACCAGGAGAAAGCCTTTCTCCCCTCCTTCCTCGCTTCTCAGGTGCCTCAGAGACACTGATCCCCCTTCAAGGCTGCCCTCTTGGCCTCTTTACCCCACAGTGGGTGGCGGCTGAGGCGGGCAGGCAGGGGCGGGGAGGCGGCCCAGGCTGCCCAAGCGACGCGTGAGGAGGCCGCAAGCGGGAGACGGGGTCTGGAGCGCACGGGGCGTCTCCTCCGCAATCTCCTCCTGACCCTGGTGGCCCGGATGTGCCTCGTGGGCCTTAGGGGCGCCTGATCTAGGCATTGTGGGCTTGGTAAAACATACAACTTTAGTCCTTTCCAAACTTGAGTGCAATTTCTGTGTCTGGTCGAGGTTTACTACAACCACTCAAGGCTTCCCTGCTAGATTTGAGCTGCCAGCTAAAACTCTTTACTTTCTAGATTTCCTCTCATGGGCATTCAGCTCCTAAACTGAAAGCTGCTAAAAAGGATTACCCTTGTGAGATTTAGGTTCTGGCCTGCAACATGCTGTGCTGTGCTTCTGTTTCAGCTTCAAGTGATGATTAATAAAATGCTAATTTGTGCGTGGAACTAACCTTTTCTCCCAGGTGCTTAAGTTTAACTTCTTTTACTCAGATCCATTTACTGCGACTGAGACGCTTCCTCAGCTGTCACAGGTTGTAAGAGCACAAAGATAATTGCAGGACAGGCTGTTCTCCTTTAAGCCTCCCTCCCCACCAGTACCCAAAAGGGAAGGCAAAAGATTGGGGGTGTCATTTCTAATAAATTCCAGACCTTACATTATTTTTGAAATTTTATTGAAGTCTATTTCATACAATATCATACAGAGAACAAGACTCGAGAGAAAGCTGGCACACATTGGAGGTCCCTTGAACTTGACGGGTAAAGTGGGCAAAGGGATGAACCGCTGTGCCAACTGCTCACCTTAAAAACCACCCTGAAAGAATGAGGACATAAGGTTTATCTAAAGCATCATTAAGACACTAAAGACCAAGGGGTTGCTTTGAAATAGGAGTTTAAAAAGTTTTAATGTGGCACTGGAAAACTATCAAGAAGGCACCATGTGAGCTTCTCTGGAAAGGCTGTTCCCAACGGGCTCCATCATTGAGTAGGCCATCTCCTTTGTGGCCGTCTCCTCCCTTCACTTGACAGTAGGATATACAATTGGGCCCCCAAAGGGGATCTTAAGATTGAAGGAGCCCTGTGTGGTGGGATCTTCCAGGTAACCCAGTCTCATGGCAGTATTGCTGTGGCATTTGTGAATACATGACAATTGCAGTTTTAGTACTTTGCTGTTCTTTTCAGGGCTCCCTGTAAATTCTGGCACAATGTAGCTCACTTAATACTTTGAATAGTTTGATTAGTTTACAAGCTAATTGAAGCAGTGTTTTCTAAGTTGTCAGTTTGTTTTTTTGCAAGCTTTTGGGGGCATCTAAAATTTTAATCCCCCATTTTTGAAAGTAAATGCGTAACGTGTTTTATATTGACTATTTTTATTTCTGTTGTGTTTTTTAAAAAAATTATGTATGCCACCTGGAGCTTTATGGTTATGGGGCAGCATAGAACCATGGTTGATACATGAGTGGGCAGATGGTGCTGTGAGTGGATGGATGAGGCTCTAAGCTGCTGCCTCTCACTGTGGATGATCACTTCCTCTCCTTTCAGCCACAATGACTTTGTCGCTATTCTGGACCTTCCTGAAGGGGAGCACCAGTACAAGTTCTTTGTGGATGGCCAGTGGGTTCATGATGCCTCCGAGGTAATTCCTTTTCTTCCATGTGTCTGCCTCATATCGCTGAGAGGTCCTTCTACATTCTCAGGTGGGCTGGGCTTGACCTTGTTGCCTGCCCTGCCAGCTTATTTCTCTGAGTCAGGGTCACAGGCTGCAGGCTACTTTCCTGGGAGGTTCAGTGCACTCTGTAGCTTCTGGTAGCTAGACGAGGCAAGCAGGAATCGCCAGGGCTTCTGTGTCATTGGAATGACAAGGCCCCTGGCTTTCCTTCCAGCTTGGCTGGATTATTTGACTGCTTCTATGATGTCTTCTCTTTTTCTCTTTTTCAGGTTAGAATCCCTGGCTTCTGAATTTATGTACTGCTCCCCTAGTACATATTCTGACTAGCTTTTCGATGTAGTTTTAATTGAATAGTGAGACCTTGTGTTCTGCATTGCTTATATGTTACATCTACCACTACTGAGGATTTTTAAGTCTTCCTTTTTTGTAGCTGTGTTTAACCTCCTCTACACAGTTCTCCTTGCTTCACCTGGGATGTGACTTTGTTCTCTGCATATATATGTTGGGAAGGTTGGGGATTTGACCTGCAGCTGTGGCCTGTACCTCTGTCTTGTTTTTCAGCCAGTGGTCACCAGTCAGATGGGGACAATTAACAATCTGATTCATGTCAGGAAGTCTGACTTCGAAGTGTTTGATGCTTTAAAGGTGGACTCCCTAGAAAGCTCAGAGACTTCCTGTCGAGGTGACTTTCTTGTGCTGTTGGTGTCAACATCCAAAATGATGGTGTTTCCTGGTTTCCTTTCTCACACTATCTTTATTTTTAATAGACCTTTCCGGCTCCCCTCCTGGAATATATGGCCAAGAAATGTATGTTTATCGACCTGAGGAGCGTTTCAAGTCTCCACCCATTCTTCCTCCCCATCTCCTCCAAGTCATCCTAAACAAGGATACTAACATTTCGGTCAGTACCAATCCGAAGGCAGTATACAGCAAGACCTTTATAGTGGATGAATGAGTCCCAAAGGGCTCTATTGTGGGAGGTGCAGCCTTACTCTAAAGTGAGTTGTGGTTCCCAGAGTGTCTGGAGCAAAACAGGTCACATCTACCTGCTATGGGGTGTGCCCACGTTGATTGGCCTCATGTGGCTAAAATGTAAGGTACCGTACATGTAAGCACCCAGTGACAGAATTGGAAAGGGCTGCATAGGTGAAAAGTGACATTTCCTTCTGTTTCAGTGTGACCCAGCCCTCTTGCCTGAGCCAAACCATGTGATGCTGAACCATCTCTATGCCCTGTCAATTAAGGTAAGGCCAGGACCAGGCAGCCTGCAGTGCTTCTTCCTCCTCCTTGGAACTTGAGGGCAATGGACTGAATGTTCTGTCTCTTCTCTCTCATTCCTGCCATGTACAGCACCATCTTGCTAATTGCTCTCCCACCTTTACCTCCTTGCCCAGTCGCGGGTTTGAACAGTTTAGAATTCAGTGGAAGATTTAAAAAAAAGCAGTCTTGGGGAGAAGCTGAAATGAGAGACTAAACCACTGAGCCTCTTGGGCCTGCCAATCAGAGGGTCGATGGTTTGAATCCGTGTGACGGGGTGAGCTCCTGTTGCTCTGTCCCAGTTTCTGCCAACCTAGCAGTTTGAAAGCACACCAGTGCAAGTAGATAAATAGGTACCACTGCGACGGGAAGGTAAACAGCATTTCCATGCGCTCTGGTTTCCGTCACAGTGTTCCATTGCGCCAGAAGCAGTTTAATCGTGCTGGCCACATGACCCGGAAAGCTGTCTGTGGACAAGCTCCCTTGGCCTGAAAAGGGAGATGAGTGCCACACCCCCTAGTCCCCTTCGGCTGGACTTGACCGTGCAGGGGTCCTTTACCTTTGCCTGAAATGGAAAGTCTGAGGCTGCCTATATCATATCCCACTTTCTTCCAGCTCTTCTCAAGGAGGATGGGAGCAGCCCATTTTACACTTTGAGTCTGCAAGTATTTTACTTTGGAAGAAAATTAAGGATGGGGAAAGAGGAAGGGTGAGAGTGTGTCAAAACCCTCTAAGCACAAACTTTCTGCTCTAATATCTTCATTCTCTTAACCCCTGCTCAGAACTTCTTCCACCTTCCTCTGTAAGCAGTTAGTGAGGAGTCGCCAATATCTGGTGCTCTCCAGATGTTTGGGACTACAGTTCCCATCATCCCTGATGATTGTCCATATTAGCTGGAGCTGATGGGAGTTGCAGTCCAAAACATGGAGTGGAGATCACCATGGCATGGTATTCTAGAACCTGTTAATCCTCCTCTCTCCTCTCCTCCCAGGATAGTGTCATGGTGCTCAGTGCGACCCATCGCTACAAGAAGAAATATGTCACTACTCTCCTCTACAAGCCCATCTGAGTTGGGTCTGTCCTTGTCTCCATGGGAGCCCAGGCTGCTGCTTTGTCTGCGCACATCGGAAGAGAAGCAGAGACAAGAGCAGGTGTCGGCTTCTGGGCTCTTTATCAGAGGCTACTGCTCTGCGTGAGATCAGTCTCTCTTGGCTTTGCAGGCTGATCAAGAGCTTTCTTTCTTGATGGCTGTTTGTGACATACAAGTTGTAGCACAAGGATATTACCAAATTTGGGGGGTGCATGACCTTCTATAGACTTCTCAACCATGGGGGTGAAATGGCTTCCTCCTGGGGAATGTGAAGAAGCTTCGAGGCGTCCTTTCTTGCTAACCTATCCTGGACAGCCTTTTGTAATCCCCCAAGAGTTTTCTAGGAGTAGAACAGTGTCAAGGTAGAGATCGGCTGCTCCTTATTTTACCTGGCCCTGGGAGAATTATACATTTCCTGCTCCCTTCATGTTATAGTCATTGTTGCCAAGGCATGCTACAATGGGGTGACCGGGACCCAGAGGATAGGTCTGTCTAGCACATGGTTACAAATCATGAAGACTAGACAGAACCTCCACACTTACAAGGAGTGAGCTACTGAATCTCCGTTCCCATCAAGTGCTGCCTGTTGGTTTCCCGACAGCATCTTGTTGACCATGGTAGGAGGAAGTGTGTTGGACTACACAGACCTCTGGTCTAATGGGGCAGGGCAGTTCTACTGCTGCAGGCCTTTCGCGGCCACACCCAATATTGCGGAGTTGCTTCAGTATGGCACCATCTTAAACCATAAGGTGTGTGTCCTTTCCTGTGGAATCACACTGTTCTGGAGCAGTATTTTCAGTGTTGGACACTCCTGTGAAGGGCCCTTGAGTCGCTCCTCTTCGGAATGTTTTTATTATCTAAGAAAAGAATCGGCTGTGGTCTGCAGACATATGCAAACAAATATTGTGCAGCAGGAAGTAGCTGCAGTGTGGAAGGTAATTGACGCTGGAAATGTGGAGCTGCCTTGCAGTCTCACACCAAAGGTCCATTTTGCCCAGCCAGCTGGAAGCTAATAAAGAGAGCAGGTTTATGAAGACTTTCCTCTCTTCTTTATCCCCAGAATCAAAGGCATATCACATCTAAATGTTGAGGCTGTTTTAAGATGTCATGAGTAATATTTAATATTCACATTCATTGGAATTGGCTTTTCCTGCCTATTTTTAGCCCTTAGCTGCTGGGGAGAGCCTGGCTACTGCCTTCACGCTATACTTGTTTTGGGCAGACCATCCAAATCGGAACTTGGGGTGACCTGTAGTTAGCCAACTCCCTTTCCCTAACACATTAGCTTTGGGGGCATTTTGACGTAAAATTTTGTGTGTTTTAAAAATGAATTTTATATGGGCATAGGAAAAAGTCCTGAGATACCTGACATTTCTCTGGTGGCTAGCACATCTCTTAGGATATTGAGAATCACAGTTTTGACTTACTGTTGTCTTAAACATTTTCTAACCTTCAAAACAGTGGATATTTGGGGGTGGGGAAATGAGAGAATTAGATGGTTTAAGAAATATTTTTACCCAGTGCTGTTCTAGGCACATATAAGCAAGTAGCCTAAGTCATTAGTCACTTGGACCATGCTGTCGGCTTAGATTAGGCATCCCCAAACTTCGGCCCTCCAGATGTTTTGGACTACAATTCCCATCTTCCCCAACCACTGGTCCTGTTAGCTAGGGAACATGGGAGTTGTAGGCCAAAACATCTGGAGGGCCGCAGTTTGGGGATGCCTGGCTTAGATTGTGATGTGGAGAGAAGTGCAGGAATGCAGGAAGAGAACAGAAGAGTTGAGGTGAACTAAGAAGTGGGCTGGGGCTGGTAGCAGCCAGGGAAGGGGCAGGGCTAAAGTGGCAGAGGCTGGGGGGGGCATAAATAGAAAAGGGTCTCTGTACGGCTCTCACATGGCACATGGTTTCCATACTGGCAGGTCACCTGGCAGAGAGGAGTTTAATATTCAGCCTGATCCTTTTCCTCCTAATAAATCTGGCAGGAGGTCCTGGCTGAGCATGAGGAGCCACAGGGAGCACCTGCACAGGATACTGTCCCTTTTAATGTATTACAGATATTTGCAATATAGAATGGGTTCCTGTGGACGATGCTCTTCCAAGTGTTCCTGGTGATGGCAGCTTGTATGGGGTAAGAGGAGCCACTTTTCCCTTTACCCTGAAAAAGTGTCATCACAAATACTTTGGAGGATCATCCCAGAATCTACGTTGACCCCTCTCCCATCAGGAGCATAGTCCAGTTTTAATTTATTGTGTACAGAAACTGAAGAATTTTTTTTCATTGAAATGTAACTTTAATCAAAATGTATGCAAGTTATTAAATGAAAAACAGGCTTGGTGCTGAGTCTCTTGTGGTTCTTATTAGCCTGGACTTTTTTGCGGGGAGGTGTGTGTGTCTCATGTTTGCTCCTGTGGTGGAAAAGTGACTAGAAGCAAGCAAAGTCATGGCTTCCTAGATTTATGGCCTTTATAGGGATTGTGGGGATGGCCAAAGGGGGGCAGGGATGGAGCCCCAGAGATCTGGAGACATTGACTCTCCAGCTGTGTGTATGCAGCCCCAGCAAACCCGCTTATGTGCATCAGTGAAGTGGGTCCAAAGGCTAAAACTACCTAATTGCACCCCTCCAAGGATGTAGCTCAAAATTTGCTCCTTTAGAGGGAGCACAACTCCACCCAACACAGATTAGCGCTGCTCACTACTGGCCAATAATGTCTCTGCCGTACCTGGGTTGAGTTTTAGCTTCTGGACCCTCAGCAAGTCCATTATCAACCCTAGACGCTGCCTGAGAAGGCCGGAAGGATTGCCTCTTTCCACCTGGCTTTGGGCAGGGCCTGGCAGGCTTCACAAGGGTTGCGGCTGCTACTTGGCAGAGAGGACTCCTCTTTTTAATTGATTTTAAGTTAGGTATATTTTATCTGTGGTGTTTTAAATGGTGGGGGTGTTTTAAATTTTGACTTATGATTTGGTTTTTACTGTGTTGGGGGTGGGATTAATATCTAGTTGGGGCTGGGGTTTGTTTATATATATATATATATATATATATATATATATATATATATATATATAAATGTAAACTGGGCATGTGTGTTCCTCTCCAATGTCCAACAAAACCGCTTGACCGATTGCATTCAAATTTTAACACGAAGTCAAATGTGGCTGGAATAGCAAGCTCATACCGTTTTCAAAGACAAATGTCACACCTGGGCCACATAAAACCCCAAAACCCTGTGTTCAAAACACACAACTCACCCTAAAGTGCATGCTGGGAAATAGAATCAGGAGACCTTGCACAACTGCATAGCTGCAAAGTTATCCCTTTTTTAAAGGGATTTTCCCTTATGCTGAATAGGCTTCCTCGCGAGAAAAGGGAGAACTTGGCAGCTATGCAACTGCAGCCTCTACACTGGTACTGCAGGTAGGAAAGCTTCCCACAATGTAATCAAAGAGATGTTTCCGTGGGTCTTGCATAATCACCACCCAAACGATACAGACACAGGAAGAAGAAAAACCTGGATAATGTCTTCCGGATCTGAGCTGTGCTCCATTGTCTCTCCATAGCACTATCACTGTAACTGGAAGCACTTAAAGAATTATAATCACTAGGTAAATTACTGTTTCTACGGCCACTTTCATATCATATTTCATATTGTTAATGTTGTAAATTTGTGTTACCTGTTAAATCTTTTACTAACACGCTTAATGGGAAACAGATTGTTTTACAACAATTTCCCAATTGCTCTACTAAAAATTGTGTGTACTGCATACAATGTGCCTGTAGCACTACACATGCAGTTAGAACCAGGATAATTTGCGCGCCACTTTTTTGTGTTTAATCATTATTTTAGGTGTGAAAGGTGTGCTTTTTTGGATTTTTTTTTACGCCAGATCCCTCCGTGGTGGGCATGGAACGTTGTGGCCAAATTTGAACATAGGTCCAAAATACGCAATAAATGTTTGGACGCTCCATTAGTCCAACATTTTCAGTTAGCAGCTCATACTGAGGATGATTTAAGTTTTTCCATCTTATGGACTCTTAAAAAACCATCTTTTAGAACTACTGATATACGTAGAACGTTATTACAGAAAGAGTATAAATTAATATTTGAACTTTGTACACTCCATCCTAAGGGCCTTAATACGGAGTTTGATTTGGGATGTTATGTATAGTCTGATTTGTTGTTATACCTGTTGTTTAATGGTTCCAGAGAAGAGTTACAGTACCTTTAAGTAAGCCATTCTGTATTACTTGATGGTATTCACCTGCTGGTGTATTTAAGGTTTGAAGCTTGTCTATTCACTAAGCTGTGCCTGTGAACTTTTTCTCGTGTTGTGCAAATTGTGCTGCTTAATCTGGTAAGGTGTTACATGGTATTATGTTTATATTTTAGTACAATTTATGTAATGTGGAGCATTGTAATTCAGGTATTATTTGTATTACACAGCCACGAACTGATGAAGTTTTATGGCGAAACCTGTTAGTAATCCGCAGGACAGGTCTTCTTCCTGTGTCTCTGCCATCTGGGTGGTGATTATGCAAGACCCACGGAAACATTCTTTGTCCACCCTCTTCGATTACATCCAGGAGGTTTCTGTTTAAAACCCCTGAAGAATTCCATTGTCATTCCACCCACTATTATTTGTGAACTTTTTGTTGGCATCAGGACCTTGTTGAATATCTAGCCTATTGCTGAATGGTTCAGTCGCGTAAACATTTATCTTGCACAGGGCATTTATTCTATGACTCTGACCTATACATGGCTTTGTTAATTATTTGGCTTAGTTGAATGACCACGAGTTCATTCCTTTAGATTAGCTTTCGAGTAAATTCCTTGTTACATTTTCCAACCAGTGTGTGGTGATTTTGGTTGTTTATGGTTCATATTATCACCACAGTGATACTTTGTATAGTTTGGCTGTAGGAAAGCTTCCCACTCCACAGCAGCTCGGCAGACTAGCCTGAGTAGAGGTTTGGACTAGGCCAAATAGAGGTGGGGGCTCCCCTGGGTGGGGGGTGGGGGAAGAGGGGCGGGAAAGGTAATGGGTCGGGACAGGGATGAGCCCGGGGGTGGGGGGGGAGGAGTCTGAAGGGGGACTCTGGGGGCCCAGTTAACAGACTAAGCCACAGCAACACGTGGCAGGGCCAGCTAGTTTTTAATATAACTGAATTGTTTTTCTTGTTGGTTTGTTGGGTTTTTTTTTGTTTCTATTGTTTTATATAGTTTGTATTTGGTTCTTAAGGGGAAGAGGGTCATAGAACATAGAATCATAGAATCATAGAGTTGGAAGAGACCACAAGGGCCATCCAGTCCAACCCCCTGCCAAGCAGGAAACACCATCAAAGCATTATTGACATATGCCTGTCAAGCCTCTGCTTAAAGACCTCCAAAGAAAGAGAATCCACCACACTCCTTGGCAGCAAATTCCACTGTCAAACAGCTCTTACTGTCAGGACGTTCTTCCTAATGTTTAGGTGGAATCACAGAAATAAACAACATTTAGAAGACATCTGAAGGCAGCCCTTTTTAGGGACGTTTTTAATGACTGATGTTTTAATGTATTTCTAATCTTTTGCTGGAAGCTGCCCAGATGGGCAGGGTAGAATTTTTATTATTACTCTTCTTTCTTTCTTTCTTTCTTTCTTTCTTTCTTTCTTTCTTTCTTTCTTTCTTTCTTTCTTTCTTTCTTTCTTTTTCTGCATTTCCACAACCTCTCCTGAATCCGATGAAAATGAGAAATGGAACTGAGTGTACTGATACATTATTCCTAATTCTAAGATGACTCCTTAGTGTAGGTGGCAAAGTGGAGAGACCCCACAGGACCTCATACCAGGCTGTAGTCTCCCAGCACCCTCTCCAAGTATCAGCTAGCCAAGAACGAACAGAACCACTTTCTTGGGGCGCTTTCAGCTCCCGATCGGGATACAGGCATGTTTAGGGGAGCGTGACTGGAAGCACAGGGGGTGCCACGTTGAATGGAAGGGGGGGCGAGGTGCTGAATTTTGGCATCACACAAGATGCCACTGAAATTTGACCACAGGGTCCAGCACTACTGGACAGCACATCCAGAAGGAAACTCATCAAAAGCTCCTGAGGTCCAGGAAAATCAAGAAATTTCCTTTCCCCTGTATTGCCAGCAGATATCACCCATCCGTCCCACTGCCATGCAACCTGACTAGGACCAAGTGATAAGTGACCCAGGTTTTATCTGGAAAAAAAATCTCTCTCCTGGTTAAGGCTGTCAGGATTGCAGCCCAGACCTCTCAACATCTGCATCTGCTTGAACTAAAGAGTGGTTGTGAACATGTACAATAGTCCTCCTCAATGTCAGCTGGGAGCTGCCAGGTAAAACTACGGTTGCACTCATAAAAAGACCTGTAGCAGCAGCCCAGGGGTGCATGGAGCTGGTGGCCGAGTCATCAGGAAAATAGACTACTATAAGGCTGCAATCCTGGGTGCAAGAGGATGTTGTGGAACCGGCAGGTGGTTTTGCCAGGACTCAGAGTGGCTAGCCCCCCCCCCCGTCTTCTCCCACTGCAGCGGCTGCCTCACCAAGCCTTGTGACAGCTCTGGTCCTGTAATTGCCCAACTGACATCCAGCTCAATAGCTATCTGGAGCTGTGCTAAACCCATTAGCTCCTGCAAGAAATAGAACTGGCGTAACTCTTTAATTTAGCAGCTCCTAGAAAAGGTTCAGGGCCTTGCCCAGGCCTGTCTCGCACTGTGACCAAAGATGCAACTTGACCATTTCCATCATAGGCAAACCATCCACTTTTTAAAAAAGTTTTATTGGGAATTCAAATAATACAAAGTAAACATGGTTCATGTCTTTCAGTAAATTTAAGCAAAGCCAACTTTCCTTTCCCCCCATCCCTTAGACACCCTTCTTAACAGCATACAGACTATAATAAGGACTCTTTGATCCTTTCACAATTAGTTGTTGTGTGCATTATACATAAACTGGTGTTACCTGTTCCAGGTAAGTATGTAATACACATCAGAAAAAAGCCTATGGGCTGATGGGTCTGGCTTTGAGTTCAGAAGTAACTTCAGAAGATGAAGAGTCAAATGATGCTGGGGCTAAGGGAGCCTTGCTCTCTCTCCCCTTTCCCCAGTAATTCAGCATAATTACATTTTCAAATAATATATCTCCACGCCATACTTCTCTGGAGCAAGGAAAGCATTGCCTTACCCGGTACGTTATACACCCTGATTTACAGCAACATACACAGGAGAATGCTAGAAGCGGCTGAGCCTCAGCCAGCCATCCTCACCGAGTCAGACGAGCGCAGCTTCAGAGGAAGCCACATTTAGAGCATTCTCTTTTTTCAGACAGCAGCATTTATAGCAGTAGTCTATTTTTAGTATAATATTGCACTTATGGCTGGATCATTTCCAGGCAAATTGCAGCCTGGTCCCTAGCAGCAGTCACTCCAGAGCCTACTCAGGCGGTGGTAGGGAGTAGCAGGCGGAGATGGCAGGCCAGGCAGTGGTTGGGTTCCAGGACAAATCCTAAACGTCGGGCTTGCTGGACCACGAAGAGCTGTCGGTCTGGGGCAGGGTCATTTTGGGTGACGAACTGTAATTGAATTTCGTTTTCTTCCACCTGCTTCTGGACAGTTGAGCCGCTAGGTTTCCTTCTTTGCTCATGCAAGAACATGGTGGCGGGATGAAAGAGGCTGTGGGGATATCCCCTAGAGAGGACAGTGCACAAAGCAGAGGTCTAAGAATGGGGTTAACTCCCTTCCTCCCATCCCTCTGCTTAACCCTACCCTACCATGCAGTGGGGACAAGAAGCTCTGAGGGCTCTAAAGGGCAGGAGTGGTACATTGGTGCTTTGGGACAATATATTTTGCAACACCAACCTTGAATTTAAATCCAAGACTGCAAATGGTGGGGAGTAAACAGAATCCACTGTTGACCACAAAACTGGCTTGGGGCCCCCTATATTCTGGGTACAAGGCTGCTTAGCCCACATGAAAGCCAGGGACCAGCACTAGCTCAGCGGGTGTGGAGCATAGCTGCCAAGTATCCCGTATCCGCTGGGAAAACCCCTTTTTTCTTACCGTTTCCCGGCTGTCTCCCGTTTGGTGAAAAATCCCGGTATTGTCCCTTAAATTGGCTTCTGCCCGGCGGCCATTTTTCTGGTGCCGCTTTGCCCTTCTATGGGCATCAGAAAATGGCGGCGCCGGAAGTCGCTTTTACGTGTTTCCGGTCATGCGCGGAAGCGACTTCCGGCGCTGGCGCCGCCATCTTTAAGTGCCCATAGAAGGGCGCCGCGCCACCGGAAGTTGTGTCACGCAACTTCCGGTCATGCGCGCGCTGCCGATCCCGGATCTTTACGACCCGGACTTGGCAGCTATGGTGTGGAGAGCGGAACAGGATCTCCTCCCTCTCTAAGCTGGTGATACTCTGGATTTGAAAGGCAATAAGACATTTATTTGTGCAGCAGGTTGGGGGTTAAAGGTTAAATCAGGTCAGAGGTCAGGTTAAGGCCATCACCTACCTCCAAAGGGTACCCCGTTAAGGGGATCCGGCGGTTGTGGATCCCGTCCGATGCCCTACTGGGTTTAGGGCCATGGCACGACTCAAGGTGACGTCAGGGGACGCTTCCAGTTGTATTTGCATCAACAAGCTCCTCCCACTGTTCGTTAACCTTTAAGTGTCTCCGCACCGGTCGGGTGGAGTCACGTGTTGTGTTCCCGTCCAATGCCTAAGCCAATACCACTCACATGCTATAACCCAGGCACGTCCAACAGGTAGATTCATAGCTGCCAAGTTATCCCTTTTTTTAAGGGATTTTCCCTTATGCTGAATAGGCTTCCTCACGAGAAAAGGGAAAACTTGGCAGCTATGGGTAGATTGTGATCTACCAGTAGATCACTGGATGCCTGTGGTAGATCAATGGTAGATCACTGGCTCCCCCCAAAGAAGCTCAACAACTTTGGCTTCCCTTAAAAAAGCTCATTTTTTTTGCCCTGCACCCCCCCCATGGTGCTCTCCGTCTCCCTAAAAAAAGCTCAACAACAACTTTGATCTGAATGCCTAAAAAATGGGCCTTCCTCCTCCCCAAAAAAGCTCAACAACTTTGACCTGAACCCCCCAAAGAGGGTAGATCACTGCCAGTTTTTAACTGTAAGTAGATCACAGTCTCTTGGGAGTTGGCCACCCCTGCTATAACCCATTAACCTAAAATCACGTGTCCTTGTGTCTTATTTACTCCATGCGGGTGATGGGCCATCAACGTGCAACATGAGCCTGGGTGTGGTGACCCTGTGACCCAGGAGCCAACACCTGTGTGGGTAGTTAAGAAGTGTGAAAGGGTTTGCAGCCTTGCACAAGAAAGAGGGACAGCAGCGGAGTAAGTCCTTCGGATCAAGCCCCGTGGTGCTCAACGGCAATGCCACCACGACTTGTAGGCCAAGGGAACTCTGGCACAGCCTGGCCTGCATTCCTCTGTGGCCTCCTGGCTCACCTGTATCATTGTGCAGGTAAATGGGCTTGGACTTACCTCCAGGTTCATCCTTGCTTTCCTCAGCACATCATATGTCCTCGTCACTGTAAGCAGAGGAACAATCAGGCTTGTCTCTGAACATTTCCTCCCTGACCCCTTCATCTCCTTTCCTTGTGAGATTTCCCTTCCTGCAGTAGACAGCAGTGGGGGGGGGGGGCTGGCCAGCTATGCAGAGGCCCCATGTGCCTTGCTGCTTTTGGCAGAGGTGCTGTAAGTCAAAGAACACAGGGCTGTGGGGAGCAGAGCCCGGTGCCCTGGTGGGGATGCGTGCACCTGTATGTGCTCTGCATGCGTGTGCATGTGAGAATGCACAGGACAGTGGCCAGCCCACTGCTAGGATACAGCCTCCAATCAAAGAAAACAGTGTCCGTGAAATGTAATAACAGTAGCTTATGCAGTGGGGTAGGAAAGCCTTGACCAAACATACCATTAGAACTAGGCAGGTATTTGAGGCAAAGCTCTTGTCCCTGAGCACCTCTGCTCTGATTACTGGGAAGAGAATCGAGGCCGGCACACAGCCCAGGAGCAGGAGCCCCGGCTCCCCCTGCCCCATGACAAAGAAGCACTCAGGTGTGGGAGCCTGTGGAGGAAAAGGCCCTCCAGACTTCTCGGGTCTTTGATTGTAATTGCCTAAAAAAACCCAAATACTTCTGAGGCAAAAAGGAGGGCAATTGCCCATTCCTATTTTTAATTCCAAGGATGTGAACTTGTAGTGTACATGTGCCCTGTTTTCCTCCTCTCCACTCCCTTCCTGTCCCCAAAACAAGACCCAGCACTGTTTTCTGGTTGCTGTGGATTCAGCTGCAAAGAGGGCAGGAGGATAAGGGAGGCCGTGACCCTAAGTCTTGCCCGCTCCAGATCTGTAGGCCACCCACCCCTGCCCCCCCCATCTCACAGCGGGAGGCAGCTCACAGTGGCTAAGGAGGACGCTCTCCATGCTCTCCTTCCCACGGCCGGCAGTCCGCAGGCGACTCCCTGGCTCAGCTAGTCTGGCTCTGAGCGCCTGGATCTCCTCCTTCAGAGATGGCTCCTAAGAAAGAAGCTTGTTATTCTTTTCTATGGCATCTCCAAGAGTGAAGCAGGCCAACCATGAAACAGAATGAGGCTATGGGCTCCTGCAGCTAAAAGAATGTGCTGCACCTCTTCAAGCAACATATGAGTAAAAGACATTTTATAATTATTCACTTTTCAAAAGTAAAACAGCACTGTAGTCCATGCGTTGGTAACCTCTAGGACAGACTACTGCAATGCGCTCTCTGTGGGGCTGCCCTTGGGTCTGGTTTGGAAGCTCCAGCTGGGGCAGAATGTGGCAGCCAGGCTGTTGGCGGAAGGTTCTGACTGAGGACAGGTCACACCATTGTTAAAACTGCTGCTCTGGCTGCCCACCTGCTACCGAGGCAGGTTCAATATCATTGCATTGAGTTACAAAGCCCTGAACAACTTAGGTCCACCCTTATAGTCCAGCTTGTTCACTGAGATCACCTGCAGGAGTGTCTCTTGTCATTTCCTGAGTTGGTGAGGCTCATTTGAAAACAAGGAAAAGTTGAGCCTTTAGGATCATCTGCCCAGTCCTGAGGAACTTCCTGCCAATAGAGATTCAGCAGGCATCTCCTGTGCCAACCTTTAAATGCCTGCTGAAAGCATTTCTGTTTCACCAGGTCTATGCGGGCAATTTAGAGTACATCCCCCAAAATGGTCTGATGATGTTTGCTTAAAATTTTTCTATTGTTAATTGTTTTTAACATTCTATTATTTTATTGTCTGGTTTTATGTTTTTATATTGTTGTAAACAAACCGCTGTGATATATTTTTATGCAATTTTATGCAATTTTCTTTTCTGAATTGAATAATCTAGTCCATTCTAGCACTCATTCTGTTGCACATATAAATCAGCCCTAAGAGACTATCCATATTTTTCGCTCCATAAGACGCACTTTTTTCTCCCAAAAAGTAAGAGGGAATTCTGTGCGTCTTATGGAGCGAATGTGTGGTCCCTGGAGCCAAATTGCCCAGGGGCTAAAGGCAGATCATCCTTTTTTTAAAAGAAAGAAAGAAAGAAAGAAAGAAAGAAAGAAAGAAAGAAAGAAAGAGCTAAAGGCTAACAAGAGGGAAAGAGAGTGTTGAAAGGAACCCGCTCAGCAGCTGATTGCAAGAGATCAGGGAGGGAGATAAGGGAGCTAGCTCCCTTCCTGGCCCCACCCAGGCCCCTTGCCCAGGCCTCAATTGTTGTCTGCAGAGGGAGGCTGCTTGTTTTCCCAATGACATATGACTGGCTGATTAGATTATCTGTCTGGAAACTGTAGAAACGGGTCCCTTTCATTTCCTAGAGAAGCTGCAGAACTGTGAGTTCAACCCCATCAAAACAGGATTTTTTCCCTTTGCAAGGTAAGCTCAGCAACTTTGAGCTGATCCTCAAAAATGGAGCTTTCCCCCTTTGCAAAAAAGATGCACAACTGTGAGCTGAGCCACAAAAAAATGGAGCTTTCCCCCTTTGCAAAAGAAGCTTCCTCAAATATTTAAATTTGGGGGGGGCAAAGGTACCTAGGCCTCTAGGAGTTGGCTGCTATGCCTAGGACAATTCAAGAAAGCAAAATATTTTTTTTCTTGTTTTCCTACTCTAAAAAACTAGGTGTGTCCTATGGTCAGGTGCGTACTATGGAGCTAAAATACGGTACAGTGGTACCTCGCAAGATGGAATTAATTCGTTCCATGAGTCGTTTTGTGTTGTGATAATTTCGTCTTGCGAAGTGCGGTTTCCCATAGAAATGCATTGACATTTAATTCATGCATTCCTATGGGAAAAAAAGAATCGCAAAAAAGGTGCCGACTCACCTCTGGGTAGGGGGAAGCAGGAGGAGGCGGCAAACCCAAAGGCACCCCACCGGGGGGGGCGGGGTGTACATCGCGCGCATGCGTTGTGCGTCATGACACACGCATCACGACACACGCACAGGAGGGATGTGACGCGGCGACACAACAGGCAGCGGCGGGCAGCGTCCGGCAGGCCTCCCCCTCTCCCTCTGGCCCTCCCTCCACCCACCCTTACCGCGCTCGAGGCGGTTCTCCTCACAGCCAGTTTGCGCTGGCTCTGCAGGGGCTGGTCCTGCTCGCCCGCCGCCTGGCTTTCTTCAGGGCCATCGTGGAGGCAGGCGAGGGGCGCTTGCAGCGGTGACGGCGGCCGTCGGAGGTGGTCACCCCCATCCAGCCTGCTGCCCCCCGCCCAGCCTGCCACCTGGGGCAGCATGCCCCCCCATTACTACGCCACTGAGCTGAAAAGATACCCTGTGATAACTGTTGCAGCCCCAATGACCTGCGGCCATTCCTGGGCCTCGCAGTCTCATGATGGTATGGCTGAGAAAGATCACGTGGCTCCAGAGCAGTTTATACTTTCTGCATCTTCCCACTTTACCTTGGATTGCTGTATTTCTTGGCCAGGATGCAGGAGAGAGGCCATTTTGTGGATCACAGTCTTGCCTTCCAGAATCTGTTTCTTAAGGGTGCTGTAGTCCTTGAGGTGGCTGATCACATGGGACCCCCGGTTGCTGATATCGTCTAACAGCACCGGGTTCTCCTGCCGGTGTGTCACTGAAAGCAAAGCACCAGACTGGAACCTGATTTGGTCAGCACCTCTTTGGAGTTCAGATCACACAGGCTTTGCTCTCTACAACCAGATCCAGAACTGGCTCACCCATGAGGAAGCCCAAGAGCTGTTGCCCCTGCGGACATACTGCCCACCCACCACAACCAGTGGAGAAGCAGTGCCCACTCCTGGCAAGATTGCGTGAGATCTTGCTGAAACTTTGTGAGTTTTGGGTGAGATCTCAAGATCTGCCATTTCTGGCTATTGCCTTGACCTGCACCCACACCAAGAGATGCTGATCTCATGTGAGCTTCATCCCAAGGTGTGACTTTCCCTGCACGTGTGGAGAGAATTAGGTTTAGTGAAAATGCCAGGGAGGACCCAAGAAGAGACATCCACCCTAAAATAATCCACTGATGCTGCTCTGTTTAGGTGTATTAATTGTCAGCTTTTGAGTTGCCAACTCAAAAGGTATGTGGGGAAATACTTTGTTGATTTATCTAGTGTATTTATCTACAGGTTCCATTGGTCTGCAGATAATCTTTTGGAAAGTCGCCCTTTGGTGTCCATTTCATAGGGGCCAAGTTCCGGATTGAAAAATCTGGGGTCAGCAGCACCGCGGCACCGGAAGTAACTTCTATGCAGAAGCGACTTCTGGCGCTGTGGACATTTTGGAAATGGGCACAGCAGCATCGGAAGTCGCTTCTACGCATGTCCAGAAGTGCATAGAAGCGACTTCCGGTGCCGGCGCGGCACCAGAATTACATGGCCTCCGGCAGGAGCTCCGTAATTCAGGGGGAATATGGGGTATTTTGCCATTTGGAACACCTGTGGGAAACAGTAAGAAAATATGGGGGTTTCCCGGGGAAAACGGGGTACTTGGCAGCTGTGGTCCATTTCCTAATCTTTTGGGAAGCTGCAGTACTTTATGATCAATATTATTGTAATCTTCTGACTATGCTAGACTTCTCACCCAATATTACTCAATATTCTCATCCAAAACCTGCTCTGATACTGCACAACCCATCACACAATACTGTTCATAATGTATTGCAACTTCCCAAAAGATTAGGGAATAAATACATGCTTAATTAATTTCAGTCTGGTCATGATGGGAACAGGATCAAAGAGTCACACGGATTTTGTTTTGTTTTTTTTTTTTTTAAACATAATTTTTATTGATTTTACAAATTACAAAAGATGGTACATACATATACACCTTTTCCACCTTCTTCCCACCCCCCTCCATGGGTCCTCCCCTGCCACAGAAGTATCCCACGCAGGTGAACAGTCAGAAGTGGTCCATTTTATGATTGGGTTTCTGTCCTCCTCCCCCTCCCCTGCCCCCGAAGCCCCCCCCTGCCACCAGGGAGCTCCAGTGAACCAGGGCAGTACGCAGGAGTTCATCCATCCAACCATCTATTGTCATACCAAAAAAAAAAAAAAGGAAATACAAAAAAAAAGAGAAAAAAGAGAAGAAAAAAAAAGACAAAAAGGAAAAAAGACAAAAAAAAAATTCATCATAATTGTTAAATTCATAATTGTTAAACCATATTTTGTGGGCTTCCCCACCCTCCCCCCTTCCCCGGTTTTCCTCCCTTATTTATCATCTTCAACAGTTTCATAGTTCATATTTTATAACATACACCTTTATATCTTGTACCACTTTTAAACTAACTATTATCATTTTCGCCTATTGTCCAATCACTGAGAAATCAAACTCCCATTTTTTCTTCCCGTGCCTAATTTTTACCCCTCTATAGGCCTCCATATTTTCACCTTTTTCCAGAATCAATTCACTTTTTAAACCTATAATTATTCCCAAACTAACCTTACACCCCCCCGAGTACTGGCTCCACCCCACCAATCCAGCAAGTTCCATAGTCAGCAGTCCAGTTATAGTCCTATTAACCCATCCTTACAATCACAACTTCACTTTCCCTTCACCCCACCCCCTGTTTACAGTCTTTTGCCATCCAGGCCTCCATATCAGACCCCTGAGCTTCTTCTCTTCTCTGCTTAATTTTTCCTTCTTCCCTGTGGTCATTCTGGAGTTCCAGTAAGTCCAATCGTGCCCCCCTCGAAGGGGAGGCACTCCATCCAACTTTTTGTAGAGTAAAATCATCATTTTTTTCGTGATGGGCTTCATTTTGTGTTAAGTCATCACAGTCCTCATCATTGTCATTCTCACATTCGTCTTCTTCAGTTTCAAAAGCTTCTAAGAAATCATATTCTGCCATCATCATCTGGAATTTTTGCTGTAACACTTGCCGTTGTGTCTCCTCTTGACATAGTTCTATTCTTGCTTCCCACATTAAGGTCAAAACAGTCCGCTGAAACTCAGGCGGGTACCTTTTTGTTGACATAGTTCAGTCCTGTCAAGGTCAAAACTTGTCACATGGGGTGGAATATAATCGCAGTCTATTTTCTCGACTCCATTTTAACAAGCTGGCTGCATTCTTAAAAATAAAGTTCGAACTCACATTTCAAAAGTATATAAACCAAAAAAGAATTTCCAAAAAGTCCAGAGATAAAGATAGAAATAGAATTTAACTATAAATCCTGATCAACTCACTGGATTGTCTGGGCTGCCGGCTCCCGAGGAACAGAAAGGTCTTTCTTAGTCTTAACTTCTTTCTGCAGGGCAATCACAGCCACAGTCTCTCTCCCCTTTTACCCTGCATTTAGGGGAGATTCTCTTTGATGCCTTTGAGGAATCCTTTTAAGTTGAAATCTTCTGTTTACGGCTTCGGGTTTCTGTTTACTGTCTCTTATGTTACCGTAGGGGGGGGGGGTGGCTTCCTCTTTTCCCCTCTCTCCCAGGTCCAAATTGTTGCCTTAATTTACATTCCAAAGAATCCAAATTACTCACAGTCTATTCATTTGCTGAATGTTCTTTGAAGAATTGGCCACCTCCACTTCCCAGACTCGCAGCTTCGCACTCTCAGAGCAGCAATGTCAGCCTGTCCGCCGCGGTTCACCTCCTCGCTCTCGGGGGCTTAAACAAAGCCGATCCGGGGAGGAGAGAGCCCGCTTTTGGCGCCGCCAGGCAAAATCTGTCCCCAAAAAGCTCGATTTGGGGCTTTTAAGGAGGTTTCGCTTCGCTGGAACGATTCCCTCCACCTCTGAAGCGCCGAGGTCCGCTCCGCTGTGCGGACCCCCGTCTGAGCAAGATGGCGTGGTCAACCGGAAGCCCGAGTCACACGGATTTTGAGGAGGAAGAGGAGGCAAATGTTTTGAATGATACAAGAAGCATAAGGCAAACTACTGAAGCCAGCATTCTGTCAGCATCTAGGAGTGAAGGGAATTGCTAGTTCGTTGTTATGTTTTTACAGATACAAGCAAAAAAATTAGTACCAAATAACACTAATAAAGATTACCATAATAATGGACAAAAGTGGTAAGGACCTAACAGAAGCAGAAGACATCAAGAAGAGGTGGCAAGAATACACAGAGGAATTATACCAGAAAGATATGGAGGTCTCGTACACCCCAGGTAGTGTGGTTGATGACCTTGAGCCAGACATCCTGGAGAGTGAAGTCAAATGGGCCTTAGAAAGCACTGCTAATAACAAGGCCAGTAGAAGTGATGATATCCCAGCTGAACTATTAAAATTTTTAAAAGATGATGCTGTTAATATGACAGCAAGTTTGGAAAACTCAGCAATGGCCAGAGGATTGGAGAAGATCAGTCTACATCCCAATTCCAAAGAAGGGCAGTGCCAAAGAATGCTCCAACTACCGCACAATTGCGCTCATTTCACACGCTAGCAAGGTTATGCTTAAAATTCTACAAGGCCGGCTTAGGCAGTATGTGAACCGAGAACTCCCAGAAGTGCAAGCTGGATTTCGAAGGGGTAGAGGAACCAGAGACCAAATAGCAAACATGTGCTGGATTATGGAGAAAGCTAGAGAGTTCCAGAAAAACGTCTACTTCTGCTTCATTGACTATGCAAAAGCATTTGATTGTGTCGACCACAGCAAACTATGGCAAGTTCTTAAAGAAATGGGAGTGCCTGATCACCTCATCTGTCTCCTGAGAAATCTCTATGTGGGACAAGAAGCTACAGTTAGAACTGGACATGGAATAACTGATTGGTTCAAAATTGGGAAAGGAGTACGACAAGGCTGTATATTATCTCCCTGCTTATTTAACTTATATGCAGAATTCATCATGCGAAAGACTGGACTAGATGAATCCCAAGCTGGAATTAAGATTGCTAGAAGAAATATCAACAACCTCAGATACAGTCATACCTCAGTTTAAGTACGCCTCGGTTTCAGTATTTTCAGTTTAAGTTGAATGTTGACGGCTTCTCTGTTTTTACAGATATATTTGTATTTTTTGTTTAAATGTTGCATATGCATTTTTCTTTTTTAATCATCTCACTGCGTTTTCTGTAAAATGTTTACAGGTTCTGCATATTATGTGGTATACAAGTATTAATGATGGTAGTGGTGAAAAAAGTACCGTAACCCTGTGGCCCTTGTGAAGGCTTCCCAGGAGCTCCGGGATAGATTTGTTCCACTCTGGACATCACAGAGGCAGATCCGATGTCCTGCCCTCTCGGCCTCCACCTGCTTCTCCAATGCCCAGGCCCAACCAACCAGCACCCCCAGGAGCATTCCAGGGGTGTCCCAGGAAGCAGCTTAGTACCCACCTGAGGCCACCTTCAGCTGTGGGCCGCACAGCAATTTATAGACCTGTAATTCAGCCTGCAGGGTTTGGAAGTGCAGCTGGTCTTGCTCGCACTGCTGCTGAAGCAGAGCCACTCTATGTTGAAGCCTGCAAGGAGAACCCCAAGAAATGAATGGAAGTTTGTCTCTGCAAGGCCCATCCTGAAGGGACAAGCAGAAGCAGAAAGCCTAAAGGTAGCTTCATCAGAGTTCCTCCTCCTCCTTTCCTTTTCCAACTCGGGGTGTGTGTGTGTGTGTCAAAACCCATTCACCCTACTTTTGGGTTCTCTTCCTTCCCGCAAAAGTTATTTCCTTCCTCCAACTGTAGTGTTTTGGGGTTTTGTTTTTCAAACAATGTCTGCTCATTGTGATGATGCTTTCTGGAAGGCTAGTCTTATTAATCTTACAGGAAAACTAATGAAGCAGCTTTCACCAAGTTAAAAACTAACTAATTTATTCTGGCCATGAACTTTTGTGGACTGGAGTGATGAAATGTTCTGATGAAATGGGATGCAGTCCAGGACAGCCTATGCCACACAAAATCTGTTAGTCTTTGCGTGCCATTGTAGGGATCCTTGTGAATGGCTCTGAGGCTCCTCTGAGAAAGCCCATCCCTCCCCCCCCCAAGACAGCTCCCATCTCCATAAGACTTTGAGGACAAGGAGATGCTCCATCTCCCTGACTTCTGCCATTCTGTTGGGCCTACCTGGAGTGGTTCTTCTGCAGAGCCAGAAACTCCTCCTGGAGGTGCACAAAGTCTTGCCGCTTGCCTCGGATTTCTTCCTGCAGCCGCTGCTTCTCAGCTCGCTGCTGGTGCAGCTCCATCTCACCGTCATGCAGTATTGAGTGTGATGCCAGCAGAGCTTCCTGCAGCTGCTCCAGCTCTGGGGATGGGAGAGAGTCAGGGTGCTTTTATCTTACTAAATGCAACTACACTGCCATTATTTCTTTGATTAAAATAAAAATGTTTCACATGTGACATCAGAACCTCCAGCTGCTGTAGAAGGGAGGTTGGCCTTGACATGGAAAGGCCAACCATCCAAAGCTGTGCTTTGATCTCCATCTCCTGCCAGCCTCAGAGCTTCTCCCTCCCCATATGGCGCACAGACTGGCAGGAAGGGAAATGGCTTTGAAGGGTCTGCTTTCTGGGACGCAAGCTGGACCTCAATTCTTTCCATCCGTCATCCAGGTACACCAGAAGACAGGGGAGGGGAAAGATCCCTTGCACTCTGAATGGCTGGATGCAAGGAAGGAAAAGTGAGGGGCATTTCATATGAGCATTTTGTACTTGAGTACAATCTGAAAGTATGAAATATACTTTCCCACTTGGAGCGGAATTAAACAGAACTTCAACATACTGCTATTTTACCCAGTAACACCCTCCTGCATTTCCAAGATCATTCTGTAATGTCTACTCACTCGTGGTCCCATTCAGGAAAGGTCCTTTCTAAATTAAAGTCTTCCTGTATAATGCCTTCAGCCAATTTTATTGCTTCCTCTTGATCCCAGCTGAGGGGGTCTGTGACGGGTGTGATATCTAGACACCGTGGCAGATCTCTCCCTGAGGAGAGGATGAGGAGGCCTTTTCTCTTACCATGACTTTTTGGCACCAGGGACAGGCGTTTTTCCAGTTGATCCCGCAGGTGATCATTGGCAGAGATGGACTCTTCTAGGCGCTGGCGGAGAATCTGGATCTCAGAAAGGTGTTCCTCCAGCAGACCACCAGCTGTGCTCAAGCAGCAAGGAAGGGCACAGGTGCAAGGGAGGTGAGAGCCAAGGTATGATGCGCTGAAAGTAATTCTGAAGCTCTGGGAATTTCCTGGCATAGGAAGGAGACCTGACCTGTGCAAGCTTACTGTCATCCTCATACTTAAAACCTGGCATGAAGAGATGGAACCACACATCCTGTTCTACAAGAGCAATATTAAGGCAAAGGTAAAAGGTAAAGGCCCCCTGGACGGTTAAGTCCAGTCAAAGGTGACTATGGGATGCAGCGCTCATCTTGCTTTCAGGCCAAGGGAGCCGGTGTTTGTCCACAGACAGCTTTCCAGGTCATGTGGCCAGCAGGACACCATGACAGAAGCCAGAGTGCACAGAAACGCTGTTTATCTTCCTGCCACAGACTACTTGCACTGGTGTGCTTTTAAATTGCCAGGTTGGCAGGAGCTGGGACAAAGCAACTGGAGCTCACCCTGTCGTGGGGATTCGAACAACCGACCTTCTGTTTTGCAAGCCCAAGAGGCTCAGTGGTTTAGACCACAGCACCACCTGCGTAATACCAGTAATAGTAAGAGATGCTGGTGAATCTCACCAGACTCAGGCCTGGAAATGCCCATTTATCCAGAGCCAGATGTCACTCATGAGCCAAGGAATACTCAGTGGTTTCCTACACTGGAAACCATGCAATCAAAGGCGGCTGGTAAGGCTGGTTCTCATGACTCATGCAATGAAGAGGGCAGGAGCGCAGGGTTTACCTGAGAGCTTCTGGCTAGAAAGTGTTGCTGAAGAAGATGATGGCAGGATTCCAGAGACACATCTCTCCTGTGGCTCTCTGAAGTTCAGGTGCATACAACAGGGGGGGTTGCTCTCCCCCACCCACCCCTCAGATTTCCTGTTCCATTCAGCAGAGTTTTGCATGGGAAGCAACTGGTGCACAGGAGGGCAGGCCTGGAGGCAGTTCTGGGAAGAGACAGCAGGACTCCCTGTGGAAAGGCAGCCAGCCAGGGACCCTGACTTCACAGGAGGTAGAGTTGGCAGCTGCACACCTAGGCAGAGGGGACAGCAGAAAGTCAGAAAGGGGAGGACAGGACACCAGGCTCACTTCTATGTGACACTGCAACTTTCCATGGGAGCAGGGAGTGAGTGGGGACTTCTGCTGCAGGTGTCTACTCCATTCAGCCAACTTCCCCACTTTCTCCCTACAGCACGTGGCCAGGTATCTGGCATCTGAAAACCAGAACACAACTCTATATTGGGTGCCATTCTAGAGAGGAAAATTATGCACCTGCTTCTTGCTGGTGGAAGATTTGTTAGTATTCAGGAAAAATCCCGCTGCCTATGTGAAACCAGTCTGGGTTTTCTAGGCCACGACAGTGTTGAAGGCAAAGAAAAGCAGATGCAATGCAGAGCGAAATAAAACAACATGACAGCTAGTAAGTGCAATAAATAACAACACATTGTTTCTTGTTTTCTATCAGAAGATCTCATTCTCAAGTCCTTTCAGCTGTCAATTTGCCAACAACAGGAAAGACTCAGAAAGCAAGGCAACTCAAACCACACGAGATGTAACATGGTAGATCTGTAATCAGAATCTCCTGTGGGAGAAAGAGATACAGAAAGAGAGAGAGAGAGAGAAAGAGAAAGGGAGGGAGCCAGGGGTGCTCAAATCACACTGGGGATCAGGGAAGGGGGCTGACCCCTTTCTCCTCAATGTTATACAGAAGCTGGGGAGGGATGGGGAGAAATTGTTCTAATTTGGAATATGGTGTGGGTGGGGTGGGGTGGGGTGGGGAGGATACCTGTTAAAATTCCCAGTCTGATCTGGATCCTCTGAGATTAAAGATTAATTTAAAATACACACAGAGAGAGAAGATCCTAATTGGGGATCTGTTGTGTGTTGTGACATCTCTGTTCCTCACTGTGGCCCAGATATAAAGGTTGGCTGAGGGAAGCAAAGACGTTGAAGGATGACTGTATTTGGTTCTCATATTGATTGAGATGTGTGAATTCAGTGGGTTCACCTTTAAATGCAAACTGAATCTAATTTCCCCCTCATCCCCGCTCTCGGCAGTGAGCACAGTCCGTCCTACAGTGTCAGTGTCCATTGCCTTTTTGGAACCCTCAAAATACCAGCCCCAAATGAACATACAAAAGTTGGTCTGCACTGGCCTCTGCTATCCTAGGAGGTGGTTAGTTTCCCTGCTCTAAGCAGAGGTGAAGTCAGGGCATGCAGAAGATGGTTGTTCACCAAGCCATGCAAGCCACGTGCGGGAGGGTGGGGAGGGAGGTCAAGCGCTCACTTTCTCCCAGCTGCTTCTGCAGCATCTGCAGCTCCTGCTGGGCCTCAGCCAGGGAGAAAACTGGCGCTCTGCAGCAGCCAAGGAGTGGCGCCAGGGCAGGAGGAGGAGAAGGCCCCAAAGGCAGGAAGGAGCAGGGCCTGGAGGCAAAGGAAACCAAACCAGCTGGCTTGGACAAAGAGTCTGGATGGAGCCCTAGGCACAGAATGAGAGAGAGAGAGAGAGAGAAGGTTAAGAGGGTGAGCTGAGAGACAAACATATGCACCAAGTGGGCTCTTCTCCAAAGATGCTGGCTGCAGCCTGGAGGACACAATATTGCCTCTTCAGCGAGTGCTCAAGAAATCTGCTCAACGAGAAGGACTGATTCCACAAAAGAGCATCTCCCCTCACCTAAGCTATGTGGATAGTAAAGGTAAAGGTAAAGGGGGCCCCTGACCATCAGGTCCAGTCGTGTCCGACTCTGGGGTTACGGCGCTCATCTCGCTCTATAGGCCGAGGGAGCCGGCGTTTGTCCGCAGACAGCTTCCAGGTCATGTGGCCAGGTCATTTAACCCACAGTGCCACCTGGGTCCCTAGATAGTTTAGAACTTTCCCTAAAATGAGCTGTCCATAAATGGGATGAGGCAGACTAGTTTTTGTGCACAGGATGGACAGGATGGCTGATCTATCCATCCCAACTTGGCCTTGTGGCTTTGGTGGCTAAGGGTCCTTCTTACCAGCTCCATCTGGTTGGTCAGCTGTGGGCTTTCCAGGAGAGATACAGCATGATTGTGATTATTTATGCTCTGATAACCAATGGATTAGGGATGTGGGAGGCGCTGTAGTCTAAACCACTGAGCCTCTTGGGCTTGCCTATCAGAAGGTCGACAGTTCAAATCCCTGTGACGGGGTGAGTTCCTGTTGCTCGGTCCCTGCTCCTGCCAACCTAGCAGATTGAAAGCACATCAAAGTGCAAGTAGATAAATAGGGACCGCTCTGGCGGGAAGGTAAACAGCGTTTCCGTGCGCTGCTCTGGTTCGCCAGAAGTGGCTTAGTCATGCTGGCCACATGACCTGGAAAAACTGTCTGCGGACAAACACTGATTACCTTGGCCAGTAAAGCGAGATGAGCGCTGCAACCTCAGAGTCGTTCGCGACTCGACTTAACTGTCAGGGATCGTTTACCTTTATCTTTAACCTCTGGGTTGGATCACAGCAATGTGTTATGCATGGGGCTGCCCTTGAAGACAGTTTGAAAATGGCAACTAGTGCAGAATTCTGCTATTAGGATTCTGAGTGGTTCCCCTAGATGCAGCCATATTGTGCCTGTTCTGAAGTCATGACATTGGCTCTCTGCTGGTTCCCAGGAAATTTTGACTGGGCCTACACCCTCAATGAAGCACCTTCTCCTATACCTTTATAAAATAATATTTGTCGGGAAGAAAAACAAACATTTACAAAGATGTGGTGAAACTGGAAATATTCTCCCTCCTCACCAAAGGACTGACTTAGAAAAAGGTGCAGGATGGCAGGCAGCCCAGCTGAGGGAAAGCTGTCGGTGTTGATGTCAAGGGTTAAGTTCTAAAATAAGCAGTATTGGAAGTCAAGCCACCTGGAAATCATTCTCTTCCATGGGAGTTTCCCCCCACAAGTTGAAGATGCAGGGAAAAGGTTGTGGTTACATTTTGTCTTCAGTATTATGACACATCTAAAGGCAGTGAGGCTTGAGCTGGAAAGGGGCCCCAAGGGGAGGCGGTGAATGAGATGCTTTAGCCCAGGCACCCCCAAACTTCGGCCCTCCAGATGTTTTGGACTACAATTCCCATCTTCCCCGACCACTGGTCCTGTTAGCTAGGGATCGTGGGAGTTGTAGGCCAAAGCATCTGGAGGGCCGCAGTTTGGGGATGCCTGCTTTAGCCCCTTGACAATTAAGATCCCTGAATATTCTTTACCGTATCCTCCTTTGCTCCTAACACGTCTATGTTGCATGTTGATCTTCATAACATCAATTAAGTTATAACTAAAAAGACCATTTAAAGAAAAGAAATGGAAAAGGTCCGCACACACGCCGGCAATTTGCCCACCATTCCACTCTCCTTTATGTGGTCCACCATACCTCTGCAAGGCTGCTGGGTGGCTTGCGAAGGAGACAGAAGTAGGTTCCTTGGGATGGACTCCGCTGGAGCAGCAGGAGAGGTGGCTGCAGGAGGTGGTGGAGATGGTTGCGCAGAAGATTTCCTGGAATAACAGTCTAAAAGAAACCACACAGAGAGGATGTGAAATGCTTTGCTTTCACATGTGGAGAGTATCGTGGCTAAGCTCTGGGGGGGAAGGGGAGGAGCCCTGGTCATATGACAAATGAATGAGACAAGAGTGAGAGGAAATGTGGACAGTGATCATATTTTGTTTGTTTGCTAAATTTTCACCCTATACATTAAGAAAACATGGTGCACTCAGAGTGGCTCATATTAAGTGGGAAGAGACAAAATAAAAGCAGTCGTACAACCATTGCATTAAAAGTATAGCAAGCATCTGAACTGCAGGTATGATCTGCCTCCCCCTGCAGAAATGGGATTCAAATGCAACCAAGGCATGCTCCCATATACACAGCAATGGTGCAGACCCCCCCAAGCCCTTGAGTGTCCCGTGAGGACCAGGTAGCTGGGTGATCTGAGCCTTCTTCTAACCCAGGGGTCAGCAACCTTTTTCAGCCGTGGGCCGGTCCACTGTCCCTCAGACCTTGTGGGGGGCCGGACTATATTTTGAAAAAATATATGAATGAATTCCTATGCCCCACAAATAACCCAGAGATGCATTTTAAATAAAAGGACACATTCTACTCATGTAAAAACACCAGGCAGGCCCCACAAATAACCCAGAGATGCATTTTGTAAAAACATGCTGATTCCTGGGCCATCCGCGGGCCGGATTTAGAAGATCTCTCTGGTTTTGTGAATTCCTTGGGAACTTGGAAATGTCTGAACAAAACAACGTTCACCAGACTTAGCATCATGTGGTTCAACCTAAATCCTGTGCCCTTGTTCTGAATAGGTTTTCTCTTCTCCTATTACTAACAGGAGGCATGTATTCAGTCCTTTTCTACAATGCTCTCCATTCTGCACCCCAGCATACTTGTAATTTGGGTGTTGTTCCTTTCTAAAAGCAAGTGATCCCATTGTGTGAATATCTACTTTTTCACCTCTCTCCAGCCCTTCATTCAAAGCGGTTTGGCAACCTTTTGCAATCTCCGACACATGAACCCTACTGTGAGTTTAGTTTTGACTTTCCATGCAACGTTTTTAGCAAGACTGTACATATATCTGTGCCTGAAAGCCCCCCAGGAGCAGCTCCCACCCTGTGGAGAAAGTCTGCAGTGGAATTTTCCCAAGTGTGAGCCAGGAAGAGCCTTAGAGAGGCTGTCTTGGGAGAGAAGGGACTGTTCTCTCCCCCTTGCACCTTCGTGTAGAACTGGAGCAACTAGGATTCAATCTCTTTGCACCCCCAAGCCTGTTTTAGATTCCCTGCTGCATTTTCCTCTGAGGTCTCTGGGCCTGGCACAATTTATGCTACCGTACTCAGCAGTCCTGGAGAGAGAAGAGCATTCCTGCGACAGGTCTTTAAGACTCTACCTTTGTTTTGGAGGCTGTGGGGCTGGTTTTCACTAGGGTCCTCCTGGTAGAAAACACGCTCGCTGCCCTCCTCCATGTCAGAGCAGCCGTCCAGGCCATCTGAGAGAAAGGAAGTGCTGCTGCCGGAACGGGGCGATTCAGAGATGGTGTGGCTGCTGGAAGGGCTCACGGAGTGCAGGTGGAGCTTCGCCTGGAGCCTCTGGATGGTTTGCTCCTTTTCCTGGAGCTCCTTGCTCAGTCTGGGGAGGGACAAGGCATTTCCACAGATAGACTTCCCACCTCCCCAAAGAAGACACATCACCCGAGGGGCCGGGGTGTGTGTGGAGAGGACAGGACTCTCTGCTCTTTTAATGACCGGGCAGAACAAGGAATATGAGCAGGTGAAATGGTTTCACACAAGTGTTGAAGGTGTCATCTTGCCACCTAAACACCATGCCTATCTATCTCTTTCTTCCCACTTATCATTGTCCTCTCTGCCAACCAGCAAACTCACAAAGTCCACTTGTAGCACAAATTCTCCCTTGGAGAGAACTTATTACAGGACAGGACCTGCGTTGGCTACAAAGGACCCCACACTGATAAGGGCCACCGGTTGTTGTGCGAGGTGTTCCGTTAGATGAGCCTTTCAGGACTGGATTGGCTTGTCCCAGCCCTGAGCTAGAGGACCAGGCATCCCACTTCTAACACCAAAGTGTTACGGAAATACTGGGGTTCAATACTAGGGTTCAGCCTGGAGGCTCCAGAGGCTAGTAAAGCAGGATGTTTTTATTAAAAAGCATTGTAATGTGGCGTGACCCAAGTGAGGGAGTGACACACACTTTTCAAGTAAAAAGGAAGCGGAGGGGTAGTTATGCCCATAGGGAGGGGACTCTGTGAGCCAGACAGGCACTTCTGCCCAGGAGGACAGAGGACTATACAGAAACTGTATACAGACGTCCATTGACTAAGTGATGAGCTGTATCAGTCTGCCAAGTGGCAAACAATTACCATACATTAGATGTGCAGTAAAATGGATGTGTAGATGTACCAAATTTACTTACTCCAAATTTGGTACGTCAACACATCCATTTTACTGCACATCTAATGTATGGTAATTTCAAAATGTCAAAATAAGCCTGCAGCTAGGAATCTACTACAGTTACCTCAGAGTAAGCAGTTCATGACTAGTTTTGTCCTCCATGTTTAGGTCATTCCCTGAAAACAGAATTCAGAGAAACAGGGTTAGTCCATGATTTTGCAGTCTCCCTACTTTTTCTCCCTCTCCCTCTCTTTATTAGGGGACAAAAGAGGAAGTCATGAGGAAAATATGGGTTCCATACTGAGAAAAAATGATGTCACACCAAAGTCTCCAACAAGACCCTACCCTTAAAAAAAAAGCTTCTTATACAGTATACCTTTCAGACTTTTTCACAGACAATGTTAGGAAAGGCTACTGTAATTGTAAAACCTCTCTTAGTCAAATATTCAATAAATAAGCATGAACACACTCTCTCTAGGCCTTAGCACTCAAGCTGTATGGTGGGAATAACTGCTTGTTGGAGAAAAGCAAAAACATTTCCTTTTCTTGAGCTTGTAGCTAATGAACATATTACTTTAAACCACATGAGGGAACTGTTTGTCTAGTGATCAAGCCAACACTCATGTGTGTTCTCTTTCTCATCTCTACTTGTCCTGCATGAATAAAGCCTTTGAACTCCAGAAACTGTAAGTGAACATTCCACTCTAACTCACTGAGGCTGCAAACTCTCCCAGTCAAAGGAATGCCCACAGCAGATAGTTAAGTAGTGTTACAGAAGTTGGGCACCACTCCCACTCTCTGCTGAGTGGTAGAAAGATTTCCAGGAGTTCCAGACTTTGTGTCCACCCAGGGTTTGTGTTCCTTTGGAGGATTGAAGACTGTGGAGGCTGTCATAGCATGGTCATAGCTTGCTGAGGGACTTGATCCCCACAGCAGAGCAGCACTGGAGTTCAAGGCATGTCTTCCAGCCAGCTCTGCACCCAGCCTCCCAAAGATGGATTTCTGTCTGTTCTCCCCTTCTTCTACTTCACAGCACACCCTGCTCTTTTCATGACACCTCAAACACGCCCCCATCCCCATGGCAACCTCTGTCTGCCCAGGCCCAAGATGGGCCTTCAAGCCCTTTTGTCATGTTAATGCCTCTATCTCAGGTGTCTTGGAAGGAAGCTGAGCCTGTACTTCCCCACTGGCAGGGCTTCTTGCAGCTGGAACTTGCCGGAACTCAGTTCCAGCAGCTCTCAGGGGGGTGCCATGGCCCCTATCTGCACTCCTGACCTAGACACCCTCAAACTCGAAGTCTGTGAGAGCCGAGGAAACTCACTTCTGTTCAGTTTGCTGGCCAGCCGCTCTGTCCACTGGCTCCCTTGTGCCAGCTGCTCACGGAAGCTTTGGCCCAAGAAGTAATCGAAGTCAGTGCCTCTCAGGAGCTCCTCAAAGGACTTGATGGTGTCCTGGAAGTGTTGCTTCAGCAGGTGACACACTCCTCGTCCCTCCCGAATCATCTGGCGCAAATGGGAGAGCTCCCGAGCCTGAGCCTGAACCAACGAATCGTATTTCCTGCAGGAGAAGAGAGGACCATGAGAGGCAAGGCTTCCCCCTCACCCAAGTGATGGAGGAACACTCAGCCCCCAGCGAGAAAGAAAGGCACCAGACTTTGGGGGGAATGCCATGAGCTCCACCCCTGAGTGGGGAAAGAGACACCTTGGACCGGATCCACAACTCTTGCTTGGCTTTACCAAATTAATTTCATAAGGCCAGGGCTCTCCCCAGGGAGGTTATACACCTTTAGGTTAAGGTTACCAAATTTTTTTCAATGAATCCGGGGACACTTTTCAACTTCCTACTAAACAGATGGATTTTGTCAGGGAACTGGGAAACGGGGACGTCTGGTAACCTTACTTTAGGTGCTCCTCACCAACCAGGCCTTGGGCTGATTAACATCCGACATCCGTTTCCATGTCTTGTGGGAGGGGAAGAAGGTGTTAATGTTTTATGGGGGCTTTTGTTCCTGTTTATATTATGTGTTTTGTGCTTTTATCTTGTAATTTTATCTTGTGAATGGCCCTGGGATCTGCAAATGAAGGGGTGTATAAAAATTTAAATAATGTTGTTGATAATAATAATAATAATAATAATAATAATAATAATAATAATAATAATAAAATGTTCTTTGACTATTCTGCCATGAGCATATATACCAGAGGATATCCAGAGACCCCTGGCAAAGAAGGAGCAAGAAGGCACTGGAGGGGCTGCCCTCCCGCATGCCTTGTGAAGGTCCATCCCTCCCAGTCCCCCCCCCCTGCCCCCTGGAACTCTGCCTCAGTCCTACCCCACGGATGCTGCAGGTTTCAGCTCCTCTGCCAGCAGCCACTTGGGCTTGCCCTCTCCCAGATGAGCCTCCAGCAGGGACACCCTCTGGATGAGCCTGGCCAGGTCTTGCTTGGGCTGGAGGCTGGCGGGGCAGAAGAAGCCCAGGGTGTCTGAGTACCAGCCTTCATCTTCCTCCGTCATGCTGTGGGAGGTGGAGCAGCCCAGGGCATAGCCTGGCTTCTGCTGGAGTGGGTGCTCGCCCCCAGAGCCATAGTCGCTCGTGGCAGATATGGAGCGCGCACGACTCTGCAGGTTCTGGATGACTCTGTGCGAGCTCTGCAGCTGTAGCTGGAGGTCCCGCACTTGCTGGCGGAGAATGGCAGCATCGTCACATGGGCTGGGAGGGGAGCCCAGCATGTTCTTCCTAGGCTTCAACTCCTCATGGAACATATCATGTTCTTCACATTCTGGGGAAACAACTGAAAGGTGAGATATTAGGGTGGGGGGGGGAGCTTCCACCCTGCCAGGGGGTGCAAGTTGGCCCACGAGGCCATTTCCCCAAGCCACGCCCACCAGCTGACAAAATTGGGATTTTAAGATTTTGCCTTAACAGACTTTGAGATTGGTTCATTAAGAAACCAGGAAATGAGCCCCTGACAAAGGTATTTGGGGCTGCAAATCCCTTTTCTTGGCAGCTTCAAAATATATTTTTCTCTTTTCTTGTATGGCATGGTACATGTTACATCAGCTGATGGGGTTCAGTCCTGCTGGTGAAGCAGAACCTCTTCTTGCACCCCTAGGAGCTCAGGGCATTCTCATAATGCCAGATGGTGCACAGGGTGGAGGGAGATGAGGATCTGCTCCACCACTCCAAAAAGGGTTTCCACCTGTGCATTAGGGTCCTTTCCACCAAACATTCACTCAATAGGGAGTTGCTGCAAATTCCAACTTCCTGGCAGCTGTTCCCATAGCTGCCAAGTTATCCCTTTTTTTAAGGGATTTTCCCTTATGCTGAATAGGCTTCCTCACGAGAAAAGGGAAAACTTGGCAGCTATGGCTGTTCCTGGACCACACTCTGGATTGAGAGCTCATGGATTGCATTTAATTTTGTTTAGATGTACAGCTAAAAACAATGCAATGAACATATAAAATAGTCCCTAGACCAGTGGTCTCCAACCAGTGTGCCATGGCACCCTGGGGTGCCTTGAATGATGGTCAGGGGTGCTGTGGGCAACCCTGGCCTCTGTCCCTCTTTCCCTCCCTCTGGGGCTGGCCAGGGGGTGCTGGTTGCCAGGAGCTGAGGCAGCCTTGGAGTAAGCAAGCAAGTGGGTGAGGGAGCCCAGCCGGCCAAGTCCGCCAGTCTTTGCTGTTGGAAATGGGCAGACAAGTGGGAGGCTGGGAAGGCAGGCAGGCAGGCAGGCAGGCGCTGCACTGGCCTTTCTTGTGCTTGCTGTGTGCAAGGCTTGCGTGGAAGCTGAGTGCCTGGTGCCGAAGGGGAGCCTTTCCACCATGCAGGGCGCCTCTGCTGCCTCCCAAGGTGAGTAAGGTGCTGGCCTGACGGTCACCTTGGGCCACTTTCCATTGGGCCACTAAGGCTGGGGGGCACTCTCTTACCAGGCACCTCTCTTTTTGGCAGGGGGGCGGCTCAGAGACAGGGGCGGAGCAGCTGCAGCCCAGAAGACTCGCAAGGAGAGGGGCGAGGGGAGGAGGCTGGGGAAACCCTCCCTGAAAGAGGGCATTCAAAAAAGGGTGAAGCTGCCAGCTCAGCAGACAAGGGGGGACATAACTGGGCTCCTGAGCCCCACAGGGGTGCTGCAGAAAGAAGGTCCTTCTAGATATATCCCACTTTTAGAATCACTCTGGCATCAGGAGGGCTTTGCTTTAGCCCCCCGCCCCCGCCCCCGGTCACTTGTGGGGCAAGAGCTCAACTGGAACTCCAAAAAGGCTTTGGGGGCAGCAACAGCCAGCCCGGGGGGGGGGGGGGGGCTTCCATGTTACCAGGACTGGTTGCTTCTTCTCTGTCAGCCTCGTTTTCACTTTTCCCACAGGTCTCATAGCCCAGGTCCTGGAGATCCACTTGTATCTGCTTGGCGTCCTGCTGCCCTGTGGGCTCACCTGTTACAATGAAAGCCAAAAAGACTAGCCTCTTGCCTTTGGCTGAAGGGCAAAGGCTACTAGAGAGCAAATTCCAGGACACAACCTCTCTGCCCCCCTCCCCGCCCCCTTATGGGAACATAATCCTGAGGGAAAGACTGAGGAAGAGAATGGCAGGTGCAGAGCCCACACGAAACCGGGAGTCCCTTTCTTCCCTGCAGCCTTTGCACACCGTCCACAACACTTTCTTGTAGCATTTTTGGATTATTATCACTAATGGTGTGATTCTGGGTTAAACGGCTGCATCCCTTGAAAGGAAACACTGTGCTCCCATGATCAAAATCTCCACTTCCAAAAAGGAAGATAACTCAGCCACTGAACCCTACACACAAGCTGAAATTAACTGAAGTGAACTGTTGATAGTTCAAGCTAAAATATATTTATTGTGTAATAATGATGTAATTTTGCTTTAAAAACCAATGGAACCAACACCCAAAATGGGGGGAGTTGGAGCTGCTTACATTTCCTCCCTTTTAATGTTGGCATGCCCCCCCCCCGGGCCAATGCTCAATGGGGAATCCTTCTTTGGGCATTTTGGCTCTTCCTCCACAGTTTGTGTCGTATTAGGACAGGAAATAAGACAGCAAAAGGTCACAATGAACTCTCTGCAGACAATCAGCCAGCATCTTTTTTGTTTCTTAGGATTTAAGTGTCCCTCACCCATGTCCACACATCGGGTGCAACCATACTCACTGAGCAGGGCCTGGTACTGCTCCAGCTGGGCCACCTGAGCCAGGACAGTGGCCTCTGAAACCAGGAGTTTGCCCCGCAGCCTGTGACATTGTTGTTTGCACTGAGGCAGCTCTGAGGGGAGAAGATGGCCTGGCTGCCTGAGCTGCTGCCAAGAGTTGCTTCCCAGTCTGACTTCCCACACCTTTGGAGAAGAAATGAGGGGTTAGATCAGTCAAGAGCAGAAAAGACATGTGAGTTTTCAGGGCTGACTTTAAACTGACCCATGAAATATCCCTTGTAGGTTACACTGCCCACACCCAGTCTTTTATTCTACCTTGATCTGCACTTGACTTGCACAAACCTGGTGAGACACATTTCGCAAAAGGACTACCCACTTAAACAGATGCTAAAGCTTTTGTACTGCAAATAACAGTTTGGAACAGTAAATCCTGCCATTGCCCAACATCATTATGGAAGTTAATATCCTTTTAAAATCTGTTCTACGCAGCAGACCAGAGAACCATAAAACAGGAAGAACTCTGGAGTAGAAATGGCAGCTGCTGCTAGCCTAGGCAGATCTTCCCCAGCTCTGAGGTAATCCAGAGTTACCTGAGTCTCTTTTAGGCTGGTGTCCGCACTCTGGGGACGTGGGCAGTGCCGCTGTGGGGCATTGTCATGGGGAGCCCCCTTGAGGCTGCCTTGCAAGGCCACTCGCAGCTGCTCAGACTCCTGGGTCCCACCAGCAGTGAGCTGCTGCTGGAAGATGCTTCCACCTGCTTGGCTGCTCAGAGCCAGCTGCTCTTTCAGGAGGCCAATCCCCATCTCCGAAGAGTGCAGCTTCTCCTGCAGCTTCCTGACCTCCAGCTTCAGGTCCTCTTGCTCTTCCTTTTCATCCTCATTCTCCCAACCCTCGGATAACATTGCTTCTCCAACCTGCTCCTTGAGCTCTGCATTTTCGAGGCACAGACTCAGCAGGGCTTTCCTGCAAGAGACATAGGAATCAGGACCCAGAGATTAAGCACTATTGGTTACTGGCCCTCCAGGTGTTGTTCTACATCGGCCTCACACAGCCTGGTCCGTGGCTGAGGATTGCAGGAGAGCAACACCTGCAGAGCACCACCTGGGCCATCCCAGATTATCCCACCATAGCTGCCAAGTTTTCCCTTTTCTCGCGAGGAAGCCTATTCAGCATAAGGGAAAATCCCTTTTAAAAAGGGATAACTTGGCAGCTATGTATCCCACTTGCACCAGGCATTGCTCCTGGACTAGCCGGGTGTTGAACCTTTCCTCCCAGCACTGGCCCAGGAAGTGTTTGAGACTCCACCAGCAATAGGATCATTCCTTTGTTTAGCTGCATAATCAAGAGGGGGGAAAGGGTGGTTGGAAAGCAACGTTTTTAAAGTAGCAGAGGAAGTCTTTGTCATCCACACTTCTGACAGAATGAATGTTACCCCTGCGTCTTCCTCAGGGTACAAGGCATTCGTCCTTGCACAATTTTGCACGAGAAGCATGTCTTGGGAGCTGGCTGGAAGGCCTCCGCATGTTGTGCTAGAGATCCAACCTGCAACTACAAGCCAAGATGGCGTCGTTGGCGGCAGCCCCGCTCTAAGCTCCATGTCCGGAATGTGGTTTTATCAGTTTTTATCAATTCTCATTAACTTTCTATCAGTCCCTAAGGCCTTATAAATCTTACTATTTCTAACCTGAGTCTGGTTTGGCAACTTACAACTAGCTATTAAATCTACAAAGCCGCTTATCAGAAGATACTCCTTCTTGGGAGAATGCCGAGAAAAGGAGAAAGAAGGAGCGGCTGAACTTCCCAGAAACTGAAGGCAAGTTTTTCTTCAGTATTATCCCCCGGCACAAGCCCCATTACTCTGCTGCAATAAACCCTCCTGGTTAATTAGCCTTTTACAACATCTCTGAGGGTCTACGAGGGTATTGGAGACAGGCTCGGTATTTTCTGCTTGTATATATACTGGGGAAGGCATCCTAGGACAGAAGGGTTAGAAGCCTTAAGTTGAGAACTAAAGGAGGAAAGTTGGGAGCAATAACCCTGGAGGCTCTAACAAGCCGAGGGACAAGCATGAAACCTTGCATGTAAAACAAGCCTTAGCCCGAGTTTCGAAGGCGGGAAATTGATTAAGTTAAGTGAAGGGGGAGGAAAAAGTAAAAAAAAAAAACCCGGGACTAAGAGACTCTAGCAAACTGCTCCCAATTACCTTTTTTCCACACTCAATATGGTCTTTACAAGAAAGAACTATATGGACCTGGGAATTGCGCCAATATCACCTCAGGGGGAGGTGGAGCCCCAAAGGAGGCTGTGAGGGACAGGGGATATCGCGAAGTCCCTCCCCTCCTGAGTTCAAGCCCGTCCCCGAGCAAAGGGGAAAGCAGGGAGAGTTCCGATTCCAGTGGGGAAGCAGGAAGTCGTGTCCGAGGCTCAGGCAAGGTAGAGGAGCCAGGGTCCCAGGTGGGACAGGAAGGGGCAAGCAAGGGGGGAAGACCCATCCCTCCAACTCCAGAATTACGCAGGAAGAGGAGGGGCAAGAGGATGGGTCTGCCAAAGCTTTTGTGTTGGAGAAAGACGCGCCAAAAGCCATTAGGAGGTTCTGAAACCGACTGACAACATCGCTCCGTGTAAATAGCAATGACTTGAGCACTGTAAATACGCAGCACCAATAAAAGAATAAAATGCAGAGCTGCGTAGCGTCGTTACTCTGAAGTAGTCCACTCCGGCCACTGTGACAGCAACCTCCTAATCATTTTTGGGCTACTTCGGAGTTGCCGGGATGAGCGTGTCCGAGGCGGAGAAGTGGCGGCAGATCGCTGAGCAAGCCCAGCTAGAACTGCAACAGCTGTCGCTGCAGGCGCAGGGAGAATTGAAGGCAGCTAAAGAGGAGACTAAGAAGGTCCAGGACGACCGGCTACAACTTGCGGAACAGGTGAGAGAGCTCCAGGAAAAAGAGCAGCATTTAAGGGCGGTGGCGGTAGACCTCCAAAACAAGCTGGATGCAGAGAAAAACAAGGCGGGAGGGGCTCCCCAAGTCCAAGTGCTGCCAGGAAGGAGAGCAGGGACCCTTGTAAGCAAGTTCAATGGAGACCCGAAGGAGTTTCAGGGCTTTGAGACTGAGATCGTGTATGCTCTTGAGCTGCACCAGAATGAGTTCCCCGATGATGAGCACAGAGTAGCGTTTATTGTGGAACATCTCACCGGAGCAGCCAGGGAGTGGCTAAGACCATTAATCGCAACCAAGAATCCTTGCATGAAAAATGTCCAACAATTTCTAGAAGGTTTGAGGACGATGTATTCGTCCGATAGTCATTTGGACCAGACTAAGGAGGAACTGCATAATTTACGCCAAGGAAATATGACAGTTCGCGCATATTGGGCGAAATTCACCATGCTGGTGCACAGACTGGGGTGGGTTTTGGATTCGCCTCCCATGCAAGCTGCGTTTTACTTGGGTTTGAGCGAGGAGGTGAAGGATGAACTCTCGAGAGGTCCAAAGCCCAGTACTATGGATCAGCTGAGCAAAGCAGCTCTGGCGGTGGGGGTGAGGCAGGAATCCCGGTGGAACGACAAGCAAGCGACGCGCGCAAAGCGGGCTTGGTTCCCACGGTCGCAGGAGAAGCCACTCCCTCAACAACCCTTTCAGGCCACGCCTGGAGCCAGCCAGGACCAGGAGCCCATGCAGATTGATAGCGCGCGCGCGCGGGCTTTTCAAACCCCAGCGGCGCCAAGACGCAAGGAGGGAAGGGGCGGGAATTGCTTTCTCTGCAACTCACCCCAGCATCTCGTCAGAGACTGCCCACATCGCAGGGAGTGGCAAGGAAAGGCGGGAACGGTGGTGCCCTCCCCCACTGACGCAGCACCACAGCAGGGAAACGGGAAAGCCTGGCTGCAGGAGACAAGGGGCAGCAGCCAGGCACAGTCAGCAGACAACAGCCCCAGCCCGCCCACCCGCACAGAGAGGTGCAGAGCCAGCCCACCCCTCCCAGAGCAGGAGTGGTTCTAGAAGTGACGCTAACGCTCCCAAATGGCTATCCCCTGACGGTCCTCGCCTTAATTGACAGTGGGGCGTCCGCCAACTTCTTCTCGAGAAGCTTTGCAGAAGAGCACCAAATCCAGCTTTTGCAGTTGGATTTTCCTCTGCACGTAGCAACCATTGACGGCAGGGAGCTGCTGGGAGGGGCCATCACACATCAAACCCCCCCCATGAGAATGACGGTGGGAAGGCACTCAGAGACACTGGCGTTCAACGTCACCACCATCTCAGACCCCCCCATCGTCTTGGGCATGAGCTGGCTGGCGCGCCACGACCCCTCCATCAGTTGGCACCAGAGGTGCATCACGTTTGGGTCAGACTTTTGTCTGGAACATTGCATGCAGCACCAACCAGGGGAGGGGCCTCCGATAGCCACGGTGGCCACCATGCATATCAAAGGGGGTGCGGCAATACCCAAGCAGTACTGGGACCTGCAGGAGGTCTTCAGCGAAGCGGAGTCCGACCACCTACCCCCGCACAGGCCTTTTGACTGCCAGATCAACCTGGTGCCAGGGGCGACGATACCCCCAGCCAAGCTGTACGCCATGTCAGACCAGGAGCTGGAGGATCTGCGCGCTTTCATCGACAAGAACCTCAAGCGGGGGTTCATAAGGGAAAGCAAGGCAGCAGGGGGCAGCCCGGTCTTCTGGGTGGACAAGAAAGACACGCAACAGCGCCGTCTTGTGGTGGACTTTAGACGGCTGAATTCGGTGACAGAGCCCGTGGCTTTCCCCATGCCCAGAGTGGATGATCTCCTGACAGCGGCACGCAGGGGCAAGATTTTCACCAAGCTGGACCTAAGGGGGGCGTACAACTTGATCAGGATCCGGGAAGGAGATGAATGGAAAACCACGATGTTCACGCCTCTGGGCTCTTTTGAATATCTGGTGATGCCCTTCGGTTTGCAAGGGGGCTCAGCTTGCTTCCAGGCCTTCATGCACCACGTCCTGGGGTCCCTCCTCTTCAGGAAATGCTTGGTCTTCCTAGATGACATCCTTATCTACTCGAATGACCCAGTGCAGCATGTGAAAGATGTCAGAGAGGTGTTGCAACGCCTGAAGGAGAACCACCTGTATGTGAAGCTGGAGAAGTGCAAGTTTCACACCAAAGAGGTGGACTTCCTGGGCTACAAGCTGTCAGACACGGGGCTGGCGATGGACAAGGACAAGGTGCAGGCCATCCTGGACTGGCACAGCCCCAGGACGCGCAAAGATGCCCAACGCCTACTAGGCTTCGCTAACTTCTACAGGAAGTTCATCAAGAACTTCTCTCGCGTTACGGCTCCCATCACGGACTGCCTGAGAGGCAAGCAGAAGTTCAAGTGGACACCAGAGGCGCAAGCAGCGTTCGAAAGCCTCAAGAGAGTGTTCGCCTCAGACCAAAACCTGTTCCATGTGGTGCAGGACGCGCCCCTACGCATTGAGACAGATGCTTCTGAAAAAGCTGTGGGCGCAATTTTGTTGCAACTGGACGCCAACAGGGAGTGGAGACCCTGTGCCTTCTTCTCCAGGAAGCTGACACAGCCTGAACGCAACTACACAGTGTTTGATAGGGAACTTCTTGCGATCTACGCTGCGTTCCAGCACTGGCGACACTTCCTGGTGGGCGCAAAGCACCCCATCCAGGTGTGCACAGACCACAAGAACCTGGAGTTCTGGAGAACTGCCAGGGTGCTCAACCAGCGGCAGATACGGTGGGCAGAGTTCTTCTCGAACTTCAACTTCTCCATCCACTACATCCCGGGGGAGCAGAATGTCAGGGCGGATGCCCTCTCCCGCAAGCCAGAGTACATGGAGGAGGAGGCGCCACCAGCCCCAAGGCACATTTTCCCCCCGTCGGCATGGTCCTGCGGAGCAGCTGTGGTGAGCGAGGCAGAACTCACAGCACTGACGGCAGCGGATGAATTTGCCAACCGCATCTTCAGAGAACTGAGAGGGGGGAGGGAGCAGGCAAAAGACTTTGCAGAACGCAGAGGGCTGCTTTTCTACAAGGGTGCGCTGTACCTACCCACCACCCAGCTTCGACGTACGGTCCTCAAGCAGATGCACGACAACCCTACAGCGGGGCATTTTGGAAGGGACAAAACCGCTCACCTAGTCATGAGACACTTCTGGTGGCCAGGGGTGCGGGAAGATGTTCGAGACTATGTAAGGGGCTGTACCACCTGCCAGCGGGCGAAGGTGGTCAGAGCAGCGCCACCAGGGTTGCTGGAGCCCTTAGCCACACCACACAGGCCGTGGGAAGTGGTGTCCATGGACTTCATCACAGATCTGCCTTCGTCCAGGGGTAAGACTGCAGTGTTGGTGGTGGTGGACCTTATGTCCAAAATGTGTCACTTTATACCGTGTGCCAGGGCAGTCTCAGCAGAAGAGACAGCCAAACTGTTTGTTGATCACATTTTCAGACTGCATGGATTACCTTTAAGGGTTATTTCGGATCGTGGCCGCCAATTTGTTTCCAGGTTCTGGCGGCGGCTCATGAACCTCCTGCAGGTGGAGGTCAGCTTGTCGACGGCTAGACACCCGCAGACCAACGGACAAGCGGAGAGGGTCAACGCCATTCTGCAGCAGTACCTGAGATGCTACGTCAGCCAGCGGCAAACGGACTGGGTGGATCGCTTGCCACTAGCAGAATTTGCCTACAACAATGCAGTGCACGTCTCCACAGGGGTGTCGCCCTTTAAGGCCAATTACGGGCGCGACCTCAGATCTTTCCCAGAGAGGGAGAGGGAGGAGGAGGAGGAGGAGGGCCCACAGGCTGAGGATTGGGCAGAGGAACTGGAGACGGTGCACCAGCAGCTCAGAGAACACTTGGAGAGGGCCAAGGAAGCGTACAAAAAGGGGGCAGATCGCCACAGGCGACAAGGGGAGGTCATCAGGGTGGGGGACAAGGTGTGGTTGTCCTCGGAGGGCCTTCCCACCAGAGGGAGGTGCAAAAAGCTGGCACCCAAAAGGCTGGGCCCCTTCACGGTCACGCAACAGGTAAACCCGGTGGCATACAGGCTGGCACTGCCAGAGGACATGAGGGTGCATCCAGTGTTTCATAGATCGCTGCTGTCGCCGTACAGGGAAAGCAGCAGGCTCCGAGACAGCGAACAAACCCCCGAGGGAGGGGGGGAGAGGGAAGGCAGGGAGCAACTCAATGAGGCCACGGCCATCCTGGATTCAAGGTGGGGGGTGGGGGGACTGGAGTACCTCATGGCATGGGAGGATGCTCCGCCGTCCCAGAATGAATGGGTCCCAGCCACTCAGATACAGGAGGAATTCTTGGTGGAAGAATTTCACGCCCTCTTTCCCCACAGACCCAAGCCCTGGCACATGGAAAGGGAGGGGGAGGAGGAGGAGGCACGGGAGAGCAGCTCACCATGGCGCTGGGAAGCGGAGTTTGAGGAACCAGAGGATGAGGTATGGGTGTCACCGAGATCCACCCAGTCAGAGGAAGGAGCAGATTGGCAGAACGTTTTTACCCCCACCAGCTCTGACGCCACGGACTTTTTGGGATTCCCGTCCGCCCAGGCGGAAGGGGGGGGCTCGCAGGACTGGGGGGAGGTATTCACACCAACGGGCTCGGAGAGCACTGAGTTCTTAGGCTTCCAGTCGTCACCGACACATGGGGGGGGCCTGGGGAGGGGTGAAGGAGAGCTTGGGAGGGGGGTGGATGTGAGGGACAGGGGATATCGCGAAGTCCCTCCCCTCCTGAGTTCAAGCCCGTCCCCGAGCAAAGGGGAAAGCAGGGAGAGTTCCGATTCCAGTGGGGAAGCAGGAAGTCGTGTCCGAGGCTCAGGCAAGGTAGAGGAGCCAGGGTCCCAGGTGGGACAGGAAGGGGCAAGCAAGGGGGGAAGACCCATCCCTCCAACTCCAGAATTACGCAGGAAGAGGAGGGGCAAGAGGATGGGTCTGCCAAAGCTTTTGTGTTGGAGAAAGACGCGCCAAAAGCCATTAGGAGGTTCTGAAACCGACTGACAACATCGCTCCGTGTAAATAGCAATGACTTGAGCACTGTAAATACGCAGCACCAATAAAAGAATAAAATGCAGAGCTGCGTAGCGTCGTTACTCTGAAGTAGTCCACTCCGGCCACTGTGACAGAGGCAAAGTAAAATCACCAATTATTTCCCTCATAAAGAAGGGAATAAGAATCCACAGTGTGAGAGCACCCTAAAAGAAGTCGCCCCTACTGTGTTGGATTGGTCAATACAATGCAAAGAGTTACAAACTAATCATGAAAGCCCAAATTACTCCATGAGCTGGGCGCAGGAACTTGCCCTAGCTGAGAACGTCATGAGTAATTCCCCTAACTCCAATGACCTCAATCTTCAAAAATCAACTCAGAATCTCAGGAAAAACCAGCAAGGCCCTCAGCCTACAGCGAATGCCAACAGTTTAGAAGAGAGGGGTGATCAGCTACATGACCAAATACATCAGATACGCACAGACCTACACAATATAAAAAATTTCCTAGCAGTAACAAATGGCCTACTCCTGACACTTGTGGAGAATTTCAAACAGGCAAAAACAGTCACAGATCAGATTCTGGACTCAGACGCTAGAATCCACATACCACGTAAAAAGAACTCACGCAAAAGAAAACCGGAACCCAAGACGAAGAAAACTAAAAACATCAAAAAATTTAAGCCGTCAAGAAGAACCCAACATATCAGCAAAAAACAGTGGCGGAAACTCTTCAACTTATTATCTTCACCTCTTATATCTACAAAAAAAAAACCAAGCGCAAGGCACCAAAGACAAGAAAGACTCACCACAGACCAAACCCCTCCCCATATGTGAAAATAATTCCTCAAGTACGCTCAAAGAAATAAACCCCTCCACGGCTGTTCTTCCCTTGTGTTCGCCCAGCCTGACAAAAGCAACCAAACCACACTTGGATGCTCCCGTCTTAGACCCACCTAGGGCCCCTGTCGTAACTGTAAACGGAAAAGATTGTATTCGCGAACTATCCAAAACCACTGGGCCCTTGCTCAGGGACAGACTGTGTGAGGCACCTGTTGTCTATTATAAACAGCATTTTACCTGGGGCAGTTAAAGCAGCCGATTTAGTCAGTATAGGCTATCTATATCAAGATGGATATTCGGTACGTGCCCTGATCACTTTCACAGATCATAACCTGGTTAATTTCATCTTTAGAACAAGAAATCTATTTTTAAAGAAAGGAATAGATTTATTAAGAATCTTTGAAAATAGAGCCCCGCTAACCTCCCTATTGGCGGCCAAGGGGGAAGGGAGACCAGGAACAGAGGAACAAAATGTCAGAGCGCACATGCAACAAAACTGGAGCCTAGGGCACCAGCAGGAAGACTTAGCCCCTCCTGAGACACAACTTCATTCGAACGACAGAGAGGACTCTTTCTCCGCAGATGAACATGCTTTAATAAACCGGTTTTGGTCACTGCAGATGCCAGCCCAAAAGGAGATCCTGGATAGACTGGACACTCTGAGAAGCAGACTGGTTAAAAAGGAGGCCCATGTCGAGACTAGGGAAGGCTCACACATACGGCCTATATCCCCCAAGTGCCTAGTGGGCAAGAGGACAGTGGGAGGCTCCTTTAAACGTGTAGATTCGGAATACCAACCGCAGCCCCCGTTGGTGTATGGTAAGGCAGAATTAAACCAGACTGTGACATCCCCGAGCACCTGGCTCAGCTATCAAAAACTCTCTCCAAATGAAACAGCTACTCCCCCAAGCTCAAACCCTCCCTCTAAGTCTCCAAGAGCCAAGGATAATCATCCCTCTATGCAGCAGGTGCCTATTGACAAACTTAATGGGAGTGTTTTTTTAGACGTAAAGGGGTTATTGGACACCGTGGATTACACAAATGTACATCATGGAGGGACAGAGAATTAAAGCTGTTGTCCTGGAATATTGCAGGGTGGCGCGCTAAGAAAAACAATCAACAACTTGCAATGTTCTTTAAGCGATTTGATATCATCCTCCTGCAGGAGGCTGCGTATAGAATCCCACGTGTTTTATTGACATATTTGTCGATGAGATGTGCTAATACGAAGCAATGGTCAATTGTTGTTCTGCCCTGTCTGAAACCGGCTTGCTCCTCTGCCAGAACTGCCTCGGTTTCCATCCAGTCAATTAATTTAGTGTGGAGGTGTTTGGCGTACAATTTGCTGGGGATAGAAAGAAGACTAATGGGTCTATAGCTTGCTGGATCTGCCATAGGACCCTTTTTATGGACTGGAATGATTACCGCCTCTGTCCAGCAACCAGGGATTGTGCCTGTTGAATCGATGTATGTAAATATTGACGCCATTATAGGGGCCCACCAGCTAATATTGATCTTCATGCCGGGATGTGGTCTATGCCTGGGGCTTTGTTGTTTTTCAGTTGGGCAATTAGTTTCACAACCTCCTCTACGGAAATAGGAGGCCAATATGGAAAATTCTCAGAGTGAGCACTTGGGTCATTGTGCTGGGCTTCCTCATCATAGAACAGGGTTTGAAAATATTTCATCCACTCCTGGGGTTCTACGGTACATGTGGAACCGATCCGCTCCTGGCCCAGGAGGCCCGTGATGGTACGCCAGAAGGAGGTTGTGTCTTTCTCATTCGAGGCCTTCACTAAATTACACCAGGCCCATCTCTCAGCTTTTTGTTTTTCCCCCTTTAATAGCTGTTTATAGTTTCGTCTTAAATAGACGTAAGCCATTAATAGCGAGGGTGCTCCAGTGTTTCTGTAATTTCGATAGGTTGATCTCAGACATTTCCTTGCTTATCTACACTCCATATCAAACCATCTCTCTTGATCCTCTGCCCGCTTTGTAGCAGACTTAAGTATCTCAGTTGTTAGGAAGGTCTTTAATCTTGCTAATAACTCATTGAACAAATCCAGGGCCTTTTCCCCAGCGTTTGCTGATACAATGGCTGAGTAGATGGTCTTCACGTCTTCCGAGTGGAGGAGATTAGTTAGCTCTATATTGAGCATGAGAGTCCATTTAATTCTTCTAGGGGCCCGTAATCCCAGATTAACAGTTGGGGTGTAGTAAAGATTAGCCGTGGGTTTGTTAAACGATGGACCATCGAGCTCTAAAATTAGTGGGAGATGGTCGCTTTCGGTGTTATGTCCCACTTGAAACTTCGACACAAAATTATAGGCGAATCTTGATATCAGTATATAATCTATCATACTTCCTCCCACCTTTGAAAAATGGGTATACTCCCCTGGACGATCTTCTTCCTTACTACCATTTAATATCATCAGCTCCCTTCTTTTTGCGACCTGGGCTAGGTGTAGCCCCGAGAAATTGCATTTACTATCTTTGGAAAGTCTTGTAACACCTGCCTCAGTTGAACTTTCAAGGTCCTGAATCTGCGCTGTATTGGGCAGTTTTTAATGTTTGCTGTTTTATTATGTTTTTATATATGCTGAAAGCCACCCAGAGTGGCTGGGGAAACCCAGCCAGATGGGCGGAGTATAAATAATAAAATTATTATTATTAAAAAAGAACGACACCTCTCCATATGAACCGACTCAGACCCCGCAATTGCCCTCTGAGGCCCTTCTTTGAGTGATTGGAGGGCAGCAACACAAAAACAGGCCTTTTCTGTGGTGGCTCCCCATTTGTGGGATGCTCTCCCTAGGGAGGTTCTCCTGGCATTTTTAGGCGCCAGGAGAAAACATTCCTCTTCTTCCAGGTGTTTGACTAATTAAACAATGCATGGCCTTTTAAACTGTGGAAAGGGGTTATTGTTTGTTGCTATGTTATGTATTTTTGTGTTTTTATATTGCAAACCACCCTGTTATTCTTGGAAGGGCAGTATAGAAATTAAATTAAATTAAAAACAAACAAAAAATACGTTAGAACTGAGGCTGCTGCACTCCAGGAGGACATTTTCAGGAGCCCCCCTAGTTTACCTGAGCTGAGATATTGAGGAGAACCCAGCTTCTTCAATCTGCCCCGTGAGATACTGCAGCTCCCCTTCCAGCTTCTTCTTCTGCTCTCGAACCTGCTGAGTCTCGGATTTTGCATAAAGCAGCTCGGCCTGCAGGCTCTTTTCTCTCTCCAGAGAGGGAGCAGGGCAACAGGTTTGGCCCACGACGGTGCCTTCGGCGCCTTCCTTGGCATGCTAAAACATGTAATCGAAACAAGAGGAGATAACTCCTAAAAGACCAGGACACTCTATCTCTGGGAGATGTGCCAGAGAATGAGTTGCTAAACAAGCAGAAGTGCACAGCTTCAGCATGGAGAAGACCTATACTGGGACTTCCAACATAATGACAACAATTTGCACGCACCAAAGCCTTGCTTACCTGGGTTATGTGGTTGTGGGTTCTGACAGGATCTGATGAGAGGGTCTCTCCAGAACCTGGAAGCTGCAGGGGCTTCTCTGACAGGGACAGGGGGCAGGTGGGCATGAGAGAAGTGAGGAGGAGCAGTGGCGAGAGCTCCTCGAGATCTCTAGACTTCTGCAAGATCTCACCAAAGTCTCCGCCACTTCTCCTCACTTCTCTGGTGGTGATCGCAGGGACGCGTGGCATTTGGCTGCCTCAGTCAGCCTCCTGGGCAGAACCTCCTCAAGCCAGCCCAAAGGAAGCATGTCTTCACTCTTACACAGAACCACACTGCTCCCAGTATGGTGCTTTGCTCTCTGATTCACCTGTTGGCAAGTGGTTCTCTGTGCCTCTTCTTCAATACTGTCTGTGAACTCTGTGCTGGCATCCTCAGCATCTTCATCTGCCACTGGACCTAGGAATGACACCACAAAGCAGACCCTTGAGACTTCTCCCTGGCCTGTATAAATTCCCATGCAAAATTGCCAGCACAGACTCTTCAGCAACTCAGTGCCAGATTGACTGCAGATTCCAGCAAGGAAAACACTTCAGTACTTGCAGCTTTACTGCAGGATTTGCCTTTCCCTACACAGCAGCTACAGATACAGCCAGAAAGTCTGGCTACTGAAACAGTGCATGTCCTGCTGCATGTGCCCTCCAGGCCCAAGTGAATGCCCCCCCCCCAGGGCCTGAGCTTGGATTCCTCCGCTCCGGGGGGTGTGTGTGTTTTGGAATGAACCAGCCTCAAGTCACCACCAAAATGTATAGAGCACCAGAATGAAGCACTACATTGCTAGATCTCACTGGTCCATTCAGTAATCTGAAGAGAAGCCGGTGGTAAAGGGGGGCGGTTAATGGGGACCGAGAAGAAGGAAAGAATGAGGTGGGAGGAATCGTTTCTTAATGAAACTGTCAGTTAAAATTGCACCAGATTTCCTCTCTTTGTAACGGAAGCAAGGTACAAAAGCTGCCTTCCCAGAGAGAGAGAGAGAGAGAGAGAGAGAGAGAGAGAGAGAGAGAGAGAGAGAGAGAGAGAGAGAGAAGATAGAAGAAGGTATAGTCATGCAATGCTAACAGATTAAAGAAAGGGGGAAGAGAAACTGAAAAATATCCAAAGCTGTAAGGGAACAACCAGACACAAGAGGCTTATTCATTCATTAACCAGGTGCAACCTGTCTCTCTACCCAGCCCAGGTAAAAGTGCTTGTGTGGAAGTGTGCACATTTGCACAGTTCAGGTATTGTGTCTACAAACTGTACACTTGTTGACTTTTACAAGTGAATAACTGAGTGTGCAGCTCAACTATTTGTGTACGCAGGTATACTGATTGCACATTTGTTGAATGCCATGTGACGTGTTAGGGGAAGAGTACTACCTCTGGTGGGGTGCACATCATGCTCCTTCTAGGGTAGTTCGGTTCCACTCTGCACTCAGCTCTCACCTGTGGCTCCTAGAAGCTGTCAGCAGCCACAATCCTGGGAATGGCTTTAACTGGCCAGCTAAAGCAGTTGGGGGGAGCCAATGGGTCTCAAACTCTCCATGAGTTAGGGACTTCCCCTACATGTGAAGACAGAGGGGTCAAGAAGGCAGTTTCTGTAGAGGAAAGTGAGGGCCAGATGGGGCTCACCTGCCTGTGAAGAGAGCCCACCTAGGAGAAGGAAATCTCTGATCCTAAACCTCCGCTGCCTTTCAGGATGCCTTTGGGAGAAGAAAAGGCAAAGGAGTAAACCCTCCTACACAAATCCAGAGTGGAGTCCCTAAGGCAGTTGGGTGGTGCCTTGTATGCCTCCTCCTGGTAACTCCTGCAACCAAGCTGGTGCCAAATGTGTTGCACTGCTTTCCTTTGGGCCAAGATGGTCTTGTCTGGGCAGCCCAGGACTCCCAGATACACTTGCCCAGGCTTGTGTCCCCGGGAGGTCACTTCGGTGTTACTAAAGAAAGCAGCGTTTTGTCTTCACTTAAGACAGACAGGTGCCAACAACAGTGTAGTGTGAACACCCCTATGGGCAAGAAGAAGAGAATGAGAAGCAGAGAAAGTAGGAAAATTGGGGAAAACAATTACATTAATTGAGGACCCTCCCACCTCCTCAAAATTGGGGTTCTTCAGCCAACACAACAACCTTTTTCTTTTTTTGCAAGCAGCAGCAATTCATATTGAATTTAGGTTATCTTATTCTTAGGGGCTGGGTATTTAGTCTTGTGTAAAGTACGTCTGCACAACGTAGGGTTTGCTCTCAGTGGAGTTTACTGTGGGTCTGCAGCTTTTTGCATCCCCCTTTAGTTTGTGTAGTCCACATGGTATTAGGACAATGCCAATCTCCCTGCTGTTAAATGACACCACCTCCTGGTCAGAAAGCAACTTTATTTTCTGATTTTACCAGAGGGTGGAGCTCCAACCCTTCAGACCAGACTCTCACCCTGCTTGCTTATTGGTAGCAACTGAAAAACAAACTTGAGGGGTCTGAGGGACAAAACTAAAAGACAAAAGTATATATACATTGTGGCGCACAAGTCATTCTTGTTGGGCCCCATTCATTCCTCTCATGCCTGCCTATGAATAAGTTCCAGCAAAACCCACTTGTGTGCATTAAGCAGCTGGATGGGTTGCCTTGAAGGATCCCTTCCACTCTCTGATTTTTTAGGAAAGTGAGCATCCATCTCAGATGAGATGCAGGCTCTTCTTGTCCCTGCAGTGAAGTGCCTCTCATGGCACTGGCACCCATTTCTCTGGTATGTTGATATCCTGCAAAAATCCAAGTCAAGCTTAGAACCAGCCTTATCAAATGTATAAAATCTCTTCTGCCACACTAGCTCATGATGGCCTTGCATTATAAAAGGAGGATGGGCCTGGTAAGAAGAAGAGTAATCTGAACATGCAAAGAGTGGCTTACAGAGCTTGACACTCACCCTATAGGTTGCTAGTTACAACAGATCCGGGTGTAGATATATTATAGAAATTTTGTGATAGGAAATCTGCTCTGAGGAAAGCAGGGTCTCCTTCGCAAAAAGAAGAGGCCCCCAAGAGTACCTTGCTGATCTCTAATCAATTGCAGCACACATGCCCAAAGAGAAATCAGGCTAAATACCTACAGAAATCCTTCTGGTGAGGTTACTGTAGGAACGCCAGTCTTGTATACTAAAGTACATGGGGTGTGCTCCCACGTAGACTGTATTCATCTGCTGCACTTTTGATACCACAGCAGCTCTGCAAGGAAATTATCCTTATGCAACCCTTGATGGCCTCAGAATACTGTATTCAACTATCAATAAATTGTCTATTGAAAGGTACATGTAGAACAAATGAACAGCAGATTAGTGCCAGAAGCTCAAACTGCTACTTGGCTCCACTACTCAAGTGTTGCCCAAGTCCTGTGATCCTGGAAGCTCCTGGAAGTGGGTGAAGGACCCTGGAAGGGTGGGTCCTTCTCCCACTAGGACAAACATAGAGGGTGTCAAGATTGCTGCAACTGCATCTCCCTGGGGGACCCGAAAGCAGTCTGTAAAAGAGTAAGGCAAGGCAGTGTGTTTACCGACTTAGTTGGTCTCTTACTCCGCCCCTTGAATATGACCACTCCGGCTGCCATGGTAGCAAAAATAATAATTGGGGAGTTGAGGGTGCCTCAATAGGTTCAGTGAGGAAACAGTTTGGGTAGATTTCCTTTATTCTGCAGCCCACTTTTGAATTATCATCTTAATGTTCTAGAGCAGGGATCTTAAGATATTCTGGCCCCCATTGGCCAATTGCCATGGATGATGGGAGCTGTAGTCAAATAACATCTAGAGGACCACAAATTCCCTGTTCTAAACCCGAGAGCTTTGGCAAAAGATCTGTGGAAGAGCTCCAATGGAAGCAGCCTGTTGCTCTGAGTGAATGAATGAACAGGGTTTCATTTCTTCCTGTGAAAACCCCTCGCCTCAGTGGGATTTATTGATCCCAATACACCGTAAGAGTAAAATCTCATGTACTGCAAACTACAGTACAGGAAAGAACCTAATGACTTTTCATGTTACTTTTATTTATGGGTTTTCTTTCATGAATTTTAATGTTGGATATAAATAGTTTAAGTTTTTAAAGGAACTTCCAACCCAGGTAATGTTAAGTATGCTGTGCAGACTCTGACTTCTAAGGGAAGTGACACACTCTGTTTATGAAGGGGAAGGATTTAACTCATATTCTGTTTTACAGTTGTGACATTTTCTTAGTGATGTCTGGTTCCATCATATGGTATAAGTTTTCTGCATATAAAGCAGTTTCCTCTTGGGTTTCATTATACCTTTCATTATTCCCATAGCAGAATGTTTTTCCTAATCATATTTGTCCCTGCACAACATTAAATTTTATTTACATGGCTGATGCATTTCTCTATAAAGTATGGGATTGAAAGGGCTGTTCCAGAGGGATTGGTAAAGGTCTCAGAAACTTTCCTAAATGATTTCTTGGTTTTGCTCAGCCTGGAGACAAATACTTCCTGCATGCCCATCAAGGCTTAACAGTTCAGGACTTCTCAGATACAAGCAGATTTCCATTTCCTTTCCCTTATCAAGTGGGACCTGCCACAGGAGTGCTCCTGTTCAGAGTTCCACATGCCAGCCAGCCAATCTTTTCTTGGAGACTCCATTCCATTCCCCCTCCTCCCATTTTCCATTCCACTCCTAAACAAGAACAAACACCCGTTGGGTTACAGATGCCTTTAGGCCTCCCGCCTCCCCTTGTGTGCATCGATGGCGCCATAACTTGCCATTTAATATTTGGCTGACTCTCGAGCTTTACTTTGCTTCACAAGGTTTCTTTGGAAAACCTTGTGGGGGGATTTGGGCTTGGCCTTCCACTTACCCAATAGGAGCTGCTCCCACCTCCCTGAAGAGTCTTGGCCCCATTCTTTCCACAAGAGCCAGAAGTGTGCCAGTATCTCTTGAAGGTATGCACCCTTGACTGGGAGCAGAGGAGCCAACTCCTGGGGGCCAAGGCCCCTTCCCCCCCAATAAAATATTTGAGGGGGTCAGGGCTCCCAAAGTTGAGGAGCATTACCATTCAAATAGTCTTGTGGTTATGTGGGGCAGGGCTTACCTGACCTCCCCCCCCCATTTTTTTATTCAAGTTGGCACCCCTGACTGGGAGCAACTAGTGAACTTGGCAGGATTTACCTCTGAGCAAACTTTTGTATGATCAGGCTTCACTGCTGTAATTCTCTGAGCATTTACAAGTAAATCCCACTGAAGCCACTGTTTTCTTTCAAGTAAACATGCATGGAATTGTACTGTAGACTATTCTAACAAACTAATAATAATAATGGGACCCAGGTGGCGCTGTGGTTAAACCACATAGCCTAGGGCTTGCTGATCAGAAGGTCGGCGGTTCGAATCCCTGTGACGGGGTGAGCTCCCATTGCTTGGTCCCAGCTCCTGCCAACCTAGCAGTTCGAAAGCATGTCAAAATGCAAGTAGATAAATAGGAACCGCTACAGCGGGAAGGTAAACGGCGTTTCCATGGGCTGCTCTGGTTTGCCAGAAGTGGCTTTGTCATGCTGGCCACATGACCTGGAAGCTGTACGCCGGCTCCCTCGGCCAATAATGCGAGATGAGTGCCGCAACCCCAGAGTCGGTCACGACTGGACCTAATGGTCAGGGGTCCCTTTACCTTTACCTTTTAAATAATAATAATAGGCCATGAGAAACCCATCAAAATAATTCTTCTTTATTGCTACTTTATACATAAATCTGAAATGAGATTGCTGGTATCTTGAGAAGTCTACTGTATCATTAGAAATTTATCAGCAGGAGTACTTTTTAAATGCAATAAAATACAGTTATTACCCCCGTGTTCCCCACATTTCCAGACACTGCCCCTCCTGAGCAGGACTGCTTTGTAATGAAGAGGCAGAAGAAAGAAACAATGTGTTATTTATGTTTGATTTAATTTAGGAAAGCTAGATGTCTTCGTATATATGCTTGTATTATATCAATAGTTACAACTTATAATTAAACTTATTTTTCTCCTTTCCATACTTTAAAATAGTAACAACTCCTTCTAATGCAACTTTGGTGCCCACAACCTCCAGGATCTATCCGGCAGTGAAACTGTACCAAGAAATGGGGTGCTTCCATGGGGTCCCTCAGGTATGCAGAAGTATCTTGGTTCGTGAATCAGAAAGTAACCCAAAACATCAAAGAATTTTTAGATACTGCTGAATTGGGGGTGGTGGGAGCTGGGGGGCGAGAATGCCCCCTTAACAGCTTACAGTATTCTGGAAATGAAGATTAAGATCAGGAAGATGCCCAGGAAGAAGAGGGAAAACCTCCCTTCACTAGAGTGGAAATGGAAAGAGGAAAGCCTTGCCCTTCCTCTACATAGCAAGAGATTTCTCATGTTCCCATTGGAAGCCAACCCTGAACCTGAGCCCTTTATAGAGCACAATGCCAAAAAGCTTTGGAAGTGCTGTAAAATCCCCTTCCCCAGTCCTTCTTTGACATCCCCTCCCTGGCTCCTGCAGCATTATAATGTTCTTATTCCAGAGCGGCTGGAGCCCAGAAGAAGAGTTCTCTGCTTAGGAGCTAGAAATACACTGCTGTGTTTCTTATAGGTGCCCATGTACAAAGAAACAACAGCTTTATTTCTCATCAATGGCTCCTCCTCATCCTGGAGAGAAGTGACTAGTGGGAAGAGCCACAGGGTTCTGTCTTGGACCCAGTCTTATTCAATATCTTTATCAATGACTTGGATGGTGGGCTTGAGGGCATCCTGAGCAAGTTTGCAGATGACACCAAATTGGGAGGGGTGGCTAATACCCCAGAGGACAGGATCACACTTCAAAATGACTTTAACAGATTAGAGAACTGGGCCAAAGCAAACAAGATAAATTTTAACAAGGAGAAATGTAAAGTACTACACTTGAGCAAAAAAAAATGAAAAGCACAAATACAGGATGGGAGACACCTGGCTTGAGAAAAGGACCTAGGAGTCTTGGTAGACCACAGACTTGACATGAGTCAACAGTGTGATGCAGCAGCTAAAAAAGCCAATGCAATTCTGGGCTGTATCAATAGGAGTATAGCGTCTAGATCAAGGGAAGTAATAGTACCACTGTATTCTGCTCTGGTCAGACCTCACCTGGAGTACTGTGTCCAGTTCTGGGCACCACAGTTCAAGAAGGATACTGACAAGCTGGAACGTGTCCAGAAGAGGGCAACCAAAATGGTCAAAGGCCTGAAAATGATGCCTTATGAGGAACGGCTTAGGGAGCTGGGCATTTTTAGCCTGGAGAAGAGAAGGTTAAGGGGTTATATGATAGCCATGTTCAAATATATTAAAGGATGCCATATAGAGGAGGGAGAAAGGTTGCTTTCTGCTGCTCCAGAGAAGCAGACACGGAGCAATGGATTCAAGCTACAAGAAAGAAGATTCCACCTAAACATTAGGAAGAACTTCCTGATAGTAAGAGCTGTTCGGCAGTGGAATTTGCTGCCAAGGAGTGTGGTGGAGTCTCCTTCTTTGGAGGTCTTTAAGCAGAGGCTTGACAGCCATATGTCAAGAATGCTTTGGTGGTGTTTCCTGCTTGGCAGGGGGTTGGACTGGATGACCCTTGTGGTCTCTTCCAACTCTATGATTCTATGAACAGAAAGCCACAGCTAATTTTGCCCCATGGGTGTGTATGACACAAATATCTGCAAACTCAAGTTTGCTTCCATGTGTGTTGCAAGTCAAAAACGATAAGCTTTCTGGGCAGAAGAAGTCTTAGACGGAACCTTGTGAGCATAAAAGGTTCATAAGAGCAGTGCAGTACAGTGGTACCTCAGGTTAAGTACTTAATTGGTTCAGGAAGTCCATACTTAACCTGAAGCGAACTTTCCCACTGAAAGTAATGGAAAGTTGATTAATCCATTCCAGACGATTAAAAACACCCCCTAAAACAGCAATTTAACACAAATTTTACTAACGAGACCACTAATCCATAAAATGAAGGCAATAATGTACGTACTGTACTATAAAATAAGACAGTATTTTAGATGAATTTTTTAACATTTACAGTGGTACCTCGGGTTCAGTACTTAATTGGTTGCCATTCACTCCCCAAAAAGTACTGAATCTAATCAGTGATAGCGTGCATGTGCGAAGTGCCGATAGAGTAAACACTTCCGGGTCTGCGGAGTACTTAAACTGAAAGCACTCAAACTGAAGCATACTTACAAACACATCTTGCATGGGAGTTAAGTTCTGGAGATGGCACATATACACAAAATGCACCTAAGTCAAAGCGCCCCCTTGGAATTGCCCCCCGCGCAAGCCATCTTGCCTCCCAGAGCAGGTCTTGTGCGCACCTCCCCCCCCCAAATAAGGCAGAGTACTTAAAAGCCCTCTCCACACCTGGATAACCTGCACAAAAGCGCTTTTAAACTCTCTGCCTTCTGTGCATTTAATTTGTATTATTTCAACCAGCCACACTTCAAACACATAAAGCTGAAACTGCACATATTAAACACGAGTAAATTGTGATCGTACAGTAACAAGAGAAACCTCCTGGCAAATACATATATTCACAAGTTAGCAATAGAATTGCCCTATGCTGGCAAATGAATCCACAACTTAGGACAAAACTAGGTGCCAGCATGGTTTAAAAACAAAATAGCAGGTATGGGAAAGTGATTACTGTCAGAACCACTGTGTAAAGGGAGGAGAAGTTTAACTTTTTTCTCCCGGACTCTGGCCCTCATGAAAGTCTCATCCTTCCTCCCATGTCCTACTTTTTATTTTTATTTTAACCACTGGCTGATTGCCAGTGTAACATCTACTTGTGCAGAGGAGAAGGGCTCCCAGATATTAGGCGTATGTTTAAATTAAAAGGCTTGGACTGACCTGGGGCCCCTTGCTTCACACCAAGGCTCCTGCCTTAAGCTGAAGGAACCCTGTGGTTTGGATCCTAAGGGAACTTAAGTTCAGGAAAGCAAAGTTTCCAGGCCCAGCTCCCTCCCCACGCCAAAGTCTCTCTGGAGGGTTGGACACAGTCCTTCCATAGACTTTAACTTACATTAGAATACAAGTCCTATTGGGGGCCATTTTCCTCCTCCCCCTGCAGCCCCCACACCCACCCTATATTGTTCAGAATGATATAGGAAAAGGGCAAAGGGAAGGAGGAGGAAATTTCTCTTCTGTGAATTTCCGTAAGTTAACTGCTCTCAGAATCCAAGCCTGTTTTTCTTCCTCAACTAACCTAAAACGGAGCAGCCCTTTCCAAAATGGTTTAGAAACTTCCTACTTCAAAGCACAAGATCTGAGCTTGCTTCCCTGGCATCTTTAGCAGACTTTACTCTCATTTTCAGTCCTACTCAGCAAGTATGAGGGCGAGGAACCTCCTTCAACATAAAACACACAAAAAGCAAGTAAACACTCCATGATACACAAGAATTTAGGAGCACTCCCCCAAATCCTAGCTGAACATGGGACAATGGGCTGGCTGCTTGCATTCCATAGGTGGTGTGCTACCCAGTTACACTCACATGGCAATGAGGAGCCAATGTCTCTTTTCCTAATAAGCATTGAAAAAAGTAGATTCACAGTGCAATCTGATACACATCCACTCAGACACAAGCACCAGTGAGCCCAATGGCACTAATTCTTGGTATGTAAGATTGCAGTCACAAGTTTCACCATCTGCTTCTCAAGTGAGACACAAAACAGCAGCAATAATAAATAATGCCAGCATTATGGTTGCGTGACAAAGAAAAGTTCCAAATTTAGTGGAATGGGTCAGCCTTCAGTAATGAGAACTGATACCAAGAGAAATATTTGATCTCGTATTTACATACCAGTAAGTTTTTGCTCTTTCTGGAGGATGGCAATAAAGTAACTGCCTTTCTGAAGCAGAGCAATAAAGTCTATCCATTTTCAGCATTTGCCAGCCAGATTCTCCTAGCAGCTCACAAGTAGGGCATAAAGGAAAGCAGCTCTCCTCTGTTGTCTGTCTCCAGTAACTGGTAAACATGGGCCTTATACTGGGAATTTTCTAGTTTTTGCTGTCATAAAAAATTGGCACAGAGGCTTAATCTTCTAGCTCATTGCCCACACATTAAAGTGCTGCACCAAGGAACAGCAAAAGCAAAGCATCTTGGAAGTTGACTATTACCGTGTTTCTCCAAAAATAAGACACCGTCTTATATTTATTTTTCCTCAAAAACACACACAATGGCTTGTTTTCAGGGGATGTCTTTTTTTTAATATTAAGTATGGTACAGTTTAACCTACAAGGTTAAACTGCTTATTATCGGGGTATGGCTTATTTCCGGAGTATGGCATATTTTCGGGGTATGGCTTATTTTCGGAGAAACACGGTAGCAACCTCATTATAAAGCATGAATGGAGTTGATTCAGGGTAAGTAACATGTTTTCTTTATAGAATGCCACTTCAAAGCCAATACAGACCTACAATTTCCATTAGATTCATGGGTTCTTGGGGGGAAATGGAACATAAAGCTTGCTGACTGACAGGGCAGGGGTTCATGTCCTCTTAGCCACCTGAATCCACAGCAATCTCTTCCAGCCATGTCAGTCCGGGGTTGAAGGCTTGCATTCCGTCTCTGTAAATGCACTTAGGATCTAGCTAAATTTAGGATCTGCCAAAAGCCAAATTTGGGCTGTATCCTGCAAGTGAAGGTAACTCCTCACAGCTGTTCTACAGGACTTTAAATGTGCATAAAGGTAAAGGGACCCCCTGACCATTAGGTCCAGTCGTGACCGACTCTGGGTTTGCGGCGCTCATCTCGCGTTATTGGCCAAGGGAGCCGGCATATAGCTTCCGGATCATGTGGCCAGCATGACTAAGCCGCTTCTGGCAAACCAGAGCAGCACACGGAAACGCCGTTTACCTTCCCGCTATAGAAGAACCTATTTATCTACTTGCACTTTGACGTGCTTTCGAACTGCTAGGTTGGCAGGATGTGCATAAGCTGATGTTTTATGAAGCTGCCCGAGTGAGATGCCTGTTAACAGGTCTTCTTTCGAAGACAGAGGTCCTTTGGCTGGTTCGGGACGGTAGGGTTAGGAGGCAAACTCCCATCTCTTGGGGGGGGGGCACAATTAGTGCCAGCGCCTTCCGTCAAGAGTTTGGGTGTAATCTTCAACGCCTCTCTTTCTATGGATGCAGAGGTTGCAGCTGCAACAAAGGCAACATTTTTCCATCTCTGCCGTGCTAAGCAGTTGGTCCCTTACCTCTCTCACCCAGACCTCGCCACTGATCCATGCGACGGTCACCTCCAGGCTTGATAATTGTAACTCACTCTATGTGGGGCTGCCCTTGAAACTGACCCAGAAACTCCAGCGGGTGCAGAATGCTGTGGCAAGACTCCTTACGGGGTATTTGCCGTGGGAGCACATTCAACCAGTGCTATACCAGCTGCACTGGCTCCCAGTGGAGTACAGGATCAGGTTTAAGGTGCTGGTTTTAACCTTTAAAGCCCCATACAGCCTAGAACCCTCGTACCTACGGGACATGGGGCAGCCTCTTCTTGTATGCCCCACAGAGGACCATACGGTCTGCTAACAACAACACCTTGAAGATCCTGGGCCCCAGGGAAATTAGACTGGCCTCGACTAGAGCCAGGGCCTTTTCGGCTGTGGCCCCGGCCTGGTGGAATGCTCTCCCACCAGAGACCAAGGCCCTGTGGGATTTGACATCTTTCGACAGGGCCTGCAAGACGGAGCTGTTCCGCCAGGCCTTTGGGCAGGATGCAGTTTGACTTACTTTCCTTTGTATAAAACAAGCCTGAAGGAGGCCCCCAACCCGCTCCCAGGTCCTTGTATGATCAGTGGAAACAGTTGGTCCTGGCAAGTATTAACCACTCTCAATTCCAACCTGATAATTGCCACCTGCCCAGATTTTAATTTGTTTGAATTAATTTTAAGATGTATTTTAATTAATTGATGTCTGTTTTTATGCTTATTGTGCTGTTTTTATGATGTTAGCCACTCTGAGCACAGCCTCAGCCAGGGAGGGTGGGATACAAATATATTATTATTATTATTATTATTATTATTATTATTATTATTATTATTATTATCATTACACCATGCATTACTTAGCATGGCAGTTCTGGAATTGTGCCAGAATTGGGATGCAAAATCAAGATCCAAATAAGAGACTCCCCAAGGTCAGCCAGGGAACCATTTACATAAATCACCACAATGAAGTAACATGCAACTCTCCAGACTGGTCTGCCTCCGTTAATGTTATGCTTATCCCTGTGAGTTGTTCTGAGGAGTCTGCTTTTAAATAAATTAAATTAATAAATAGCTTTGTGGAGTTAGTGGGTGAAAACACAGGGAACTGGGGCTCTGAAAACAAAACAAAACAACAAAACAAAACCCTCTATGACAAATGCATGTTTGGTATGGCACAGAACAATTAACACAGATTCTGAGGGAGCAGGGATGGAAGAATCTTTATTCAGCCAAATGGGGGAAGGGGTGATGGGGAGCCACTAGAAAGGAATGATTATCTGCCAAAATCTATTATACAATCTCCCTGGCAGGATCGTACCAGGAACACGAATGATGCATTCCAGCAAGCCCTTATCAGCCTCCCAGTGTCAAGACAGGCTGGCTCTGTTAGTGATCAACTTCCATTCTGCGCTAGCAGTAGTGTGATGGCCAGAGCTCAGAAGGCATGCTTGGGCAGGACTGTCACACGCTCCTGTTCCCCACCTCCAATGCCATCCAGTGATTCCAGCCTGCTCAGGTGCGCCAGACTTCTTCCAAGAGCCTCTTCCAGTTGCCCACGGACGGCCTGGACCCGCTCCAGCTCCACCTGCAGAGTCTGTTCATGCTGAGAGCTGGCAAGACTATGCACAAAGGGAAGCAGATTAGGAGCAGTTTAGGAGTTGTTCTGCCAAGGTCTACCACCCTCTCTCTCTGCTCACCACTGATCTCTCATTCCTTCAAATGCACCAACCACCTCACTCCCTGCAGCTGCCTTTCAGCAACGCTCTCACCAACAGAGAGAAAACGGGAAAGCTGTGGGTGCTGCGAGGTGGGTGCTCACTTCTGACAACCTGGGCATACAAACAGTTCTTCCAAATAACACCTTGAGGGTTAATGATTTACTAAACTAGCCTATAATCTTTGTAGATATGTCAAGCAAACAGCAAGAGGTGGGAAAGCAAGGGAACTTAAGCAAAAGAGTTTCTAGTCGCAGCTACACAGAAAAATCCAGCCTCTACCCATCAAATGCCTCAGCCCTGGAGGCAGTGACATCTCCTCACCTGTCAGGATGAGCCTGAAACTTCACCAAAGTGCTGTAGAGCTGCTTTTCTGCTTTCAGGGCTTCATTCAGCTGATTCTTCTCTGCTGCCAGTCCCTCCAACACCTGCAGCAGCTGAAGGTGCAAACATTTGCCTTCACTTTGTGCTCCCATGTGCATTTTACTGCTATTTAACAGTCAAGCAAAAACAACCTTGTGCCAAATTGTGACCTGAGCTGCATTTATGCCGCTGGCCCCTCTTATTTCCTGACGGCAGGTGCAGCCTGTGAGTCCAGGTGCAGGTGGGCCACTCCGCCTACTTCAACCAAGTCTGTTTTTAATGGTGCTGATATCACAGTCTTTTGCAAAGGAGGAAAGCCTCCAACTTTCCACAAACAGAGACAAAGACAGACCCCTTAATTTCAGTGGGTCTACTCTGAGTAAAACTTGCAGTGCAATCAGCAGAGGGCTGCCCTTAGACTGCAGTTTGGGGGTTGGATGCCTGCTCAGGACGTTCACAGTCGTTTTCAGTCAGTTGTGAGAAAAGCCTACATAGGCAACTCTGAGCAACTTTGCGAAGCAGGAAACAGACATAAATCTAACCAGCCTGAGTCCACCACATGGCTGCAACACTTTTCTGCCATACCTGCAGTCTCCTGTTTTCAGCAGCTTCCTGTCCTTGCTGTTCCATCCTGGCTACCTTTTCCTGAAGCATCAACACTTCCTGGGAAAGTCGCTCAACTACTGGCATTTCTTCAGGGTCAACCAGCTGCATTTGCAAGTCCTGGAAGTCAAGGAGAGTGTGACTTGGAGAATGGAAAAGTGCAGTTCGTGGCCCTGGGCCATGCATCTACCACAAACTTTCAGTCAAGAGATCTTCCACATCATTGAAGTGTGGAGTACATCTGGAATGGGAGGCCCTGAATTAAAAACCCAACACAGGTGTTTCATTTGCAACATCCCAAAGAAGCTCTGCAATTAAACAAACTAAACCTGCTTCATATTAAAAGATTCTGCTGCTTCTTATAATTTGCATTTAACCAAAGGTTTTCTGCTGCAAGTGTTAAATCATATACTAAACTATACACCCAGATACCTGCAACTAGAGACCCTTTTGTCCCACCTTTATTAGCTCTTCTTTTATCTGGATGCTTCTAGTCAGAGATTCAACATCAGAAGCTTGAACCTGGAGTTCCTCTTCTTGGGAGACCAGCACAGACTGAAGAGCAGCAAGTTCCAACTGTGGAGAAGGCAAAGGAGAGAGGATGAGGCCACAGGAGGATGTGGCAAATGGTTCTCATGCTGCCTTAGACTTGCCAGTGGCACAAAATCTGCCCATCTGCTAGATCTGTTGGCTGGCACATGGCAGCTCTCTTCCCTAGGAGAACTGCCCAGAACCATGGCCGTTCCTTTCCCATTCAGCATGGTTGGGCTGCCAGGAGTCTCTGTTCCTCAATACCTTGACTCAGACTCACTCTGCTTTCCTTCTCCTTTCGTGTCAATAGCTCAAGCTGTTCTTTGGCACCAGTAAGCTCTTCCTCAAGTCCAGCAGTTGCCTCCCAAACTCCTGGAGAGAAAGCAGCACAATATTAGGCTGGGATCCCATGCCTCTTCCCCCTTCTCACAACTTTAACAATCAAAAGCAAAAGCAGGTTTTAAGGGGTGCAATCCCTGTGGGGAGAAAAACTGGAGGCGAAGGGGAACTTTCAGTTGAAAAACCACCAGAGTAAAAAGAGTTAAGGATCCTACTTTCCTCCCCAAAGTTTTCTTTTAATGAATGCACACAGAGAAAGATGCATGCAACTCTATAATCACATGCTGTTTCAGCTTTATTTATTTAGGACAGGCATGTCCAACAGACAGATCGTGATCTACCGATAGATCACTGGACGTCTGTGGTAGATCACTGGCTCCCCCAAAAGAAGCTCAACAATTTTGGATCCCCTAAAAAAAAGCTCAACATTTTAGCCCTTCACCCCCCCAAAAAAACAGGGCTTTCATCCCGCCTCAGAAAAGCTCAACAACTCTGACCCAAACCCCTAAAAAATGGGCCTTCCTTGTTCCTAAAAAAATCTCAACAACTTTGACCTGAACCCCCCAAAAGGGGGTAGATCACTGCCAGTTTTAAACTCTGTGAGTAGATCACAGTCTCTTCGGAGTTGGACACCCCTGAGTTAGGACATTCCCAAAGCAACTCCTAGATCAGCGGAGAATAGGAGACAAAGTAAATAAATAAAAATGAATAAGAACAAAGCAAAATAAAAAAATAATGGGAGAACAGAATCATATTCAGTATTAGCAACAGAGATTAACAGGTCAGCTGCTTTCCCTCCCCCAAAAGAAACCCTGGACAATTAAAAAAGCTTTTACCTGGTGCCAGAAAGGCAGTCTCAAAGCCAGGTGATTTTCCTCCAGGACACTGGAGGGTGCTGTGTACCAAATCAAACCTAGTGCAGTGATATCCACACAAGAGATGGGGGACATGTGGACTAAAACTGCCAACATCCTTGATCACTGGCCCTGGTGGCTGGGGCTGATGGAATCCAAGCAACACCTGGAGGGCAAAAGGCTCCCCATCCCTGGACTACAATGACAGGCAGCACCTGTCCAGTGTGCTCAGGCGGGGCATTTCCCTGGAGGAGCAAAGGGCCCCTGCAGGCAAAGCAATGAGCTCCATCTCCTCCCTGGCAAGCAGCCGTGAGCTTAGAGGTCACATGCAGCAGGAAGCAGCTGAATTGTTCCTGCCAGCAAACATTCTGGGTGGCCAAGGGTTAAACTGAATGGAAGCTGCTTATGGACCAACCTTTCTCCATGTTGAAATGGCCATCTCCGTTCTTAGATGTCAAGGTAGTGGGACTCTTGCCTGAGCTTTCTTGCCTCAGTGTCTAAGAACATAATACACAATATTTCACTGATATTTCATAGGCCTTGAGAGTTTGAATAAAGTATTCAACTCCAAAGTTGAACAATGAGAAACTACATCAGTGTTTGCTCACAGTTGGTTTCCTCCCTCTGAGAAGCACCAATTCTGCTCACTCATGCCAACATTGCTCTCATTCCTTTCCTTTAGGAAAGACTTCAGGGCTCTGCTCTGAAAACACTTTGCTTTAAAACTGCACACTTAGGGGCAAGCATCATTAGAAACCATTTCTCTCCATGTGGTCCTGGGCAGGCCAGGCCAGGCCACCATGCAACCATTTCCCCACTCAATTCCTAGGCCCTGAGCACAAGTGGCACTGGAGGCTGAGGCTGAGCACCACTGAAGATGGAAGAGGCCGCTCAGGGCACAGATTATGGCAGCATGGACCCTTTTCTTTCCAAGCAGGCCTCCCCCTCCCCCTCTCAGGCCAACCCTCTGGGAGGGAATGTTCTCTCACAGAAGCACGTTCTTACTTCAGACTCATCCTTCCGTAGGAGCTGGGCAGTGGAAGCTTCCATCTTCTCTTGTGAAAGCTGGCCCTGCAGTTGCTGACGTAAATCTTGCAGCTCACAACTTCTTTCTATTAAAGCCCGTGCCATTTTCTCAGCAGATATCTATTAATGACAACGATGGTGATGATGATGATGATAATAATTAGAGTACCCTGCCCATCTGATTGGGTTGTCCATCATGCAGGACTGGTATGAGGGCCAACCATGGAGGCGGCTCTACCCAGTGGTATATTGCGAGTGAAACCACTGCTGCTCCCGAGTCCCTCAGCCACTGAGGCAGAAACAAGCTGCAGCCACTGGTGGCAGAGGGACTCAGGAGAGGTGGTGGTTTCACCCAGCAGCATAGACTCTTGATCAGCATACTCCTGCCCAGATCAAAAGTACATCCTGCCACATGGACTGAACCAGATATAATCTGAGGTAGGATTCCATGGGCTCTGGGGCAACTGTGAGCCTGAGCCACACCAGAAAAGGCAGACTGAAGTCCTGTAAGACAGCAAGCCTTGGGGTCTCCAAGATACCCTCAGAGACCATATCCACCAACTCAGCAGGGTGGGGAGTGCGCTAGCAGAATCCCTAGCCTGTCATGAGAGCTCAAGCCTGAGGTACACATGTTTGATATGGAAAGACTCCTAAACAGAATACACAAAGAAGGAAACATACTAGGCAGAAGAAGCTGAGGGCATAAGAAAAATCCTGAGGGATGAGGCCAAAGGGCCATTCAGTCCAGCCTCCTCCTCTCCCAGTGGCCCACCTGATGCCCATGGGAATCCTGGAAACACTTCTGAGTCCCAGCATCTGGTTTCCCGAGACATATTGCCTCCGGAAGCAGAGGAAGAATGTCGCCATCATAACCCTGTAGCAGCTCCACCTCCCCAACCCCTGAGTCTCTCTTGCTGAGATAGAGAAACCTGCAGATGCATCTGGGAGAGATTGGCATTGAAAGTGCAAGAGAAGAGTGCCAAGCCCAGGGCACAGCTGCCCACTTACACAACTCTGCTGCTCTCTGGTATTGACAGCCTGAAGCAACTCCTGAAGCTCAGCCACTTGCTCCACAGTCTGCCGGCTCTTGTCACTGAGGAGTTCCTCTATGACCTGCTCTTTCTGCTGAAGGCAGAGATACAGCTCTTCCACAAGCTCCCTCTGCCCAGGCCCCAGCTTGCATAGCAGTTTTGCTGACAGTGCCTAGGAAAACAATGACGATAAGGATAATCAAGAGGGAGGCAATGCACCGTGACCAACACAACCAACAACTGCTTTCTGGATTCTGGTTTAGTAACGATGTCATACCTGCAGAATGACTGTGAACTTGGATCAATCACTGGCTGAGAGGATGGGGCAAGAGTCCCAGGGCCTCCCAGCAGTGCTGCCTTTCTCACTTACTTCCACTTTCTTGTTTCTGTCCTGCAAAGCTGTCTGCAGCTGCCAGATTGTTCCCTCTTGCTTTGCCTGCCACTTGAGAGATTTTGCTTCAACTTCCTCTTTCAGCCAGCGCAAATTCTGGTAGCTTGTCAACAGCTGCTCAAGTTCCAGGCCCTTTGCTTTCAGCAAGCTCTCCAAGCTCTACGGGAGAGGGGAGAGAGTGGATAGCAAAGAGATCAACAGAAGACCAAGCCAGAACTCCATCTAGATTTCTCATGGTACAAAACAAGCAACATCTATTTCCATCAGGTCCTTTAGCAGAGATTGCTGCATTGCAGGAAGTTGGACTACGGTAGGTGACCCTACTCTACGGTTCTATGATTCTGTGAGGATAGAAATGTTGGGCTGGATGAAGCATTGGCTTGTTGGCACCATTGGGGATAAGTAAGTTGAGCTGTGTGCTACTCTGACACTCTGGATTAACCCTAACATAGCTCAAGTCAACCTAAAAGCAATGGCAAAGGAATTGTTGCAAGAGTCATCTCGAAGAGCGCTGCATTAATATAGTGCCAGTCCCAAGAGTGGGCAGGAAGCCATGGCAGATGGAAGGTATGGCATTAGCATTGTCCTTCCTGCTGCAACCCACCTGAATGGTAGCTTCATTATGGGAGAGGACCCTACGCAGCTCTTCCAAGTCATGCTCTCGCTCTTTCACAGCCAAGCGAAGCTGCTGCAGCTCCTGCTCCTTGTCTTCAAGCACACAGAACTTCTCATCGACTGCTCGCTGCAACAAAAAAGTAGCAAGTGTCACAGAGGCAAGCAACCAATATTATAATTTAATAAAATACATATAAACTATTTAAATGGTTTACAAACAGAAAAAAAACGTTCCACAATATTGTGGAACTCACAACTCACATCCCACTAATGGTTAAGAGAGAGATTCAGCTCCCCTTCCGCTCTTCAATGTGCCAGACAAGAGAGAAAAGGGGACACCTGCTCTTGGCACTGCAAGGGCCGGCCCAGGACATTTGGCTGCCTGAGGGAAAGGGGGAAATGCAGCCCCACCCACCCACCAGAAGCCACCCAGGCTGCCACCTAAGAGCAGAAGGCCACCTTAGAGGTGCAGAGCAGGGTGCTCTGTGCTCCGCAAAACCTACCAGCCGAGGAGACTGCCTCACTCCACCAGACCTGGGGCAGCAAAGGAACGCAGAAAAAATACACAAGAGATTGTGCTGGCACCTCTCTATTTACCTCCAGGATGGCATCCCTATCCTTAATTCGCTGTTGCAATTTCTTCACCATATTATCAGCTGATATGGGGCTCTTGTCCAAGCTCTGGTGATACTGAATAAGTTCCTTAGATTCCTGCAGAAATGGAACATATTGGCACCATCAATAACACCTGAGCAACTTCAGGAAGCTCCAAGAGAAAAGCAATGCTGGTGAGAGATCCAAGTGTTCTTGGGAAGGCAAATGAAGCAGTTGTGAGTAGGGACAAGGAGGCAACTTTTCTGACCCACATTCACCCAAGGTCAGGGCACGAGCCACAGCCAAGCATGGCCTTTTATCATGAGAAAGCAAGGATCTGCCCAGCACCTTCAACTCCATTAACCTTGACTGGCCACTGCAATGTACTCTAGAGCAGCCTAGATGGGGCTTACCTGGAAAGCTTTCTGAAAAACCATTGCATGCCTGTTCACAGGATGGGGGTAGCCATGAGCAGTCCTTCTACACCACGACAGTGGCTTATGTACAATTCCCTGCAGCTGTAGCTCTGTAAGGTTTGGGGCCTGTGGAACTCGCAGTGTCTGCTCCTCTAGGTTCATCATGACTAGTCAGCCTCTAAAGACGCCTGCCTGGTCTCTGGGGAAGAGCAGCCCTTTCTGTCTGGCAACATGACATCTCTAGAGCTGGCTGACACTGCTTTGCAACCAGAGTTTTCTAAACTCCCGTACGGACTGCGCATGTGCGGCATCTCGCATGTGCGTACTCCATACAGAATGCTGCACATGTGCACTCCGTACGGGCTGCTGCTCATGGGCCTTATGGGCAGCCACTCTTGCACAGCGTCCAAGTGGCACCTGCTGCACAGAGTGGCACCCAGGGCGGACCATTCCCTCCACACACCCTTCCTACACCCCTGAGCTCAGGCAAACCTAATTTTGCACAGTCCTGTGCATTTGGTGCAACAGGAGGAAGCAGAGGCTCAATGCAGAGGGACAGGGGGAAGGGGAAGAGGGAGATTGCATCCTGCTCAAAACCCACAAATACAGGCCTTTTGCTGCAGGTGAGGAGAAAGCTTGTACAGGAGCAGCAGGAAGTGCTTGGCAGCAGTGCAGAAGTATGCATGATGGAGCAGGAGATGGGTTGGGAGGGAAGTTGTATTGCCTAACTCGCACACAAGCAGGAAGGTAAGATGGCAGTAGAGAGAGAGTTATCCTTTTTGAGGGAAAGGCCATTGTTCAGTAGCAGAGTGTAAGGAGCACCATGAGTGTTTGCAAGAGCCAGGCCCTTGCTGTGGTTGCCTTGGGGGACTCTGATCAGGTGATGTGATGCCCCTGGAGGCAAGCTCAGGAAGACTATATAAGGCCTACATTTCAGCCGAGGTCTTTGCCACAGCAATGTGCCTTCATACCACGCTGTGGTCAGTTATCACGTTCCACTCATTTGTTTTCCTGCATCTCTAGCCTCCTCTAGTCCCTGATCTCTGTTGGACTTGCTCCTGACTGTGGACCTGCCAACCGGACTGCTACCAGCACCACTGCCCATATGCCTGTCCTGGCATGCTGGTTCTGGACTCTTGCTGCCCTGGAGCATGACAGAGTATCTACTTGGCATGCAGAAGGTTCCTGGTTCAATCCATGGCATCACCAGGTACGGCTGTGAATGCCCCTGTCTGAAGGAGAAATCAAGCTTGTTCGCTCTTCCATGGGACAGCCCTTGAGATATTGGAAGATAGCTATCCTATCTCCTCTGGTCTCCTCTTTTCCAGGCTAAACATACCCAACTCCTTCAACTGTTCCTCATAAGGCTTGGCTTCTAGACTCTTGATCATCCTGGTTGCCCTCCCCTGCACATGTTCCAGCTTGTCAAAATCCTCCTCAAATTGTGGCACCCAGAACTGGACACAGTATTCCAGGTATGGTCTGATCAAGGCAGAATAGAGTGGGACTATGTCTTCCCTTGATCTGAACATTAGACTCCTGTTGTTGCAGCCTAGAATAGCATTCACTTTTTTGCTGCTGCATCACATAGTTGGCTCATGTTAAGCTAGTAAGACCCTGAGTTTTTACATGTACTGCTAGTAAACCAGGTGTCCATCATCTTGTTTTATGCAACCGGTTATTCCTGCCTAAGTGCAGAACCTGACACCTGTCCCTCTTGAAATTCATTTTGTTAGTTTTGGCCTAGCTCTCTAATCCGTTACAGTCATCTTGAATACTGGTTTGTTTTCCCACCATTTCTCTCCAGCTCAAAACTCCTAACAAGCTTAATCATGAAGTCTGAACTTCAAAGGCAATTTATAACCAATTAAGAAGCTCTCCTACTTAAGGGAATTGATGTCATCCAAAGAAAGTAAAAAAGACTGTAAATATTAAGTCACAGCCTTCTCCTCTTCTGCTTCTCTTCCATCGATATGCAGTAAAGTTGCGACGAAACAGAAGAGAGAGGGCGTCAATGTTTTATTGCAATATTCCAATTTATGATGAACTAATAAGAGCAGGTGATTTCAGGAACTTTGGCTCAGGCTGTGTGGGGCAGCAGAGGCATTTGTTTCCCATGAGGGCTGGGGTGTTATTCTGGTTGTGGCGATTACGGCCGTTGGCGCCTGCCACCCCAGAGGCAAGGAAGAGAACTGCCACCACGGCTCCCTATGTGCTCCTGCCACAGCGTGACAGCCACAATGGGCGGCTTCCAGCAAAATATTAAAAATACAACAGCAAACATTAAAAACTTCACTAAACAGGGCTGCTTCAGATGCCTTCTAAAAGTCAGGTAGTTGTTTATTTCCTTGACATCTGATGGGAGGGCATTCCACAGGGCAGGTGCCACTACCAAGAAGGCCCTCTGCCTGCTTCCCTATAACTTCGCTCTGAACTGTTCTCAGAAACGTACTGGGAGCCCATGAAGATCCTTCAGGACTGGTGTTATTTGGTCTTAGCGGCCACTCCCATTCACCAGTCTAGTTGCCACATTCCGGATTAGTTGTAGTTTCTGGGTCACCTTCAAAGGTAGCCCCACAGAGAGTGCATTGCAGTAGTCCAAGCGGGAGATAACTCAAGCATGCGCTACTCTGGCGAGACAGACCACAGGCAGGGAGGGTCTCAGCCTGGACAGAGAATTGACATGTGCCTCCATGGACAGCTGTGAGTCCAAAATGACTCCCCGGCTGCGCACCTGCTCCTTCAGGGGCACAGTTACCCCATTCAGGACCAAGGAGTCCTCCACACCTGACCACCCCGTCCCCCCAAGAACAGTACTTCTGTCTTTTCAGGATTCAACCTCAATCTGTCAGCCACCATCCATCCTCCAACTGCCTCAAGACACTCACACAGGACCTTCACTGCCTTCACTGGTTCTGATTTAAAAGGGGTAGACCTGGGTAACATCCGCATAGTGAATGACACCCAGCCCAAACCCCCTGATGATCTGGGGGAAGAGGACGGAACCCTGAGGCACCCCACAAGTGAGAGCCCAGGGGTCCAAACACTCACCCCCCCCCCACAACTTTCTGGACATGGCCCAGGAGGAAGGAGCAGAACCACTGTATAACAATGCTCCCAGCTCCTCTAGACAGTCTAGAAAGATGTCATGGTTGATGGTATCAAAGTCCGCTGAGAGATCCAGCAGAAGTAGGAAACAGCTCTAACCCGTGTCCGGTCAGATTCAGAATGAGTTTTCTGCCACTGGCACTCTAGCCGTCTCAGCGATTGTTTCCGCGATTGGAGAAGGTAATAAACATATGCAAAGGGTAGGCAGTGGCTGGAGTGGGGAGGGAGGGAGGAGGCTTGTATTTGCAATATACTGCCGGTTGGAAATTCTGAAATCCTTAACCACAATCAAGACCTCAAACTGCTTTGGGGAGTTGTTTCAATACATCACCCAGCCCTACTCCCCACCGGAGTAGAAATCATATATTGAACAGATGGAAAGCTCTTCAATCTGAACAGGCTGAAAGCAAAAAGTAGGGTTACCGTAACTTCCGTCATAGAGCTTCAGTATGCTGATGACAACGTAGTGTGCGCACGCTCAGAGGATGACCTCCAAACCATCCTAAATATCTTTGCAGAAGCTTACGAGAAGCTTGGCCTATCACTCAACATCCAAAAAACCAAAGTGCTGCACCAACAAATACAAAATAACCCCCCTGCAGCACCACAAATCCAACTCAGTGGTGTAACATTGGAAAATGTTGATCACTTCTCCTACCTAGGCAGTTACCTGTCCACAAGGGCCAACATTGATGCCAAAATCCAGCATCGCCTGAGCTCTGCGAGTGCGGCTTTCTCCCGATTGAAGTGCAGAGTGTTTGAGGACCGGGACATTCGCAGGGAAACCAAAGTGCTTGTTTACAAAGCTTTTGTACTACCAACCTTACTATATGCTTATATACGCCATCTCTAACTCTTCGAAAGATTCAATCAACGGTGTCTCTGAAAATTTTTACACATCATTTGGGAAGGCAGGCAAACTAATATCAGTGTACTGGAAGAAGCAAATATCACCAATGTTGAAGCAATGATTCTTCAACATCAACTTCGTTGGACTGGTCATGTTGTGCGGATGCCTGAAAGCTCCAGTTGGAGAACAGCCTTTACCAAAGGTGTCATGAGCTTTGAAGAAACTCTATCTCAGGACGCAAGAGAAAAACATGCTAAGAGGAAGGCACGCTTGGCAAATCCACACCATGATCAACTCATAGAATCATAGAGCTGGAAGAGACCACAAGGGCCATCCAGTCCAACCCCCTGCCAAGCAGGAAACGCCATCAAAGCATTCCTGACAGATGGCTGTCAAGCCTCCGCTTAAAGACCTCCAAAGAAGGAGATTCCACCACACTCCTTGGCAGCAAATTCTACTGTCGAACAGCTCTTACTGTCAGGAAGTTCTTCCGAATGTTTAGGTGGAATCTTCTTCCTTGTAGCTTGAATCCATTGCTCCGTGTCCGCTTCTCTGGAGCAGCAGAAAACAACCTTTCACCCTCTTCTATATGACATCCTTTTATATATTTGAACATGGCTATCATATCACCCCTTAACCTTCTCTTCTCCAGGCTAAACATACCCAGCTCCCAACTCCTGCCTGAAAACCAATGTCCCCAACTGTGGAAGGTCATGTGGATCCAGAATTGGCCTCCACAGTCACTTACGGACCCATTGTTAAAACAGTGTTCATGGAAGACAATCTTACTCGGCTACGCGTGGTCGCCAAAGAAGAAGAAGAAGATTATGTATCTGATCATAATGCAATTATGTGGGGGCCATAACCTGGGGAAGGCTTCTGAAACTGGTGTATTGATATGTCTTTACTTAATGATTAAGATTTTGTTCAACCAAAGTGGGAAGAGACTATACAATATTTTGAACTGAATTAAGCAACAACCTCTGTGTGAAAGTTTGAATGGGAAGCATACCAAGCATGTATCTGTGGACATATTATAGCACCTGCCTCCAATAAAGATCAGCTTAAAAACAAGGGAAAGAATAACTTGATAAATGAAAGATTCTTGGGCACAAATGATTAGAAATCCTTCTACAAAATACAAAAAAGTATGAATTAAATTATATTCTTTCTCAACACACAGAATTCATGCTTGCATGTACAAAGCAGAAATACTAGGGAAATGTTGAAAAAACAGCCATGATCTTGGCTAATTGTTTAAAAGAAAGACAGAGCATTGATTCCCAGTATTAGAGGTGCAACCAGTGAATTATAAAACTCTCCAAGTGATATTAATACCCAGGTTTTTTAAAAAAAAATCATGCAGAAAGGGCAACTCAATGAAAGTAGGAAAGGAAGATACAGATGTCTTTTTAAATAAAAACAAATTTAAACCGTATACAAAAACAAATTTAGCATCTCTAATTTTATGATCTGGATTAGATGGATTCCCATCTGAATGGTTTAAAACTGTGTGGATCATCCAATAGGAAGAGGGGAATTCTTTCAATGACATTTGTAAGGGTGTTGTTGCGGCTACTCTTGAGTAAAGACGCCTATGTCTGCTCTGTCTTTAAGAGTTTTATTGTGCATAGTATTTACAGTGCGGAGATAGCAGAAAACATGACCTCTCAGTCACTCGCAGAATCCATGAGTGGACGTTTCCAGCTACGGGACCAGCATAAGAGTTTGGGCACCCCGAAACGCCTCCTCCTGACCTTACGTTTGGTGGCACGCCTTAATTCAGGTGCCGGAAGGGGCTGCCTGCTACCCTCCACCTCTTGGTCCTGGAGGCGCAGGGGCTCTCCAACATCGCTGAGCCCTGGCACCTCCGTCCCGCTAACTTCCTGATTCCCCTCACATGACCCACTGCTGCTGCTCTCACTGGGCGAAGTGCTGGTCAGCAAGAGGGGAGGAGGCTCCCTGTAGGAAGGCCTCCCGACATCATTCAATCAAGCATATATCGGTTATACCAAAACGAGACAATATCATTAACTAATGTAGATATAAAGATTTTAACAACCGTTTTGGCAAATAGAGTGCAACAAGGGATATTGCCAATAATAATGAGTGACCAGGCAGGATTCACTAAAACTAAACATGCTTCAGACAATATCAGTGGCTGATCTAATAGATTTAAATAGAAGAAGAAAGTAATCTTTTTTTTTAAGATGCTGAAAAAGCTTTTGATAAAATTTATAAACAGTATATGCTGGAAGAGCTAGCTAGATTTGGATTTCCTTTGATATTTGATGCGTCCATATCCAAGACACAGGAGATACTCAAACACTTGACTGAATCCCTAGAAGCTAAAAAAAAAAACCCCAGCTATTACTTTTTACAGATGTTTAGTGTCAATCTGACACATAGACTTTGAAAAATGAATGGAAGAATTAACAAGCCTCATCTTAACTGAACAATGGGATAATGTTTTAGCCTGTTTCTAATACAGTATGTTGTTAAATTATACATGCAACATAATATTTTATTTCAAGTTTACTGGATTTCATCACAACTATAAACATAGTCTATCAGTGACTAAATACTGTTAGGAGATGCAATAAGGAAAATGCTTCTTTGAAACATGTTTATACAGCATTCAGTGTTGGCAAATGTTTGGAAAAAATATTGGGATGTATAATTATTGTGGGGGGAAGAATTAAGATATCCAGAAGATACCATATTCTTAAAGTATACAAATCACAACCATTTAAGGCACATCTAATTGACGTGTGATGGTCCATGCATGGGTTCTTATAATTTAATATTATAGTGACTGGTTGTAAGTTAAATGGTTTACTGATTATAATAATCAGATAGGATTTCTTTTGAGCAGTGTAAAAGGATGACTCGGGTTCCTGCCTTCTTTTTTATGCATATCAATTGATCTCTCAACTTTCTATCCCACCTTCTAACTAAAACTAGAAATGGCTTTACTTGATCAATGAAGAGTCTACTGTTCAACTTTAGCCATCAGGATCCAGGCTTCTCAGACATTGAACACTTCCAAACAAGTGATTCCTAACAATGCATTGCTCTTCCACTGTAAGCTATAAGCAGAATTAAATCAATCTTCCATTACTGAGCTTTTCCTTTGAGTACATCCCAATATGCTCTGTTGGCACCAACAGGTGTGAAATGGCTGCTGGGGTGTTTGAGCCTCATTGTGGTGGGCGTCATTCCTTTTCTTTACTTTTCACATATTTTAGCCAAGTAAAAGTGAACAAAAATGCAGTTCCCCACAAATCTTATAATAAATATGTGCTGAGTTGCAACAGGTTCATTTCTCCAATGCATTGTTACATGTGTCAAAGACCCAGCCTTTCCAAATTATGGAAGAGTAGAACTAACAGCTCTATACTACTCCCCTGTTCTTTTGAAAACCTTATAGACTTTGTGAGAAAAGACAGAACTACTGCAAAAATTATACAGAATGACAGCATCATGCAGATGAACAAAACTGGTTAATTCCAGACTAGTGTGGAAGCTCTCCTTTAGCAACTGTATTTCCCAACCCAACCCCAGCAACTGCTTCGGTTTTTTCTTTGGACCTTCTCACCTGTTAAACACACACACCATCTGAAATAAGGTGTGTTTCTGCCCAAACAGAATTTAACAACCCACCTGTGTCCAGTGGCGGAGCTTCATGCTCTGGCACCGGGGGGGTGGGGTGGGGGGGTGGAGAGCAGGCGGGGGAGGGGTTGTCACATGTCCTGGGGGCGGGGACCACCGCCTGCAGGGGCGGGGCACCCGGTGCGGGAGGGGGGGGTTAGACGCGATGGCACCCCACCGGGATAGTGCTTCCGGGGGTGCTGTGCTCCCATCGCCCCCCTCTTCCTACGCCCCTGTCTCAGTCTCACCTGTAGAAGCTGTTCCCTGCAAGCCAGGCTGTGCTTCAAATGCTTCAGTTTCAGCTCTTGTTTCTGCATCTCTGACCATCTTTCTCTTTCCAAAGTACAACATTGCCAGTCTTTGTTCTGCAGCTCTGTTCTTACTTGTTGAAGAGCACAACGCAGCTCCTGGAAAACAATACAGCAATGTAGTCAACAGGGAAAGTGACAGGACTGCTCACACTCCCCAAAAGGCAAACTCTGGCCTGTTCCACCACACTGACACAAACCAGTTGTGTGAACCTTACTTTTACAGTTAGCAACGAGGCTTCTTATTTGTGACATGAACACTTTTTCTGGCCCTTGAAGTACAGCAAAGGACAATGCAAGGCATTCAGCTGTTCCAGCTCCATTTCGGCCTGTTCCCTTACCTTTCTCGCCCTGATCTGGCCACAGTGATCCATGCGACAGTCACCTCCAGGCCCGATTAGTGTAACTCGCTCTACGCAGAGCTGCCCTTGAAACTGACCCGGAAACCCCAGCGGGTGCAGAACGCCACAGCGAGGTCCTCACTGTGGGACCACATTCATCCAGTGCTATACCAGCTGTACTGGCTCCCGGTGGAGTACAGGGTCAGGTTTATGGTGCTGGTTTAAACCTTTAAAGCCCTACATGGCCTAGGACTCTTGTACTTACGGGACTGCCTCTCCTGTTTTGCTCTCCACGGAGGACCTTACGGTCTGCAAACACTAATACTTTGGAGGTCCCGGGTCTCAAGGAGGTTAGATTGGCCCCTGGCCTGGCGGGATGCTCTGCTGCAAAAGACCAGGGCCCTGCGGGATTTGACATCTTTCTGCAGGGCCTGCAAGTTATTCCACCAGGCCTTTGGTCCGGGCACAGTATGACCCCCTTCTTTCTATGGGACCCTGTATGTAAGCTTGGCTCTTTCCATCGGCCCATATGGGACCAGCATGGATGGCCGGGCCTGATGAATATTTAATATTCCTTACCCCTATAGTTGTGATTTGTGGGTTGCCATTCAATTCCATTTTTATTTTAATGTGATTTTGAACTGTATTTTAATCAATCGTTTGATTTGTGTTTTTAGTGTATTATATATTTGGTGTTTGGGGACCCAGGTGGCGCTGTGGGTTAAACCACAGAGTCTAGACTCTAGGGCTTGCTGATCAGAAGGTCAGCGGTTCGAATCCCTGTGACGGGGTGAGCTCCCGCTGCTTGGTCCCAGCTCCTGCCAACCTAGCAGTTCGAAAGCACATCAAAGTGCGAGTAGATAAATAGGGACCGCTCCGGCGGGAAGGGAAACGGCGTTTCTGTGCGCTGCTCTGATTCGCCAGAAGCAGCTTTGTCATGCTGGCCACATGACCCGGAAGCTGTCTGCGGACAAACGCTGGCTCCCTTGGCCTATAGAGCGAGATGAGCGCCGCAACCCCAGAGTCAGACACGACTGGACCTGATGGTCAGGGGCCCCTTTACCTTTACTATATTTGGTGTTAGCCGCCATGAGCACGGTCCTGGCTGGAGAGGGCGGGGAATAATAATAATAATAATAATAATAATTTGATGGATGATGTGAGGGACAGAGGATATCGCGAAGTCCCTCCCCTCCTGAGTTCAAGCCCATCCCCGAGCACAGGGGAAAGCAGAGAGAGTTCCGATTCCAGTGGGGAAGCAGGAAGTCGTGTCCGAGGCTCAGGCAAGGTAGCGGAGCCAGGGTCCCAGGTGGGACAGGAAGGGGCAAATAAGGGGGGGAGACCCATCCCCCCAACTCCGGAATTACGCAGAAAGAGGAGAGGAAAGAGGATGGGTCTGCCAAAGCTTTTGTGTTGGAGAAAGACGCGCCAAAAGCCATTCGGAGGTTCTGAACCCGACTGAACACATCGCTCCGTGTAAATAGCAATGACTTCAGCACTGTAAATACGCAGCACCAATAAAAGAATAAAATGCAGAGCTGGGTAGAGTCGTTACTCTGAAGTAGTCCGCTCCAGCCACTGTGACAGCAACCTCCGAATCTTTTTGGGGCTACTTTGGAGTTGCCGGGATGAGTGTGTCAGAGGCGGAGAAATGGCGGCAGATCGCGGAGAAAGCCCAACAGGACCTGCAGCAACTGGCGCTGCAGGCACAGGGGGAATTAGACGCAGCTAAAGAAGAAACCGAGAAGGTCAAGGAGGAACGGCTACAACTTGCGGAACAGGTGAGAGCGCTTCAGGACAAAGAGCTGCAATTAAGGGCGGTGGCGGTAGAGCTCCAAAACAAGCTGGACGCCGAGAAAAACAAGGCGGGAGGGGCCCCCCAACTCCAAGTGCTGCCAGGAAGGAGAGCGGGGACCCTAGTAAGTAAGTTCAATGGAGACCCGAGGGAATATCATGGCTTTGAGACTGAGATAGTGTATGCTCTTGAGCTGCACCATGATGACTTCCCGGATGATGAGCACAGGGTAGCCTTTATTGTGGAACACCTTACAGGGGCAGCCAGGGAGTGGCTAAGACCGTTAATAGCGACAAAAAATCCTTGCATGAAGAATGTCAAACTATTTCTAGAGGCTTTGAAAACCATGTATGCATCCGATAGTCATATGGACCAGACCAAAGAGGAACTGCATAATTTGAGGCAAAGAACAATGACAGTTCGCGAATATTGGGCGAGATTCACCATGCTAGTGCACAGACTGGGGTGGGAACTGCACTCGCCTCCGATGGAAGCGGCGTTCTACCTAGGTTTAAATGAGGAGGTGAAAGATGAGCTCTCAAGAGGTCCAAAGCCCAGTAATATGGATCAGCTGAGCAAGGCAGCTCTAGCAGTGGGGGTGAGACAGGAATCCCGGTGGAACGACAAGCAAGCAACGCGCGCAAAGCGGGCTTGGTTCCCACGGTCGCAGGAGAAGCCACTCCCCCAACAGCCACCTCACGCCATGCCAGGGGCCGGCCAAGACCAGGAACCCATGCAAATTGATAGCGCGCGCGCGGGGGGGCTTTTCAAACCCCAGCGGCGACAAGACGCAAGGAGGGAAGGGGCGGGAATTGCTTTCTCTGCAACTCCCCCCAGCATCGCGTCAGAGACTGCCCACATCGCAGGGAGTGGCAAGGAAAGGCGGGAACGGTTGTGCCCTCCCCCACTGAAGCAGCACCACAGCAGGGAAACGGGAAAGCCTGGTTGCAGGAGACGAGGGGCAGCAGCCAGGCACAGTCAGCAGACAACAGCGCCAACCCGCCCACCCGCACAGCGAGGAGCAGAGCCAGCCCACCCCTCCCAGACCAGGAGTGGTTCTAGAAGTCACGCTAACGCTCCCAAATGGCTATCCCCTGACGGTCCTCGCCTTAATTGACAGTGGTGCCTCAGCCAACTTCTTCTCGAGAAACTTTGCAGAAGAGCACCAGATCCAGCTTCTGCAACTGGATTTTCCCCTGCACGTAGCCACCATTGACGGCAGAGAGTTGCTGGGAGGGGCCATCACTCATCAAACCCCCCCCATGAGAATGACGGTGGGAAGGCACTCAGAGACACTGGCTTTCAACGTCACAACCATCTCAGACCCCCCCATCGTTTTGGGAATGAGCTGGCTGGCGCGCCACGACCCCTCCATAAGTTGGCACCAGAGATGCATCACGTTTGGGTCGGACTTTTGTCTGGAACATTGCATGCAGCACCAACCAGGGGAGGGGCCTCCAATAGCCACGGTGGCCACCATGCACGTCAAGGGGGGTGAGGCGATACCCAAGCAGTACTGGGACCTGCAGGAGGTCTTCAGCGAAGCGGAGTCCGACCACCTACCCCCACACAGGTCTTTCGACTGCCAGATCAACCTGGTGCCAGGGGCAACGATACCCCCAGCCAAGCTGTACTCCATGTCAGATCAGGAACTGGAGGATCTGCGTGCGTTTATAGACAAGAACCTCAAGAGGGGGTTCATCAGAGAAAGCAAGGCAGCAGGGGGCAGCCCGGTCTTCTGGGTGGACAAGAAAGACACGCAACAGTGCCGTCTTGTGGTGGATTTCAGACGGCTCAATTCAGTGACAGAGCCAGTGGCTTTCCCCATGCCCAGAGTGGACGATCTCCTGACAGCGGCACGCAGGGGAAAGATTTTCACCAAGCTAGACCTGAGGGGGGCGTACAACTTGATCAGGATCAGGGAAGGCGATGAGTGGAAAACCACGATGTTCACGCCTCTGGGCTCTTTTGAATATCTGGTGATGCCCTTCGGGTTGCAAGGGGGCTCAGCATGCTTCCAGGCCTTCATGCACCACGTCCTGGGGTCCCTTCTCTTCAAGAACTGCTTGGTCTTCCTGGATGACATCCTTATCTATTCCGCTGACCCAGTGCAACATGTGAAGGATGTCAGGGAGGTGTTGCAACGCCTGAAGGAGAACCACCTGTATGTGAAGCTGGAGAAGTGCAAGTTTCACACCAGGGAAGTGGACTTCCTGGGCTACAAGCTGTCAGACAAGGGACTGGCGATGGACAAGGACAAGGTGCAGGCCATCCTGGACTGGCACAGCCCCAGGACGCGCAAAGATGCCCAACGCCTCCTAGGATTCGCCAACTTCTACAGGAAATTCATCAAGAACTTCTCGCGGGTTACGGCTCCCATCACGGACTGCCTGAGAGGCAAGCAGAAGTTCAGGTGGACGCCAGAGGCGCAAGCAGCGTTCGAAAGCCTCAAGAGGGTGTTCGCGTCCGACCAGAACCTGTTCCATGTGGTGCAGGATGCGCCCCTACGCGTGGAGACAGATGCTTCAGACCGGGCGTTGGGAGCGATCCTGTTGCAACTGGACGCCAACAGAGAGTGGAGACCTTGTGCCTTCTTCTCCAGGAAGCTGACACAGCCTGAACGCAACTACACGGTGTTTGATAGGGAACTTCTTGCGATCCACGCTGCTTTCCAGCACTGGCGACACTTCCTGGTGGGCGCCAAGCACCCCATCCAGGTGTGCACAGACCACAAGAACCTGGAGTTCTGGAGAACGGCCAGGGTGCTCAACCAGCGACAGATACGGTGGGCAGAGTTCTTCTCGAACTTCAACTTCTCCATCCACTACATCCCGGGGGAGCAGAATGTCAGGGCGGATGCCCTCTCCCGCAAACCAGAGTACATGGAGCAGGAGTTGCCACCAGCGCCCAGGCACATTTTCCCCCCATCAGCATGGTCCTGCGGAGCAGCAGTGGTGAGCGAGGCAGAACTCACAGCACTGACGGCAGCTGATGAGTTTGCCACCCGCATCTTCAGAGAACTGAGAGGGGGGAGGGAGCAGGCAAAAGACTTTGCAGAACGCAGGGGGCTGCTTTTCTACAAGGGGGCACTGTACCTGCCCACCACCCAGCTTAGACGTGCGGTCCTCAAGCAGATGCACAACAACCCAACGGCGGGTCACTTTGGGAGGGACAAAACCACTCACCTAGTCATGAGACACTTCTGGTGGCCAGGGGTGCGGGAAGATGTTAGAGACTATGTACGGGGCTGTGACACCTGCCAGCGGGCAAAGGTAGTCAGAGCAGCGCCAGCAGGATTGCTGGAGCCCTTAGCCACGCCACACAGGCCGTGGGAAGTGGTGTCCATGGACTTCATCACAGACCTGCCTGCGTCCAGGGGCAAGACCGCAGTGTTGGTGGTGGTGGACCTTATGTCCAAAATGTGCCACTTTATACCGTGTGCCAGAGCGGTATCTGCAGAAGAGACAGCCAAACTGTTTGTTGACCATGTATTCAGACTGCATGGCTTACCTTTAAGGGTTATTTTGGATCGTGGCCGCCAATTTGTTTCCAGATTCTGGAGGCGGCTCATGAACCTCCTGCAGGTGGAGGTCAGCTTATCAACGGCTAGACACCCGCAGACCAACGGACAGGCGGAGAGGGTCAACGCCATTCTGCAGCAGTACCTGAGATGCTACGTCAGCCAGAGACAAACAGACTGGGTGGATCGCCTGCCACTGGCGGAATTTGCCTACAATAATGCAGTGCACGTCTCCACAGGGGTGTCGCCCTTTAAGGCCAACTACGGGCGCGACCTCAGATCTTTCCCAGAAAGGGAGGGGGAGGAGGAGGAGGAGGGCCCACTGGCAGAGGATTGGGCGGAGGAACTGGAGACGGTGCACCAGCAGCTCAGAGAACACTTGGAGAGGGCCAAGGAGGCGTACAAGAAGGGGGCAGATCGCCACAGGCGACAAGGGGAGGTCATCAGGGTGGGGGACAAGGTCTGGTTGTCCTCGGAGGGCCTGCCCACCAGAGGGAGGTGCAAAAAACTGGAGCCCAGACGGCTGGGCCCCTTCACGGTCACGCAACAGGTAAATCCGGTAGCCTTCAGATTGGCACTACCAGAGGACATGAGGGTGCATCCAGTGTTTCATAGATCGCTGCTGTCGCCGTACAGGGAAAGTAGCAGGCTCCGAGACAGCGAACAAACCCCCGAGGGAGGGGGGAGAGGGAAGGCAGGGAGCAACTCAATGAGGCCACGGCCATCCTTGATTCACGGAGAGGGGTGGGGGGCCTGGAGTACCTCATGGCATGGGAGGATGCTCCACCGTCACAGAATGAATGGGTCCCAGCCACTCAGATACAGGAGGAATTCTTGGTGGAAGAATTTCACGCCCTCTTTCCCCACAGACCCAAGCCCTGGCACATGGAAAGGGAGGGGGAGGGGGAGGGGGAAGGAGTACGGGAGAGCAGTTCACCATGGAGATGGGAAGCGGAGTTTGAGGAACCAGAGGAAGAAGTATGGGCGTCGCCGAGATCCACTCAGTCAGAGGAAGAAGCTGACTGGCAGCACATTTTTACCCCCACCAGCTCTGACGCCACGGACTTTTTGGGATTCCAGTCCTCCCAGGCGGAAGGGGGGGGGCGAGAAGGACTGGGGGGAGGTGTTCACACCAACGGGCTCGGAAAGTACTGAGTTCTTAGGCTTCCAGTCGTCACCGACACAGGGGGGAGACCTGGGGAGGGGAGAAGGGGAGCTTGGGAGGGGGGTGGATGTGAGGGACAGAGGATATCGCGAAGTCCCTCCCCTCCTGAGTTCAAGCCCATCCCCGAGCACAGGGGAAAGCAGAGAGAGTTCCGATTCCAGTGGGGAAGCAGGAAGTCGTGTCCGAGGCTCAGGCAAGGTAGCGGAGCCAGGGTCCCAGGTGGGACAGGAAGGGGCAAATAAGGGGGGGAGACCCATCCCCCCAACTCCGGAATTACGCAGAAAGAGGAGAGGAAAGAGGATGGGTCTGCCAAAGCTTTTGTGTTGGAGAAAGACGCGCCAAAAGCCATTCGGAGGTTCTGAACCCGACTGAACACATCGCTCCGTGTAAATAGCAATGACTTCAGCACTGTAAATACGCAGCACCAATAAAAGAATAAAATGCAGAGCTGGGTAGAGTCGTTACTCTGAAGTAGTCTGCTCCAGCCACTGTGACAGATGAAAAGGGCTCAACAAACGAGTTCATGTCATACCTGGTTGTGTTTCCACGCGGCCTCTTTCTGCTGCTGCTCCTCTTGCAGCCATGTTTCTACAAGGCAGGAGGTCTTCCTGGCCTCAGCCAACTGGAGATCCTTTTTCTGCTGAGCCGTCTTCAGTTGCTGCACTTCCAGCTGAGTGAGGAAAAGTGTGTTCTGTACCTCAAGGAGTGCTACCGGCTGTGTTTGCTGCAACAGGGAAGAGCCCGCTGGGATCTGCAGAAAGGTGAAAACAGAAAAGGGGGGGGGGGTTAAGACTGAAACCACTGCCCAGCAAAATACTGGCATTTCTGGAGCATTTCATGGTACCAGTATATCATAGGCTCTTGCGGATAGCCAATGCTGCAGGCAAAATTATTTAATGGTGGAACATTTTCAGACAGCGAGTAAGTAGATAGCGGCACCTGCATGTATAGGTAATACATAATCTGAATAGTTTGGTTGTGCTTTTAGTCTCCTTCGAATCTAATGAAGATTATCTTTGTTTATCATAATTACAATTTACAGCTAATTTTCTTGAAATACAGTACTCTAAACATCAGGGCAATATACTTCAAACCTCTAGTTCAAATGTCTGGGATAAGACAAGAAATATCAAAATAAGATACATACCTGCAATTGCCCAAGTTGGGTTTTATGTAGTGTGTCTTGTAGTTTGGCTATTGTCTCATTCTGCCCTTCAATTACACGGTACAGTTCTTCAGACTACAGGACAGAATTGAGCAATGAGAAATTAGCAAAGGGACATATCACCTCCCCACCCCCACCCCGAGACATAATCTGTAGCGGGGTAGTTGAGATAGTGGATTTCAACATTGCATTATTTCAAATGTTCTCTCTGCACAAGCGCTGCCACTTGCTACATGGAGCAATCTCCCAACTCCTCCCCTGGGTGCTGTTCTGGGGGGGGGTGTCCCCTGAATCCCCACCAGAGCCTATTTCAGGCAGCACACAAAGCAGAAACCCCGCTGCACAAGACAGAGTCCTTCAGCTGGTGGGGCACGTTCAGGAAATTCTGCCCCAAGGTGCAACAAGACTGTTAGAATTTCCTGAAATGCTGTACCAGAAAGGACAGCTCACCCCATCCTCTATAGAATTATCCTACCCAATTTGACATACAGTACTGGGAAGATTTCATATGCTACAAATAGCAGTTAGATGTAATTTTGAATCACCGGCTCTACATCAGCATTTACAGGACAAGGAGACGGAAACACTACAAACCTCATTCTCTTTGCTCTTCAAGGTCTCATTCAAGTTCTGGATTTTGTGATCCTGTCTCTGGGATGTATGCTGAACAGACTTCAGTTCAAAATCCATCTCATTCAGTTTCTCTTGCAGCTGCTAAATGTTGTAAACAAACACACTCTTTGAACTCCACCACATAAGATACTCTTTTCCATTCTGAGTACAGGCATACCTCAGGGACAACACAGGTTTGGTTCCAGTCCACCAAAATAAAGGGAATATTGCAATAAAGTGAGCCCCACAATTTTCTTTGTTTCCCAGTGCATATAAGTTATCTTTACACTATACTATACTGTGATTTATTAAGCCAGGCCCCGCTGGCTGCAGGGGGGGAGTGGAGAGGGAGGCAGCTTTGTTTCCCTGGAAGCAGCTGTGCTGCCTACAGCTGCGCCCACGTCCTCGTAAGGAGAAGTATCTGCAAAGCCTGTACAACTTTAACCTACTGCTGAATTACTCAACCTTTCTATGTATTTACATGAATTGCAATTTCCTAAGCCTCCAGCATAAAGGTAAAGGGACCCCCGACCATTAGGTCCAGTCGTGACCAACTCTGGGGTTGCAGTGCTCATCTCGTGTTATTGGCCAAGGTCATGTGGCCAGCATGATTAAGCCGCTTCTGGAGAACCAGAGCAGCACATGGAAACGCCGTTTACCTTCCTGCTGTAGTGGTACCTATTTATCTACTTGTACTTTGACGTGCTTTCGAACTGCTAGGTCGGCAGGAGCTGGGACCGAGCAACGGGAGCTCACCCCGTCGCGGGAATTCAAACCACCAACCTTCTGATCGGCAAGCCCTAGGCCAGGCACCCCCAAACTTCGGCCCTCCAGATGTTTTGGACTACAATTCCCATCATCCCTGACCACTGGTCCTGTTAGCTAGGGATCATGGAAGTTGTAGGGCAAAACATCTGGAGGGCCGCAGTTTGGGGATGCCTGCCCTAGGCTCTGTGGTTTAACCCACAGCGCCACCTTGTGTTATTAGAATATTGTGTTATTAGAATATATTTTGTTATTAGAAAGTTTGTTGTGTTTAGTCCATAGCTGCCAAGTTTTCCCTTTTCTCATGAGGAAGCCTATTCAGCATAAGGGAATTTCCCTTAAAAAAAGGGATAACTTGGCAGCTATGGTTTAGTTGTTTAGTCGTGTCCGACTCTTCGTGACCCCATGCATGCCAGGCACCCCATAATTTTGGGAAATTTTAGATGAAACCTGAGGATTTCAGCTTTCATTTTTAAAGTAAATGTGTAACACACAAACCTTAGCCCCACCCTAGTGTTGCATTTTGTGATACTAGCAAACTGACTGCTTCTGACCACGACAGATCACATACACAGGCAGAAATGACAACTTGTGCATGTGTGTAACACACTGATGGCTCCAACTGGCCCAGAACAGTTTTTTACACTTGAGCACAAAAGGTTTAAGCACACATGCCCCAACCCATGGATTCAATTGTCTCTACACAAATGCAGAGAGTATGTATGGGAAACAAACAAGATGAACTAGAGCTTTTAATTCAGGATAGCAAATATGCCCTGCTAGGTATTACTGAAACCTGTTGGGATGAGACTCGTGACTGGAATGTAGGAATTGAGGGGTATGACCAGTTCAAAAGGAATAGACCAAACAGGGAGGAAGAGTCCCCCATGCCAGTCTCAGGAGGAAGTGCACAGCATCGAAAGTGCTGAGGCAATAGGACTGTGTCTGCTCTGCATTTTCATGTCTTGGACAAAGTGTTTTTCTCTAACACACACCAGCTAAGTATGGAATCTAAACCCTTCCAGCTTTTGACAATAGGACCAAACCCATGCATTTTTTGACTATGGGCACAGGCACCTGTAGGTGTTATGACCACCATACAACTAGACCTAGGCCAGGAAAATGCTATAGATGTCTCACCATGTGTTGTGTTTACTCACACACTTCCCCCAAATCTATTTAAAGCAATTTTGACTTTTATTATTTTAAAAATACCTTGTTGGTAGCATCAAGGCAGCTGATTTTTTCCAGCAGTTCTACATTATTTAGTTCAGATGCTTGTTTGCCCTGTGATAAGTTGCTCCCAGTCAGTTGCTGCTGATCTTCAAACAAATACTGAAAAGGGTGACAAAAAAGGGACATTTGCTCAGATAAGGTTCCTTTTGCATGTATCTTCCATTGTTATATACAGTAGCTCAGCAGGGAAATGGACTGGTAAATGAAGGAGATTCACAGTGAGAGGCTGGCCTTGGGACAATTTAACCCTTCCAATTCCATGAACACAGCTTTCAAGTTCCCTGACATTTCCATTTTCTACCCAAATATCTCATTTTCCATTAGTTACTAATTAAAGTATCATTAATTATCCCCTTCATCCTGTTCTTCTCAATTCCATTTCTTGCTATTCACTCCTCATTCTTCTTCATTGTTCTAGCCAAAATAACCAGAACGGAGAGTTACTTTGTTTCTTCAAGCTGTATTGGAGCTAATATGTCTAGTACAAAAAGTCTGTGTGAGTTTATTATTAAAATATTTCTGCTGCCTTTCTGACACAGCTCCAAAGTATATATTCTCTGTTGCAGCACAATTTCCCCTCGTACTCCTTTAAGTCCCTAAGCAAGGAGTCTGGTTCATGTTCATCAGCACAAAGTTGCCTCAACTCCGTGACTTCCTACTGAGGTCATCTGTAGTCTTTATCCATTTCCCCATGTCTGGCATGAACAATAATTGCGTCCTGTGCCCTGAAACTCTGTACTGCAACCAAGCTCAGATGCACTGCTGAGCTTCAGGATCCAGAGAGGAGACTAAACAACAATGCTACTATTGTCCCACCATTGTACACATTTGCAGAAAAGTTGTGCATTAAGCTGCTTGGAAATTATTCTGTGTCACAGTAATAAAGAACAGAAAACAAATTCCAAGAGTTGTTGCTTGCTAGTGTTTCAAGGGGATGGTGGTATAATATGGCTCTTCTATCATTACTTGTTACTTTATTGCCATTAAAATTACTGTTTCATCATTTTGTAGCACTTTTTCCTATTTGACTTTTCTTGGTGTTTTAAAGATGATTACTTTTATTTGTTAGTTTCAAATACTTGTACCCCACCATTCAGGACAATGGCCTGACAAGGCGGCTTGTGATCACAATTAAAAAGCAATAGATTTAATCAATGGGTTGATTAAAATTAAGCAGCCACTAAAAACAGGAGGTCAACATAAAACCATTAAAAGAAAAGCTACATGAGACAGGTCGTTGGGGCTCATTTAAGGGAACCCAAGAGGAGATTGCTGATTATTTTGAGAGGAGTTTCAAAGTTCTACAGCCACTCCTTGGATTAAAAATATACAGTATGTATTATTCAGTGTATGGTGGAATTTTAAAACCGAGCCACTTAGATTCTTTGTTTTTACCAACTAGTTTATTCCATCCTGTCTCCAAAAAAATCATAATGTACTTAGCTCTCACTCTAACTACTGGTACATTTTATTACCAAAACAAGCCTGTGAGGCAGGTTCGGCTTAGGCAGGCTGACCCAAAGTGAAGCTCAAGGCTCAGTACAGATTTGATTCTAGGTTTCCTCAGATTTAATCTGACATTCTAGCGGTGTTGGGAGGCATCATCACCTTGGCTTCCTAAAACTGCATCAGTGTCTTACTTCAGATTTTAAGCACAGAATACAATATCTGGCTCAAGTAAGTTTTCTAGCAGACATGTAACTTGGCTCGTTTCTGATTTTCCATGTGCAGCTTTAAAACAAGCTGTATCTGGGTTAAAAAGGCGTCCTCTGTTACAATTTGACAGTGAAAGCAACCCTGGCTGGTGGCAGTATTTTGTTGCCTTCAAAGATAAGAGTGTGGGTTTCTAAATGATCAAAACAGAAAATTTAATCCACTATCTTCTTAAAATTAAACATGGGTTATTCTCTAGTACAGTGGCCTTCAAACTGCACTACAGTGCCTTCAGCATGCACTTTTAATATTTTTCTCATTTTACTACAACAGATCTGACTTTTTCTCTTTAGGCTGTGAGACCCACACACACCCCATGGGCACAATCCGATGCACACTTACCTGGGAGGAAGTTCCATTGTACTCAATGGGACTTAATTCTGAGTAAACATGCATGGGATTGCCAGGTAGCCACTCATGTCAAAAAGGCCAACCAGCTGAAGGCCAACAGATTTGGGGATCTTTTCAGTGCTATGACTTCAATTTAAGCCAAAGCTATAGAAAAGGACCTACTCCTTTGCAAAATAATAGTGATAACCCCAAGGTTTAACAGAACACGACTTTCTCAAGGTGTTACATACTCAATATAATCCTCAGCTGGAAAGGTTTCGGAGGCTCAGCTCTTAATGTGAAGTTTCCACTACGTGTTTAAAAAGCAGTTCAGTGAGTTTCTGCTAATCAAAGCTGGATGATAACTAGACGAAAATGTCATTGTCACTAATCATTGGTATGCATTTTTAAATTTTTCTGCTGCTAGCTGAAACCAGCACTTATTACTGGTGTGAATCCAATTAGGCTGACATGGATGTTACTGAATTAAAGCTGACAGAGGCACAATTTCTTAAATACAACTAGAAGTTGAACTTAATGAGATTTCAAATTCTAGCAAAGCCAAGAGAATCCAAGACTCCATTGCCTACAGTACCTAAAATGTTGGCAACTGCAGCTGACACAGTTCTAGGGGAGCTGCCATTAATTCAAGGTGACACACCAATTACAGTATTTAGACTATCTAAACTGCAGAGGTCTGTCTATAGGCAGCACAACCCCATATTAGATCCCATCTGTACAAGGTCACTAAGAGGAGAGAAAACTGTCACAATTTGGAGCCACATTGAAGCTGCCAGGTAATACACTCCATTTACAAGGCCACCCCCTCCTCAATCCACATCTTTTAAGGGTTTCTCCTTCAAAAATAAATTTGCCAACTTTGCAGTTTCACATTTTGTACTCAATTAATTACATGACAACACAGAAAGCAGGATTTCGTTCTGCTGCCCTGATGCTCAACACATCCACTTGGGGGAAAAGCACTGCTTTGTTGTACAAAGTCCAATAGACATTTTGAATAAAATGCATTCTTAACGGTAAAACTAAAACGAGGATTTGTAGACCATTTACATGCGTGGCCAGCCAGCCGCTCCTTCGGAAACCTAAAAAGGAGGCGGCAGATCCGGATGCTGCGGCATCCCGCATAGGTCCCGGTCCCCTGGCCAAGGGCATCGCCGGAAAACAGGCTTCTCATCCGGGGAGCAGCAGCAGCAGCAGCCGCCTCCTCGCTCGGCTCCCTCCCGGCCCCCACGACGGCTGCCTCCGCCCGCCGACCCGCGCGGGAGATGAAGCCCCGACAGCAGGAGGGCGCGGCGGACAGCGCGGCCCGGGAGGTCGCTACCTTCGGCCGCAGCGGGACGTAGTCGGCGCACAGCTCTTCCCACAGCTCGCGCAGCTCGGGCGCCTCCGGGAGGGAAGGCGAGGGGGCCTCGCCGCTCGGAGACCCGGCCGCCCCCTCGGGGCCTCTCCGCGCCGGCACGGGCAGCCTGCTCCCGCGGGGGCTGCGCACGGGCTTGCAGCCGAAAGCCTTGAGCAGGCTCAGCGCCACGGCCAGGCCGCCGCCGCCCACGGGCCCCGACGCCAGCGACTCCAGCGACGACGAGCCGGCTTCCTCCGCGCGCCTCCGTCTCCGCCTCCTCCCTGGCCCGTCCGGCTCCGGCTCCGGCGCCTCGTCGTCCAGGCTCTCTCCGTCTCCCGCCGGCGGCCCTCCGTGGCGCTTGGGCGGCGGCTGCCCTCCGCTCCTCGCCGCCCTCCGCGGCACCCGGCACACGGCCTCGTAGTCGGCGTCGGCCACGCGCAGCGCAGCGCAGCCCCGGCACCGTCGGGGGGCTCCGGGCGGCTGCTCGTCGGCGCGCGCCTCGCCCTCCGTCCAGCACTCGAGGCCCGAGAAAGCGAAGTCCTCCTGGAGCAGCGCCAGGTAGCGGGCGTCCCAAGCGCCATCCCCGCCGCCGCCGCCCGGCTCGCCCTCCTGCTGGCCCGGCTGGGCTTCGTGGGCGCCGTTGGTCCTCCGGTAGAGGGCGGCGAGGCAGAGCTTGAGGCGCTCCTTCTCGAGCAGCAGCCGCTGCAGGCGCTCCAGGGACAGCGCCTCGACGCGCGCGATGACCGTGTCGAAGCGGTAGACGCGCTCGAGCAGGAAGGCGCACTTGCCGCACGCGAACTCGCCGCGCCCGTCGCGGGACACCTCGCGCCCCGTCGCGTGAGAAAGGAGCACCTGCAGGCTCGGCCGGGAACACGGAGCGGGGACAGGGGGAGAGGGAGAAGGCGAGGAGGGCGGAGGCGGCGCCCCCGACGCCCCGTGGAAGAGCCAGCGCCGGTGGGTGCCGCACAGCGCCCGCCCGCACACCCGGCACCACTCCGACCGCATCCCGAGCGCAGGGACCTCGGCAGGCAGGCAGAGGAGGAGGAGGAGGAAGAGATGCTCCGGCTCCGGCCGCGCCCTCGCCCGGCGCAGCAGTAGGAGGAGGGGCAGCAGCAGCAGCAGCAGCAGCAGCAGCAGCAGGCGCCGCTTTCAAGATGGCGGCCGCAGCCGGCCTCGCGGAGACTTCTGGGAGTCGTAGTCCCCCTCCGCCTCCGAAGCACGGCCCCTGCCCGGCAGCCCCAGGGGCGGAGCAGCCAGCCGTCGTCTCCGTGGATGCTTTTCCGACAGGAGCTCTCCGCTGGGCCCTTTTGGTCCAGCATCCCGTTCTCAGAGTCAGAGCAGCAGCCTCCCAGGCGGAGAGCCTCTCCCCTCCCGCAGCTCGGCTATCCCTGTCAGAAGCACAGACCAGGAGAGGGGGAAAGGACCCTCAGCAGCCATCCAGTCTGACCCCCTGCAATGCAAGCATCCAGGACAAAGGGCTCCCTCCCTCTGCTCAAAAAGCTCCAAGGAAGGATGGAGCAAGCTTTTCCCTCCTACTCTGGAGGGCAGGACTTCAACCAATGGGTGCATGTAAGTACCTTGGGTTACAGACGCTTCAGGTTACAGACTCCACTAACCCAAAAATAGTACCCTCTGGTTAAGAACTTTGCTTCAGGATGAGAACAGAAATTGCGTACCAGCAGACCGGCGGTAGCGGGAGACCCTGTTAGCTAGAGTGGTGCTTCAGGTTAAGAACAGTTTCAGGTTAAGAACGGACCTCCAGAATGAATTAAGTTTTTAACCCGAGGTACCATTATATTAGAAAGAACTTTCTGATGGGAAGAGCTGTTTCGTGGTGGAATTGTCTCCCTCTAGAAATTGTGGACTCTCCTTCCTTGGAGGTTTTTAAGCAGAGCTTGGGTGGCCACCTGTCCTGGATGCTTCCGTTGAGATTCCCACATTGCAGGGGTTGGACTAGATGACCGCTAAGGGTACCTTCCAGCTCTACAGTTCTATGATTACGCCATCTAAAATGAACTTTCATGCAATCAGGATTTAAATACATAGAACACAGTGACTTACTAAAAACCAGAAAAATGAAGTTTTTAGGCAAACCTTAAACGTACAGTCACATCAGATATGTAAATTGAGGTGCTTTGAGCTTGCATTGTGTATGTGAAAGGGAAGAATTGTGTATCTGAGTAATACAATTGATAGAGCAGTGATGACGACACCGACTCAGTTTGCAGATAAAGCTAAGCCAAACCAAACCATAGCTCACCATAGTCCTTATAGACTGGCATCACTGAAGTCCTTCCCCAGTTCTCCTGACTCAGTTTGGAGGGTGCTGTCTGAACCTGATCTCATGGTTTTTGGGGGCAAACCACATGCCCAGGTTTGGATGGCACACTTAGCCAAACCACAGTGCAGCAGCAGCAGCAGCAGCAGGACCAATAATATTAATTCATTCTTTCTATGTCGCCCATCTGACTAGGTTGCCCCAGACACTCTGGGCAGCTCCCATAAAAATATAGTAAAAGCAGAATACCACATCACATACTAAAAACTTCCCTTCAGATGTCTTTTAAAAATCACATAGCCACATATCTGTTTGACATCTGCTGGCACAGGGCGGTGCCACCACGGAAGAGTGGTGAACCTGCTTGGTTCCCAAGGGAGGAGTACAGCTGCCAGGAACACACCTGCTTATGTTTTTCCCACTAAAAAATAGTTTGGTTCAGCATTACCTGTGAACTAAGCCATGTATGTTTGAATCCGCTAAACTATAGGAACACAAATCATACATTAAATTAGTGCCTATGGAAAGAGGGTCATGACCTTTCCAATAAATCACCTTTAATACACAGGATAAAAAGCCATTAAGCCTTAGGAACAAAGAAAGGAGGAGTTTGCTGGCTCCACAAATATATAAATAACAAAGGAGAATTCAGACAATTATTCTGCCATGAGATTATTACTGGAATGCTGCATTTATTTGAAGACCAAAACATTTTTTTATACTTTTAAAAGAGACCTAGACTGGATCCTAAAGCAAATAATTGGCTTTCTTCCACAACAAGGAAAACAAAGACAGTTTCCTTCCACATTAGCTATTTTCTCTGGAATCGCCTTCCTTTGAATACTCGCCTTGATGGAGAATCCAGAGGACATTGTCGTCAGATAACTGCAGTTGACTGTTTTATTTTGTAGGGACTGCAAAATTGTTCAAATGCAGTATTTTGCATGTAGAGAAATGCAGTTGTTTCCCCACTCCCACATTATTTCCTACTGTGATTTCAGTGGAGGATGAGCAGCTACTAGCTATTGCCTGATATTATTAGTAATTAGTAACATAACTCCCTCATCTTCCCATGTCACTGGACCATTTTATTACCTTTTTTTAAATGTAAGTACATTTGCAGCTCTATGCTTCAGGGGGCGATATTGCCTCAGTCCTGCTAACAGTCATCCAGGAATACACACAGAGGGGGGGGGGGGATGTCACAGAACAGCAAAGGCACCTTCTTCTCACTCCTGGCAGCTTTTGGGCTTTTTATCTGTTTCTTTGTCTCCTGGTGGGCTTAGGTGGAACCATGTGGCTCCTCTGCCTGCAGGCACTGGAGCAGAAGCTTGTCTTCTTCAATTGACACTGCACATTAATGCCTCTGTAACAAGGGCTGTCAGCTCATCTGCTATGTGAAGACGGAATGGTCTTTCTATTTGAACTGCAGGGGGGGGTACTCAAAGTGTAACCGGAAGGTGGAAAGGCCCATGGTATCTTGTTTCATTTTCAAAGCATGTCTGCTTTACTCTATATAAGCAAAAATATTAATATTTGGAAGGTATCTGGGATCTTTGGGCTGCTTCCTTTACGGGTCCAATGATGCTTGAGGGTTAGATTGGGACTGAAGGGGTTCTTGTTCGTGCCAGGAGGCCACATTGCCAGTATCTGCGCAGGTGGGAAGAGAAGTGGCAAAGGGAGGCAGCTTCCTGAAAACAGTGATTCATGGCCTCTGAAGACCAGCTTAAACACTTCCCAGGCAGAGGGAAACATATTGTGTGGCTAGAGAAGTGACCACAAGGAATGTATATCCAACAGCAGTATACATTTCCTGCTCTTCTCCAGCTCCCTTTCTAAATTAATCCTTCCAACCCACTAATTCAGTGCCACGTTGACAGCAGGCAGGATGCAAAAGAACAATTACGTAGAAAAGCAGTGCTTGCACTGGAGAATCTTCAGCTGCATTGTTACCTGCACTTTCATTTCCTCGTGCTCCTGCAAACGTTGCAGCAGGTTCTGCTTCTCTGTGGAGAGCTGCTCCAGGAGCTGCTCCTTGTCCCTCAGATTCCAGGCCAGCTCCTCAATCTTCCTGCAGAGGAAAAACATTCTGGTCACCTTGGCTGGAAGCAAGGAACACAAGAGATACAGGGACACAGGGCAGGGTGGCCATTGGGCACGACTGGGGGCAGTTAGACCAGGTCAGGACATCACGGAGGAGGCAAATACAATGAGCTACGGGTGGCTTTGTCAGTCTGTCACTCAGAGGAGCACCTCTTCCACCAATGAAGCACAAAACCAAACAAACCAGGAGACTTGCAGCAGCAAGGCCTCAAGTCCCCCCCGACCCCCAAAAGAGAGATACAACGTTTGCGCAGACCTTTTCAACTTGTCATGAATTCTACTCAGTATTGATCCAGAGCAGATTCCAACATATAGTTAGACACGTTGCAGGATTCCCCAAAAATAGACCAGAGGCAATTTTTTTTCATCCATCAGAGCTTTACTGCTACTGAAGCCAAATGAGCCCTATACATTTAGGATTGGCACTGTTCATAAAAAATCCAGTTGCAGCAGACTTAACTTAAAGTTACACATAAGAAGACTAAACCTTAACACTAAGCATACTATGTACAGAACACCACACCAGAAAGAGAAAGAAAGAAAGAAAGAAAGAAAGAAAGAAAGAAAGAAAGAAAGAAAGAAAGAAAAGAGAGACTCCTCCTGGCCTATTATTATAGTCGGCATGACCGTGAGAGAAAGAGATAACAGGACCAGTTTTAAGCCAGCTGTACCGTGTTTCTCCAAAAATAAGATACCGTCTTATATTTATTTTTTCTAAAAAAAACAAACACGGTGGCTTATTTTCAGGGGATGTCTTTTTTATTATTAAGTATGGTACAGTTTAACCTACAAGGTTGAACTGCCTATCACTATGGCTTATTTTCGGAGAAACACGATGACTCAGCTTCTCTGAAGGGATAACCCAAACATCATGAACCTTCTGCTTGTTTCTTTTATACAGAGAAGTTTCCAGAACCCTCTTGAATTAATTAAAATAGGAAATATTTGATGAATACCTTCTGCACTAAGAAATGCAAACTGACAGAACTTTGGGGGAAATTAAAAAAAACTATTCCCCAAAATTTCTCAGAAGATTTAACATTATGGGTGGCAGACACTACGGTAACTGAGTCAGTGGAACTAAAACCATAGAAACATACTTGTTTTTCTCAGCCAACATAGCACCGTAGGTTTCCAAAACAGCCTGGCTTTTCCTGGTCTCATCCTGCAGCTTCGTGAACTTCATCAGCTCCTTGGTGAGTTTCAGACAGCGATCCTTCTCAACCTCAGCCATAGTTGTCATCCTCTCTGCTTTGGACTTTGCCGACTGGGCTTCCTAAAGGAAGAATCAGAGATGAAATCAGCCAGAGGAACCTGAAAGAGCAGGTGCCTCTGGTTTGGATGTCTCCTGTTGTGTCCAAACCAAAGAGACCTCAGTGTTTCTCTCCAGAAGAAATCAGGAGGAGGCCAGCAGGAGACTGTGATGGCCCTGTACAAGTTTCCCCAAGTGTCACCTGAAAACTGCTCTAGAGGAGGCACCGGGTATTTTCCTCCTACTTGGCAGGCTACAAATGTCTTGGGAAGGCCTACAGACAGGATGAATGGCTCTGAGAGGGGCTTGGACTGCTTGTAACACCTCATCAAAGTCATTCTCCCACTTGACATTGAGAATGAACGCATTGGTGAAATCTACAGTCAATATTCAATATGGAATTTCATTACAGTTACTTTGTCAAAACCACATCATAGAATACGACCCCTTCATGCCACTTAAATCAACTTCGATATACATCACTTCCTCTGTTTTGCACTTACAAATTCTAACTCTGATACAGAGTCCTGCATCCATCACAAATGGGGAGCGGTCAGAGTTGACATGTACCATGACTTTAGCTGTAAGTACAATGAAGTAATGGTTTGCATTAAGCTCCTAGGAAACCTCAGGCCCGTGGGCCGGATGCAGCCCAATCGCCTTCTCAATCCAGCCCACGGACGGTTCGGGGGGATCAGCGTGTTTTTACATGAGTAGAATGTGTCCCTTTATTTAAAATGCATCTCTGGGTTATTTGTGGGGCATAGGAATTTGTTCATCCCCCCCCCCAAAAAAAATATAGTCCGGCCCACCACATGGTCTGAGGGAAGGTGGACTGGCCCACGGCTGAAAAAGGTTGCTGACCCCTGTCCTAGGCTATGGTTACCAGACGTCCCCGTTTCCCAGGGACAGTCCCTGGATTTACAAATCTGTCCCTGGACAAAATCTGTCCCCGGAATGTCCCTGGATTTCATTTAATGTCCCTGGATTTATATTTTAAGTATTGTAGATTTATTAGTAGGGAATGAATGTTGCATGATTGGTTCAACGGCACAAGACACATCATATGGGGACTTACGGAGATGCAAAAAGGTGGGTGTCATGGCAGCAAGCAGCTCCTGAAGCCAGCCAGATCAAACTGCGCTACCATGCTGGCCATGCTGGGCTGCTGGGACTGCCGCTGCCGCCACCACTGCCAAGGGGGACCCGGGGATGCCCAGTGCGTCATCTGGGGGAACCGCTGACACACACACCCCATGACCCAAATCGAGACAGGAGCGAGAGCACCCGGCCGACTGCCCAGTTGTGCTCCGGGGCCAGGAAAACCCTGGAGCTGATGCAGGGAGAAGGAGGAGAGGAGAAGGAGAAGGAAGAGAGAGAAAGAGGAAGGAGGAAAAAGAGGGGAGCCCCGACCTTGCCGTGCTGCTGCCACCGCTCAGGAAGAGAGGTAGGAGAGCACTGAGAGGGCAAAGACACATGGCCAAACCCAGGTCCGACCTGAGCCTACTCCACGGCGGCTAGCGCTCCAAGAGAGCAGGCCAGGGCCCAGAGGAAGGCTGCGTGACAGAGGGGACCACAAAAGAGAAGATATTACTTCTTAATATTTTCAAAATAACTTTTTAAAAATATATTTTCTCTCTCTTTTTTAAAAAAAGTGTCCCCGGATTCTTTGAAAAAAAATCTGGTAACCTTATCCTAGGTTGCAAGCATATTTACTCCAGAAAACAAATATTCAGCATCATTTAACTGAATTAGGGTTAGATAACGGTAGCAAGTTTCATGACAATGCAGGACCACTCCTAAGGTTACATAGCTATTCCATTTGAGAGGGGATCCTGATGAGATCCGGCTCTCCCAGCATGTGGAGGATTCTACACACAACTCTTGATGCTTTCCAATGCACCTTTTGGATGCACTTGGGGTGGGCAGCCAGGGACGGCACTCACACATGCAGCCCCCTCATGTGCTGTTGTTTAAACATGGGGGGGGGCATATAAACTCCCTCTGGTGGGAGCACTTCTTGGAGCAAGGGTAAACAGAATCCACAAGTGAGATCCACGGAACTCCCAAATAAATTGATACCCGACACTAGAACTGAACTTCCTCATTCCTCAACTGTCTTTTTCCAGGATAGTTACCCTTTAGTGAGGCTTTGTAAAATGCTGTCCAAGGGCTTAGCTTGCTCTACATGCTAATTATCTTTAAACAGACTTGAGTGGCTAATCTAAACAGAGCTCATTATAAGATTTAAGCTTTTTGAAATTAAGGAACTGCAAACTTTGCGTAATGGTTCCAAACAAAACTGAGGCCTCAAAGTAGACACAACTTAGATTTTGGGAACAAAGCAGAAAATGAAGGTGTACATTTATTGTTCAAACTTGGCATGGTGCTAGTTGAACAGATTATTGTGTGTTCCTTTTAGTGCTTGGTTGGAATTGCAACATGGATCAATTGATCCACACTGTACAGTATACCAAAGTTTCAGTGACTTTATATCCACCAGAAAGTGGTGATAACAGGTTGTGGGACTTTCAAGATAAGGGGAGAGAAGCCCTCCTGCATTTTCCAAATTGACAGGTGGGGAACAATCTCTGTCTCAATTTTTTTCAGGCTGGCCTGACCCACCCCTCAGGCAGACTGTAGCAGCCACCTTGGGCAGTGGAATCTCTTGGGGCAGCACCCTGCAAGCAGCCTCCGGAGACTTGAGAAGCACCTCAGCAGCTTCCGCCAAGATCTCAGGAGATCCTGTGGAACTCTCATGAGATCTCACCAGAAGCTGCCCCTGTTAGGAGTCATTCTGCAAAGAAACAGAAAATATGATTGCAACTTTAAGAACTGTTTCCGTGAGTTCTGGGTGTGGTTTTCTAGGCTGATTAGGTACAGCTGTGATGAGTACAAAAGGAGAAGTTGCAGTTTGAATTTGCCTGCAAAAGAGAACACCCACATGCGTTGTGTTTGTAAGGTTGTAAATAAAACTCTTGCTTGAGAATTTAATACCTGTCTCACGATTCTGTCGTCAGCAAAACACACACACACAAATCCCTGTAAGGGAATTTCCTCACCTCCTGCAGAAGGTGGATTTTCTTCTCCAGGATTTCATAAGCATGTTCATTCTGTTGCTGGTGAGAGATCTCAGCCTCATTCTGACTACCCAGGTTCCCTGCTGCTGCCCTGAAATTCACAGTGCAAGTTGGCAAGATAGAAAAAAAGCACCCCTGGTACACGGCAGAAGGAATACTAACAAGAAAAGGAGGAGCCATGGCTCTGTGGTAGACTGACTGCTTTGCCTGCAGAAAGACCAAGGTTCAGATCCTCACTGGCACCTTCCATGAAATGGGTGTTAGGCAGCAGGGCTGAAAATGGCCTCTGCCTCAGAACCTAGAGAACCACCAGCAGCCAGATCAGAGACAACACGAGGCTTGATGGACAAGCCCAGCCCAAGGGAACTTTGTGCGCTCAAAGCGAGAGAGCAAAGAGACAAGGGACAAATGTTTTTGCACATACTTAAACGCTTTAGGCCAGGGTTAAGGAACCTGTCAATTTGGGGATATAGTACAATCCTAACCACAGATACACAGAAGAAAATTACATTTATTTCACTGAGTTTTATTTCCATGGAAACCTAACACAAGCTTACTCAGAGTAGGATCCATCCACCAAGCTCAATGCAGCAATGTCACCAAAAGTTGTAGCAGCATAGTTTGGAATACAAGCATTCCTCGTACATTAACGCTTGGAAGAAATCAAACTTTAAAGTATGACTAAATGTGGATCCAACCCAAAGTTTTTCTGCAGCTTGGTCAGAGTGCTTTTGAACAGAAAGTGCATTTATCTTAGACCTATTTAGTCAAACTCCAGGACACCAATGCCAACTCAAAGAGAGCAGAGCAACCCCCCCAAAAGCATCTTTTTAGGGTCCATTTGCTCTCTATGCTCCCCAGCCCTGCGAAAAGAGAAGCAGTGGAGTCCCAGAGCTTGCTTGTTTCACTCAGTGACATAGTCAAAGGCTTTCATCCTAGTGAGTGCTAACTGTCCCCAGAGACAAGCTGTGCAGAGATTTACTGGACGAGAGAACTTAAGAAATAAATATACAAGTCTCACTGTACCTTACAAGATTTGTATTTTCCCTATGTATCCCCCTCTAGGAATAAATCACGATGTAAGTTCTTGACTATGCTTGTCCGTTGTGTATATGTCAATGACAGTAAGAAATACATTTAAAATGAAAATGTCCCCAGAGCTTATGTCTTATTGACCTCTTTAAAAACAAAGGGTGGAATCCAATCCAATGTTGCACTAAGGCTGCTTACCAGGAGGAGGAAGGATTTGCCCTCTTCTCTCTGCAGAGCTGATTTGGGGGGAGGGGGCCAGGGGGAGCAGAGCAGGGAAGCCCTGCCATGCTAACACAACTACTGTATTTAGTTGAACCCAGTCCAAAGAAACCTTCTCCCAGTTGTCTTGGGATTCAATAGAAATGGCAACATTCTGAATACCTGAGGCATCTGATTCTGACTGTTTAGCTCTACATGAGCAATAACTGGCATCTTGGGACTCAGCTACATTAGTAAAGAAACAACCATCTGAATGTGCAATAAACATGCAACACCAGATGGCACCAGAGAGCAAAAAATTTTGAAACACAATTTTCCATAGATTTTTTTCTTTTGTTAAAACGATCTAATTTCTGGCTTTATAATAGCATTTTCACCCCTGTGTTTAGATCCACCCTTATTGACAAAGCAAGAAACTCGGTTTGCATGCTAAGTTAAAGAAAATCCAGATCTAAATTTTCTTTTCAATGGAAACTGAAATGTGAACACAGGATTGTGACGTTGGTGTAGTGCAGTAGATAACCAGAAGGGCCCAGTAAACTCTCTTTGTGTGCATGCACACACACACACACACCACACACACACACACACACACACAAACACACACACACACACACACGTGCATTCCTAAGGGTCTGCAGATCCATCCGTACCACCTCTTACCAGGCTTGGTTCAAGCTTTGTTGCTTCTCCTGGAGCTCTTGCTTCAGGCTTTCCACTTCCACCTTCAGCTCGATGTTCTGAAAGGTACAAACAGGCATGAAGGGTCATAATCTGCTCAGCTGTGGCTCTCTCCTGCTGCACCAATATTCCAGTCTTGAAGCAGGTCTGTCTCCTTTTGACTTCAAATACTGAGGTACCTGGTAGCAGCACACAAAGAGCTTCCCTTTTTTGAAGACATGGTGAAATACAAATATAGAGAAAGCTCCACATGCTGCAACAGAGTTTAAACTGCTATAGTTGTTTTTCAAATAAACTTTGAAGACTTCACATTTTGAGACGGATTCCTGTTTTGGTTTTTTCTGATAGAGTAGACTGTCTAACTCCACATTTTCTGTTAGCTTTTGGATCCATTCATGAATAGAAGGGATTTCATTACTCTTCCACTTTGTAGTTATAAGAACTCCTGCTGCCTCTGAGGCATATAAAAATATATCTTTCATTTTTGCAGAATATTCAAATCTGTAAACCCCAGAAGAAAAGCTTCTGGTTTTCTTCTAAAGGAAATCTTTATCATTTTTTTGTAGTTCTAAGTGGATACTCTCCCAAAATGCCTGGATTTTTTTACATAGCCACCGCATGTGATAGAAAGTGCCTGATTTGTCTCCACACCTCCAGCAGTTGTTTGGGACACTTTTGTACATCTTTGACAGTTTCCAAGGTGTTAGATACCATCGGTGTTGCATTTTTAGAAAATTCTTAAGACATAACGATTTGTAAATTTCCAATTATTTTTTCCACAAATTTTCCCACTGTGGCATGGTTATTGAATATCCAAAGTCTTGTGACCACTTAGCCATGGCCACTGTGGCCTCCCTCCTCCTTGACTTGGGCATTTTGAAGCCATTCAGCTCTTCTGTGCAGCAGCTCCTCCCCATTGTAAGATTAAGCCAACATGCAGCTTTGGTCAGGGCATTGCATGCAGAGCCGTCTTTCCTATAGGGCTTAGTGGCGCATTGCACCACAGCGCTGGCCTCTCAAGGGGGAGCTGCGCGGCTTTGCTGGTGGCTTCTTGTTTTCCTAGAATCCATTCCCCTGGTTCACGCACAGTGCTCCTGCGTCCTGGGCGACGCAATAGACATAGCTGCTAAGTCTCCCATTTTTCATGGGAAACCCCATTAATCTGTTTCCCGCTGTTATCCCAAATAGAAAAAAACCCCGTAAATCCCCTGATTTCCTACTTGCCAGGGAGGCTCCTTCTGCCCATGTCTGGGCATCGGAAATTGGGCAGTGCTGGCACTGGAAGTCTGGACATGCGTAGAAGCGACTTCCGGTGCCGCGCCACTGCTGATCCCGGATTTTTCAACGGGAGACTTGGCAGCTAGGGCAATAGTTGCTTGCTGGCGGTCTTGTGAGGTTGGGTGTGTGCGTGCTTCTCTAAACTGGACAGCTGAGCGAGCGCAGTGCATGGCAACCCTCCCCTCGCGTGCCCTCTTTGGGAGTCGAGGCCTTCTTGGGGATGGGAACGAAACGAAAGGAGGCACATGTGAGGCTCCTCCTCCTTTGCGCTCACTCTCTCAGTCATGCTGCCGGCTTGCTTTTGCCCTCCTGCTCCCCCCTCTTTACTAGCTGCACTCTCCTTTGCTCAGTCGCGTGGCCCTGGCATGCAGCTTGCCTCCCAAGCCTCCTGGGCATGGCAGGAGCACAGGAGAGGAGCCCCGAAGAGCCTGGTGGGAACGGTTTTGATGGGGATGCTGGAGCCTCTCCCAGCAGCTCCCTGTCAAAGCTCCCCACCAGCAAGCGAGGACCCCCCCTCTCCCTTTTCGGTGTGGTGGCTTCCCGGCAGGCAGAAGTGAAGCAGACTTGTCCTTAGCTGTGCCCGAGTGCACTTTTATTTCTCCCTTTAAGTAGTGTTGTGAAATGCAGCGGGCTGCACATGAACACCCCATATGTTGTGTGTGTGGTTGTGGGCGAGGACAATCTGCTGCTGTCCTGTCCCACTCACTTTGAGGGGATCAGGGAGCAACGGGGGTTGGCGTGTGTGTTTGTGTTAAAAAAACCCCTCCTGCTGCCCTTCCTTCTTGGCTGCGAAGCCTGCATGGGCGGGAGGAGGTCAGTGGGTTAAATGTCCTCTCCTTCCTGCTTTCCTCTGTGCCACTTTCTCTCTCTCTTTTCATCCAGTAAAGGAAGGGGTAGGTTCCCCACCCTCAGCTTTTGCCTCTCCTTCCCTGTAGTGAAATCTGTGGAATTCCCAAGTTCAGGTCAACAACTCTGGGGAACCTTTCCTAAAAAAGGTCAACAACATTGGGTTCCCCCCCCCTTAAAAAAGTTGACAACTCTGGGAAACAAGAGGGTTCTTTGCACCATGGCGCCGGATATGCTTAAGACGGCCCTGGTTGCATGTCTGAAGACAAGAAGCAGCAGCAGCAGCTCCAGATGGATCCAATTGCTGTCACAGCAAACTATTTTTTATCTTTAAAATTCTACATCTTCAGGCAGCTCCATCAGCTTCTGGTGAAGCTGAACTTGAGGGGAACAAGCAACTTTGAGATGGTTGGGGAGAGAAAGAAACAAGCAAGCAGGGAGAGACAGCTCAGTGGTTTCTAAAACCCCTCCTTAGGTTATCTACCTTAACCCACTTTTTGAAGCTTTTAGAAATCATCTTAGTCAAGTTGAAACTTGCACGATGGCTTTGCTGTCTATTTGTATTGTTATGGTTTGGTGGGGGAACAAGGGTAAGGAGAACTCCTAGGCGGCATTGGCTGGGGAATGGCACAGCCCAGAGACCAGGGACCATGGCTGGAAGCTATGAGAGGGGCAACACTGAAGGCTCTAGATGTAAAGTTGTGTGAATTAAACCATACTTCTTAAAGACACTCATCTCTGTTGTATCTTGAAACACAACCCTGCCTGGAATCTTGCACCGCTTGTGGAGATTGGGGTGACATGTGCCAGTCTGGCTGCACTTTCCGCTCTCAAAATGGGAAGGAGAGGATTCCATCAAAAACTGCCACAAACTGTTTTAAAGAAGAGAAGCTGCATGACCTAACCATCTAGCTTTTGGGGGGGAATCTAGATTTAAAAGGACTACCCTTTTATTTTTATTTTTACTGTCAACAGAATCAACAACATGTCTCCCGCTCTGGTCCAATGAAGAAAGCTTTGGCTAAGCAGAAGTGGATTATTGTGCAGGACAATGAGCTCCATTCAGTCCCAGTACTCAAAATAAATTCCCGAGTTTCCAAGTAAAAACAACAAAGAGTCCTATATAGCACATTAAAGATTAACAAATTTATGATGGCAAAAATGTTCACACGGACTTGAGCCCACTCTTAATTTGCAAGAATATAAAGGAGATTATAAAGGACAGGTAGACACAGACACAGACAGACAGACAGACACACACACACACACACACACGGCCGGATTTAGATTTGATGAGGCCCTAAGCTACTGAAGGTAATGGGGCTCTTTATATCTCCAACTGTCCTTTGTCAACAACAAATTGTCACTGTTTTTTGTGTTGAATATATGCTATATAGTAATTTATGGACCTAATAGGTATCTAAAGCCATTTGCACATAACAAATAGGAGCCTACACAACACAAAACACTGTTGCTGTATGCAGGTTTAATTTTATTTGTTTTTTATCTTATATTTTGGAAATGTACATCCAGGGTTTTTTCCTTTAATTTTTTTTGGGGGCCCCCAAGAGAGTGGGGCCCTAAGCTATAGCTTGTTTAGCTTATACATAAATCCGGCACTGCACACACATGCAGACGTACAATGCATACCGACAAGGTCATAGAGCCCAGCCTATTGCCAAGATAGGAAAGTCACCCCTCCAAACATCCCTGAGAGTTGGCCATGCAGGCAGCCTTTGCTTACAAAATCCCTGACCAAGAAAAAAACCCACCAAGAGCTAGCGCCCAAGAAGAAGAGATTGGCAGCTGGCCAGTAGTGAGATTTTCTGAATCCAGGGAGGGGTTGTAGAGGTTGCCCCCTGGATACATCCTGACAAAGAGCACATGACTGCTTCATCCCATGCTGAACCCAACATGGGTCCCTGCCACTTCTCCCTTCACCATGTCACATAAAATTGCTCTTTGTGCCAATATGACATGAAGACAGGCGGCTCCACTGGGGGTTCCAGCCGACAAGCAGATCAAGCACCAGCCCAACTGCCCACAAATCCCCATGCAAGCTGCTCCATGAAACTCTGCGTCACTTGCCACTTTTGTATTCCCCATGTACCAATTTAAGCAAAGGAGCAGGAGTTGTATTATTCAGTAGCCTGTGAATAGCATGGCCAGAAGCCAGCGGACCCATGTGATGCTTGCCTCTCCTGGAACAGAATGTCCCGACTTCAGTTGCCTGCTTTAGAGAACACAGATCATCTGCTTCGGACAGAGAATCTGAGCTGCCCATCCACAATTGGATCCCTCGCCCACATGCTCAACAGCCATCTTCTGACTCGCCTGGTGCCCTCGGATTCTGGTACTCTTGTTTCCTGCCTGCTTATGAAGCACTTGATGACCCATAACCCAACCAGTAATAATACGGCCACTTCTGCTCATTTATTCCATTGTTCTTTGTACTTCTTTTGTGCCAATTTCTTTTTACTTGCTGCATTTCTCTTTCTCTGTGGATTTTCATGTGAACCAGTGATGTGCTATTGTTACGATTATCACAGGAATAGCTCCAATCTTGCAGAATTGATTCGGTGCCCTTTAGCCCCACCTTCCTTCCCTGCCCCATATTTGACTTTTAACTTCAAAGAGGTGGAATCTATAGGAATGAAGTTTTATCCTTCATTTTACTTTCCTGACGGTCATATTTTGCATGTTTTGTGGACACTACTTCTCGTGTGCCTTCCTCCCAAACCTTCGTATTTCATTGTTTTGGTGGGGGAATTAAGTTTGTGGCTGTGGTAGGAACATGATTGTGGTCATATATAAATCCCAACACGTGCCATGGAGCCTTTTGCCCCAATAAATCTTGGTGGGGCTTCTCACCCCAACCCCAACTGATGGGGATCCAACCGTCTTTCTTTTCCATCAACTTAAATGGAGATAAAGAGCCTGGTTCCCCCAAAATGGCAAGGTGGAGTAAAAGGGTCCTTGGCAGGCAGAATATTTCTGCCACAAGCCATTTCTGGGGAATTAGCCAGCCAATGGGGAGATTACATTCTTTATTAACTTGCATGCTTAGTCTGTGCAGACGGAGAGGAGCGCATGCACGTCAGTGATTTTATTTTTAAAAAAGTGACCTTTCAGGCACCACCCACTTGATTTCATGTGCATTACTTAACACCCTGACACTTTTCATTGCATATTGCAGTGGCATGCAACAGTGTTACAAACAGGGGAGACACAGGGTGCATCCACACAAATCTTTTGACACCCAGGGCGGCAAATTGCCATGCCCCAGGGGGGCACGACATTGCTACGTAACGACACATGCGTCGCTATGTAGAGGGGGATCGCAACCCACCCCCTGCGACTTCAAAACGGAGCCTAAACTGAGCGTCCAGGCTCCAGGTAGATAGCCCACTGGCGCTCGGCCAGCGCCCCTGCATGCAGCTTTTTTTTTGTCCCCCCCCCAGGCTGCCGTGCAGAGGCGAGGGGTGTGGCCCCGAGTGACACCCCCTCCAGGGCGGTACCCGGGGTGGACCGCCCCCGCCCCCTGCTTGCTCCGCCCCTGGGGGTGTGTGTATGCTTGAACACAGAGCTTTACAGCCTGGACCTGTGCCTAGAAACATGGCACAAAAGGAAGCCCAGGGATGCTCCACTGCATGTGCCGTATGAGCAGCAGTTGCATTTGCAAAAAAATGCCAGTCCAATGATGCACAGCAAATAAAGGGGACTTCTGTGTGGATGGCACCTGGGTTAGGACGCTGGTGGCTCAAATGTCACCTTTCCAGCAATAACTAGTTTCCCTCTATGGTTTGCTCTTCTCTCCCAGTGTCACAGCCTCCCTTTTTCCAGTCAGAGAGAAAGGAGAAAGTTGGGAGCGCTTTTCAAGCAACTGCGATTTACTTTCTCCAGCAATGTCCCCTGGCTGGCATAACAGCTGCATGGGGCTTGGCATCAGCTCTCAAAAGCCAGGAGGACCAATCTTTGTCCAATATTTAGGGCGGCACCTTTCTAGTTTGCTAGATGTGTCATTCCTTGCTGACTGAACTGTTTCCCAGTCTGTGATGTGAGTTTGTGGCAGGTCTGGTACAGCAAGGGAGCAGTTGGCAAATGTTTGACAAACTAAAAGCAGCACTACAGGTTCTCCCCTCTCTTTCCCTGCTGCAAAGCCACTCTCTCTGATGCTGCCTCACTTGGTCTCCCTCCCACAGCAAGCAAGAAGCAGAACAAACCTCCCAATCATTTCGCCCAGTAACCAGGATATTTATAACTCCCCTCTCTGAGAAGAAGCTATTGGCTGGCAGTTCTGCGACATGTCAGCTGCCTGCACTTGCTTTTCACAATTTTGAGGGCACCTGTCAACACCAGGGTGACATTTCTCTTGCAGTGCACTGACTGTAAACCTCTTAGCTCCAAGTTCTTAGTATGAAAGTGTCTTGTACAAAGTCAGTAGATGGGTCCATCAAGCCTAGTCTTTTCTGCTCTGCTCACAAGCACCTCGGGTCTCTTCCAGACTCTCCTCCTGAGATTGTTCTAACTAACCAGAGATAATGGAAGCCTGATGCACCTGGGGACATTGCAAGCAGAACAGGCATTCTGCCACAGAGCTCTGGCCAGTCCCTCCCCTCCTTTCATACAGGGCTATAGAGACACAGTCAGGTGGCGGACAGGTGTTTATACCACCCACCCCCACAATGGACATCCACGTGACCCTGTGGGTAGAGCACTCTTCTGCTACTTATGGGAGGCAGCATGTGTGCATCCACACTTCTGCTCATGGGAGCTGAAAGATGCTACTCAACTCAGCACAAATGATTTACTGACCACTTTGACCTCTTTATTTTGTTCCTGATCAGGAGGGATGGACTTTTGCAAACCTTTCAGAGCCAAAAAAAATGGCACTCGTAACTCCTCACCATATCCACATTCATGTCCTTTTATTTCATGGCTGCTGATTTTCTCAGGAGCCTTTGTCAAAAGCCTTTTTCAAGTCCAAATACAGTGGTACCTCGGGTTACAAACGCTTCAGGTTACAAACACCACTAACCCAAAAATAGTACCTCAAGAACTTTGCTTCAGGATGAGAAAAGAAATTTCCTTCAGCGGCGCAGCAGCAGCAGCAGGAGGCCCCATTAGCTAAAGTGGTGCTTCAGGTTAAGAACGAACATCCAGAACGAATACGTTCTCAACCAGAGGTACCACTGTATATAATCTGGACATTTCCTTATCTCTATACTTAAAGGTAAAGGTAAAGGGACCCCTGACCATTAGGTCCAGTCATGACTGACTCTGGGGTTGCGCGCTCATCTCGCATTATTGGCCGAGGGAGCCGGCGTATAGTTTCCAGGTCATGTGGCCAGCATGACAAAGCCACTTCTGGCGAACCAGAGCAGCACACAGAAACGCTTATCTACTTGCATTTTGATGTGCTTTCGAACTGCTAGGTTGGCAGGAGCTGGGACCGAGCAACGGGAGCTCACCCCATCACAGGGATTCGAACCGCCGACCTTCTGATCGGCAAGCCCTAGGCTCAGTGGTTCAACCCACAGCGCCACCTATACTTAAGTATATCTCTATACTTAAGAGTCTCCAAACACTTTAAAAGGATTATTATTATTATTATTATTATTATTATTATTATTATTATTAATGGTCAAGACTAGCTCGCATAACACAATAGTGACAGCATTCATAAGGATAAAATATACAATTAGAGTAGATTGCAGCAATAGTTAAAATTGAAATATATACATACATCCTTACGGCTGAGATTTGGGCTACCATAAAAATTGATCCTAAGGCTCCCTAAAAGGGGATTTCGGCTTTTCCCTAGTAAGCTATTTTATTCCAGGGGATGATTGGTGCCTACAGATCTGGGCACAGAATCTGGCTACCAGCCAGGCCGACTTGTGATCTTTGCCTAAGAAGAGAGAATTAAGTTTAGACTTGTCTGGTAGATCGGCGAGTCTCTTCAGCAAAGGATTGATGGTTTCTCTATGAATCTCAGCATAAAAAGGACATGTAAAAAATATATGTTCGGGGCTTCCTATTTCCCCTAATGGGCAGGTGCAAAGTCTCTGTGTGTACGGGGAATCCATCTGCAAGCCCCCTGGGCTCTTTTACCTCAATGCCAGACCTGGAATCTTCCTTTGGCGACACCCAGTCAGAAAACCATTTACTCCCGCCTACTCTCATACAAGATACAACTCCAAGACCTAGCCCGTTCCTTATTGAAGACCCAGTAGGCCACATTAATAAGCTCATTGTATCCCCAGCGTGCCCACCCCAAAGAAGCCCTCCATTGCCCGGGAAGCTCAGGATTCGTCATTCGCTGGAAATAAGGAAAAATGACTACCGCTCAGAATCAATGGGGCTATTCCTTGGGGGAGCAGTTTCAAAGTTAGCCACTTATATGTACTTTAAAAGGATAGTGAGGCAGAGCTCCCTCTCCTGCAGAGTCTGGGCTGACCCCTCCTCCGTCAAGCTTTCCCCTCTAGTGGGCAGGGTGGGTCTTGCTGGTCCTGGCAATGAACAAAAGCCCCAAGTAAACACACTCCTGGGAACCCGAGGAGTACAAGAAGCCATGGCACAGGTCCCACAGCCCTCCATTCGCTTGCACTGCTGTCAAGTTGGGTTCTCTATTGTATGTGGTCCTTCTGAAGCTCTCCTTGAGGGGGCCTTCAATCCTGGACAGTGGCATGAGCCCCCCCCCCCCACCTCCACAACCCAGGCAGCGGAGGCTGGCTCTTCCTCACCTGTTGGGATTCTCCTTGGTTTGCTCACTGGAACTCCCTCCCACTGGAGAGGAGACCACTGAACATGTTCACTATTTTTAGATGTCAGGCAAAGATGCATTTCTTCCGCCAGGCCACGGAGGGGGCTGGTTTAAAAACTGGCATCTTTTGAAGCCGGACTGCTGTGATGTTAATTATTTTTATGTAATATTGCTGTGTTGTATTTCAATTCATTGTGTGCCACCCTGGGAACCTTCTGGTTAAGATAATGATACTATTTTTTATTTTTAGCTATGTAGAAGTCGTTCTGAAGCATGAAATTGCAGTGAACCAGGGGAAGAAGAGGAATGCTAATTGTGTGCTTCGGAACCAAAGGAATTCACATGACTATCTAAAAGGAGAACCCTCAGGGGCAGCCCGTCCAGTCCCATTTTGCTGCTTGAGGCAAAACAGGGAGGTGCTGCCACACAGAGACACACCCTATGGCCATGAGGTTTCACTGGAAGAAGCCGCTGCAGGATCCTGGCTGGCCCACCTCACCCTGGCAGGGGCCCTAGCTATGGCCCTGCTCTTAAGAAGATATTCTACTTGTATTTCTCTTTACTGCTTCATGAATCACAACAGGTGCTATGGTACCTGGGCCTCTTAAAGAGTACCACTAAGCATATTTTCAAAATGTTATCTCCATTTTGACATTGGAATTTGACCTCCATAACTGGCTTTGTTTTCCAAAGTCCCTGCGTATCTGCCACCATGTATGTGCCCAGCTAACTGCCTCCTTGCTGTAAGATACTTAAAAAACTGAAACAAAAGAAAAGATGCTGTGAAAACCCTGGTGAGACTTGTTCTCCTTGTGGTCGTCCAGAGGCCAGGTGCCAGGCAGATTTTGGCCCCAAGCTCTGGTCCTCACTGCACCCCTGTTGAGACTGGAACTAGTAGAGCACCGTGAATGCAATCCTAGGTTTAAGTGTTGTTTGGTTTGATTCAGAGGGCAGAGGGTCCCAACCTAGTTTCCAATTTACAGCCCATGAAGTTTCTGAGATGGAATCATATATGGCACTTTCAAGCTACCTCCAACCAGGCTCCAACTCTGTCTGAAGAGTGCGAATCCCCCACAACATCTGACATGTCCACACAGGCTTCTTTCATGCGCCGCCTTCATTCCATTACAACTTTCCACGTCCATTTCTTTCAAGTTCTCTGGCTAACTAAACAGATACGTACACTTGCTTTGAGTGAACACCCTTTTGTGGGTAGGGAGTAAGTCAAACACCACTCCCTTAGAGCCTGGTGACATGCCTGACTAAGATGCTCTAAAGGCTGGTTTTTAAAGTTTTCCACCTCCAACGAATTTTTTCCTGTTGCCTCTTCTGCTGAGGAATCACAGCACATGGCAGAAGATTGGGGGTATGTTCTAGGCTAGGATACACCCTTGGTTAACCCGGAGCACTGGCAAGGCTCCCTGGCCCTTGCCACCACACCAAACAAATGGAGCGTGTGCCCTATAAGGTCCCCACATTCTCCTGTGTGCACATTGCAAAAGAAGGTTGATCGTGGTCAGCAAGCTGCTCTTCAGATAAGCTTCCCACCTTTTCTGACACTCACTCTGAGAAAACCCTGGCAAACTTCAGAGAACCACCAGATCTTCTCCAAACACAGTTTGAAAACCACTGTTTTAAAATATTGTTGCATATTCCCCTCTTCTCTGAGCAGTAGAGAGATTTACAGGGTTGGGGGAAAGTATTGGAAAAGGACATAATTTTTGAAACACTTGATTTACAAATACATGGGTGACAAGTAGCAGTACTTCTCTGTACAGCACCATCCCATTCCCCAAAGCAGTAGCAGACCCTTCAAATCCTCCCTCCTGTGATATTTCTGACCAACAACCAAAAGTCACACTTTCCTCTCCTCTGGATACATTCCAACGTCCAAGCTCTCTTTCCACCCGCTCATGCAGATGGAATTGACCCATTAGCCAGAAACCCCCCAAAATCAAATCCATAAATCAAGCACCTTCCACAAACGAACCTTTTAGAGAAAACCGTTTTGCATATCCCGAGAGAATGCTTGCAACTATTATCCTCACAAGATGAGTTTCAATTGCCCAGATACTGCATTTTTATATTTCGATGCTATACATTCTGTTCTATTGTCACAAAGTATTTTATTCTCCAATGCTCAGCGTTTCAGAATTCTAAGTTTGGTGGACATTAACAAAGTTGTCTGATTGAATTACCAAGAACATAAAAGACTATTATACTTAGAGCTGCAGTTTGTTCACAAAGTGAAACAACACAAACTCTGCAGGTTCAACAGCTATCTCTGGTAAGTAGCAGTGACCCCCCTTCTCCCTGACTAAGACGATTCCTGACAGAAGGACAGGCTCCAGCCAGAGTCCAACTTCTAAGGGACACCATGGCAAAACTGCCAGCCTAGGCAGCAGCCCAACACACTGAAGTATTGTTAGCTCCATAAAGTGACTTTTCTTCAGTTAAGTAGACTAGAAAACTCTCGCCCAGCTCTGCCTCCGGGGCCCAACAAGCTCAGACTCTGCACTCCCCAGTCCCTGCTGTTTGCTCACCCGCCTGTGGACGTCCTCCCCGCTGGGCTCATACTTCTGCTGCATGCGCTCCTCCAAGAAGTAGATGCGCAGCTTGAGGCTGAAGTTCTCTTTCTTCAAGTCATTGAGGTGCTGAGACAGAGTACGGTAGCCATTAGACATGGTGGGCGATCCATGGGGTGGAAATCTCCTCTCACCCCTTTCACTGCAGTAACATTGTGAAGCCGAGAAAAGAGGGGGAGCCCAGAAAAATGGGCCTGGGAGGCCTATGGAGACATTGGGATGAGCTCAAAGCGCCAGGCGTCAGCTGCCCTTCAGCTCTGGGGCTGCTGCTCAACTCTGGAGCAGAGGGCAGGTCCATTTCTTTTTTTACCTCCAGGAGGTATTTGAGGAATCCTTGGCAGGCGCTCATCCTGCATGAACCCCTTCGCAAGTGGTGTAATCTGAGCTAGGCTGGGGAGAGATCGGCAGCCCTCGCTCGCCAACTGCAGGAGATTAAGAGCTCTGAGGGAAACAGTGCGCCTAGGGCAGCCCCACTCCCTGCAGAGGGAGGCAGAGAGATTGCGCCTGGGCCAGGTGGGGGGTGAGTAACATGGTCAAGGCACAGCATGACGGGGAAGGAGAGGAGAACCCCTCAAGTGCCGCTGGAGATCTGGTTCCAGCACATAATTCTGCCTCTGAGGAAAGGAAAAAAAAAACCTCAGCTCCCTTCCCTTCATGGGCCTAGCAAGCCTAACAATTCCAAGGCTCAGGTGGACCTCCAAACAAGGCCTGTGGCCAGGGTTGCAAACCTTGCCAGTATTTCAGTGGACCAGCAACTACGGTAATATAAACTGTCAGGTGATCAGTAGTGAGGCCTGAAGAGCCAGAAAATCTGCAGTTTCCTTGGTTCCCACTCAGATATGCCAATATTGTTCCAGCCTTCCCTTGGCAGGTTAAGATTCTTTCCTCAAGGTATGGGGTGGGAGGCCGAAATTATTAAAGCTTCCTAGGCTGCTGCTATACTTCTTCCCACCTGGCAGTCAAACCACGCTGACCTCTCTGCAAACTTGGCAGACATCTATTAGAAATTTGCAGGAGAGAAAGGACTGCGATGTATTTTGCAGGATAGCTCAAATTACAATAGATTATGCTTGTTGTATAAGAATCCCATTGTCCCATTAATCACTTACTGGAGTTGGAGTGCTGAAAAAATGCAAGATCTTCAAAACAAAAGCACTTCTTCCTGGGGGGGGATTTTTAGTCTTGTTGCTTCAGTCCCAGTTCAGGGAATTTCCAATGGGCTCAGGGACAATATGTGGTTTAACTGTTGGGGGGCTGTGCTTCCAGACTGCTTACCTTTTCAAAATCTCGCAGCGTTTGGGTCTGTGCTGTGGCGTTCTCATCAAAGCCTCCTGGGAGGGGGCTCTCGACAAGGGCTGTCTCCAAGCCACGCAGAACTTTGGGCTCCACATGCATCACGGAGTACGCCATGTCCAAGTCCTCGGCGCTGGGCGTCTGCAGCAAAGGACCCGTGTTGAAGTAGCTCAAGATCTGTGGCTGGATCTGGCATCTCTGCTGCATGGTATCAACAAAGGCTGGGGAGCACGAGGAGAGAGGGGCATTCAGACCCTGGGGAAACTTCATCACGACACCAGGCAAAACCCTACAGCACTGGCAATAGAAAGCCAGGAGACCATAAGGGCATTCTCCTGCAAGTTCCTCTCTCATGCAGTCTACTTAAAACAGAAGGTACTTTCTGGCCAAGGCAGGGGTTACACAGGAGTAGGGTCAAGGGTTGGCATGGCTGGGCATCTGAAACAAAGACCTGCTGCCGTGAGAAGGAGCCAACATTTGTATCACACTTGCATTACAAAGACAGGAACTCAAAGAAAGAACTCATAGGAATGGAGGGTGGAGATAGCACAGCACTGAACAAGGTACGAAAAATGGCAGTCGATATGATCCAAGCCACGCAACACCTTCCCTATAAGTGGTGGTGCCTTTAAAATTTACTGAGACACCGAGGCTGACAAATGCACAGAGGTCAATTGTGATCCTGGCTAAAGCCACCAAGTTCGGTGTCCATGTACCAGGGAATCCCAGCTGACTGGGGGGTGGGTAGGCAGGACTGTTGTCATCACGCCATCCTGGTCCAATTCCCAAAATCATTTTGTTGGCCACTGCTGGAAAAGGACCTTAGATCACTTGACTCATCCTGCAAGCCTGTTCTCCATATACTCCTATAGAGACAGGGAGGCAGGAAAGGAGCTACAGGGCCTTTTTAGGGATGGCCTGTTCCACAGAGTGGTCTACTGGCCTGGAATGCTTTTCCTACAATATGCTGCATGTTCTTCAAGCCCCTCATTCCTATAATGAAGTAAGTGCTCCCTTTGAGGAGCAGTTTATTCTCCTCGTCGGCTGGGGTGTGCTGTCTTACAGGAAGCCATAGGTGCCAGGCTTCCACAGGTCTCACCAGGCCAGAAAGTCTGGCTATATGCTTAACCCCACAGAGCAAGAACCAGCAGATCAAAGCATAGCCCAAGTGGGGCAGACCTTACCCATCATCACATGTCCAGTTCTAGGAACCATCTTGCCTTTGATCTCCTCCCTGCACAGAAGACACATTGGCAAATGTAAGTGAACAGTGTTAAAGCTCATGGAAGCACCAACAGAGCAAAATTTCCCTACTTGCAAAGTTTGCTCACAAATCACATTAATTCAAGAAATCCCCTAACATTTTATCCTAAGTGTTCAAACATTACAGCCGTGTTCAAATAGTTCATTGGCTATTTTCTTGCTCTAGTTCCTTCCCTTCGGGCTAATAGGCTGCTTTTGAAGAATAAATTTGCCCCTGGGATGGTGATGGGGAGCAATCCTGCTTGGGAGAAACTTCTGGAAAATGGTGCATGAAGAGGAACAGCCTGTTGCACCAGAGATTTCAAACCAGCAGCCAAGAAAGACTGAAAGCATTCGGATTGCCAGAAATGTTTTTGGGGTGGGTGTTGTCTGCCTCTCAGCTGCATTTGGGGCTGACCCACAAACGCCCTCATGCCAAGGAAAGTGTGTCCAGAAGCCTCTCACCAGAAACAGGACTCACCGTTGAGAGTTCATGTTTAAAGGCAAAACTATCCAATTATCACTTTCTATTTGAGAATTAGAACAGAGACATCTTGGGAAATTCATCCTTATCTAAATTTTGCTAATGCAATTTCTACTTCTGCCAAACTTTACATGTCTACCTAGAAGTAAACCCCATCATGCTCAGTGGGACTTACTCACAAGTGAGTGGGTATCAGATTGCAGCCTAAATAGCACTACCTTGGACAAGCATAACTTCTCAGTTTCAAATTGAGTTGGTTAGTGATCACCATAGACCAGGGGGCGGCAAGGCTTACCGGGCATGGGCCGGATCACTACCATGGAGATCCTCCATGGGCCGGACTGGCGCAATGTGACGCCGGAAATTGGGTCTGTGCATGCCCAGACACTGAAAACTGCACCTGCGCAGAAGCGATTTTTGGCATCTGGGCATGCGCGGAAGTGATTTCCAGAGCCGTGGAAGAGAGTCCCTGTGCTGCACTGTGCCGGTTTAGCGCAGTGCGTGGGGACTCACCGAGCTGGCAGCTCTGTTTGGGGGTGGCTCGTGGGCCAGTAAAGCAACCCTCATGGGCCGCTTCCGGCCCATGGGGCTTAGGTTGCCGACCTCTGCCATAGACTCTAGGGCAGGCGTCGGCAAGGTTTACTGGCCATGGGCTGGATCATTCCTATGGAGATCATCCGTGGGCTGGACTGGCGCAGCGCAATGCCAGAAATCACATTTGCACATATCCGTGGTGCCGGCATTTGCTTCTGTGCATGCCCAGACGCCGAAAATCGCACCTGCACAGAAGCGATTTCCGGCGTCTGGACATGCGCAGACGTGATTTCCGGCGCTTCTCGGCAAGTCCCCGTGCTGCACTGTGCTGGTTTAGCGCAGCGCATGGGGGACTCACTGAGCGGGCAGCTCAGTTCAGGGGCAGCTTGTGGGCCGGTAAAACGGGCTTTGTGGGCTGCATCTGGCCCATGGGCCACACGTTGCCGACCCCTGCTCTAGGGTCTACATGAGCAACTTGGCACTCAAAGTGTAATATAATTTAAACTAAAAGTGAAATTAAAGGTATGTAAAAATGTCGGACATTTATTTATTTATTTAAACATTTGGATCCCTGCCTTCTGTCACCAACAATGGAACCTCTAAGATGGCTAACAACAAGTCAGTGAAAAGGCCATAAAATAAAAACAGCATTAAAAATGACATAAAAGCAATATAACAAAATATCTGTTTCAGGGAACACAAGAGCATAAACAGGATTCAAAACCAAAGTCTAGATAACAACTGTCATGGAAATAGGAATTATAGAACTTATAGAGTAGAAGGTGAGTTAATTGCCTCAAAGCTGTAAAGAGGCCCATCTGTTGTCTGATTAGCCCTGATTCACATTTGTATGGCAGGGCTGTGGGATGCGAAAGGAGGATGTAAAGGTAAAGGTAAAGGGACCCCTGACCATTAGTACTTTGATTATATGAATAAGAGTTCTTTGATTATATTAACAAGCACATGATTAAGGATGATCTGGTAGACATTACACACATAGAATCATAGAATCATAGAGTTGGAAGAGACCCCAAGGGCCATCCAGTCCAACCCCCTGCGAAGCAGGAAACACCATCAAAGCATTCTTGACATATGCCTGTCAAGCCTCTGCTTGAGACTCCCAAGAAGCTTTGAGCAAGATCCCTCACCGATGGCTCCTGAGTCAACTTGGTAGTTGCAGGATAAGTGTTCAAGGCCTCTGTGGTCCTAAAGGTAAAGGTACCCCTGACCATTAGGTCCAGTTGTGACCGACTCTGGGGTTGCACCGCTCATCTCGCGTTATTGGCCGAGGGAGCCGGCATACAGCTTCCGGGTCATGTAGCCAGCATGACAAAGCCGCTTGCAGGGACTTTCAGAGCAGGGGGGAACAGAGGATTGCTTGCAGAGGCTGCATGATACCCTGAAACAAAGCAGCAACAATAACCCAATAAATAAATATATAAATCAAATTGATATCAAGCAATACAAACACCATATTAATTCTGGATGATTTCCTATAAAATTTGTATTAAAAGGCAGGACTCTATTGAAACACGTGGGGCTTCTACTGTAAAGGGGTGGAGAACATGTCGCTTTTCATTATGATAGATAGATGTTGCATCTTATATCTTCTAACTGGCACAACCGAAGAAGGTTAAAGCCGCCCCTTTTTCTGCTCAGAATATGGCAGTGTTTTTCAACCACTGTTCCGCAGCACACTAGTGTGCCGTGAGATGTTGCCTGGTGTGCCATTCTGAACGCAGGCGGCGGGCGGCGCCCAGAGGCCCGGCGAGAAGCACCTCCCCAATTCCTTTGTTGTCGCTGCAGCGGCGGCGAATGCGCGGAAACTCCTCGGCGAGCCGCTTCAAACTGGCCACGGCGCTAGTCCCTGGCGTTGCGTCCTGCCGCTGGCAAGTCAGGAGGTTCGCCCTCACTGAGGAAAAAGCTAACGCTCTCTTGAGCCGCCGCCCGCCTCGCTCGGAGTTCCTACTGCCTGTCAATGGCTGCCAAAAGGGGAGAGGTCAGCAGTCAGATGAGAAAGTCAGGATGAAAGTGGATGCCCCTTCTGTCGAATCAATTTTGCTCCATTAGATGCTCAAATTCCCTGCTTTTCACAGAAGAGCTTTGAGCTGCCAAGGAAGCAGGAGAAATGCAGTCATCCCTGGGGAGAGATGGGCCAATGAGGTTGGGTTGCAATCAATAGGGACATATCTTGTGAAGCAGGGCAGGAAGAAGCCCTTAAACCAGTGATGGGCAACCTTTTGAGCTTGGTGTGTCAAAATTCGCCAAAAAACCGAGCATAACTCGGGTGGTGTGTCACTTCAAGAAAAAAACCATAATTTTGCGATATTTATAGTTTAAATAACAAAAATGTATAATTGTAATATATAACTGTATTTAATAAACCAAAAACTAATTATTTAACCTAACCAAACCAAAAACCTATTATTTATCACAAAGTGCCCAGAGTTGTTGAGCTTTTTTTGGGGGGGGGGAGCTGCTGACCAAAGTTTTGGAGGTTTTTTTGGGTGTGTGTGTGCAAAAGTTGCTGCGCTTTTTTGGGGGGGAAAGAGAACAGAAATAAATGACAAATAATACCTTCGCTGGAACTAACATGCAGCACCGACATAGTCTGCCAAAGCGCCAAAAAAACAGCACAGAAAGGGTTAAAAACCAATCTCTGGGTTTTAACAGCTGAGACAAGCTGTAGGAGCAGGAGAACAAATGGGGGTGGGTGGGGAAAAACCAACAACAACAGTGTGAATGGGCCAATGGGGTGCGTGCCAGCAGTGAGGGCTCTGCGTGTCACGTCTGACACGCATGTCATAGGTTCGCCATCACTGCCTTAAACCATGGGCTGAATACTTCACCCTTTTCTAGATGACTCTGTGCAACCCAATGGCCAGGCTTCCCTTATCGCAAGGTGACGGAGGGTAGAAGGACTCCTTCTTCTGAATGCAGAGGAAGTTAAACTACTGAGTTGGCATGAACAAAGAAGTCAGGAAGGCTGACTGTTAGGGGAGAGCTCCATAAAGCACACCCACTGCAACTGTGATACATTACACAAATACAGTAGTGATATGTTGACTTTCACAATTTCAGATACCTGAAGATACCTGAAGAAGTGTGCATGCACACGAAAGCTCATACCAATAACAAACTTAGTTGGTCTCTAAGCTGCTACTGGAAGGATTTTTTACATTTTGTTTTGACTACGGCAGACCAACATGGCTACCTACCTGTAACTAATTTTTTTTGTTTTGATGCAGAATCTGGAATTATGTGTATTTCAATACTTTAAAAATATTAGACGTTACAGGAAAGCACAGAGGTAATATGAAAATGAAGAATCATTGAGGGCTTTATTGTGTACAAAGAGGCTTTCCTTTTCATCTTTCTCACATCCTCTGAAATTCTTGTGCAGAGCTGCCCTCTTTTCCAAGTATCAGGAAGACCAATCCTATCCTTCTGCTACAAGCCATGATGTCAGGACTAACATCAGCCCCACACAGATGCCACCCTATGGCCAACTAGTGGCAGAGCCATCACCTCAGTGGCTGCAGAAACCAAACAAATGTAGCAAAGACAACAGAGAGTCCCTTCGTGACGACAAGGTCCCTGCATACCAACCATCTATTAGCCATCTATGGAACACACCAATGGACATGTGGCAATGGCAGAATGCCAGAATGACATCACCCTTCCCAGCACACATCCTGTATTCCCTTCCTACATATAAGGCACAAGCACATTCCCAGGAATGGGTAACAGCACCTCTCACCATGACCCTCTGGCCACTTCCCTTCTTTGGGAAAATTGCCCATTTATTCCTACCTTCTATTTCCTCTATTTAACCTGCACAGAGCCTAGGGCTTGCCGATCAGAAGGTTGGGGGGTTTGAATCCCCACGACGGGGTGAACTCCTGTTGCTCGGTCCCTGCTCCTGCCCACCTAGCAGTTCGAAAGCGCGTCAAAGTGCAAGTAGATAAATAGGTACCGCTACAGCGGGGAGGTAAACGGTGTTTCCGGGTGCTGATCTGGTTTGCCATAAGCGGCTTAGTCATGCTGGTCACATGACCTGGAAGCTGTATGCCGGCTCCCTTGGCCTATAGAGCGAGATGAACGCCGCAACCCCAAAGTCGTCCACAACTGGACCTAATGGTCAGCAGAAGCCATGCTGATTCTTCTTCAGCAAAGGTTTGTTCTATATACTTAATATATATATTTTAAAATGCACCCCTTATTTTCAACTTTTGGGAGAGCAAAGTTTCTACTCCTTTTTGTTCTCTTTATTTGGACAATACTTCCATTTTCTGAAACAACTTTTGCAGGGGCTGCAAACAGCTTCCTAGACACAGACACCCCTCCCAATCTTTGATATCTACTGCAGCTAAGTTTCTTTTATCACCGTTTTGAAACACCTGCAACATCCTGGAGAAAATGTGACCCTTTTGAAAAACCACACAGAAGAAATACAAATAACCTACAGGATAACCAAACATAAATAATAAAGAGGTTTTTACCAGTTGAAGGGGGAATTTGGGATGGTGTGGCTTGTTATACACCTGCCCCAAACCCCTCTTTTATATACTGGCAACTGTTCTAAGCACAAGGCCCAGATCTCCTCCTCCTTTGCACACGAGAACAATAACCAACACCACCGCCACCCCACCCCCCACCCCGGTTCCAAATATAACCCCATCAGACTTTACTGGGTCAGTCCCAATTTTGATGCCATACCATGTTTTCATGAATGAATCACTTTAATAAAGGAGGAGCCAACGCATATCAAAGTTGTTATAAAATATAAAATAGGCAGGAGGTGGAGCTGACAATCACTTTTAATGACAGGCAAAATAAATCTTATTTATCTTAGAATGAAGAAATGGAATGACGATAAGATAAGATTAAATTAAAGTGAAAAAGAACAAGACTGATTTATTACTTATAGATGAGAATCAAATACATAAATATAGCATGGAGGCTAAACAGCTCAGCAAAAAAGTTGCCAAGAAGGATTTAAAGCTTATGACACATAAAATGAAGATCCTTTACAATTTACTTGAGAAAATGCTGCCTGCCATATGAACAGTATTTAATTATTATTTTAGCATTTTCTTTTCTTTCTTTCTTTTTCTTTTTCTTTTTTTTATTAAAAGAAACTTTATTTCCACTCTTCAAAATAGTACAAAATTATAAGAAAAGAAAGTAATACAGACAAAAATACAAAAGAATACAAAAAACTCATGATTTACAAAGGAAAAATACAAACAAACACAAGATCATACGCAAAATAATATTTCATAACATGTAATAACATAAATCAGAAAAAAACCAAAAACCAACCATTACAATCAACACAATAAACATACAAATTAAAAATTGACTCCCATCACTCATACATAACTTCCATTTTCTTACTTTCTTCTAATCTTGCTTTGCTTTATTACCAAATTCTTACTCTAAAACTATTCTTCTTATTTACATTAACTCCAATATCTATCTCTCTATTTTTTTATCTCATTTTCTATAATCCCTTACTCCTCCTTTAGCTTAAGCAAATCACCAGATTAATATTAAAATTTTCTTTAATCAAATAATCCTCCACCAATTTCCATTCCATTATATATTTTTCTTTAAGAATATTTCTAATTGCTGCCGTCATCTTGGCCAAGTTCATGAACTCTACCAATTTCTCCTGCCATTCAAAAATTGTTGGCATTTTCTCCCCCTTCCAATTCTTAGCTATAAGTAATCTAGCTGCTGCGCTACCATATAACAATATATTTCTTTTAATTTCAAGGATGTTTTCAGGGACTATACTTAATAAAAACAGCTCCTGTTTCTTTTTAAACATCATCTTCAACATCTTTTTTAGTTTTTCATACACCGCATTCCAGAATTCATAAATTTTAGCGCATTGCCACCAGCAGTGGTAATAGCTACCGACCTCGACTTTGCACTTCCAACATTTGTTTGAGTTACTTTTATACATTTTAGCGATTTTCACTGGGGTTAAATGCCATCTATGAACTAATTTTAATATGTTTTCTTTTATTCCTGTACATGCTGTGAATCTTAATCCTTCTTTCCATAGCCTCTCCCACTGTTCGCTATAAATAGGTCTCCCTATGTCTTGGGCCCATCGTATCATCGTGGTTTTAATGACTTCATCTTTAAGTTCCCATTCGAGCAGGTATTTATATAATTTTGACAATGATTTACTCATATTTTCAATCAGTAATTCTTGTATTTTTGATTTATCTTCTAAAAAGCCATTTTTATGCTTATTAAATAAATTTTGAATTTGACAATAATGCAGCCAACTTGTGCACTCTTTTTTCATTTGTTGGTATGTTTTCCACTTAAATGTCTACAAGACACCTCACAACAATATATATACCATACTAAAAACAATGGATAAAGCACAGAAAACAAAAATTAGAACAGCTGAGAGTGCTAAGCAGCATCCAAGCAGCCTTCCTGTCCTTGGGGGTCACTGAATGGGCCCCTGCTTCACAGGTGAATGTTTTTGCAGGGTCACGAATAAGCTGAATCTTTTTCCCTGAAGAAATGGAGAAAGCACCCCTGGAAGAAACCCCTTGCCTACAGCTGGGTTCCTTCACTTGGGTCCAAGGAATAGCCTGGCCCTGGCGCCTCCTCATCCTCCAGCAAAAGGCCCGTCTCCAGCAGAGCCCAGCCCAGCTCCCCCCCCCTCTCTGGGGTGCAACCCTTCCCTGGATGCTCCCTGCCAGCTGTTTCCAGGGCAAGGGCGTAGCCAGGATCAAAACTAGGGGGGGGGCAAGCCATGATCATTCAGGGGCGGGGCCACAAAGTGGGAACGTGGGCGGGGCTACAGGGCCAGCTGGCCTGACGACATCGTTTTGGCGGCAGCGGCCACCTTGTGCTTCTGGGGCTGGCAACGGCGGCGGCTACCCTGCTTGGCTGGAGAGGACGGGAGGGTCGGGCAGGCAAGAGGGGGTGACAGGGTGGGCGAGGGCAAGGCAAGGCACGGCCGCAGTCACGACAGCTCCGAGGCGTTGCTGCATATCAGCATAATATTTCAACCATGTTGTGGGTTCAAGCTCCACCTTAGGAAAAAATTCCTGCATTGCAGGGGGTTGGACTAGATGACCCTTGTGGTCCCTTCCGACTACAATTCTATGATTATATTGATATATTGCCATAGCATATGCATCATTCTGCTTTCTTGAATTGTCCTACTCCTAGGCATAGCAGCCAACTCCTAGAGGCCTAGGTGCCTCCCCCCCCAAATACTAGTAAATACCGTATGTGAGAGTCATCCCCCCCATGTTGATGGGCTTTCTATGTGGGGCTTATCTGCCCCCCCCCCATATTTTATTAAGAATGGAAGAGGGAGGGAAGGAAGGAAGAAATAGAGAGAGGGATAACTCATATTTGTGGGTGCCTCTGGGTGACGCTGTGATGCTGGAACTCTGCAGCAAGAGGACGGGAGGGTCGGGCAGGCGAGAGGGGGTGGCAGGGCGGGTGAGGGCAAGGGAAGGCACGGCCGCAGTCACGACAGCTCCGAGGCGTTGCTGCATATCAGCATAATATTTCAACCATGTTGTGGGTTCAAGCCCCACCTTGGGGGAAAAATCCTGCATTGCAGGGGGTTGGACTAGATGACCCTTGTGGTCCCTTCCGACTACAATTCTATGATTCCATTGATATATTACCATAGCATATGCATCATTCTGCTTTCTTGAATTGTCCTACTCCTAGGCATAGCAGCCAAATCCTAGAAGCCTAGGTGCCTCTCCCCCCCCCCCAATTACTGGTAAATACCGTATTTGAAAGAGTCACCCCCCCATTTTGATGGGCTTTCTATGTGGGGCTTATCTGCCCCCCCCCAGTATTTTATTAAGGATGGAAGAGGGAGGGAAGGAAGGAATAATAGAGAGAGGGATACCTCATATTTGTGGGTGCCTCTGGGTGATGCTGTGAAGCTGGAACTCTGCAGCAAGAGGATGGGAGGGTCGGGCAGGGGAGAGGGGGTGGCAGGGCAGGCGAGGGCGAGGCAAGACAGGGCCGCAGTCTCGATGGCTCCGAGGCGTTGCTGCATATCAGCATAATATTTCAACCATGTTGTGGGTTCAAGCCCCACATTGGGGAAAAATTCCTGCATTGCAGGGGGTTGGACTAGATGACCCTTGTGGTCCCTTCCGACTACAATTCCATGATTCTATTGATATATTACCATAGCATATGCATGATTCTGCTTTCTTGAATTGTCCTAGGCATAGCAGCCAACTCCTAGAGGCCTAGGTGCCTCCCCCCCCCCAAAAGAAATTACTGGTAAATACTGTATTTTAAAGAGTCCTCCCCCCCCATGTTGATGGGCTTTCTATGTGGGGCTTATCTGCCCCCCCCCAGTATTTTATTGAGGATGGAAGAGGGAGGAAAGGAAGGAAGAAATAGAGAGAGGGATAACTCACATTTGTGGGTGCCTCTGGGTGACGCTGTGATGCTAGAACTCTGCAGCAAGAGGAAGATACCGGTACACCTGTACAGGAGCCTTGTAAGCAGCTTTCTCTCTGCTTGATTTACAGCAGGCACGTCCAACAGGTAGATTGTGATCTATCAGTAGATCACTGGATGTCTGTGGTAGATCACTGCTAGATCACTGGCACCCCTAAAAAAAGCTCACCCAAATTTTTCCTCCTCCCTAAAAAAAGCTGAACTATGACCTGAAGCCCTAAACAAAAATGGGCCTCCCTCCCTCCCTCCTAAAAGAAGCTCAACAAGTTTGACCTAAACACCCCAAAACAGGGCTTCCCTTCCTTAAAAAAACTCAACAGCTTTGACCTGAACCCCCCAAAAGGGGGTAGATCACTCCCAGTTTTTAACTCTGTGAGTAGATCAGAGTCTCTTGGGAGGTGGCCACCCCTGATTTACAGTATATAGATGCAGGAGGAGGGGCAGACTGGAACACCAATGCTTTTTATAAACATCACTGTGTCTATCAAAGCTACAGCCCCCCCCCTTCTTATTCACTTCCTTTTAGCCTTGCAGGGCCACCTTAGTCAAATTGAATCCTCTGCACCCTCATTAAATCGCCAATAGAACTGTTAATGCGATCCCTGAATGCCCATTAACAACTCCCACTGAATAACAATAGGGTGAATAGGGTGGACCTTGCCTGAAGGGATATTTAACTCCATTGTCTTAACTGCTTAAGTACTGGTAGCCACTTTGCTTTATTTATTTGATGTGTTTTTGTTACAGCTGTGTTCCCGCCCCCAGCAAGTGGAGAGCTGCTCTTGCTAAAGCAAAGCCCTTTCCACTTCAGTTTTTGGAGGGGCAAAGTATTGGTTATGGTCTGTAAAATACAATAATTTTTTGCTTCTAGGGGGGGGCAGCTGCCCCCTCCTGCCCCCCCCTGTCTACACCCATGTTCCAGGGGGCCTTTCCTAGGGATGGGCTGTGCCAGGGCAAGAAAGAGGACAAGCCAGATGTCCCAAGGAGCCTCTTTTGCAGATGTTCTTCTGTGACTGTCAGGCATTTAGAGTCACAGCGCCAGCAGCTCAGGCCCACAAGGGAAGAGAGTTGTGCAAACCGAGTAAGAGATGCCCACTCACTGCCTGCAGGGAACCCTTCAAAGCACACCAAGGTCTATTAGCACAAATGGAGAAAGCCCTACTTACCCCTTCTGCCAGCCCCCTTTGTGATGAGCCAGGAAGAAGACAATGGAGAAAGAAAGGGCTTCTAGCCAGACCTGCCTGGCTCACCGTGAGGCCCTCCCTTTGCAAGAGACTAAGCGGGAGGGAAGCCTGAAGCACCAACTGCCCCCTTCAGCTTCAACACACACAGCTATGCAGCCTGGAAGGGAAGGAAGTGTTGCCTGCATAAGCCAAAGCCTCCCCAGTGACTGCCTGGCAGGACTGGCACCCTGGAGTCAGTCAGCAGCCCCAAGGCAGGGAAATAAGAAAAAGACTCTTCCTGCTTTATCGAAGCCCAAATGCCTGGGCACTGACTGGCCAAGGGGCTTTAACATCACAGAAAGCCCTGGGTGAGCAAGCTGAATTATTCAGCTGCTGGTAGATTCAGCTTTAAAGGCTGCTGCCCCAGTGTGGAGAGGATCCTTAAAAAAAAAACCAGAGGAAGCATGCTGCTGCTCTTTCCCGGCCCTCTTGTCCTCTGCAGAGAGACAGCTGCTCCTCTGGGCTCTGGGGAAGGTGCTCTTCTCAGTCTCAGCTGCATTTATGGCTCCTGTGAGTGGTCCAGACCTGAACCTCAGAAGCATTACAGGCTAAGTGAGATTTCAAAGGGCAGAAGACCATTAGTGAAGTCGCATCCTCCGAAAGTGACTGGGGTGGCACAAAATAGCTGCTCCATGGGAGAAGCTAAGTGAATCAGTCTCCCTGAAAATGGGGGGGGGGAGGGACCATGAGGGCAGGGTTGCTTAACCCTTTCCTTCTTGAAAAGAGCTCCGCTACCAGGCTCCCTTCTGGCTTGAAAGGGGAAATAACAGCGGCAGCTGGTGGATGCTGGACCTGGTAGGGCAACTAGGAGGTCTCATAGGCAGAGGTGGTGGAAAGGGGAAATTTGCCACCCAGAACTATTATCAAGGGTTTCCACAAACGTCCAGAGCTATGAGAAAAGGTCTTCCTGCTACTTCACTTCTAGACCTACTTTCCAGAATATGGAATAACATTGTGGGACATTAATTGGAACTGGGAGAACAGGGTAAAAGCCATGGCTTGGCCCTCAAGTGAGGCCTTTGGCCAGTCATTGTCTCTCAGCCTCACCTACCTCACAGGGTCGTTGTGAGGATAACATGGGAAATGGGGAACCAGGAGCGCCACCTTGAGCACTTTGGAGGAAAGGTGGGGTATAAGTGGAAAGGAGTCATAGAATCATAGAATTGTAATGTGGGAGGGGATCCCAAGCAGCTCATCTGGTCCAGCCCTCTGTGATGCATCTCAGCTACAGCATCCCTGACAGATGGTCATCCAACCTCTGCATATTCTCCAAGGAAGGAGAGCCCACAACCTCTCGAGGGAGACCACCCCACTGCCAAACAGGACCACCAGAAAGTTCTTCCTTTCTTGTATAGAGCATGGCAACAATCTATTCTGGAAGTTACCAGAGCATGGAGTCTGCACAGCCACGTCTTTCTAAAAGGGGCAAGAGATGGTGAAGCAGTCAGAGCTCGAAAAAGGCTCTCCTAGTCACCAAGGCCACCAGCTGAATCCAGCAACATCCCAAAGCTGTGGATCTGTTCCATCCAAGGGAAGGGAGTACAACCGTGTCCATGACCGGATGTCTCTCCACCTCCTGGACATGAGAACTTGGGACACAAAAGACCTCCATCTTTTCAGGATTCAGCTTCAACCTATTGCCCACATCCAGGACATCAAGGCCTCCAAGCACTGGTCTGATTTGTTTGCACAAAGTTTGCAGAGAGTTTGTCCACCCAGCACTCAACTCTCACGGGTGGTTCCTAGAAGCTGTCAGCACAAGACAGTGCAACCCCCCCCTCCCGGAAATGACATTGACTACCCAGCTGAAGCAGTTGAGGGGAGTTGGTGGGTTTAAAACCCTTGGTGAGTTAGGGATTTCCATGAAGGCCAAGAGTGGACCCAATGGTCAAGAAGGTGGTTTCTGCAAGTGTGGGGCAGATGGGGCTTGTCACCCTGGGAAGGGAGCCCATCTAGGCGAAGGAAAACACTGACCTTAAACCTCTCCAGGAGAAGAAAAGACTCAGGAGTAAACCCTGCAGCCTCCTTCCAGCAACCCTTGCAGTCAACCTGGCGCCAAATGTCTTGCTCTGCTTTCAGAGGCTGGGGGGGGGGGTCTTGCCTCTGGGTAGCCCAGAACCTCCAGAAACTGTCCCCAGGCTTCCACCCCAGGGAGGCCACACTCCCTTGTCTCTCCAGACAGACAGATGCCAACAACATTCTGATTTGTTTGCAGGGAGGTCAGATCCTGCCTTGAGCAACTATTACCCTGCACTTTCCTTTTTTTAAAAAAAATTTTTATTGGTTTTATTAATAACACAAAAAAGACAGAACATAAAGAAGAAACAAACATATCCATCCACCTTCCCCCCCTCCCCCCACAAGTCCCCTTCTGCCAAAGTAGGTCCTGCGAGTGTTGAGAGTCGAAGGTAGTCCATTTTAAAGCCGGGTTTGTCCTCCCCCCCTGGCCCCCGGACCCCCCCTGCCACCAAGAGGCCCCAAGATCAAGGAGAGATTGGGGTAGGTTTTCCCCCAGCTGTTCATATATAATTCTCCAACATAACACACAAACAGACAAACAATAAAAAATATCAATATCTTACTTTCTTAAACATTATATTTGTGACTTCCTCAGATCCCTTCTTCCTGGTTTTCATAATTTCCTAATATAGTTATAGCGGGTTTCTTATTCTTAATTCCACTTCTTAATCTTTAAAATCATCATTATTTCCCACCTTCTTCGTATCGCCTCCCCACAGGCCCCCTCCTGCCACAAGAGGAACCTATGAGGTGCGACAATCCAAAGGAGGTCCATTTTTGTAATTGGGTTTCCTTCCGCCCCCCCGAGCCCCCCGAGCCCCTCCTGCCACCAGAGGGCTTTCCAGTGCATTTTCTCGTCCATCTCCTTCCTGCAAAAAGTCTGATTATGAGGGGAAGGGGTTTGTTTATTTATTTTTTGTAGAAGAGCCTGCAGTCCACCTCCATTGTGCAGTGAACTGGCCGGGATGTGGGCGAATTCTTCCACCCGAACCCAGCAAGCATCTGGCTGTGCAAGAGGAGCTCGTGGAGAAAAGGCCACAATCCCTGCGCGCCCCTCTCGGGATCCCCCGGGCGCGGAAAGGGAGCGCGCAGCGCCCAGCAGCCCCAGAAGAAGCGGCGGCGGCGGCGGGAGGGGGGGGAGTGCCGCTGGCAATGTCCACTGTACCACACGACCCTCCGGGCGGCGCCATGCCGAGGCTGCCCAAGGACTCCTCCCAAGGGCGCCCGCCCGCCCGCCCTCTGCCCTTGCCCAAGGACCCCGGCCCCGGGGCAGCGCTGTCTGGCCCGCTGCCCGCCGGCCGAGGCCCGGCTCGCCCCCAGGCCCCCTCCTGCCCGCCGCGACCCCCGCCGCCTCCCCGCCACCGACGGCGCGTACCTGCTCCCTCTGCTCGCCGCCGGGCCGCGCGCTCCCGGAGCCGCCTCCAGCTGACACGAGCGCAGCCGCGGAAGGAAGGAAGGGCCTGAGAGGCAGCAAGGAGGACCGCTAAAAGGATCGCATCTCTTGCAAGAGACAGAGCAAACCTTCGGACCAGGAGCAGAAAACCGTCCTGACGTTGGCCAGGTCCGCCTTGTGCAGCATCCGTAGGTCGCCTCCAGACAGGAGTTTCCTGTGCGCAAGCACACAAGGTTTTGCAGCAGCCACGTGAGAGCATGAAAATACAAACAAACAACATTTATGGTTTTTGTTTTTGGTAGTACATTTATTCCGATTTCCCACCTGTGAAGTAAAATATAACCATTTTACATCTACAGCCACTGCTGGTATAGAAGCTTGCCAGCACATTTGTCTGTGGTAGAATCATGGCATCAGAGAATGGTAGAATTGGAAGCGACCCCCAAGGGTCATCTAGTCCAACCCCCTGCGATGCCGGAATCTCAGCTAAGGCATGCCTGATGGATGGCCATCCAACCTCTGCTTCAAAACCTCCAAGGAAGGAGAGTCCACCACCTTCCATCCCACTTGCAGACAGAAAGTTCTTCCTGATGTTTAGTTGGAATCTCCTTTCTGGTAACTTGAAGCCATTGGTTTGAGTCCTTCCCTCTCAGTCTCCTCCAGGCTAAACATATCCAGCTCCTTCAACCGTTCCTCATCAGGCTTGATCATCTTGGTCGCCCTTCTCTACATAGTTCCAGCTTGTCAACATCCATGGGTGTGGGGGGGGGGGCAGCTGCCCCCCATCAAGTAAATAAATAAAAAATATTTAATTAACTGAACAATTCTGTCGCAGATAACTTGGTTCTGCCCCCTCCCAACATACATCCTGGCAACACCCATGTAAGATCCTTCTTAAATTGTGGCATCCAGAATCAGACTCAGTATTGTATTCCAGGTGTGGCCTGACCAAGGCAGAATAGAATGTAGAATGGGACTAAGACTTCCCTTGATCTGGACACTCGATTTCTGTGGATGCAGCCTAGAAGAGCATTAGCTTTTTTGCTGCTGCATCACACGGTTGACTCATGTTGAGCTTGTGGTCCACCAAGACCCCAAGGTCCTTTTCACATGTACTGCTAGTCAGCCAAGTGCCCCCTGGCTGCCCCACTGCTTCTGCTGCCACTAGAACACCCCCCCCCCAATGCAGCATTGTTGTGAGAAGATGAGTGGCAAGTCACCAAGTTCCAGCACATTCCTGTTTCACTTCAGGTGGCAAAGTGGAGTGGGCAGCCCCTGGAGGCATTGGAGATGTGGCTTAGTAGATGGTGGTCCTTCTCTTTGCATCGCAGTGTCTTGGATTCGCATCCCACGTTCCTCCATGTCACTATTCTGAGCATTCTAAACCTTTCCCAGTATGTTGTTGTTTAGTCGTGTCCGACTCTTCGTGACCCCATGGACCAGAGCATGCCAGGCACTCCTGTCTTGCACTGCCTCCCGCAGTTGGGTCAAACTCATGTTCGTAGCTTCGAGAACACTGTCCAACCATCTTGTCCTCTGTCGTCCCAGTATAGCCTGGGATTATTTAGCAGGCGATGCTGGGGACTGGAACTGGAGATGTTAAAGCCGTATCTGGGGTGTATCTGGGGAGTTAGCGGAGGGGTAGGGCCTCTGGTGGGGGACACCTTGTGCTCCTTCTGCGACAGTTTGCCCACCTTGGATCCCCATTCTGCACACAGCTTCTAGAAGCTGTCCGCAGCCACAGCAGCCACACCCCGGAACGGGTCCCCTGTCCCCATTGTCTCTCGAAGGATGACGGCAAATCCCTCTCCTGCTTCTCCTAAACTAAACCTTTACTGCCACCTAGCGGCTAATTCTGTTATGTAAGCAAACATGTTCAGAATTGGGCTATTTTATAATAAAAACTTTGTAATAAGATTAATAAACATTTTAGATTCCGACTCATAATATTTTTGTTCTCTGGCTAACAATATTTGTCACATGGAAAATTCAAGGCAAACCACGACATCTACTGAAGGACATGCACAATGTTAGAGGCAAAGGAGGCCATATTCCAACTCTCTCTCTGTCTGTCTGTCTCTGTCCCTTAGTTACTACCCTGTTTCAAATATTCTATTTTATGTCAAGGTTTAATTTATTAATTGATATTTCAACTTTATGTATAGAGTACAGTCAATGTGGTTCACAACAGATAAAGTACAAGCACAGTAATGCATTAAAAAAGAAATCAGAAGGAATGATTATGGATGGACTCTATGGGGCTGCCTTTGAGTCTTCTGCTAGTGCAGAATGCCATAGGCTAGTGATGTTTCCCCACCAATTGAGATCAGGAGGGGAGATAAAAATCCCATGGGTGAGTACTGAAGAGTGAGAGGGTAGGCTCTGGATTGGGAGGGAGCCTTCAGCAAAGAGCCCACCGTGGCTCTCCTCCTATGTGGGTAGCTGTGGGCCTGCACTCCAGGGGTGGGGATCACAAACACCTCCCAGGCACCCGTTCTCCAGCACTCCTTTGTGGCCTGGAAACTTTTCAAAAATATTTTTAAAACAAGGATCAATATAGTTTGAGATTTTCTTTAACCTGCAGCCGTGGCACAGAAAAACAATGCCCCCCCCCCGTCCTAGTGTAGCACTGGGGCACTGTGGGAAAAGCCAAATGGGAGGTGGAAACCATGGATATTTCCTGGAGTGCCAAGGCCCTCGGAAGAGGTGAGAAGCTCAAAGATTTCAGAAGCTACTCAATGTTCTGCCTGACCACCCCATGAGACTCAGTTGCATGAGGAGTCTGCTAGAGTTCAGAAGAGAACATTTTTATGAGAAAACGAGCCAAGCTACAACATAACCTACTTGGTTAGCATTAATTGCTTCTCTATGGTAGAGAGTAAGTGACACTTAGATGTTCTTCAACAGCCCTGTGCTGCCTCACCTCTTCTGCAGCCTCCATTGATTTAATTGGGGAGACGGCATGGGAACTTGCCTGTGGCTTGTGCCCTTTTCGATGCCCTGTGCTTGATGTGGAACCTACCAGAGAATAACCCACTGGATAAGTTGACAGGGAACTTGACCTATGGCCTGTGTGTGTGTGTGTGTGTGTGTGTGTGTGAAGAACTGAAGCCAGATGAAAACATGCTTGTTTGAGGCTGAGCTTTGTCCCACTGTCTGTTTGCAGTTACCTTGGACTTTCTCCTGACTCTATCGTCATCACATTCATCTGTAGCAGCTGCCAATGTTTGCTGAGCTGCAGTGGTCCTTCCCCCAAGTAACAGAACATGCCATTACCTTTAGGTTGCCCCCTTACACAGCATTTTTAAAAAGGCGGCGAGCCCTCACCTTCCCAGGGCTTACCAGTGGCAGTTACTTCTCTTTAGGCTGAATGCTTTGAAACTCAGTGAGCAGCATTGCTACACCTGCCCATGCAAAATGCCGTTCCTTGTTTATTTGCTTTGTATTATCTGCTGCGATGCTCTCAATCCCTCTGGGAAACCCAGTCTTACATCTCCCTTCCTCCGAGAATCTGGCAGAACTCAGCCTCTGCAGATGCAGCACAATGAGCCCACAGCTGATGGGGGGGAGGGTCACGTTCTAGGGATCGCGCCTAAAGTAAAAAATGCATATAGTCAAAACACACTGGGTTCTAGGGCATGTAGGAATGCCAAAGTCTTTTTTGCTTGTCCCATGTTTAATTTTGTTTGCCAGGCATGTAAAACTGAATGTGCACAAGTGAGATGTGCCTAAGTAGTGATCAGATTGTATTCAACTGAAGTGCCCCTATAGCCACTCAGGCGACACTTTCACAGCACTTCATTCTTCGGCTCAGCTCCCAACATGGTACATACTGTCATCCGCCAGCAAATCTATCACAGAAAATAGAACGAATAAATGGGCCAAGTTGTCTGAGATCAGGAAGAAGCCCTGCGGCATTGAGCTTTGGTGAAACAGCAGCAAGAAGAGACAAGTCAAGCGTTTCCCTGCAGCAGGAAATCCCCACTTGCTGCCTCTTACTGTTTCCCCCCCCCCCCAACCCCTCCAATAGTGCAGGAGACTCTTGGGCTGAAATCCCCATCTACCCTTTCATTTCTTATGAAATACTGCATTTTGATGTGTTTCCCACAAACCAACTTCAATCTGAATTGAGAAAAAGAAGGAGCTGGCTGTGTTTTAAGCCAGCTATGTGTACACACCCTTGGAGCCTTGGAAAAAGAAAAAACAGTAAGAGGCTCAGGACTGATTTGAATCCCTTTCTCTGCCTCTCAGGAACATGATGAGACCCCCGGACGCTTTATGCTGAAGCTGAATTATCAGCTGGAGAGGCAAGGAGAGATGAACTCTTTGATGGAAGCTGGGCAAACATAATAGCTCGACTCAAAGCGCTGTACAGTACCGTACTATCAACTCCTACCAGCCTTGGGCTATGGTCAAATGAGCAGCAATGCTTTTCCTTGTGCAGCCTTTGAGCTGTGTCTTGCCCATGTCTTGCAGCCATCTGAGCATTAATGATTTGGGTAGAAGTAGAAACCCGGACCTGAGTTTGAGTTCTCCATCAAGTGGGAGCCACGGCAGTCTGTTTCCTTCTCCACTAAAGTCCACCAGTTCACCCACTAGCTTTCCAGGCTCAGCACCAAACTTTTCTTGACTGGTGCTGCTCTTCCCAAGGTACTTCTGGCAACCCTGGAAAGGCAACACAGACTACCAGGGACTCTCTAGCCTGGGAGGCTTTTCTGGGGCCAACCCAGAAGACGTGGGAAAGGGGCAACTGTGTGTGATGGATGGACAGCAGGAATCCATTGCTCATTATTGCCTTTCTTAATCTTTTTTGGGGTGGGGATGGGAGGCTTTTTCAGTCTAAGGGCTCTGTTCCCATCTGGGCAAACTGGCCAAAGTGGCTCCAGCAATTACCAGGAAGGTTCCCTTTGATACTGGCAGCCAGTTGCTCCCCACACATTTCTTTCTTTCTTTCCTCCCTGCAGGAAAGCAAGAGGCCATGTCAGGGTACCAGGACCCCTTCTAACCCCCCCCCCCAAACAACACTCCAGAGGTGTGTGAAGTGAGGGGTGTGGCCTGCGAAGAGGTCTAAGGGCCACACAGAGAGACCTGATGGGCCACATTTGGCCCTCACTCAGGAGGTGCCCTTCCCCGGTTATGCAGGCCAGCGTGGGACTTTCTCTCTTTTAACCAGTCTCTCCCTGCCAGGGTTTTGGGCAAGACTAAAATGGCCTCAAGAGAATTATTGGTGTCTCTCTATAGGATCAACTTCCAGAGGAGAAACTCAAGCTTGGAGATATTGAAATTGACCCTGATCTTAGGGATTGATCATGAGGAGGTGATTAACCTCTGTGACTGAAAGGTTGTGCAACATTTCTTATCAAACGCTAAACGATTTGGCTTGGCTCCCTTTTCATTTCTACTGAGCATAAATCAGATATGAGCTCATATCAAAGACTGCTTTTGCATGTTATTATAGAAGCACACATTTAATATTCCAGCATTTGTCTGCTTCTACCCTGTACTGTGAGGCAGCTATAAATTTATAGGGAAGCTTTTAATATTTGATGAATTATTGTATTTTGCTATGTTGTTGAAAGCTGCCCAGAGGGGTGTGGTATGAATAAATAAATAAATAAATAAATAAATAAATAAATAAATATTATTATTATTATTTGGGCAGCTGGACCAAGTGAAGGGGTGACCAGGCTGCAAGGAGGAGGAGGCAAGTCCTGAGTTCTCTTACTTCTTCTACCATCCCCAGCTCCCTAAATGGCATGTCCTAAGGGTCATTCTGTGAGGCATTGCACACTTCTGTCTTATATTGGAGCAGCAAGAAATTGAGCGAGCTGTGGAAGCCTGCGCTGAGGAGGCAGGAGGAACCAGGACACCCACCTTCTTGCAATTTTGCAAATCACAGCAGTAAAAAATAAAAATGGGCGTGGGAAGGAGGAGGGGCAAAGAGGGCTTTGAAGGATGAACACTACACTATGTGCACAAGCTGCTGGGAAATGGGGTGCTGGGGTGGGAGTGGCAAACTGGGGTCCTGGAACTGCGGGAGGGAGAGACTGCCTGCTTTCCCCCAAACCCTGGAGCAACGGTGACAAGCAGCAAAAACGAGACATCCAGCCTTCCCACAGGACAGAGCAGAAGCAGCTGCAGTATCAGCTTCTGCCATGAGTTGAGAAGAGAATCCGACAACTTTTCCTGGGTCCCAGATGAAGGCAAAGTATAGTTTGCTTGAATAAGGGACTTATCAACCAGACATTTTAAATTGAGTGCACCTGACCAAGCTCAGTTTGTACCATATATTTAAGTAGGAATTCTCTGTCCGTCTTGCAGCCCAAGTGACCAAGTTGGTTGCACATCAGATATGAGTTCAGCATTTCTAAGCAGAACACCAAGGAAGGGACAAGCAATTATGCCACGTGACGTGTCCTCCAACCCCCATCATTCCCCACCGTTGGCCAAGCTGCCTGGGGGTGAGTGAGGGGAACATGCGGAGGAGAGACCCCTTTGGCTTCTCCTGCGCCGAGGAAAAAGCCTGTCGGGGAGTCCTGACGTGGCACGCGGATTGCAAGGAGGAGCCATGAATGTCCGCTTCAGGATTTGTGCAAACTCGGGCTGCAGGCGTGTTTCTAGGTAAAGGATTATTTAATTGATTCCTCCATTTCTCAGACAATTAATAACCGGAGTTCTCTGGGTGATGCGGGAAGCGAAGGAATGAGCTAAGATCACAATGGCAGCAGCGACACAAAGAAGGAGGAGCGAGGGCGAAAAGGGCCAAGGCAGCCCTAAGAGAAGGCAAGGTCGCCCCGCCGCCGGGTTCCATCCCGAGTCCGACCCCCTTGGCAGTTTGGCCTCCCTCCGTCTTTCGCTGGCGGGGCTGGAGCAGGGAGGCGCTTCCCTCGGGCCGGGCGGTGGGGCAGGAGGAGGCGGGGGGCGGGGCGGGGCGGGGCCGGCCCGGTCCAATGGCGCGGAGGCGGCGAGGCGAGAGGCGTCTTTAGGGCGCGAGGCGGAGGCTCGCCTTCCCCGGCGGCGCGAGCGAGCGAGCGAGCAAGGGAGCGATCGGCGATCGGCGATCGGAGGATGGCGTCGGGCGCCCCGCTGCGGAAAGTGCTGCTGAGCGACAGCCTGGACCCGTCGTGCCCGCGGCTGCTGCGGGAGGCCGGCGTCGGCGTGGTGGAGAAGGCCGGCCTGAGTCCCGAGCAGCTGCTGGCCGAGATCCGGGTGAGCCCAGCGAGATGAGAGGCTTGGCCCTCCCTCCCGGCGAACTTCCCTCGGGATGCCCCCTGGAGCCGCCTTGGCCCCGCTGGCTCCTCCAGGGCTGCGCCGGCCAGCCCACGGACAGGCGCCTCGCGGCGGGGGTGGGGTGGGGGGCGGCGGCGGCGGCGTGGACCGAGAGCGCGGCGTGGGAAGGTCCGAGGGCAGCCCCGGGCGGGCGGGCGGGCGGGCGGGCAGCTCCCTAGAGAAACCGCGCGCCGACGCGGAGGATCGCTCCGGGGACAGCGCCTCCAGCCCCCTGGGAACCCCGGCTTGGTGGCCGCAGAGTTGAGACCCGAGCCTCGCAGGCTCCCGCCGGCGGCTTCGGGGATCGCGGCGGCAGCCAGGAGCATCTCCGGAGCTTGAAGGGGCTCGGAGTAGCGGGGCTCTAGAAAATAAGGGCGACAATGGGCTTTAAGAAGTTTATCAAGTTAGCATATCAGGGTTGCCCCATGCCCTCCCTCCTTTTGCAGGACACGTCCTCCTTTTCATGGGTATGTAAAATGAGAATCGTCCTAGTGATCCATAGTTAGGAAATCGGCAAATGTGTCCTCTTTTTTTGCTCTTCAAAATATGGCAAACCTATATTGGAAGAAAACAAGGTTTTGCAGTGACCTCCATGCCGCCAGGGCACTTTGAGAACTCTGGAAATTGTTGGGTTTTTTAGTTCCTCTTCCAAGCCTGAGAATGCAGTTGCTCCCGCATGAGCTGGGCAAGGCAGAACAAGCGCTGGCAACCCCAGGAAATGGAAGGGTTGGCATTGATCCATCTCTTCTTCAAAATTCCTGGTGTTGGCCTGCTTTCCATTGTGGCTGAGGTACTCACACACTTGCTACAACTCTCCAGTCCAGTAGAACACCAGCTCACTTTAGAAGAGACATTTAGACTGGGGAAAGCGATGGAAAGAGGAGAAAACTTCAATAGGGAATGGGACAAAAATAGACTACACTGTCGTCACTTGAGCTCTTTGGCAGTCTTTTAGTAATTCTTGCAACATTACAAAGACTTTGGATATTTTGAAGGACCATAATGTGGAAGAACTATAATATGCAGTTGATTTAGAGGATAAAGGATCCATCCAGGGATGTGGGTAGCCACATGACCTGGAAGCTGAAGAAGAAGAAGAAGAGTAGTAGTTTGGATTTGATATCCCGCTTTATCACTACCCGAAGGAGTCCCAAAGCAGCTAACAATCTCTTTTCCCCTCCTCCCCCACAACAAACACTCTGTGAGGTGAGTGGGGCTGAGAGACTTCAGAGAAGTGTGACTAGCCCAAGGTCACCCAGCAGCTGCATGTGGAGGAGCGGAGACGCGAACCTGGTTCCCCAGAATACGAGTCTACTGCTCTTAACCACTACACCACACTGGCTCCCTTGGCCAATAACGTGAGATGAACGCCACAACCCCAGTCGGTCATGACTGGACCTAATGGTCAGGGGTCCCTTTACCTTTTATAAAGGATCCACGGAGGGGAGTCCTAAGATTCAGAAGAATCTTGTTTGATTTTAAAATTTAAATGTGGTAAATGTGAGTTTATTTTGTAAAACCAATAAAAATTATTTCAAGAAAAGGAAAAGAAAAGAGACATTTTGATATCGAACACTTAAAACTTGGTGTGTGAAGTTTTTGACATGGATAAAATACAAAGCAACTCTAAAATAAAAAATGTAATTGTTCAGGTAGTTTATCCAAGCGCATGCACACAACTCTTCAGACATGCTGAAATTAGGATGCTTGCATTTTTCATTGCCTTCATTTTCATTTCCTATTTTGAGGTATTTATAAGTTTTGATGCCTACATATACCAGATCTCAACCCATTTAGAGCAGGTGAAAATATGCAGGGGGAACTCATTCAGGAAGCCCTCTTCCTTGGGGAGCTCACCTTCATTTCTGTGGGACTGGAGGAGAACATCCCATAGGGTTGCACCCCTGGTTCCTTATAGTTCACTGCTGCCCTACCACAGATGTTAGGGAGGGCAAAAGTGTTTTCAGGTTGAATACTTCTCTTTCATGATCCTTAGCTTTATTCATAGACAATCTCCCATTCCCATTTCTCACAGGGAGGGGCTTTGTGGGTGAAACCACTGGAAAAGATTCCACCATGGAAAACTGCTGTTTTATTAAATTGTGGTTGGCTGGTGCTAAAGAAATGCTGCCTCTCCCAGTTTTTTTGCTTGTTTAGAACAGCTGAGGGTGCAGAATGTCTGCTTGGTTTAGCCTCAGTTCTTGTGGAATGGGAATGAAACTTGCCTCCACCTGTCTGATTTTACAGCACACTTCTGAATTTGAAAGACTAAAAGTAGAGAATTTGATTAACTTTCCTCTTGATGTTCAGCACTCTATCTGCCTTGAGCCACATTGGCTGAAAACACCTTCCTCATCCCTATTCCAGCTTTTTCTGGTGAGGAGGGAGGCAATGTTCTCCTTTGCAACATAAGTTGCAAAAGCCAAACAAGAGTAGATTTTTGTGTGTGCACGCGCAGACACACACAAACACACACACTGTCTATACTTAATGCCACTGAAAGCCATCCCAGTTGGAAAGGCGAGATTCTGGCTTTGTGGAATGGGCAGCCTTATGTGGCACCATTGTGCCCATCCTGTGTGGCTGAAAGTAGCTCCCAGATAGTTTTGTGAGTGAACTTGACTCTCTGTAAGTGGCCCAAGGGAGGAGGTGTTTTCTTTGGGTTCAGAGGATTAAAGTCTCTCAAAATCAAAGCCAGCACCCTGAATTGTTTGAGCCAGAATGAGGGCACAGACCCTGGTTCAATGTACTGTTGGCTGAGCCCTGTGGATAGGCAGCCATAGGCAGCAGTTGCTGAAGTATCTGGGCAGCCATCAGATGCTGGCCATCCCATGCAGCCTGCATGACAGTCATCGCAGAGCACAAGGAATTTGCATTTGGGGTTTCTCTGGCCATATTTGGCTGCACTTTTGACTTTCTGCCTTAGCTCAGCTGCATTTGGGGTCAGGTGCTGGGGCTGGGGTACCCGCTTGGCATGGAGCCCTCAAGGCCAGTCCTCACTTGTTCATGGCAGAACAGCTTCTTCCTCCAGGTCTCCTGCATTTATCTGTCCAGGAGAGAGATCCTGGAACTGGAAGCAGATGGTCTGCTACTGTTACCTAAAAGTGGGACTTCACTTTGGGAGATTTTGTGCCCATGGTGCCATAGTGCCCAACTTGACTTTGGCTGACTCTTTGCTCATAGCACAACCCTGATAACACTTCTGTGTGTCTCTCCCCGTTCTCTCTCACACAAGGGTCTCTGTGGCTGGAGACTGATCCGAGGAACTGCTGGCATATTATATCCACAGATGTACCTATCAAGAGCCATTATTTACCTCAGCTCTGCACCTAGCGTGGTCTAATCCTGCCTCCCTTGGCCTTCAGACATTTCAGAGTCAAACCCCCGATAATTGGTCCACCCTAGTAGCTATGTTTGCATAATTTAAAGCAATGGCATTCAAATTTCTGAATTTGCACACTGTCATATGTCATTCATGCACCTTACAGAATTTGGCTATTGGTGCAAAATATTTGTTGCCTTAGCCCAGTGTTTCCCAACCAGTGTGCCTCCAGATGTTTTGGGACTACAACTCCCATCATTCCTGACCACTGGTCTTGCTAGCTAGGGATGATGGGAGTTGTAGTCCCAAAACATCTGGAGGCACACTGGTTGGGAAACACTGCCTTAGCCAATGGTTTCCATTTTTTAAGTCCTGTTCCTCAGCTTCCCTGCTGACTTCCAGTTCTCTAGGCAGCCCTTTGCTCACTCCTGCTGTGATTTCCTTAGGACTGCGATGGGCTCATTGTACGATCTGCCACCAAAGTGACTGCAGGTGTCATCAACGCTGCTGAGAAGCTGCAGGTCATTGGGAGAGCTGGGACTGGTGTGGACAATGTGGATGTCGATGCCGCTACGAGGAAAGGAATCCTGGTCATGAAGTAAGCCGCTGCTCACATGGGCGCAGGGGGGGGGGTCACAAGGTCAGAGGAAGCCTAGCAGGAAGGGGGTCCAAAGAAGGTTGAGGCCAAGACCCCCAAATGTATCCTCCCCCCCCACACATATTCACTCACACACAACATAGTTCATAGAATCGTAAATTTGTAGGGTTGGAAGGGTCATCTAGTCCAACCCTCTGCAATACGGGAATCTCACGAAGCAGTCTGTGACACTGCTTTAAAAACTCCAAGGAAGGAGAGTCCACTGCCTCCCGAGGGAGTCTGTTCCACTGTTGAGCTAATATAATAATGATAATAATAATAATAATAATAATAATAATAATACCCCACCCATCTGACTGGGCTACCCCAGCTAGTCTAGATAGCTTCCATCATAATATAAAAAACATAATGAAACATCAAACATTAAAAACTTCCCAATACAGGGCTGCCTTCAGATGTCTTCGGAAAGTCATATAATTGTTTATCTCTCTGACATCTGATAGAAGGGAGCTCCACAGAGCAGGCACCTCTACCAAGGAGTACCAGAAAACAAGCTTGTTTAATCTTCCATGTGACAGCCCTTTAGATATTTGAAGATTGCTATCCTGCGTCCTCTTAGTCTCCTCCAGGCTAAACAGACCCACCTCCCTCAAGTGTTCCTCATATGGTTTGGTTTCCAGTCCCTTGATCATCTTGGTTGCCCTCTTCTGCAAACATTCCAGCTTGGCAAATTTCAGCTTGTTTTAGAGCTGGGCTATGAGCAGCTCTTGCAGCAAAACAGACAGCCTCGTGCTTTGCCTCTGATGCAGAAGGTTGAGGCAGGTATTCTCTCTGCCAAAACATTCAGTCCCAGGGAAAGGGATTTCCCCCGGTGCTTGAGCTGTGCTCCCTAGTGCCATGTGATCCTTGGCATGGCAAGGGGGGCACGGCGAGCTGTACTTGTCTCCCTTAACCACAGTTAACACTAATCATATTTCTCAGTTCAGCTATATTGGGTAATTGCAATTAACTGAAAATTAAAGCAACAGCTTCTTCCTCCTAACTGCACCACAGGAGGAGAGGGAGCAAAGTATTATTCTGCCCGTGAGAAATATTTCAGGTGATAACACATCATGCTCATTAGGAGGATTTAGATGCATTGCTAGTTGTGCCCAAATTTGTACAAGCAGAACTTGGAAGGAAAGTTGCCTGATTTGTCCACAGGGAGTGGGGTGTGTGTGTGTGCTCAGACACGGAGCTTTTGAGCCCTGACCTGTGCCTCGGTGGGCAGGTGTGGGTGAGCCCTAAAGGTCTACACAAGAGGGGTGCCAGGGAGTATTTGCTGTCTCTGAAGAACAACAGGTGCAGAGTTCACAGCTCTCGTTGTGGAAGAGTTGGGGGGCCTTGGAGCTCTTTTTCAGTGTCCGCCACGGCTTTTGGCAGGGGCTCCACCCAACTTCCTCTGCTTTTGTTTTGCTCCTCAGCACACCGACTGGCAACAGCCTCAGTGCAGCCGAGCTGACGTGTGGCATGGTCATGAGCCTGGCAAGGTAGGTGACGGGGCTCTGGGAAGAGAACAAGGCCTTCCAGATGCACCGACTGCACCACACGGCATCTCTTTGGGCTCTAAAGTCTTGGGAAGAACCTGTAGCTCTTCCCAACGACATGTTTCACATGGAACTGCACACTGTCGATAGAAGTAGGGCAGCCCCCCTTCTTGTCACAGGAAAGCAGCTTTGGAGGGGGTGCCTCACCTTTCCCTCCTGTTATTTTTCTGCTGAAATCCATCCCTTCAAGCTACACGTTCCCATGCAGAAAAGGGCCCTGTTTGGGAAAGGGGATGTTTTTGGGAGGTGGATTCTTTTGGACACAGGCCATTCCTATCTTTGGGAAGATGAGCTTCCCCCCACAACCAAAACAATCCAAGAGAAGAAGACATGCAGATAGTTCCTCTGTTGTGGCTTGGGACCTGGTTGGAACCTGCTAAACTGGAGTCTTTCATTTCAGGCAAATACCGCAAGCTGCAGCTTCAATGAAGGAAGGGAAATGGGATCGGAAGAAGGTAGGAGGGCTGGTGTCAGGGTCCCCATCTCCCGCTGCGCTGCTGGGGCGCCGGAAGGAGGTGGCGCATGCAAGGCCTGCCCTCTTCTCACATGGAGGTGTGCCTTTTGCCTTAGTTTATGGGGATGGAGCTCCAGGGGAAGACGCTGGGCATTCTCGGCCTAGGCAGGATTGGACGAGAAGTGGCCGTCCGGATGCAGTCCTTTGGCATGAAGGTAAGAACGCCCTTGTGGAGGGGGACTGCTTGCGGTCTGGAGGAGGCACATCCCGTGGCCCTGATCCGCTGCCTTCTCAAGAGGCCCTATGCCTTTCTTCCATGTTTGGGGTGATGAGATGGGGTGGGGAATCTCAGCGACCTTAAAGAGCTCTTGGTCTCTCTCCGCCTTGGCCTCCAGACCATAGGCTACGACCCCATCATCACTCCTGAGGAGTCTGCCGCTTTTGGAGTTGAGCAGCTGCCTTTGGAACAAGTCTGGCCGCTGTGCGATTTCATCACCGTCCACACCCCTCTGCTGCCTTCCACCACAGGTAAGGGGTGCCCCTGGGGATTGCCAGAGGTGATCCTGCAGGGTCCTGGGCTGCGTGTGTGCCTGCAGAGTGCTCCACGGGGAAGCTGTCTGGTCCCACAACGAATGGGGTGGCAGGACTGGGGGGGGGGACTGAGGAGCCCCCTCAGTCTGTGGGGGGCACAGGAAGTTGGCTGAAAGCAGCAGAGGCAGCCCAGCCTTCACATGGGAGTACAGAAGGTGGATCATGGATGTGAGGGAGGAAGGATGGCCACCAGAAAGAAAGGTCTGTGGATTGCCTCAAGTGGGAGACCTGCAGCTGGTGCAGAAAGGCAGCACGGGGAAAGCTGTATTGTTGCTGTAATAATAATAATAATAATAATAATAATAATAATAATAATAATAATAATAATAAAATAATGTTTGTCCTGATGGCTTGTTTTTCATAATTCTGTTTCTGTTACTCATGCAGAGGCGCAAAGAGTTATTATGCAGGCAAGCTTCAGAAACTTCTGGCACTCTCTATGCAGTTTTCAAATTTGTCAACTTTAGGATTAGAAAACTGCTTCCTTCTTTATGAAACTGAAAGCTTGATTTCCAGGAATGCACCCATCTACATTTGGGGGTGTGATAATCATAGACCTGCAGCCCAAAAGCCCCCCAGGGAATGGTGGGCTCGCTTTGCCCAGCCCCCTCCTCAGGAAAGGTGGCTGCGGCTGGAGTGGCATGGGAGCTGTTTCCACCTCTGTTTTGACGGCTGCTTTCTTTCCAGGGCTCCTGAATGATGCCACTTTTGCTCAGTGCCGGCGTGGGGTCCAGGTGATCAATTGTGCCCGAGGAGGCATTGTGGATGAGGCGGCCCTTTTGCGGGCCCTGCAGTCTGGCCAGTGTGGGGGAGCAGCCCTAGATGTCTTCACGGAGGTGAGGTGTTTGGGCATTGGATTTCATTCCCTGGCTTTCCTTGGGGTGCCATCAGGCTGCACACGAGCCCTTCTTGCTTTTGTGTGGTTGTTGGAATGCCAACATGTGGCAAGAGGGCCTCATCCAATGCATTGCCCCTCCGCTCCCCTTGCCCAGATCAGCCGCACCGAAGAGGCTCGTGGAGGAAATGCTGCTGGTAAGGGAAGCCTTTGGAGTGAGCGCCTGAGCCTTGCCAGGACTTTGGGCTCCAGGACTCCTCCCTTGGTTCCCAGAGAAGATGGCAGTGAAGGGTTGCTGTCTTTGCAGCATTGGGCTTGATGGCTGCTTCTAGCATAGCTTAACCTGGGTGTGAGAACAGAAGAAGAGCCTGCTGGATCAGGCCTGGGGCTCATCTTGTCCAGCATCCTGTTCTCACTGGGGCCAACCATAGGACTGTGGGAAACCAGCCAGCAGACCAGGAGCACAAGAGCCCTCTCCGCTCCTGGGGTTTCCAGCAGTTGGCCTTCAGAAGCATTCTTGCCTCCGACATGCTTGGTAGCCCTTGATAGCTCTGCTCTCCTCCAGGAATTTGTCTCGTCCTCTTCCCAAGCCCTCCATGTTGGTGGCCAGCACTGTCTCCTGTGGGAATGATTGCCGTAGTTTAACTCTGCGCTGTGTGAAGAAGGACTTCCTTTTGTCTGTCCTGAATCTCCCAACATTCACCTTCACTGGCAGTCTGTGAGAGATCAGCTGTACGGTCTTAGTAACCGACTCGGCTCTTCTTCTTCCCCCTCTAGGAGCCCCCCAGGGACAAGGCCTTGGTAAACCACCCCAATGTCATCTGCTGCCCCCACTTGGGTGCCAGCACCAGAGAAGCTCAGAGTCGCTGTGGCAGAGAGATTGCAGTGCAAATAGTGGACTGGGCCCAGGGTAGGGCTCTGGTAGGCGCGGTGAGTCCTTCTCTTTCATTGTTCTCATTTTGCAGTTTACAAAATTAATCTTAATATTGGTTTTTAGTTTAAATCTGTGGTTTATTTTGTTTTTTATTTGTTTATTTGTTTTATTTTGTTTTCTAAAATTTGAGCTTTTTAGCAAAGTTTAAGATGCAAAATAGCTGTTCTGCAAAGCATGAGCATGTTGGTTTTCTCAACGCTTGCTTAACGACAAGCTTGTTAGATAAAGCAAAATATTCTGCAGTGCAACTGGGCAGACTTGCAAAGTGTAACGTGGTAGCCTGGCTCAACTTCTTTGCAAAGCAAGTGTCACGCTTTGATCCAGCAAGCTCAGCTTTTGCCAAGATCACTGTTTAGCAAATGAGAGCAAGAGCAGAACTGAGCCCAGGCAAGGTCTTTGGGTGGATGGATGGATGGATGGATGGATGGATGGATGCCTGGGTAGGTTTGTAGGAAGGCAGAAGGAGAACCACTGCCCTTCATTCAAAGTGTTCTCATTGGGACTTGGATCCCAGGCAGGAGAAATGGAGCAGAGGTTTTTTCTCTCCCTCAGGTCAATGGCCAAGCTCTCCACAGTGCATATGCCCCTCATACCAAACCATGGATTGCCCTGGCCAGGGCCCTGGGGACTGTGCTGCAGGCCCTGAGCCACCCAGTGCATGGAGGCGTTCAGCTTGTCACTCACGGTGAGAGGAGAGATTCAGGAGCAGGACTGGGCTGGAGATACTGCCGGGTTTTATTTTTTTTAATGCATAAGTCTATTTACCCCTCTGCTTTTGCTCTCTCACCTCTCCTTAGCGTAGGGCTCTGTGTTCTTGTGCTTTAAAACCTCTTCTTCATTCTGTGCGAAGAACAGTTGAATTTTGCAACCCATATCAATGAGTTTTTGCCATTCATGAGCCATTTACTTTTGCTGCAACCATGATGGGTGCAAACTTGTTTTTCTATATGTAGGAACATCCAAGGTTCTCAGGGAGCTGAATCCTGTGTCGGGTCCTCCTTTACGTGCTGGTGCAGGATGACAGAAGACACAGAGCCCTGCTTATTTAGCTACCACAAGGCTGGGGAAACCCGAGGCCCTCACTGTGGTTGGACTCCCAACTCCACACCAACGTGTCTCATGGCCAGCAAGGGTCCTGGGAGCTGTAGTCCCAGCCTTGGGGGGGGGCTCAGGTTCCCCCCTCCTGCTCTCTCAGTTGTTCTGCAGCCCTCTTGAAAGCTTCTCCTCTGTCTCCTCCTCATCTCTGGCCTTTCTGCCTCCTCCTCATGCTGCTTCGTCCTCCCTGCAACTTGCCTATGGCAGGCCCAGCGCTCTGCCCTGCTGCCTTGGGTGTGTGTGTGTGTGTGTGTGTGTGTGTGTGTGTGTGTGTTTGCTCTTCTCCCTCCTCCCTGCTCTTCTGCCAAGTCCACAAGGTATTGGTAGGGAGAGGCCTGCCCCTAACTGCCTGCATCCCCCTCTGCTCTTGCTGCTAAGGAAACATGCGCCGCTAACCAGAAGCAGTCAATCATGGGTGGTACTAATGAGCACACAGAAGAGATGGGAATGTGCTCCGTTGCTGCGGTGTTGCATTTGAGAAGAAGCAATGTGATCTTGATGTCTTGCTGCAGCTGCAGCGAGGCTTGTGGGCTTGTTTACCGGCCCTGACGCTGTCCCTTTAATAGCAGACTGACAGCTGAGCAAGTGAACCTTTCCCATCAGGAAAACTTGCTCTTTTTTAAGGTGCCAGCATGGGCCTGTGTAAAGGGAAAGGGTGGGGGGCTGTTAGCCCACCTGGCGGCTTTTGTCTCGGAGCTAGGGAGAGGCTTGCCCACAAGGAGGCAGCAGCCCCAGTGCCGCCAAGAAGCAAGTCAGGCCCCAGGGTCCTGCTGGTTGGAGTGTCTGGTTCTGGCACAGCCCACGATCATACAGTCCAGTCTCTTCATTGACTTGTCTTCTGGATGCAGGGTGAGGACAGGACAGGAGACACACAGGACACTTCTTTTTTATTAATTGACTATGCCTGTAACACTCACTAGGTGCAACCTTGCAGAAGGCGGGCAGCTACCTGAGCCCTGCCGTGGCCATCGGCCTCCTTAAGGAAAGTGTGCAGAAGGAAGCGAACCTTGTGAACGGGCTTCTCCTGGCACAGGAATCTGGGCTGAAGGTACGTCTGGTGCCCACTGCTGACAGGTCCCAAGGGCAGCTCCGTGGGGAGCCTCAATGTTGCCCTACGATCACTTAGCAGTGAGGTCTTTGAGCCTTTCCTTTGGTCTGTTCAGGAGAGGGTGGTGTCCCCCCCCCCCCGACATGGTTTTTATCTTTGCAGTAGCAAAACTGTCAGAAACTCAACTGGTGCAGCTTCCTTAGCACAGATATGTGCATATTGAATTTCTGCCCATTGAGCAGATTTTACCTTTGCTGTTTCTGCCTCTCGCTCCATGATGGGCAAGAGCTGAGCTCTCCTCGAGTTCCCCAAAGAGGGAATCCGGAAGCAGATCTCCTCTGCAATGAACAGGCTCTGCATCTCTTTTGCCATCCCCCCCCCCCCCCTGCAGATCACCACAACCCACAGTGGCAGAGTGCTGGGTAGCGACGAGGCCCTGCTGCAACTTTCTGCGCAAGAGTCACCCTATGTGTTAGTTGGGTCTGTGGCGGGCAGCACTCCTGTCCTGCATGAACTCAGTGGAGCCGTCTTCAAACAGCATGTTCCCCTCTCCGGCACTCTGCTGTTCTACAGAGCCAAGACCTCGGATGCCAGCCTGTTGCCAACCGTCCTTGGTAAGGAGAGGCCTCCTCTTCCCTTTCAGAGCTACCTAATCTGACAATTGGCACGGGGAGCCCTCGTCTCTTGACCGTGCCTCCTTCACTCTCTGGGGCTCTTTAACAGAAAAGTGCTTTGCTGGGACGGAGTTTGTCAGCCCTGGAATTGCTCCATTCCTGCCAGCCCCCCGGCCCGTGGGGTGCTGTTCCAGCCCTGTGTGCCCCAAAGACAAGAAGGAGATGTGCCAAAGCTTGAGGGTTCTAACACCCCACAGATGAGGATGGATTGGGGTGAAAAATGAGGAGGAAAGGATCCTGGGTGGGATGAACAGGAAATGGAAAACCTCTGGGGATGGCTAGGTGAAGACACCAACAAGGAAAACCTCAAGGTGGGGAACAGGTGAGCGAAGGGCAGGTGCAGAGAGCAGCTGTGGATAGGTAAGGCAAGAAATGGTCTATCTTTCCCAGGGGGAGGTTTGTGCTGCCCTCAGGCTTCCTCAGGAAGATGGCCACACCTGGGTTCTCCTTAAGGGGCACAAAACCTCTCTTACCCAGCATACGGCCATGACTGTGTCCCATTATCTGCAGCCCCAATGTTTGTTAGATCTTATTCCTCCCCCAAGAGAAGCCTTCTTAGCCAAAGCAGGGCAGTCTGATCTCGCTATATTTGTCTCCTAGGATGCATGGACTCAATGTTGCTTTGTTCGCAGGGCTGCTGGGGAAGGCAGAGCTGTTGTCCTACCACCGTTCCAGCACTGTGGCTGGTCAGGCATGGAATGTCCTGAGTGTGTCTTCTGCCCTTCAAAACCTTCAGGAGCTGAAGCGACATGTGACAGAAGCTCTTCAGGTTGCCCTTTAAGCTGTGGTTCAAAACCTGGCAGGGCCAGGCACCTTTCCGTAATGAAATGTTACACATTCCAATAAAAAGAATTTGCAAAAACTGCTGTCCACTGCATCCTTGAGCTACAAGAGCCAAGGGGTAACATTTTTGTTGATATCTGTCTGTCTGGAGAGACAATGGAGTGCGCCTCCAGGGTTGAAGTCAAACCGCTGCATTAGCAGCACTGAATTGACCTCTCCTGGGCAATGTGTGTGAAGGTCCTGAACTACCCAGATAAGAAAACCCATCTTTTGGCCTCGCTGAGGGGTCCAAAGGAAAGCAGAGCACTGGGGCTGGCTGCAGAAGAGCTACCTCTTGTGGTTGGCATAATTTTTTTATCACAGGGATTTATCATATAATCATAGAGTTGGAAGGGACCCTGAGGGTCATCCAGCCCAACCCCCTGCAATGCAGGAATAGGCAGCTGCCCCATACGGGGATTGAATCTGCAACCTTGGCGCTGTCAGCACCCACACTAACCAACTGAGCTATCCAATCATGTTTCCAAAGTTGGGAATTATTCTTCATCAGCCTCTGCAAATGCCCCAGAATAGCACAAAAAACCAAATCTTATTTAGAACAGGATGAAGTGAAAACTGCCTTTGTTGTAAGATGTCTGCATGTGCCAGGATTTCTTTTGATGGAAGTCACAAAAATCACCCCCTTTCCCAAATAAAAATATCCCTCGCCCTTTGTGTTAAAATACTTTATATACTTTAACAAATCTTTCTTACACTAACAAGGTCTATTGTCCAAAAAAGTGCCAACAGGGAGAAGCAGGTGCCTCCAAGCAAAGTAAACCCGGGAGCTCAGCAGTGAAGGCAGAGCAGCAAACTTGGAAGGGGAAGGATCAGAGGAAGAGATGAGGCCATTCTCCCTTAGCAAGCATGGATAAGACACAGTGCTGTGCAAGAAGGACACCCCCCCCCCCCCCGCCAGAGCAGCCGTCTTGAGAAGTGCAGGCAGAGGTTGACTTGCTATGCTTTTGGATGGTGAAGCCATTCGCCTCCTTCCATAAGGCTGACACTGTAGGGGCAAAGAGAAGGGAGGTCTGGTCAAACTAGCTGGCTCTTCCAGATGGGAAAGAGGGGCTGCTGCAGTCCCCTTTCAGGTCATAAAGTACCTGATTCTTAAAGTACCTTGGCTACTTGCCTTGGAAGATACTAGCTAAGCCCAGTGCAGTATCCTGAGCCACAGAAGAGACCAGGAAGGCTGCATGGAGCCTGAGACCACCAGGTCCCTCTTCATATCATGAAGCATGTTGGTGTAAAACCTTAAATAACACATTTTTTCAGCTCAAAACGGGGCTCTGGGAAATGGTGAAAGGTTTGGGGGAAACCTCTTAGCCTTTCTTGTGCTGCAACATTTTCCTCCCACTTCTGCCAGAAACCATTTTGAAACTTCTTTTCCCTTTCTCTTTTTCTCACACAACCATCTTGTTCAGTTTCCGTGAGTCTGCTGGTTTATGGAAGCTGCTTTGTGTCAGGGAGAGAGCAGGACTAGAAAAGCGAAGTGCCAAACAATTCAGGCAAGAGCTGGCTAAGCTTCTTCTCTGGCTTCTTCATATTTCTCCCTGTGCTTTCTCAGCCCTGAATGAAGTCCTAGGTGGAGATGGGTTGGAGAAGGCTAATTTGAGGGAAAGATCCTGCGGCCAGAAGAGCATAGGCTTCCCTCGCCAAAAGCTGCGCTGCCTTCTCTGGACTTCCCCACATCAACTCAGCCCACATCAACCGGCTTCCCTTCAGTGACTGCTTTTAGAGCCCAGGATTTTGACTTACCACGACAATCCCTGCTCCTGGCCATTCTGCTCTCCCCTAGACTGGTCTCCGGACATACTTCCTACGGTTCTTGTCATCCACTTGCTCTATGTACCACGTTCCTGGGAAGAGGTCATCCTTGGACCCATGCGGGGTGTGGCCCACTGCAGAAAGACAAAGCAGGGGGGGTAGGAAGGCAGAGGGAGGGACCAGGACAATATGGGGGGGGTCACCCACAAGACAGGCTGTGAACACTGGCTCTTCCTTCCACTGTGTGCACTTGGTGATCAGAGGTGGCTTAGGTCTTCAGGAGATAAGATGTAGGGGAAGGCTGCTTTAGAAAACTATTACTCCTTTTCAAACCTCCTAGAGAGAGACCCATTTATTCCCCAGAGCAATGGCAAATCTGTGTGCTGTGTTGAAGTCTTTGAGCAGAGGCTTGACAGCCATCTGTCCGGAATGCTTTGATGGTGTTTCCTGCTTGGCAGGGGGTTGGACTGGGTGGCCCTTGGGGTCTCTTCCAACTCTAGGATTCTATGAAGTGCCTTTAGAAACTCCACAGAAAGAAGAAAGTCCTTTCGCTCAAGAGGGGCTGCTTTCCTAACTGCATTTCCAAGAGCTGAACCTGATTTCATATTTCCCACTCCCCATAAAGACACATAACTTAATGAACATCTTAGAAAACACTCTCACCAGAAATGCAGAGCTCAAGTGGTTTTTGCAGGAGACATTACTAGGCAAGCAGCTGGAGTGTAGCTTTCTCCCTTCAGATCTTTCCTGCCAAAGCCAATTTACCTTGTGACAATGTCTCTCCAAGCAAAGCTTATGGCACCCAGGTGCCCAGCTAAAGCTGCTCACATGCTCACCCAAGTGATGTGTGTCCTCTCTGAGTTTCATGATCTCAGAAAACTTCTCTGGGGGAACACATTTCCGGGAGTCCAACCGAGTCTCCAGATCTGAAAGACTGGATACCAGTTTTTCCAGAGGGGAGCCTGGAAGAGAGAGCGGACATACAGCTTCCCATGAGAAATCCTGCTGCTTCCAGGGACCCCAGCAACCCCAGATGTCATGGGTGTAGTAACATTTCCCCAACAAGGCAATGATTTTGGGGCAAACTATGAATTAACTGGCCTGGTTAGTTACTGTGCTGAAATGAGCCCCAAAACTGTGCAAAGTGCATTTGGGAGGCTGCAAGAAGAGCTTCTGGGTGTAAGAAGAATGCCCCATGCAGCTTCAGCACTGGGCACCATTGGGCAAACCCCAGGACCCTGGCAGGGCCCACCAACACAGACACGAGACTATTCTGGGGTCCTGGTTCCTTTTATATTTTCTCTTCCCCAGGGTTCAAAGGAGCACTGGGCACCAGCATTTTAATTCCTCCAGTGCCCCAGCAATGTAGAGCTCAAGTAACTTTTGCAGGCAGCACAAACTCAGGATCCTCCAGGAGTTCAAAAAGTTTGAGAAGAGGAAAGGGAGCTCTACATCAAGAAGGGACTCACCTGGAGCAGAATTCTGGGTCACCTTCAGGGAGAACATGCTGGCTGCCAGTCCTGAGCCATAGGAGAAGACCCCAATTCTGGAGCCAGCCAGCTGCTGGGCAGAGAACCTGCCGGGATTGAGACCAGAAATGTCAGAAAGGAAAAGAAAGGGAAAGTTTCCTTTCTTCCCCAGAAATCACACCAGGCAAGGGCAAACATTGATGCCCCTGCAAAAATCATTACCTTACGAAGACTTTTCCAGATAGTTGCAGTTTTGGGGTGATGTGCAATCACACACTTGCAAATTCAAACAGGAAACGTATTCATGGGTATGTTAATATAAAAGTATGGCTGCAAGGGGGTGGGGGCAACAACTTCAGCCCTTATTTAGCCAAATTAATCACTGCACCTTGGCTAAGAGGATTTTTAATCATCAGAGAATCATGGCTGCACACACACCAAGAATCCTGGGAATTGTACTTTGCAAGGAGTGAAATACAGTTCTCAAGAGTATGCAGAGAAATGCGCTTTAAATGCAGGGTGTGTTTGCAGCCCTTGCCTTCTGACCAAATGTTATGAAACACGACTATTTTTGCCGTTTCTGCGTCCTCTCCACCTGCCCTGGATTTGGAGTGGGAAGAATCCATTATTGGAAAGAGCAGGGGAGGCGTGGAAGGAAAGAGAACGGGTGACTTACTGGGCCAGGAGAGATGCAAGGCAGCCATACACTGAGGGAGTATACATGTTTCCATTGCGAGCAGAGAGGAAGAGAGAGGGCTGCGTCTTCTGGCGGAACAGCTCCTGGCTAGCCTTCTGGAAAGCTCTGTCCACCTCCTTGCTGGAGTAGGTTTCTTCCAACTTCACGTTACTAAAAGGGAAGGTGGGCAGAATATCCTGTGGAATATCCTGTGGAATATCCTTTTCTTGTGTGTGGACGTGCTCTCATACACAGAGTCATGGGGGTGCACTGAGCTTTCTCTGCTCAGCTTAATTTCCCTAAGAACATTTTAATAAATTAACATTTTAAAAGAGCCTAAAACTTTCTCCATAGAGGTAGAGGTGGCAAGTTCAACTAAATTCAAAGCTGGCAGAGAAATAAACGTTTTCTGGAGTTGTTCTCCTAGCGTTGCTGGAGGCAGAAGCCTTTCTTGCTCCCCCCCAAGACATAAAGCATTTTTTAAATATCACTTGACTTTCAGTTGCTTCAGAGGCTGGCTCAGGTTAATTATTAGTTTTACAGGGTTAATTATTAATATTGGGTTTTGCCTTTTGTTCCCTGTTTTCACTCTTTGAGAAAAGTAATTTATAAATATCTAAACAGATAAAACAGATAAATAAGCTTTGGAAAATATGAAGGAAGTTGAGGGTTGTAATATGTGCCCTGAAGGCTTTGCTGCTGGCCGATGGGCGGCTTCACATGGGAAGATCAGCAAAAGACAAGACTCTCTGGCCCAGCAGCTGGCAGGTGAGTTTGACAATGGGTGAATGCAAGCTAATGGAGATAAAGGGACTTCAGGTGAATCTCAAGTCAGCGATGAGAGCTAAGGGTTATCATCACTAAAAGAAAAGAATGCTAAGTCCCGTCTAAGTCCCAAGGCAGGTGTGAGCAGATGACTTGCAAGGTCTACTTTGTTTTCCTGGAAGCGCAAGGTCAGCCAACCATAGGGGGGGGGGAGAGAGGCAGGGGAGGCCAGATCCAGACACCAAACCCTCTCTCAGAGGACAGAGCCACTGATCTACCATGAGGCATGAGATGCATCCAAGGACAACCTGCATACACAAGTACATCTGAGTTACTTCAGATGAGAAAGTCTAATCGCCTGATTGTAATGGGAAGAGGGGCTTTCGTTTTTATATTGGAGCTAGTCCACTGTAGGTCATTCAGGGATCTACTAGAACTAGATCCATCTTCTGCCCATCCCTGTCCTGAAGAACTTCTAAGAACAAGTTTGCCCCCTGTCCCACTATCTTCTCCAGTTCTTGGGTGATGTCTTTAGAACTTGCCCATACAAAGCCCCTAGTAAAGGAAGCTACACTCTTTTGAATGCTGTTAGGAAAAATATTCACCACTCTGTAGATTCCAACATATTCTCCTCCCACTAAGGAGCCTTCCCAACCTGCTTCCCTCCCGACGTGTCAGGTTACAGCTCTCCTTGGCTCACAGTCGATGAGCATCTGGGGGGGGCACCAGGTTGGGGAAAGCTGCCCTACAGCTTGTGACTCCTTCCCTGTTCTTCCTCTGGCCCTTGGTCCTTCCTGGACAAGGGACCCTCAGAGTCTCCACTGACCCAAAGTCCTTCAGCCCCTTGTAGACGCCACTCTCGACATCAGGGTTGCGGGAGGCCAGGAAGTCGTTCAGCACCACCCGCGCCAGAGACTTCTGCACCAGCTTGCAGAAAGGTGTGTGGAAGATCATGAACTGGAAGTCTTCGAGGGTGCACTGCTTCGAGATCCCAGCTGCCTCGGGGGTAGAAGAAAGTGTCAGAGAGATGGAGTCCCCCCCCCTGCAACTGCACCCAGGAAACGAGAAGTGCAATGGAGACACACCACCTGCTCAGCCCTAGCATGCAAGGTGTTACCCCCCCCCCCAATAGCTAGCACAGGTGCCTGCTTTTCATAGTGTTCACACGATCCTCCCAGTGCCAACCCACACACTCCCACCCCCAACCTCAGTTAGGATTCTCCTGATCTGCTGATAATGTTTGTGTGTGGGGGGGGGAGGTATGTGAACCACCCTGAGATTATTCATCTTTGGATGAAAGGCAGAATATACATTTAATAAATTATCACCATAATCAAATTGCAAGTTACCCAACTGTGGAGGTACAGAAGCATTTCTGGATGTTCTGGGGACCTTTTGCTTTGGGTTAAAAAAAAAAAGAGGCAGGGGATGTTTTCCTGGGGGCCACGACCACCTATCTCCTCACCCCTTACTTCTGTGGGCAAAGTACTCCTTTGGGGTACTTTGGGGCTGTGGGGGAACACTAGGTGTGACACACAGCTCCCCCCCCCCAACCCACTCTTTTGTGCATGTTCCTATGTATTGGAAAACTCACAATGGACCTTATGTTTCTGGACCTCAGGGAGGGGGGGGGACAACCAACCTCAATGTGAAGAGAACTTCCCACTTGTGTGGACAGGAAAGATGGAGCCCAAAGGGGGACCCCTACCAGGTGGGGTTTCTCCCTCAACATCTTGGCTGTTGGCTAGCTGAGAGGGAGGCTGGGAGGTTGGCATTTGAGGCACTCTGACCTCCTTGCCGCCTGGCCCCCTCCTGCAACCTAAGCGGAGCAGCTCCTCCCCAGGCAGCAAAGCCCTTCTGGACAAGGTTCAACCAAAAGCAGTCGGGTGCAAATGAACGTACGGAGAAGCACGCATGGACAATTGAGATCTGCATGATCCATGTGCGCATTCATGCTCTGGTGCACCCACAGCCAGGAAGGAAGGCATGGCTGACTGTTCTCCCAGCCACACTGACCTTTCTGCCACTGGCTCTCGATCTTCTTGCGGTATGTGGCATAGCACCGATCCAAGGCTCGAAAGTAGCACTGGATGGAGAGCTGTCCATCCACCACAGGATACTCTGAAGCCAAGTCCGGCTTATAGAAGTCATAGACATGTTCCATGTGGGTCCCACGAAGACCTTGGCAGGAAAAAGTCACAGGTGAGCTTGCATGGTGCAGCACATTTGCAAAGCTAAGCAGGGTCCGGCATGGCTCCAGATTGGATGGGAGACCACATGAAGAGATTCTTGCATTGCAGGGAGTTGGACTAGATGATTCTTGGGTGAACCTTCCAACTCGACTATTCTATGACATCCCAGTATTAACAATGGCAACAAAGGGAATAATCCTCCAGTTATTAACCATTGCACTTGAGGTAAAACCCACAGATACCCCTAATAACTTTTTCTTGGTGTGACTGGTACATTTCCTGGTTGACACACCTGGTTTATGCTTCCAAGCTATGCATCTTTCTCCCAGGTTCCATTTCAGTGGCATCACCTTGTTTAGGAGCAAAGATGCAAAAGTGTGTGACTCTAAGGAGAGAGGGAATCTACTGGGGGAGTGCAAAAGATGCTAAAGAAAAATTCTACCCTGAGCCAACACTAGTGTTGCCCAGACACTGACGCCTATGTCCAAAAGAAAAGAAACCTCTCTCTCTCTCTCTCTCTCTCTCTCTCTCTCTCTCTCTCTCTCTCTCTCTCTCTCTCTCTCCTTTTTTAGCTCGGGGAGCTCTGAATCTCTGGCAGCTACTCTAAGAGCATACTTCAGGCATAATATTATCCTCCCTGGAAAGCCTGCCTGCCCCTCTGGGTGCAGAAAAGGAGGAGCAACCCCCCCCCCCTCATTTGCAGCTTTCCACATGAATTCCTGAAAACTCTGAGAGAGAGGACGCATTTGACTATTTTGGCAGAGATGTGCTGCTTTCCCACCAGCAAGAGCCCACCACAATGGACTTGTTCATGCAGGTTTAATCAGTTTGCATAGAGGGGCTTATGAAGCCTGGCAGAAGTCCATCTTTGACTGCCCTGGTTCTCGTCTACATTTGTACTCATGCAAATCCACAGATTGGGCGTCATGTCCCACTTGTTTGGTGCTGCGTGGATGTAGTCAGGATTTATGTTTGAGGGGGGCAGGATTTATGTTAGCGGGGGGAGAACCCAGTCATCTGTGATGCAATTGGTCAGTTAGTTAAGCATTTTTATGTACTATTTTCTTGGTTGGGACACAGGCAGTGTTGAATGTGTCAGCCACCCAGTCTGCCCTCTTGCAGCAGGAGGGGTGGTGTTGCACGCTTCCCCCCCCCCCCATCCCGTCCTCCCTTTTCACAGTATTTTTATTTTAATGGCATGGTTTCACCTGTGACCACGGCACCTGCTTAAGCCAATGCAGAAGAATCTAATGGCTGGCTTGTCGGGTTAGGGATGAAACCCCTCACTATGCAAAGCAACCTTTTTAGACCTACTCACCTCTCTCCAAAGCCAGTGGAGCATCTGGTCCGACCAGCATGGCTACGGCTCCAGCACCACCTGTTGGCCGCGCATTCCCGGTGGCATAAACAGCAATATCGCCACAAACCACCAAGGCATAGCGTCCTGGCATGGGAAGAGCATCACCAAAGTGTCAGAGCTGATGGCGGACGAGGAAGGCAGAAAAAGCTCTTCCTGGTCTGCATCATAAAAACGCCTCAGTGTTTCACTTGCAGGTGTGAGCTGCAATACAGTAACAGCTGGTTCTGAATCTCTGCCTGTCTGTCTGTCACTTCACACAGTCAGAGCAGGGGAAAAAGACAAATCCCTCCCCCTACCAGCTTACAGGTTGGGTGTTGGTTTACAGTATAACTATGACAATAGCGAGCCAAGAGAAGTACCGGTAGTTAAAAAGAAGCAAAAGATTGACAGGCTGGATAGGTGCTAATGTAGTCCTGTTGCTGGCATCCGTCTGCCTCAAGAGACAATGGAGTGTGCCTCTGGGACTGAAGGCAAACCACTGAATTAGCAGCACCCAAGGGACCTGCCAGGGGTGCAAGCCAGGAGACCTCAGGGCCCCCCTGATGTGGCCCAAAGGAAAGCAGAGCAAGATGTTTGGCACCAGCTCAGGTGCAGGAGTTTTCAGGAGGAGGCATACAAGGCACCATCCAACTGCCTTAGGGACTCCACTCTGGATTTGTGTAGGGTTGAATCCTTAGCCTTTTCTTCTCCCAAAGATGTTCTGCAAGACAGCGGAGGTTTAGGATCAGAGTTTTCCTTATCCTAGATGGGCTCCCTTTCCAGGTGGTCGAGCCCCATCTGCTTCCCACTTCCTCTACAGGAACTGCCTTCTTGACTGTTGGACCCACTCTTGGTCACTTCTGCTCAATCCACCAGAGCCTGTCTGGGGAATTCTGTACCTCACAAAGGGTTTAAGACCATCGGCTTTCCTCACCTGGTTTAGTCAGCCAGTCAAAGCCATTCCCAAGTGTGGCTGCTGCCACATGCAGACTCCTTTTAGGAGCTGCAGGTGGAAGCATGGGCTGAATTTTAGCTCAGGTTGAGGATTAATGCCAAGTCAAATGTTTCCTAATACTGTATAGGGGCTTCTCCAGGGAAGCTTAGGGAGAAATAACACATGACAGTGATGTGTAGTGCCCTCCCTGGAGATGATGATGATGATGATTTAAAATGTGGTTGTGGATACTTCTGTTTGTCTTGGAAGATCCTTGCAGGGAAGAGGGACTTTTCAATCTTACATAGTGGAAAATGCACCTGTTGCAGCAAAATTCAGCAGAAGAAATGTGGGACTGAAAAGGGTTTCAAAATTCCTCCTCTCACAGGGCAGTGCTGCTCTCCTTTGACTCACAACAGCAGGCAAAAGGCAGGACCAGGGAAGGAGATGGAGGGAGAAGCCATGGCTGCCTGATCTCTCACAGCATTGGTGACTGGAGGGTGGCTGGGGGTTTCAGAGGACACCGGCAACAGCAGCAAGTACTGTACATCCCTCCCCCAGCTGATGTTGAGAGCTGGAGAGGTGAGATGGAAAGGTGGAGACTTTCAAAAAGCACAGAATAAGCCCCTGGCTGAGACCAAAGTCCAAGATTCTATCCATGGTTACACATTTACTTTCACCGTTATCAGATTCCAAGATCTGTGGAAGATTATTACTCTTCTGTCTATTGATATCTGCAATTAAGAGCAGTCTTCCAAATATAATTACTAAAATTCCTAAATTGGATAGTTGGTGTGAATCTGCCATAAAGTCATTCCCTAAACGTGTTTACTCAGAAGTTAGTCCTAGAGAATCCAAACAAATTTCCTGCTTCGGATCGAAGCCTGAGGTCCAAACCAGATGTGATATGAGAGAAATGGGTACCCGCGCGCATGGGGCAAATAGAAGCTTTTAGGTGGGGGGTAATTCAAATTGCGGAGAAAGGCCTGGGGAGGAAAGTGTTAATCACCTCCCCTTAGTACTGCAGTCCTGATCCGAAATAGCACCTTACAGCTGAATTAAGAAGCGCATACACACTGTACGTAGGCAATCCCATGTAAAGATCTCACACATCTAGTTTGGCCCTGAGGACTGAAAAAGAACATGGCCAGCAGAGACCATGCCGGATACTACAAAGCAAAGGTATACTACAAAGATACTACAAATATGAAACAGGAGAGCCGTCAGTCCTTATTAACCTACTCATACTCTCCCAAAATGCTTTAACTATTTTTCCAATAAAATGCACAGCAAAACAGGTATTATTGTTTTCTGCTAAGCCAAAAACACACAGGTTTCTTTGAAAAAAGTAAGTTTCTAGGTAGAAGAGTTTTGCAAGCAGCAATGATGAAATGGTGAACCCACCACCTCTCTCCTTAGGCCTGTTAGGCATAGAACAGCCCCCCAGAAAAGAATTATTCTGGACTTGAGGAAAACACAGCTGCCTTCCCAACAGCCAGAGGCTTCCAAGGATCTCCTAAGTGGAGCATGAAGACAATGGACTTCCCCTCTTGCTTGTCCCTAGAATCTGGTGTTCAGATGCATCTGAAGATAATCTCTGAACATGGACATTGCATTTCATGTGGGAACGTAAGAAAAACTTGCTGCAGTGGCAGACGTTGGGATCTCCTAAACTTCAGTGCCTGCCTCTCATGCTCTATTCCTAAACCAGCAAAGCTGAGGTTCTGTGCCCAGTGGGACCAAATTGGTTGCATTCCCCTAAATCCGCCTCTGGCCCCCTTGCCCAGCCTCCTCTTCTCACACAGCTGCCCCGATGCCTGTGGGAAACCAGGGAGCAGAACCAGAGCACAAGCAGCCCTCTCCCTCCCAGGGTCTCCAGCAACATGTCATTGATGACAGTGAATTTGTGGTGGATTTATACTGGACCATCCATCATTCTGCTTTATTGGTTGCTCTGGGGTGCTTCCCCAAACATTGCTGCCTCATTGCCACCTGGAGGGAGCCCTCTAGTACAACAGAGCAACAAAAGACGGACAAAAGAAACAAACAAATCCTAGAACATTTGTGGGATGAAAGGTTTGAGGGCTTCATCATGACATTATGGGATTTGTACCAATTGGAGACAAAGCAGGAAGACTACCCAACAAATATTTTGCAGGCGCAAACAGTATCAAGAGTAGGATTGTGTATAACCGTCCCAAGCACAAACAATATGAGAACATTGCTGTTTCCTTTTTGTAAACCACTTTGAGGTTGGTTTGCTTTTACTACCAAGCGGTATGCAAATTTTAATAAACACATGATCACAAATGCACAATAAAGAGGGCTGAAGGCACATGTTCATGATGCCTTGTGTGAAGAAGCCTCTTCCTTTTGCCTGTTCTGCTTCTTCTGCCAGTCAATGGACTAGCAGGTGGGAAGAAGCATCCAGGAAGCGCCTCAATCAATGGAAATGTATGACTAAGGATGGGAGACCAGACTATGGCCTTGGAGGTCTTTCTTGAGTGGGGACATGCCCCACTTGGCCCAAGAGAGGAGCCTCCCTTGATCATAGGTTTACAGCAGTGGAGGCTTAATTTTCTAATAAAATCCCTAGTAAAGAACTGGTCTTTTCCATCACTACAAAAAACTGAGCTTCTCACCCTGGTCCCTACCAGTTCACATCCTGTCTTGGGACCTCCATTGTGTTAACATTGCCCAACTCTGCTGCATTAAATCAGTTATGAGCCCATAAAGGGACCTGTTCCATTTCCTCTAAGTTTACTCATAAACCTTTCAGGAGGAACTTCGTCAAAAGCTGAGCATGGGAGCGGGAGAACACATCTCCTCCCATATCTGCAAGGATTGAGAAAATTTGGTCCATTGTAACTATGATTAAGCTGACTTATTGTAGATACACATATAAGTAAGCCTAACACGTTTATGGGGAAATGGCTATTTTTGGAAATGTTTTGGAACAAATTCAGTGATAACGTCCAACCTTATGCTGCTTTCAACCTGCTGTTGTGCTCTTTATCTTCGATTCATTTTGTTTGTTAATTTAAAAAATTATAAACAAAAACAAAAAACATAGTTTTTGTGACCTTCCAAATATTTAATGTCTACAAGAACATCATTACTTACATGTTTATTGACACTCTCAAAGTATAATTCTTTCCTTACAACCCGAAAGGCAGGACTTCTCTTTGCAGAAACTATAATAATAATCCTATTATATGCTTCCAAAATTTATACAGATAATTGCCTGGCTCTCTCGGGTCTCTATCTCTCTTTAAATTGCTTTCCTTCCAAATCTCTGGTCAGGAGACATATTTTTGTTAGAAGGCCGATGACTCCACATGTGAGACTGAAACACTCAGCTTGAACAATCCGCAACTCTCTCATTCAGCTGTCTCTGGGAAGACTCTGCAATATGGAGGAGGAGGAGGAGGAGGGTTGCATCTCTGCAGTTGGCATTCAGAGGCAAACACTCACTGCACTGTTCCTTTCCTGTATGCTTGTGACAGAACTTAGCAACTAGATTCTTCTGTACTGCTAGAAACAATGGCCTTGTGTCCTCTTGAGGTTTGTCTGTCAAATAACTTTTTTTAGACAGGGAGCAGTTTTAACCGCTTTATTCCCATCTAGCAGGTTGGCCACCTCGCAGACCAGCTCTGATAGGTGGGAGGGCATACCTGGCATCAGGTGTAGGGTAGGCGTGGCTTGGTCAAAATGGCCTTGCAGGCCAAATGGTGGACTAATTAGCCTGATGGGCTGGAAGCCCCCCATCCCTGGAGAAGAGAAGGTTAAGGGGTGATATGATAGCCATGTTCAAATATATAAAAGGATGTCATATAGAGGAGGGAGAAAGGTTGTTTTCTGCTGCTCCAGAGAAGCAGACACGGAGCAATGGATTCAAATTACAAGAAAGAAGATTCCACCTAAACATTAGGAAGAACTTCCTGACAGTAAGAGCTGTTTGACAGTGGAATTTGCTGCCAAGGAGTGTGGTGGAGTCTCCTTCTTTGGAGGTCTTTAAGCGGAGGCTTGACAGCCATATGTCAGGAATGCTTTGATGGTGTTTCCTGCTTGGCAGGGGGTTGGACTGGATGGCCCTTGTGGTCTCTTCCAACTCTATGATCCCGGCTGTAACAGGTGTTTCTCTAGCTCTTTCTCCCCACCCCCCAGCTAGCTCCCCACTGGCCCGCTTTGCTCCTTGTGTTCCTCACAGAGACTGTGGGAACTGCAGTGCCACAAGAGAATCGATAGAGAGTCTACATGGCACCCACCGAATTCCTTCTCCTCCAGGAGCACAAAAGTGAACCGCCACAAGCTTTCTTTAACGTGAGGAGAATGGGCAGCCCCGATGTCTCCTGGTGGCAGAAGTATAAAATTGCAAAATGCTACCCTGTAGCAAAAAAAATGGGACAAAACCTGTCTGAGAAAGTCACTTAGGCACAGGGTGGGACGTCTTGCCCAAATGCCCATAGAGGCAAGTGGCGCAGGGAGCCAGGGTGCCAAGTTCGCGCCCAGTTCTGGAGGGCGCCCGGGAAGAGGCAGAGGCTGGGCGAGGCGCCCTCGGCCACCGCGCTGAAGCAGCGCCATGCCCGGAGCCTCCGTCTCTTCCCTGCTGGAGGAGCCGCCCTCCAGCCGCTGCCTGCCTCCTCCAGCCCCGCAAAGCTGGGAAGGGGGGGGGCAGGGCGCCGGAGGAGGCTTAAGACAGCTCTGCTTGGCGCTCAGCAACACCAAGGTAGAGGCTGGAGATGAGCCCGGTGGCCGCCTAAGGTTGCAGCAGCGGTAGCAGCAGGAGGAGAAGCGGTGGCGGCCGTGGCGACCTTGCCACCCACTCCTGGCCGCTCACTGCCTCCCGCACGCAGCCTTCTTCCCTTCGCACGTGGCAGTGGCAGCGCCTCCTCTGCGGCTAGTGGGCCCTTTGGCCTCGCTCCTTGAGGGAGCTGCTCAGCCCGTGCGCCACTTTTGGCCTTGGCTCTCCGCTGTGGCTCTGCGAAGGATGAGGAAGGAGGAGGGTGAGTGGGAGCTATAGGGCAGCGCCAGCCACCTCTGCAGGGAGAGAGGCATCGCAGACACCAGAGCCAGCCCTTCATTCACCCGCCGCTCTGCAAAAGCGCAGGAAAGCGAGGCAACAGGTCTGGCACCTCATGCAGTGCTGCGCAAGGCGCAGTTGCTTGAATGAAGTGCACCTGTTGTGCATGTTGCGCATGCGTCTGCAAAGCAGCACATGGCTCCGGCTTCCCGGCTTGGGGGGGGGCGGGGCACCGGAGTGATCTCTGAACCACAGCACTGGATACAGTGGTACCTCGGTTTATGAACACAATTGGTTCCACTTACCATCCCAGGAGCTGGACTCAATCCAGTCAGCTGCGTTGAAGAGGGAGGCTGTTCCTCCATAGCAGGCATTGGTGGTGTCGATGCCTTCAACATCTGTGTTTCCTGAATCTTCAAAGAGCTGCATCAGAACTGTCTTGACAGCTTTGGATTTGTCAATGATGGTCTCTGTGCCAACCTCCAGTCGGCCGATGGACTCCCAGGGCAGGCGGCTTCGCTCTACCAGACGCTGCACGACTGTCAGGCACAAGGAGTTGATGTCCTCGTGGGCCGCACAGAAGCCCATCTGCTTCTGCCCCAGGCCCACGGTGTATTTCCCAGCCTCCACCCCATCATACTTCTCCAGCTCAACCTGGTCCACATACTGGGAAGGGAAGTACACCTCCAGAGCAAGGATGCCCACGTCATTGGGCCAGGAGGAGGAGGAGGAGGGATTTGCCTGGTGATGCACAGAGCCTTTGGAGAAACTGCAAGGCAAGCAGAGAGAAGAGTTTCCTTACAGTTTACAAAGGAAGAGGATCTCTGGCTGCTCAGACAAGATGCATGTAACCCCATGGCGTTGCTTTCCTCAGAACTGTCTCCATGGTAAACCATCACAAAGCAGCTGCTTTGACCTCTTGGCAGAGGTTCAAAAGGGATCATTTGCCAGGGGGTTGGATTTATACCCTGGGCCCCGAGTAGTGCATCTCCTTCCGACTGAGCCCCCTCCCTAGCTCTGCTTACAATTGCAGCCTAGTGAGCAGTGCTTCTCAAACTTTTTTCTCTGGGCCACACTTTCAGAATAAAAATTTGCTCATGCCACACCATTTTTTTTAATTGATAAGAAAGAAAAGCATTGGAAAACAAAAAGAAACAACTCCTATTTTATCATATGATCATGGGGCATCCAGAAAGCATAAAACATTGCAGCTACATAAGCTCCCTACAGGGAGCCAGCCCCCATCATCCTGACGTCAAGCACAGAGAGCAGCAGTGGGTCTGAAGCAGCCAGAGGAAGAGACTCAGAGGGGGAGAGAAATCAGAGGGAGGAACAATGGGAAAGCTCGGGGGGGGGGCGGAGGGATGCAGGCAGACGCTTAGGGATGCTGCAGAGCCAGGGAATCGACTGCTGAGGGAGGAAACTGAAAGGGCATCGCTCCTTCCAGTGCCAGAAATGAGGAGAGCACCACAACGCAGGTCAAGGGGGCGGCGTTTTGGGGTGCCCAGACTACTTTGCTGGCGTAGGAACAGACGTATGCCATTGCCGGATTCTGATTCGGAATGAGAGGTCATGTTTTAAGCTGTCTCTACACTGTAAATAAATAGCACAATAAACTTCTTTGAATACAAACTGGACTCAGGTGGAGTTGTAGCCATGACGACCCTCTGACGTTCCCAAAATTGATTGTTCTTCAATCACCCTTGGCCTCCTCTCCTGCCACACCCTCTGAAAACCAATGCTATGGAGAGCCACTAACATCCTGCTCCTAGGTGACTTATCAGAAGGCCTTCTCCATGGCGACAGTCAGCTCTGGAACTCTTTCTGCTGTGAAATTTAGACACCAGCTCAAAACATTTTGGTTAAATTTGTTCATCATTCTTCAAAACTTCCTGCATTTCTATTTTTACGTTTTATTGTACCGTTCTTCTGAGAAAGGCTCCTGTAGGATTCTCTGGCCGTCTTTCCAGAGGCAGGTAAAAACCTTTGAGAAGTTCTGAGAAGAAGCATCTCTGTTTTTTGCTTCTGTATTGTTTTAGTTCCTGCTTTGTTGTTGCTACTATTGTTTTTATTATGTACATCCCACTTTTCCTCCAAGGAGCTCAAGGTGGTACAGATGGTTCTTCCCCGCCCATTTTATTAGCACAACAACCTTGTGAGGTGACTTGGGTTGAGTGTGACTGGCCTAAGGTCACCCAGTGGTTGGGATTTGAACCCTGATCTCCCAGGCCCTAGTCCAATGGTCTAACCACTGCACCACACTGGCTTTCATTCTTCTTTCTGTAACGAGTGCATTATGTAATTTCTATTGCTGTTGCTTTTATTTCCCCCCCAGAAATATTTTAAGATTTTAAAAATGAGAAGAGATGTGACCTTCTGCCACCCCCACCCCCCTTTGAGCAATGGCTTTGCACCTTGGTTTGAGCTGTGATGCCCCTTAACATTGTCACCTCTGCAGGACTTGGACCTGGGCCGGCTGCCTTCTGATAAACATTCTTATTCCTTTGCCTCCTCATGGACCTCCTTACCATCCCATATCCTAACCCTAAAATCAAGAGATTCCTGTGTTATGATCTCACCCGCACACTGACTCTTATCAGGAGGTTAATGTTTAATTGAAAGGCCTTTGATTAAGCTGATGGAAGGTCAACATTTCTGGACACAGCTCAGTTCAGGTCCAAAGGGCAAATGTATTTTTTCAAACTAGATTTGTATTCTTGCCCCTTAACAAACCCCATTCTCAATTCATATTTTAAAAGATCCGCCCCCGTTTTTGTGCCAAATTGGTTTATCCTGCTCTTGGTTTTATCATAGGAAACTAATCTAAGCAATTTGTCCAGGCTTTAATGCGTTTTATTAACTTTTTTGGTAGCTAATTTGAGTTTATTTTATAAAGGAGGGCATAATAAAATTTAATGATTGGTCAAGCAAGCAAACAAGCAAGCAAGCAAACAAACAAACATGTTCTCTGCTTCTCCTGCTAGTGGCTTCACTTTGTCACTCCACTTCCCCCCATCACTCAGTGCCTAGTCTAAGGTCAGTTTGTATGTAGAACGTTTCCTCCCTTAAGGGATTTGTGTGCAGGAGGGAATACAGGATCACAGTGTTGTGAAGGAAGCCCAAGTCCACCCATGGATTCTGCAGTCAGGATCTTGGAGCAGCAGCAGCAGCAGGAACTTTGCCTCCTACTTGTGGATTCTGCCTGCAAAACACTTCTGTGAAAATGTTTGCTGGATACAGGCCATTGGTGCAGCTAGAATATGGGAAATGCAGCCAGGAATCAACATTCCTCTTTTTGTCATGTAGAAAGATTTTCCTGAGTGCTTTTCACGTGCATTTGGAGGTGTGGTACCCTTCTCCTGTGGTTAAGGCATCCCTAGAGTGAAGTGCTGCTGACCAGGGGGCACAAAACTGCTTTGGGGCTTGGCATTCATATGGGACATAGCCTGGAAAAATGTGGCTAAGAATAACAGCTTTGTCCTGCACTTGCACTGAAATGGCCCAAATCCCCCAGGCACCCCTTGAGCTATTGGTTCCTTTGTCCTGACAGCCTCCAGGTATGAAAATCCACAAAGGCTCTCCCAAAAGTTGGAAGGGAACCGGTGGTAATTGTTTTGGAAGGTGTGACATACAAAGAAAAGAAAAAAGAACTGGTATGGTTGTTGTACAGAATGGCCTGTTTCAGAATGGCCTGTTTTCCATTTTCAAGGAGGATGCAGGTGAGTCTAGAGAAAATGTAAACCTGCTGCCCTTTGTTAACTCCTGCATTCCTTAGAGCAGCATTATTTTGTCAAAGCTTTCTAGGCAGATCATTTATATATTTAAAAACTTGTGCGAAATGTCCTGTTTACACAGACTGAGGTTGTCAAGGCTGCCCCCTCCCCCCTCCGGCCCCCTTACCTGTTTTGCTGCACCATTGCTGGTAAATGGACTCGCCCCCGGGGCCTTTGCAATGTCCGTTTCATCTGCCAGCAGCGCTTTGTGTTGCTGAAAAGCCGGAACATTTTCACAGGCTGGCTGGAGAGTCAAGCTAAGTTGGGGAGTGAATTCCTCGCAAACCCCACTGGCTTTTAAAGAGATCCCCTGAGCCCCCACGGCAAAGCCCAACTAAGTCCCTCCCCACCCTTATCAAAGAAGCCAGTGGGATGTACTGCACTATTTCCCAACAAAAGGTCATAGCACATTGACAGATCTAACAGGCTCGAACACCTTTTTTTGCAGCGTTCGTCCTGGGGATTCCTTACTTTGAAGACCCTAGTCATCTCTAAGCCCTGAGCCTTGCTGCCCTCAGGGGTTCCCATCCCAAGAAAGAGCCCTTCAGCTTCATCCTGTCCCTTTCCACCATGGAGCTCTAAGCCGCTGCAAGAGACAAAATGCTCACTTTCTATACGGCATTCTTGCCAGTCAGGCAAATAGCACTAAGACAGCGGTATTTAGATCAAGAAAATGCCAGGGAGGAAAGGGTTAACAAAAGTCTCCTCCTCACATAATGTAAGAACATAAGAAAAGGCTGGCAGGCGGATCAGGCCAATGGCCCACCTAGTCCAGCGTCTTGTTCTCACCCTGGCTGAACAAATGCACACAGGAAGCCCCAAGCAAGAGCTCTTTCCCTCCTGTGGCTTTTATTTCTTAAACTAGTGTCATTCAGCCCGTTCAGTAAACGGGCGCTAGAACATGTGAGGAGTGGCGGGGCTGCGGCCTTCCCTCCCTCTCTGTGCTCGGCTGCTGCGTCTGGGAGAAGGGGAGGCAGCCTTCTGAAGCCCGCTTCCTCCCGAGTAGACCTGCCCAGTGGGGTGGGCCGCCAGCCACGACCGAGCGAGGGGGACTCCGGCTCCCCGCCTCCCTCCTCCACCGTGCGGAGCCCTCTTTCCTTCTTTGCGTTTTTTCTTCCCGCCTTTCCCCTCTGAGGCAAAGGCTCCCCTCACGTGAGGCGGGGCTCCTGCCTGGCAGTGCTGGAGCTCCCTGCAGCCGCAATGGCAGCGCCGGCGCTTGAGGGAGCCAGCCGAGAAAAGAGAGGCGGAGGTGTGGGCGAAAGAGCAGCAAACTCTTCCTGCCGCAACGGCTGCTAACGTGGGTGGGCGGGGAAGGAGGGAGGCGGTGGTGGGCATGTGAGGCTTGGCACGGCGGGACCCGGCCGGGGAGCCTCGGCGAGAGCCAGTTGCCATGAGAGTGTCCTGGGCGCGTGAGCAACTGTCTCTGCATCCAATCCCTGTGTCCGTGGGGCATATGCGCAGTAGCGCGGACACAGGGACACAGGGACTGGATGCAGAGACACTTGCATCTTATTATATAGGATTCCTATACCGCCCTTCATTCAAGGGTCACAAGGCAGTTTTCAATAGAGAACCATGAAAATAATAATAACAAAATGCCCCCCACCCCACAACAGTTTAAAAGGCCAAAGGTTGATTAATCAACCCAAGGTTTCCGGCAACTTGGATTCAGAAGCCTTGCTACCTCCAGCTTGGGAGGCAGAAGAGAGTCCGTTGTTGTGGCTGCTGGCCATCGATCCCCCTCTCCTCCTCTTTTAAGGCCATCACTGCCTCCTGGGGGAGCATCCCATCTTTAACTATGTGCTGCATGGAGTCCTTTCTTTGATCTGTTTCTGCAACAGCAATGCTTATGCTGGGGTTTCAGCCATGCCTAGGTTTGCAAAATAAAAATGCTTTTCATTCAACTGCCATTTCTAGCTTTAAAAATATAGGCGCCCTCTGACAATGGTCGCCTGTGAGGGCTAAAAGGCTGCTGGCTTGGCTAGGGTCCAGAGCCCCTCAAACCAAGGGAGGGGGCAGAATAGGCTACTCTGCACAGCTGCCCCTTGGGATGGGGCTGGACTCCAGCTCCCAGGAGCCTCAAGCAGCATGGCCAGAGGGCAGAAGCTGAGGAGGCACAAGTTGCCCCCCCCCCTGCAGGCTCTGAGGACACCCAAGTCCAACTCCACCAGCAAGTCCTGTGTCTAGGAGTTCAGAAGCAGCAGAACATTGGGTTGTCCATGGATGGTTTCATTGAGAGGATGAAGGCATCAAGAAAGGAGGTGGCGCCATTTTCTTTTAACACACATTTAAGGAACAGGGTCCAGTTGAATGCAGATTTCAAAGCAGTGGCCCAGCGGGGGGGGGGGAGGAGGAGGAGAACAAGGAGCTGCTCTGCTTCAGAGGCGGCCCTGGCAATTCAGGGCAAAGGCCACACAGGAATGCAGGCAAGAGGTCAAGGCAGCAGACAAACACTGTTGAAACGGCTGAGTAGCATGTGAGTCTGAGGGATCAGAATGAGAGGAAGTTGCTAAGAATCCCAGATGAGGGCTCTCACCCGCTGGCTGCCAGTCAGAGCAACAAGGGTGAGGAAACACTGCAGGGCAGGGGGTCAGGTGGCCACACGCCACCCCGGCAGGATTAGTCGGCTGCCTTTCTCGAGGCAGATTCGCAGACTGATCTTGCTCAAGAGGGCAACTGATTCCAGATCCTTCTGGTTTGGCCCCCTTGCTCCTTTGTTTGGCAGGGACTTTAGACTCAGTCCCTGATGGACTCTACCAGAAGCCTTCCTGGAGCAGATCCAAAGTTAATCTCGCCCGGCATCCCATCTCCCACAGTGGCCCATCCGGACACCCCTGTGAAGGCTGGAAACTGGACTTGAGTGCAATTATGGGTTTCTTCCCTTCAGAGGCATCCAAGCTCCAATATTGTGGCCATCGTGACTGGTAGCCACCCATTACTTTATGAGTTTGGCTGATGTCCTTTTAAACATTGCCAGCTGTCCCATCCCATGTGAAGAAGGGCCTCCTTTGGTCTCTGCTGAATCTCCCACCTCTCAGGTTCATTTGATGACACACACTCCCCACCAAGTATTATGCAAGAGGGAGCAACTGTTCCAGTGTGGTGTAGTGGTTAAGAGTGGTAGACTCATAATCTGGTGAACTGGGTTCGAGTCTCCGCTTCTCTACATGCAGCTGCTGAAGTCTCTCAGCCCCACTCACCTCACAGAGTGTTTGTTGTGGGAGAGGAAGGGAAAGGAGAATGTTAGCCACTTTGAGACTCCTTCAGGTAGTGATAAAGTGGGATATCAAATCCAAACTCTTCCTTGACTCTTTCTCCGTTCCATGAATAATTCTATAAATCTGTATCATGTCTGCCCCAAACTTAAAAGTCCCAAATATTATAAGCTTTCACTTATTTGCATAAATATTTATATGCCAATTTATATGTATACAGTTGTACCTGTTGGGAGATTCATTCCCCATGTGCAGTCATAGGTTTGTTGTGTATCATACGACTGTATATGTTTTCATTCCACAGAGTGGATGTGACGTAGGCAGGATGTTTGTCTTAGTGTGTTCCTAAGTGGGACTGTTGTTCCTTTGTTCTTTCTCTTTGCTGCCTGTGGTGCTAGAGAGAGGGAGTCATGATGAAGAGCTCCGAGTATGTTTATATGTAAATAAAGTGGTTTAGCCAAATGCTGTGCTACTGAGTCTGTCACGCGACTGCGCAAGCCTCTGCGGATCCCTAAAGTGTGCTGGTGCTTCATCACAACAGTCACTGTGATGTTTGGGCTGAAGAACGCTCAAGAAGCTCCCGAATGATCTCCCAGGAGGGAGGGAACATGCCAGTTGGGTATGTGTCTCTGCCATGGCCTTACTCACGAGTAGGCACCCTCCTGGACATGCTGACAGTACCCTGGATCCCGAATGCCTTGCAAGTTGAACATTTTGGCTCCCGAACACTGCAAACCTGGAAGTGAGTGTCCCGGTTTGCAAACGTTCTTTGGAACCTGAATGTTCAACACGACTTCTGCTGCTTCTGATTGAGTGCAGGAAGCTCCTGCAGCCAATCAGAAGCCGCGCCTTGATTTCCAAATGTTTTGGAAGTCCAACGAACTTCCGGAATGGATTCTGTTCGACTTCCAAGGTACCACTGTAGATGCAAATGAATAATGAAATATATCTCACCATAGTGGAGAAAACTATGGCCAGGTTCCTACCCTCATCTGGTCGTCTTTGCTTTGGCAAGTGTAAGACAAGAGGGAAAGCTTTTTCTATGTTGTCCTGGGCTTCTTTAGTAAGATTATAGGGCCACTGACTTACCGGGGTGTGAAAGTCAGGAGCCATCCACAAGTAATAAGAACTATGGCAGAGTGAGTGTCAGCAGGTGAGCTGTTAGCCATAATTGTATTTCCATACTAGAAAAGGCTCAGCCTGTTGAATTTCTCCGTGCCGCACAGCTGTTCAAAAGTGCAAGAGGCCTGCTTTTCTCCAGCGCAACCTCTAAACCAGGCTTCCCCAAACTCGGCCCTCCAGATGTTTTGAGACTACAATTCCCATCATCCCTGACTACTGGTCTTGTTACCTAGGAATGATGGGAGCTGTAGTTCCAAAACATCTGGAGGGCCGAGTTTGGGAATGCCTGCTCTAATCCAAGCAAATTATGTTTCATGGGCTAGAGGGGGATATAATATTTAAGATATACAGCTTAAGATGTCCATGCTTAGATAAATTCAAGAGTCGCTAAAAAGCAAGCTGTACATTCTAAGATAATTTGTGGTGGTAATTTATATACAGCTCTTAATAATATGCCAGTCATCGTTTTCTTATTTTAGCAAAAAGGATTTAAGCCTCTGATATTCATATATCCATTTAAGTGTTTGTATCATCAACTCACTCCCACTTGGCCCCTTGGGGGAAGGAAAGCAGTTAACCCCCCAGACTTCCAGTCTACCGCCAGCGCTGCACGGCAACGTCTCCCTCGAGCTCCGAGGGAACGGACTTCGAGAGGGGGAGGGGACGCACCCCCTGAAAGAGCTCCAAATAGGGCTTTCTGGAGACGAAGACTTTGCAGAGCCCAAAAAAGCGACCCCTTTACTCCCCAGTAAGCCTTGAGGAGCTCCGGTGCGAGTGGGGTGTCGCGGGCCATCGAGCGCCATTGTTACCCTCTCGAAGGGAAGCTCTGAGCTGGCAGCGGAGAGCGGTGGATTGTTCCCAAGAAAAAGAAAATTTTGCTGATTTTTGACATCGTGAGTAAAAAGCTTAATTGGCTAAATAATTTTAATGAATTGGTCATGGTGGGAGACTCTAAAAACGGAAGTCGGTCTCCCACATTGATTTGCTTTGATGCAGAAACCTGACCCATAGCAGGAAAGGTGAAAGGAAGCAATCAATTTACCGGGAATTGGACTGTTAAAATGCTCCCCTGAAGCAAGCTTGGGGGAGAGAGGTCTGAACTGAGGTAAATTGCCTGCAAGACTCTTTAAGGAAGCTAAAAATTCCCCCAGGAGGCTGGATCTGGGTCCCTGGAGAGATCAGGGAATGGATTTATAATTTTGTGGTTATCAAGACTGGATTATTTCATTGCTAATTGGACTGGACTAATTTATAGAGAGATACTGAAGAGGTGCTTAAGACTGCGAATTAGAATTTGGAGCCATAATGTAATAATTAAAATGGAGTGGAATAGCCAGAACTGGACTTCAAATGGTGTCTCTTTGGAACTTTGATTCCTGCCACTTCCGGATTTGTTATCTCCTGTTTTCCCATGGGATCTGAGAAGGCAAGACCGATGGCAGACTCAACATCATCACAAGACTTAGACTGGCAGCAGATCTATTGGGAACTTTTGGACATTAAAGATGAACTGGTCAAGAATAGTTACAGGTAGGTAGCCGTGTTGGTCTGAGTCGAAGCAAAATAAAAAAATTCCTTCAGTAGCACCTTAAAGACCAACTAAGTTTATATTTTGGTATGAGCTTTCGTGTGCATGCACACTTCTTCAGATACACTAGAAACAGAAGTGTCAGACCCTATATATATACAGAGGGTGGTGGGGGTGGGTGGGAATGGGAGATGGGCTGATGGGAGTGGTAAACCTGTAGATGGCTGTTAATGGCTGCTGATGGCAGCAATTAGTCCTGGGCTGAGGTGCTAAAGAAAGCTTGATCATGCATAATGAGATAAGAATCCGATGTCTCTATTCATCCCAGGTGCTTCCATGGTTTTAAGCTTGGTAATGATTTCCAATTCAGCAACTTCTCTTTCCAGTCTGTTCCTGAAATTTCTCTGTAATAAAACAGCTGCTTTGAGATCTTGTATAGAATGTCCTGGGAGATTGAAGTGTTCTCCTACTGGTTTTTCAGTCTTATGGTTCCTGATGTCAGATTTATGTCCATTTATCCTTTGGCGTAGGGTTTGGCCTGTTTGTCCAATATAGAGAGCTGAAGGGCACCGTTGGCATTTGATGGCATACACAATGTTAGAAGATGAGCAATTAAATAGTCCTGAGATGGTATGTTGGATGTTGGACGGTATGCTCTGGAATGTGCTCTTCTGTCCAATTTGGTGATCCGAGGGCTGCTCTTCATCTTTTCTTTTGCAGCTTTGAAGCTGCTTAGAAAGGCTCAAAAGCATGAGACCTGCTACACTGTCCGGAAATGCTTCATAAATGCTCCAGGTGCACTTTCTTCATTTCATACAATTACCCAGGAAGGGACAACACATGACATACAGCGACTTCCTGGACCGTTGCAGAAGCAGTTTCAAACCATGCAGCAAGAGCCACACTTTCTAGCTGCTCTAAGCAGCTTTGACTCTGAGAAGGGAAAGGGAAAGGATGGGGAGAAGAGCCCTTGGACTACCTTGTAAGTAGTTTTTTTAAAAGTTTGTTTAGTTTTGCCACAGCCCTTCCGTGATGCAGAGGAGAGCTTTTCCCTGCTGGCACCAGAGTTGTGGAATGCCCTCTGGGCTCACCTACAAGATCAGCAGCTGCATTCTGCTGGCTCGTGAAGACAAGAGCTGTTGAGGCAAGCATTCTCGAGCTTGACCTTCCTGATCTAACTGTTTTGTTTAACTGTTTTAATTGCTCTGCTTTTTAACTGTCTTGTTTCATTTCATTGTCTATTTTAATTATGGATGCTTTGCTGGAACTGTTCCATTGTGCATTTTAATTATTTATTCATGGATTTTTATCATTTATAACTACTTAGAAGAGATTCTGGTATGTAACAACAATGGCAGCATAGTGGGATTCAGTAAACAGTAACAGGATTCAGTTCCATACTATAAAAAGTTGGTATGCTTTTCTTTAATTGCTAAATTCCCCAAAAGGAAAACAAATAAATGAGAGAGGCACCAACAAAGTCTTTATGAAAGGACACACACCTGTAACAGGGAGTAACAGGGAGTATCATCAGCTATGACCACCTTTTGAATTTGAAAACCAGCCCAACCATGATGAAACCAACCTTCATCTCATCCCTTGGTACTTGTTTTCTTGATAGGAACTATATGTGACATTTTGGAACATTAGAAATCCATCTTGACTAGGTGCATTCACTACATTGCAATTTCACCGTAATACTGGAACCCCCAATCTTTCAAGCATTTATGTACTCTTCACGGGACACCCAGCCTTCTGCAGCCTGCTGCCACTTGGCTGCCGAGGGACTCGCTGAGCAGAGCCTTCGCGGTTGCTGGGATCTAGCAGAGCTTGGTTCCCGGTTGCTGCAGAGCTGGTTCTTGTTCTCCCTACAGGAAAACAAAGAGATGCTAACTGCAGAGCTGCATTGTGACCAACTATCAATTGCTAGCGTTGCTCAAATGCATAAAATTTGCCTAAGGTTTATCTAAAACATGATATACTCTTAAGTTTGCTCTTTTTTGCTTTTATTATTTAATTTTAAATTTGAATAGTAAGTCGAATATTAAAAAGCAAGTTAACACATGTAAATAAACACAAGCTGTCAGATCAGTAGTTAACATAGCAGTCCACAGATATCACTCTTACTAGTTAACATAATGAGAGTAATTGTCTCTTGTCTTTCACTCTGTCTTACTGAGGGTCATGAACAAAACTATACTTCACCTAGTAAAGTACAGTATATGGGTAATATTCAATATCAGTCATAGAGTAGACCCAATGGAATCAATGGACTATTCTGAGTATGACCAATGTCAGATAGAACTTTGTTGTTTGAATAAGAAATTTTAAAAGCCAATTTCTTTATGGACTTGTGATGTCAGCCTTCTCTGACCCATATATTTATTAATTTCATCCTATATGCCAGATAACATGTTCTTAGTACGTACCTAAGAAGGTGGATCAGTTTCCCCACCCAATTATGGGCAAGTGGTCATATAAACTGTGGTCATTATGAAATTCTCACTGGGTGCTGCTCCCTTAAGGTAACCAAATATTATTACTAAAGGATCTTTTGGTAAATCATGACCAACAATACTGCCAATAGTATTATTTCTGCCATTAGAGTTCCAGTATTTGTGGAAAGGTTGCAGAATGTGAAATATGAAGCTTGAAAATGCTAGCACTGATCTCTTACTTTGTCCGACTAGTGTTCAATACCATCTGAATAGTAGTTGTGAGCTACAGTCTGACCAAAAATTTAAGGAAAGCAGCACACAAAGCCAGACTGAAAGAGGAGCTCAGCTCAACATCAGCAAACATTTATTGAGAATTCTTATCCTAAACTTTTACAAACAGTAACTATCCAGGTAGCATAACCAAGTCCACCATCCATTGCCTCCGACCATCAATACTCCCTGCAACTGGCAAGGGACCTAAAGCCAGCAGAGCTTCTCTCTGTGTATTCCTCCCTCTTTCCTCACCATACAAAAAAAAATCTTCTCCCTGCTGACATCATTTTCAATTCTTGGCGTAAAAGCGAACTGCTCTGCATTTAGAGATCCTGGGCCTCCTCCAAAATAGCAGGACTATTGAAAGCAACAATTGCACAACACCATAGCTGTCAAGTTTTCCCTTTTCTCACGACGAAGCCTATTCAGCATAAGGGAATTTCCCTTAAAAGGGGGAGAACTTGACAGCAATGCACAACACACATTGAATTTCCGTTAAAAAGCGGACAAGCTTGCACTTCCTGAAACAATTCAGCAACTCACATCCCTCCCAACTGAGGTGGGGCTGAGATTCAAGAACACATTTTGTCTAGATGTGTCAGCTACTCCTCACTGGGTCCAATTTTATGACAAGACTAGTGTATTTCAGCCCGTTCAATAACGGGCGCTAGAATCCTGGGGTTCTGTCCTTGTTGTCGGCAGCAGGGGGGCAGGAACGGAGGAGAAAGCGCTGCTTTCTCCTCCTCCGTTCCTCTCCCCCAGCCGCCGAGAGGAAGGAGACATCCCAGGGTTCGGAGAAGTGCTTGCGCAGCGCTTCTCCAAACCCTGGGACCTGTCCTTGTTGTCGGCAGCAGGGGGGCAGGAACGGAGGAGGAGAAAGCGCTGCTTCTCCGAACCCTGGGACCTGTCCTTGTTGTCGGCGGCTGCTTTCTCCTCCTCCGTTCCTGCCCCCCAGCCGCCGACAGGAAGGACGCGGGACACAAATGCCTACCTCGCCGCCGCTGCTTCGCGGCCTCCCGCCGCTCCTCTTACGGGCCAGGGAGGGTTGTGAGGAGGAGGCCTCCGCTGGCCTCCACCCTCGCTTCCCTGACGTGCCCTGCAGTGAGGCGGTGTCCGGCCGGGAGCGGCGGTTGGAGGAGGTGGGGGGGGGAGAGTGCGCGCGTGCAGTCTCTCCATCCAATCCCTGTGTCCCTGGGGCACATGCGCAGTAACCCAGGGACACACAGGACAACTGGACGCAGAGACACTTGGACTTTATTATATAGGATTCCCACCCCCCATACAATTTGCATCAAAGTCAGCAACTGTGTGGCATTTCAGGGTGAAAACATAGTTCTTCTAGTACAGAATAATTTATCACAATGCTTCAGTAGGGTATATTTCAGATTCCCAAATTAAGAACTAGCAACTATTAAAAGATGGTATTCTATGCTCTTGGCACTGTAATATTGAATGAAGACATATTCAAGCCTATCTACAAATATAATACCGTAAGCCTGCATCGTTCTGCCCGGACACTGAGGTCCAGCGCCGAGGGCCTTCTGGCAGTTCCCTCGCTACGAGAAGCCAAGTTACAGGGAACCAGGCAGAGGGCCTTCTCGGTAGTGGCACCCACCCTGTGGAATGCCCTCCCATCAGAGGTCAAAGAGATTAACAATTACCAGACCTTTAGAAGGCATCTTAAGGCAGCCCTTTTTAGGGAAGCTTTTAATGTTTGATGGATTTCTGTATTTTAATATTTTGTTGGAAGCCGCCCAGAGTGGCTGGGGGAACCCGGCCAGATGGGCAGGGTATAAATAAATTATTATTATTATTATTATTATTATTATTATTATTATTATTATTATTATTATTATTACGCAGGGATAAGTTGCAGGGATAATGCCAAAATCACATGTAGCCAAAGCAGACTGGGTGCAATGGCAGGTGGGAGTGCCAAAGACTTTTCTCCCCAGATGCCAGCCCCCTTCCTGCCCCCATTTTTTATTTATTTTTTATTTTTTGCCAAGCACGTAAAGCTGAATGTGCACAAGTTAAATCATGCATGCAAGTTGCTGGCTTACTGTATTTCCAAACAGCATCCACAGAAGTTACTACTACGCTTATATAATAAAATGTAACACTAATATACAGTAACAATGCATATAATAGCACATTGTGTTGCCAAGGTCTGGCTGCAGCAGTCACCATCACCAGGAAGTGGAGAGAACAAGGTAAAAGCAAATGCTGAGCCTTAGGATTCCTTAGGACTCTGGCTTCCAGGGCTGGAGGAAAGGGGTGGGGGTAGAGGTTGGGCATCTCGGCACCATCTCCCAAGGAAAGCTATACATTTCTTTGTCACCTCACAGTATCACAGAGCTGTGGAGCTGAAAGTGACCACGAGGGTCATCTAGTCCAACCCCCTGCAATGCAAGAATTTTTTTTGCTCCACTTCAGGTGCCCAGTACAGTGATACCTCAGGTTACAAACACTTTGGCTTACAGACTCCGCTAACCCAGAAGTAGTACCTCGGGTTAAGAACTTTATCTCAGGATGAGAACAGAAATCACGTGGCGGCAGAGGGAGGCCCCATTAGCTAAAGCGGTACCTCAGGTTTCAGGTTAAGAACAGAACAAATTGAGTTCATAACCAGGGGTACTTTCCCCCTTTCATAAGAGTCCATCATTATGTAGACTTGAAATTTTTATTCTGAATGTTTCTATCCAAACCCTTGTGCTATTTGAGAAACTTGTTAAAGATCATCCTTTATGTTATATACAAAGAACTCTACTTGAAATCTTACAACAGGAATCAATCCTCCTCAGATGTTACAGTCTATATGGAAATCGGTTTCTATTCCTCCCCAAGCCTTCCTCCTCCCTCTTCCAGAATCCAGTCTCTCTACATGACCCTCAACCATAGGAACCAGTCAGTCATTCAGGGAATCCAGTTTCTCACTAGTCTCTCCTACACACGCATAAAATTGCCAGATACTTTTCCACAGAGGTTGAAGTGGAAGCTGTAGGAGGATTTTCATTTGTACAGAGAGGTAAACCGTTTCTACCTCAAACATGATTAATCCTGATGGCAGGGCCGTCTTGAGCGGATTGCGCGCCCTGGTGCTGAGGGGCGGAGATCGCTCCGCCGCCCACCCCGCCCTCGCAGGGCGCAATAGGTTTCCGCGAGGCTTCGCCGTGCGGCGCCCTCCTTCCCAGGCCGGAGCCCAGCTTACCAGCCCCGCGCCATGGTGCACTGCGCCGCCGGGGGGCTGCGACGAGCCGGGCCTGCATGATGGGGCAGATGGCTTACACCAGCCTTCACCAATTCAGCTGCAAGGTGGATGGATCCCTTGGCCTCCCCAGAGAGCATCACTGCTCCTAAGTGTCTGCAGCTTGCAGAAGCTATTGCTTCCTTCTGCAATTCCAGCCTGAGACCTCCTGCTTCCTGGAGCACACAGAGCACTGAAGGGCAAACAGCAGCCAGTGCAAGCTGCAGATAAAACTGCGGGGGAGCAAGGAAGGGACAAAGAGGGACAGGGCAGAGGAAGGGGTCTCTCTCCTGTGTATATGCAATGGCATTCTGAAGGGGGGGGGGACACACACTAAACATTCAACTTTATACTGCCACACATACAAAACTGCTCCTGAAGGATTTGCCCAACGTTTTCAAGAACACTGAATTCAGGTATCAAAAAGAATGGACAGAACATTTTTAGCCCAAAAGTTTGAATTCTGAAAGCTGAAGATTTCAATGCCGTATCTAAGGATGAACAAGTTATGCAGTCTGAACAGAAAAGGAAACTGTACAAGCACTCCAAGCTCAGTCAGAGCATCTCAGAAAAGTAACTCAGCCAGAGGTTTCCAGAGCACATGGTAGCACATGACAGGCTAATGCATTTGACAAAGGGGCCTCTGCAAATAAGCATCTTGCACACATTGCAATGTTCAGGTGTGTCTGGACCAGGCTGTCATGATCCCAAGTAGCAAAAGGCACATGGCTGGCACAATCCAAAGCAGCAACAAAATAGCTAAATCTATGCATGTCATTTCCTGCTTGGCCCTGCAGTCCTGGGAAGGCATTCCTCTGTGGATGCAACCCATTCTGCCTTCTTGGTCTTGACATGCAGCCCCCTCAGAAATTGCCGGAAATTTGAGTCACCTCTCCTGCCAAGAAGGTGCATTTAGGATATGCACAAAAGAAAATATATCATCTTCCACATTCTCTTAATAAAGTGGTGGTAGTATTAAAAGCTTCCTAGGTTTCCTCCCCCCCAAATGCCATCTCGTTAAAACTGCAATGAACACTACACAGTGTTAATTTTGTATAAGTTAAAGTACTAACCACGTTTACTTGGAAACAGGTTCTGCTGAAATCAATAGTACTTACTATCAAGTAAATGTGTTTAGGACCTGGAAACAAGAGAATAACTTTTTGAAGGGGATTCTCTTTTGGTCACAGAAGGCTGAACTAAAACCCAGTAGGTAACGAACACACACAACCTGCAAAAGGAGAGAACAGGCAGCAAGAAAACTGGAAAGAGCCAGGGGGACCTTGAGAGAGAGGCGAGCAAGCTGCAGCAGGACTGTAGACCACAGCCTTAGTAACTCTTATTCTTGGAGGTCGAAGGGCAGAGGAAAGTGAGAGTGGTGCAGGGATTTTACTGGTCTTGGCAGAGACAAATGGGGGCTCTAATTCAAAGAGAGACACAGAAACAAATTAGAAACACCACATGGTGATAGACACAGAAAAAAAACTTGCAAATGCTCAAATATCCCAACAAATGTTCAAAGATGTATGACTTGAATGCTTTGTTACATAGGGTTATGTAATCATGGCTATTTTTACTCCCCCTACACAATTCACAATTAGTGGAATAATTTTGCACTTAGATACTTGTATTGTGATCTTTTAGCCAGGTTGAAAGGTTTAGGCGGAAACAGGGGCTATATCACCTCTATTTCAATCTCTTCCGTTGTCTTCTTGCAATTCTAAGCCATTATGTAATGTACCAAAAGATGTTGATTTTGTAAATATGAATATGGATTTCTGTGAAATATTTTTTCATAAGATACTAAATGACAGAAGCATAAGCAATACATTGGATCAATTTTGCTCCATTCTACTTACAAAGAGGCACATGCATGGGAGAGAAGAGAAAACAAGGCTCACAGGGCAAGGTCAGGAGGAACCTGGTACTCTTGTGGCACCCTTCATTGTGGCCGTGACCCCACTGACCCACTAGTGCAGAATGCAGAATGAGGGGCAGGCACAGCTGGGGGGGGGGAGAGGGAGAGATTCCTTTGTGCAACAGGGTGAGAAGAGATTCCACAGAACAGGCATTCGTGCTTTTCCCAGACTTTCCTCTGTCTCAAAATCATTTCCTTCTCTCAACAGTCCTAAATCATCTAAATATGTTCATCCCAACCACTGCACAAGACAACTCACTTACGTGTGGTTAGGATTTTGTTTCTGGAGAATGAACTTATACTGTCTTTGTTCTAACTCAATGTAGTGTGGTAAAACTGACACATAAGACCTCTTTAAATAATTATACTATAATAATCATGATGTCATTATTATTCAAGGACTTGCTTCAACTTGTTTTATGCTGCTCTCTCACACAAGGGAAGCCAGTGTGAAACACTCCAGTTGTTAAGGAGTTGCTGGCTGGAGCTGGGGCTGATGGGAGTTGTAGTCCACATCATCTGGAAGGTGCCCAATTGGCTGTCCTTGCCCTGAGCAAGAGTGGCCGACAGATGTTAATGCCTGATGCTTCACATCAGTTCTACCTCTGTGTCAAACCATTCACCGCCTGAATGGCTCCCTGAATGGCTCCCTTTGGTATCTTTCAGGGCTGTTCAGAAACCTCTTAATAGCGCTCAGGCTGTATAAGGCTCTGCTAAAATCTGAAACTAGTGATTTCGTGTCAAAAATACCCAACGTGAAAAAAGAGGCCTTGCTCCCAAAGGATTGGGAAGTGAGCAATAAAACATCTGGGAGAGGGAGGCAGCAAATTATGAGCTATTTCATCTAATGCTTCATCCACCTAAATTTATGGAAACATTACCGAAGAAAGAAGCCCAAGCTTTGTTCAAGAAGAATTAGCATGACTTTTGCAAAGGCAAGAACCGCATCATCAATCCTCTGAGTGTTAACAAGCATGTTAATAGAGGAAGATATTATATACTTTGAACTCACAAATATCCCCCACCATAGTGGCTAAAATCTTCCTCATATGAATCAATAACTGGTCAAAGAACAGGAAAGAGGATAGATGCAGGATATAAGCTGCAGAGTCAGCAAGGATCTGATAGCATATAATACAATCATAAATTAGATAATTTATGATAGTATTCAATGATGGCAAGCAAATAATCCAATGAAGCAGAAAGCTAATCAGTGAGCAGGGAAGGGGAGGTAATAATGAAGAGGCTCCTTAGAAAGAAATTTCCTCCAGACCAGGGGATGGTAAGAAGATACTGTAAAATAAACAGTTCAAACAATTAAAACAGGGTCCTGAAACCCAGAAAGGCATCTAACTTGCAAGTTGAGAAGCTTAAAAAGTTAAAGGGTTTTTAAAAAGCTTTTAAAATAGCAGATAAAACCTTTTTGGAGGTGCAACGCCGAGCTTCTTTATATCGATCCCTGCTGCGCCACCATCTTCCCAGCCAATCTTTATTTGATTTATTGTAAATTATTGCTTATTTCTGGAGCTTTCTTAATAGGTTTTATTGGATTTGCTGGTTTTGTAACTGGATTTGTAATGGCTTTTAGCCAAATACAGTAAATGATTGATTGATTGAAAGTATTTAAGTAATTTGAGTCAGGCTTACAGCAGTTCAATAGGAGTACCGTAAGTAGGGAAAAATAATTTCAACTTCTGTACACTGATGAGGTCTGGACTGGTAGTGATTAACCAGGAAAGAGATTGGGAGGCCGTGCTGCACCTCTCAAAGAAGATGTTGATGCAACCGCTGTGAAAAAGACAAATTCCACACTTAGGGCTATTGATTGTGTCCACCGTCCTTCCTTGAAAGCAGCCCAAAGCTCCCATTAGGAAAGGGACTGCAAATCAAAGTGCCAGTCTTCTAATGCCTTATGTGAGAGGGTGATTGTCTGGTGACCGTAACGTATACAGTGAAAACATGGGTGCCAATTTGGGCCTCTGCCTTCCTACCCTATACAGTGGTACCTCCGGTTGTGGACCCGATCCGTTCCGGGGTGTCGTTCGCACCCTTAAAAGTCCACAACCCGTGTCTGTGCAGCCGCATGACGTCACTCGGCGCATCTGCGCATGCGCAAAGCACAATTTTGCGCTCCTGGGCATGCACACAAGTTACGGATGCGCTGAACACGGAAGTAACCCATTCTGGGACTTCCAGGTTCGGCGCGTCCGTAACCCAAAAAGACGCAATCCGCAGCGGACACAACCCGAGATATGACTGTACATGTAATATGAAGCCTTCAGCTTGCTAGACTGTTTCATCTCGGTACCAGTTTGAGTCTGTAATGCCTTCCATAATCAATTGTGTGGTCGTAGTTGAGAATACATTCTTGGTTGACCCATCTCAAAAGGATACCGTGAAGCTGGGAAAGATGCAGAAGAGGATCACCACATTGGCCAAGGGAGTCGGAACATGATTCCCATGGGCAAAACTAATGTACTTGGAACTTTTTGGTTTAGAAAAGAAATTATTGGGGTGGGAAAGCATGGTAAAAGTTTATTAAAAATTATGCATGTTGTGGAGAAAATGGATAGAATTTTCTTTTAATATTAGAACCAGAGCCATACAATGAAACTGATTGACAGTTAATTAAAAATGACAGCATCATTTCACACAACATGCAATAGACTTATGGAATCCATTCCCAGAAGATGTGGTGATGACCACTAGCTTGGATGGCTTTCAAAAGGAAATTTGTGGAGAAAGAGAGGTCCATTGGGATCTACTGGCCATGGCAGCTACAGGGAACCTCTATGTTTAGAGGCAGGAGGGCCACTGAATCCCTACTGAGAGTGGGCAGTTGGGAGGCACAATCTGGAATACAGACTCAACTGAGCTGGCGTTCAATGCTTCTCCACCTGCCATTTCTATTCTGCAGCCATCAACACCAATGTCTGGGGCTCTAGTTACATTTCTGCAAATAAGTGTCAGTGTAGTAACCTGTGTGCATGGTGGGTGGGTGTGTTCAGCAGGGGGTAGAGGGAGGGGATGGAGAAACAGCAGGTGGAAAGAAAGTTAAGTCAGCAGCCACTTCTCTGTTCCAAGCTTTGCCTTCCAAAAGCTGCTTTTCCACTAACAAAACAAAAAAGGACTATTTTGTGTGCACCATGTAATTTGATGCTTAATTCAGAGAAGCCCCAAATGCTAGGCTGCAGCAGTTGCTCCTCTCCACACAGCAGCACTCTTCTCCTCAATCAGAAAGATGGGAGAGGGGGGAATGAGGACTCTTTGCTTATTTCAATCCCCCCCCCTCAGCCTTAAAAAGCAAGATCTATCGTCCTGACGTGATAAGAGTGCTACAATGAAAGTGAGGAGTAGGTGAACCGGAAGGCAAGATGTGGGCAACTTTTAGCACAGCTCAGGGTGGTAGATACAATATCAGAGATGGGAGAAATTAACAAGCAAGCCCAAACACAGAATAAATCTAGGGGGTTGTATGTGGGACCTTGGCCTTTGATCCATCCAGTTAAGTGGAAGCCATCCAGTTAAGTGGTCTAGCGCTGCAGACTCCAGTACGGACCCGAAGAATTAACAGGTCATATGTATGTGAATGCATGAATGAATGCTCACCAACATGCAACAGAGAAGGGCCCTGAAAGAAACCAGAGGGTGGCCTGTTGTGCTCAGCTCCCCACCTCCTGCAAGCTTGTGTCCTGTTGACCCACTTTCTTTCCTTCTCACACATGTGCCTTCATCTCAACTGCCATGTCTTCCTAGTGGCTGAACAGCTTCCCCATAGTCTTCACAGTTTCTACTGCAAACTCACCTTCTCTGTGCTGCCTTCTAGTACTTACGCCTCATCTCCCTTGTCCTCTGCTTCCCGCTTTATAAAGCCTTGTTTTTGCCCTTCTCTTGAATGAGACTGTAACCCAGAAACCAGATTTCAGTGGTACCTCTACTTACGAATAACTCTACTTACGAATGTTTCTACTTACGAATGGAGCTCTGTCCGCCATCTTGGATGCGGTTTAGATAGGATTTTTTCTACTTACGAATTTTTAGATAGGGTTGCTTCTACTTACGATTTTTTTCTCCCAATGCATTCCTATGGGATTCGACTTACAAATTTTTTCGACTTACGAATGTGCGTTCGGAACACATTAAATCCGTAAGTAGAGGTACCACTGTATATCCAGTGCTAAGCACAAACATGGCCAGAATTGCTGTGAAGGGGCCTTGGCTAAGAACAGATGGTGCTATGACATAAAATAAGGCCACCAAAGAACTACTGCTTCTGGTCAACATAGATATGCTGATTAGAAGCAATAATTCTGAACTATGACAGGCAAAATGTTTGTTCCTGAACTGTAGAAAAACAGTAAACAAGGTGAACAAAATTGTTCTGCTTGTTTGTATCTGCTCTAATAATGTAAATATTTACTGATCTTTCAAATGCTGCCTGAGGAACAGGCATAAAGGTTGATCTGAAATGTATATCATATTGGGACTGCAATGCTCAATGCACTTTGACAAGTCTAATTGAAAATCAAAAGAACTTACTTCCCAAGAAGCCTAGTTAGGATTAGACTGAACGCAACACAAGAATGTACAGTTGCATTTTATTGAAAACTTGCTCAGCGGTGGAGCTTTCCCTGACATCTCCAGGGAAAAGACACACATGAACCCCAGGAGAACAGCTGCCAGTCAGTGTTGACAACACTAAGCTAAATGAAGGGCTGACTCATATCAAGAGGATTTCCTATAGTCCCAGCAATACAATACCTATTACACAGGATGTTATCTACAGCTTAGAAAGTGGATGTTAAAAATCAGTAAAATAAATTCATGCAGAGAGACTGGCACTTATTTTTTAAAGCTTTGGTTTTAATGGATTGTGTGCAAAAGAAGATCAGGCTTGAGTTATATAGAAAATATCAAAGGTCAGAAAATGGACATTTCACAAATTCTAATTTCAACTGCATAGCAAAGAGAGTACTGTAGTTTTAAAAATGGCTTTATACTTTCAAAGATGTATAACGTCAGTCAGATTTGCATGATTTGTACAATTCTCAGTTTGCAACTTGAAAGCTATTAACATATGGAAAGAAAATGATACTGTAGGCCCATCCTAGCAGCTTAACATGTTCAAATTGAGTGTGGAAAATAATCAAAATGTAGGAGAGTTACTCAGATGCTTAAAGATACTCTTATCGTTGCTACTAGTTTTCCTGGCACAAATTAAGCCCTGATGACCCTCTAGTAAGCACCTCTTTCCTTAAGGGATGGGGCACCACTGACCTCGCGCTGGTTCAGGAGCAGCCTCAGCACTGACAGGCCTCTGCCCAGCACACATGGAGCGCAGCATCTGGAAAACAGCCAAGGGTGCCACATTCATGCGCAAAAGGTCCAGCAGAATCCTAGAAGGGAACATAAAGGTAAAGGTAAAGGGATCCCTGACCATTAGGTCCAGTCGTGACCGACTCTGGGGTTGCGCGCTATCTCACATTATTGGCCGAGGGAGCCGGCGTATAGTTTCCAGGTCATGTGGCCAGCATGACAAAGCCACTTCTGGCAAACCAGAGCAGCACACGGAAACGCCGTTTACCTTCCCGCTGTAGCAGTTCCTATTTATCTACTTGCACTTTGATGTGCTTTCGAACTGCTAGGTTGGCAGGAGCTGGGACCGAGCAATGGGAGCTCACCCCGTCGCAGGGATTCGAACCGCTGACCTTCTGATCAGCAAGCCCAAGGGAACATAGGTAGACATTAAAAGTCCAACATGTCCAACATGCGGCTTGAACCCAATATGGACTGGATTTGAATTTGCAGGACATTTTTTTATAACTGTTTCAAGACTAATTGACTGTGGGATAGCTCAGTCAGATTAAGAGTCACATGCTCTACCGACTGAGCTATCCTACAGTCAATAAGTCTTGAAACAGTTACAAAAAAATGTCCTGCAAATTCAAATTCAGTCCATATTGTGGACTGGAGTGGAGACAATGTAGTTTTCAACATACCATTTATCCCCACAATGTGTGTGAGCTTTCTGGTCTGTGGGCCTAAGATGGCCTGTTAAGCCATGTCCACCCGCCCTACACTACACATCATATATGATGCCAGGTGTGAGGCAGGTAATGCTGTAGCTTTGAAACCCCTCACAATCAGATGATTTTGGGTCTTGGAAAGTACTGAACACTAAGCTTGACAATCAGCTGTCTGTCTGCATTTTGTTGGCTGTGCCTTTGCATGCATGGGCAAAAACACACCAACCGACTCCATTATGTCCATTGGCTGACAGGTGGGCAGCCCTACCCATTATAGTGATGATGATTATCATTATTACCGTATTATTATTATTAGCTGCCCATCTGGGTTGGCTCAGCCACTCTGAGTGGCTTCCAACAAAATATTAAAACACAAAAAACTTCAAACATTAAAAACTTCCCTGTACAGGGCTGCCTTCAAATGTCTTCTAAAAGCCAGATAGATGTTTACATGGGGCAGGGGGAGATAGCTCAGTTAGAGCATGGTGCCGATAACACCAATGTTCAATTCCCATACGCTACAACTGCGTATTCCTGCTTTGCAGGGGGTTGGACTAGAATGATGATCCTGAGTGTTCCTTCCAACTCTACAATTCTATGATCCTATGGCTGCCTGAATCCTATGGCTGCCTGAATTCCTTGCTTCCACAGGCTTTGGGGAACTGGTTGCTTTTAGTGAGGCTGATGCTGTTCTGTCCTTGCTATGACTGTCTGTGCGGTTTCAAGAGATCTTCTGTGAGTGAGTGGGTATAATTCTACGAATGCTTGATTGTTTTATTTAATAATGGATTTACACACACCCCTCGAGCTTTTCACCTGTCCTTATTTATCTGCAATCTGCTTGGAGTCCCATCAGGGCAAAAGGCAGGGTGTAAATAACACGTGGCAATTACAGTAACCATAGTTTGGCTTAGCAATGGGGAGCCTTTGATTTTCCCCTCCGGCTTTTGTGTGCCGCCTTTCGCGCAAGAGTCGCGGGGCGGACTACAAAGGCGCGTCACGTGACGCCGCCACCCCCACCCCGCTCACTTGAACACTTCCGGGTCGAGGCCGCTCCCCGCCGCCTGCGCCAGCTCGAACAGTTCTGCCTCTTCCGCCGTGAGGAGCTTCCTCCGGGGGCGAGGCCCTCCGGCCCCCGCCTTCGCCAGCCCCGCCGCCACCTCCGCGCCCAGGCCAGACATCACCCCGCTAGGCGGCGCGAAAGGCATGCTGGGAGCGTCGCCGCGCCCCGACGCCCCGCCCTGCCGCGAAGAACTCTGGGAAGCGTAGTTGGGCGGAGGCGGGGAGGAGAGTCGCGCATGCGCAGTCCGTGCACAAACGCTCGGCGCTGCGTCCTCCTTCCGCGCTCTCTCGAAGGAAGACGCTCCGGGCGGAGGAGCCTTCGAGGCCGCAGGACAAGCGAGGCAGCAGCCGAGGAGCATCCGGAGAGAGGGCGAAGCACTGGGCCCGCCTGAGGGGACAGATTTCTGGGGTGGCTTCTGTGCCAAACCTCTCTCTCTGCAAGGACCTGCTCGCCGGTCTGGACACGGCAGAAGCCGCTTCCCACACCTTGGTCGTAAAACGAGGGACATGGCAGAAGTAAAGCGGGGGGGGGGGCTAGGTGGAAGGAGGCTTCCCCCTCGCTCCCGCCCCCCTCGCCCGTGTCCCGCAACCTCTCCCCCCCCCCCGCCATGGAGCGATGCTCCTGGGACGCCCCAGCTGTGAGAAAGATCACCGTATGCTTAGGCCAGGAAATAACATCATCCCAAGCTCCCCCTCCCAGACCACACCACCCAACACTGAGACTCGTAGACAGGCCCGTTGGAAATGAAGGCAGCTCACAGCTTTGCAGTTCAGGAAATGAGGCTTGCCCAGCATAGCTTAAAAGTCACTAGCCTTCACTCCATTCTTGATTGGATTGATTGATTGATTGCCGCAGGATTGGAGGGGCAGCTGCAGAATCATCTGGCCCTATTGTGCGGAATCTCTTTCATTTATTGCAGCCTCAGGATATGGACAAGATGCTTGAAAGAGGACAGCCAACTACAGGGTCAGTCCTTTAAAAGTGGCCCCATGGATATGTTCCACGGGGCCTCTTTTAAAAGGCTCACCCTGTCTTAGTCTCCTAGACCCTCGCACTCATGGCTTATTCAAGCTAGCCAGAGGAGGTTACCTGGGGAATGCCCCATTGGGGAGTGGTCCAACTGCCTTGACAGAGGCAGTGGTACAGCCTCTCCTTACAAGGCCTTCCCTGGACCGGGAGGTTTCAATAACTACTGCCCAGTTGTTACTCCCTTCCTGGGCAGGTATACAAGGGGGTTGTGGCTGTACAAATACTCTTTCTAGCTTGTGCTAGGTCCTATGGTGGACTGCAAGAAGATCAAACCTATCTGTGGAAGACAGGAGTGCCTGGCGTCCATGGGGTCACGAAGAGTCGGACACGACTAAACGACTAAACAACAACAATGTTATGTTATTTGCCCTGTGTTCATGGGACTAGGACAGATTACTTTTTAAAATAAAACAACCACATGAAAATGGTACCTTGCTCTGAAAAAAAATTTCAAACTGTTGAAGGCATTTAAAAATGAAAAATAACCTCCTTTGCTTGAAGAATTTGGCCAGGGGTGGCATTTGGGGTCAGCGCTGTGCAACCCTATGCCCTCATGAGAATATGGGAATTGTAGTTTACACCCCACAGAGCTACAGTTCCCATTCTTTGGTGGGAGGGGTATACACTATAAATGTATGGTGTGACACAGCTATAGAACTTGTTTGAATTTAAGGGATAAAGGTTAGAGGGAGCAGGCATGATTAGATGAGGTAAGGGAGAAGGCAAAGGCAAAGGATATGGTTTCAGCAGTAAGGGGCAGTACTAAAGAGACCTGGTTAATTTTCTAATTTTAGAACCATAGAATAGTAGAGTTGGAAAGGACCATGAGGGTCATCTAGTCCAACCCCCTGCAATGTAGAGATCTTTTGCCCAATGTGGGGCTCAAATTCACAACCCTGAGATTAAGACCAACTGAGCTATCCCAGCTAAACTTTGCTTTTATTTATTTTATTTCTAACCCATCCCTCTTATTTATTTCTAGCTTACTGTGTTCCACTGTGTTCACTGAGTGACATTAATTTGCCTTGTGCATCTTCTGACCCAGCCACTCAGAAAAGGGGGTCAGACAGGCCTTTGAGCAACATATTTACTCCACGTTTGGGAGGCACAGCCAGGAAAACAGAGATCCATAAACCCCCATCCTTACCTCCAACACCTGAAAGAAGTTCCACCTCAGCCATTGTCTCTTCTTATTTTGACCCAAGGTATAAAACAACAAACCCAGTCTCTGAAACCTGCCCTCTCTTCAAGGGGAGTTTTGCCAGAGGATAGTCTTGAGTGGAGGAAATTCCTACATGCCAGAACAACTTTATGTTGACAGCAAATATCTTGGGGATCAGCTTGAATGTCTATTAAAAATGAATTGGGATTTCTTAAATATCTTTTTTTAATTATTATTAATTTTTTGCAAAACGTTCCAACAAACACACAGAAAAACAAAAAGTTTCCAAACAAGATACAAAAACAAAATACAAAATACATCAACTTATAAATAAACTATCTCCCCCCTCCCTCCCCTTCCCTCCCATTCCCCAACCCGCCCTCCTCCCTTTTCCTTTCTCACTCCTTTCCCCCCTGACCTTTTGTACCTTTTAGACCAAGTATTTTAATACAACAATAAATTGAATACAATAAACAATATATTTTTTAATATTCCCAAATCTCTTTGTTGGTTTTTCTTTTGATTTATTCTCTACAATGAGAATAGGAAGAGAAAGGGAGCCTATTCACTATCATCTGTATTTAATTTTGATTCACCTGACGGACTTCCTGTCAATTCCTGATGTATATCTTTGTATTAAGAATGAACTACTGGTTTTCCCAGTAGTGATGTATGGAAGTGAGAGCTGGACCATAAAGAAGGCTGATCGCCGAAGAATTGATCCTTTTGAATTGTGGTGCTGGAGGAGACTCTTGAGAGTCCCATGGACTGCAAGAAGATCAAACCTATCCATTCTGAAGGAAATCAGCCCTGAGTGCTCACTGGAAGGACAGATCGTGAAGCTGAGGCTCCAATACTTTGGCCACCTCATGAGAAGAGAAGAATCCTTGGAAAAGACCTTGATGTTGGGAAAGATGGAGGGCACTAGGAGAAGGGGACGACAGAGGACGAGATGGTTGGACAGTGTTCTCGAAGCTACGAACATGAGTTTGACCAAACTGCGGGAGGCAGTGCAAGACAGGAGTGCCTGGCGTGCTATGGTCCATGGGGTCACGAAGAGTCGGACACGACTAAACGACTAAACAACAACAAGAATGAACGTACATAGCATAGTATAATTCTCTATAACACTTATACGTTCTTACCTCCTAATGCACCAAAGTTCAATTTTAGATCTTTCCCCTCCATTCTTCAAATTCAATCGAATATTAACATAGGCAGTGCACCTTTACTGTATTTTTGAACATATAACTTATACCTTTCCCGTTTTCCTGCAAATTTTTGTCTTGATTTGCCCCTCAGACTGTTCATTAAGTACTGTATGCCATTTCTGCCATTTCTTGCAGTTTGCCCTGCCAATCCATTACTGTAGGGACCTCTGTTTCCTTCTATCCTTTGGCAACCAGTAGCCTGACCGCTGCTGTTGCATATAGAAATATTTCTTTCATAGAGTTTGGGGTATCCTTTCCAACAATACTTAGTAAAAACGCCTCTGGTCTTTTTAGAAATGTTATTCCTAACATTTTTCCCCCATCATAGATTAAACCCCAAAATCTTTAATCTTCCCACATATCCACCACACGTGGTATAGATCACCTTTACTCCCCCCACACCTCCAACACATATTTGATAAGTTTTTGTATATCTTTGAGAGTCTAGAGGGAGTTAGGTACCATCGGTGTTGTATTTTCAGCATATTTTCTTTAATGTTGTAGCTCGCAATAAAATTAATATTTATTTTCCACAAGTGTTCCCAGTCGGCCATCATGATGGGGCGTCCAATGTCTTGCACCCATCTTATATTAACTTTAACCTCTTCCTCCATCACATCAAATTTTAAGAGGAGCTTATACACCCTCAATATTATTTTTGATTTATTATTTATTAATTCAAATTTCCAATTTTGCTGGTTCTTTCTCAAATCCTATTTTTTTAAAATCTTCTTTAAATATATTGTATGTTTGATAATATTCCAACCAGGTTGAAAAATAATTCCTCACTTCTTCATATTTTTTAATTCTTATTTGCCCGTCAACTTCCGTCAATAAGTTATTATATGTTGTCCAACACCCTTTCACATTCTTTTTTTTAACCATGATTGCTTCAAGTATACGATAGCTGTGCTCCCCTGCTAGAACCTCCAAACAAGCTCAGGGATATCTTAAATATCAACCACCACAATCACCCACAGAAGGAGAGAGAGTGAGATTCAAGGGAAATTTCATATTAGTCATAAAGAAGTTCCCCGCCTCTGTTTGCATATAAGGCTTAAAATGATCTCTTAATGCTATTTAATAGCTGTCCCTGGGAATTCACAGTCTCTGGCTTCAGTGTTGAATTTCTTTGTGGTTTGCACATGGAGGAACAAGTGGAGATGGAGGCCAGAAAACTGGAAGAAGCACCTGCTGAGGAGTGCGAGGAGGACAGGAAAAGAAGCAGACAAATCTGGATGCCCCTTGGGACCATGGCTGTACAGCTGGTGGTCTTGCTTGCCTGCCTGATCTGCATTGGCTTGTGCTACCTTAGGGTAAGTCTGCCAAAGACCCTTACAGGTATGACTCTCCTGACAGATTCACACAGACGAGGCTTTCCTATCCTGAAGTCCACAGATTGTGTTTATGTTTGAGGCTCCTGAATCAGAAAAAGTTATGCACTTTTCATATAATAGGGCTGTTTTAAAATCACATGATTGGTATTGGAAAGCCTGCTATTAAAATGGCCCCTTGGTCTGTTCATCTGCATGTATGCTAAGGAACACAGACAAAAAGCTGCGGGCTTCTGTGGAGTTAGGGTATGTGCAAATCTCTCTTTGCAGAAGTTATAACGTAAATGGGTCCTCTGACACTGTTTTCCTCCTTAATCACAAGATTCTCCAACCATGTAGGACAGGTTTATTGCTTTGTTTCCTTCTTAAAGCCATTTCTCACATCAACTGTTGTTAGAAACGGGTGGTTTTAAATACTAGGAACAGGTAATGAACATTTCCACTTGGTGTTCAACAGTTGTTAGTATACCTCAAAAATTGCCAAGTGCCTTTGACTAAAGATAAACTTTGTCCTAGTTTTCATCATTTGTTGGTAAATCTCAGAATTTGTAACTAGTAAATGTAAAAAAATCTCATGCCACTTATTTTTGAAATTTGCTGATAATCTCAAGGGTTGGCAAACTTAAGGACAATTTTCAAATTCCATTCTCATGTTTATCTTTTATTAGAAAATGCTAGGCTTTATCAAGGCACACTGAAACAATTGGAAAATAAGTCTTAGAACCATAGAACTGTAGAGTTGCCAGGGACCCGATGGGTATTCTAGTCCAATCCCCTGCAATTTGCCAGTAAATTATTTTAAAAACCCTACCAAGTACATTAAATAAAAAGTGCAATGCCACCCTCATTTCCAAAATTTACTGATAAATACCAGCACTGGGGGGGGGGGAAACACAAGTAAACCTCACATTTTTACTTTGGCCAGATTCAGCAAGGGAGGTCCAAATTTGGAAACATACGTGCCTGCGGGAGTGGGGCTGGGTTTGCCACACACAGATTTGAAGACCACAGGAAATAAAAGTGAAAAGAGGTGGAGAGGGGTGGGAGTGAGATCCAAATAAGTGATAGTCCTGATCATCCAGGGACTGCTAAGCACCTTGGGGGGACAAACAGTTTCTAGTTCTGAACATAGAGGCTGGGGGAAAGGGGACTTTATCACTCTTATTTATTAGTGTTTGTGGAGAACAGGAAATACTAAAATAAAGACAGTTGCAATGATGGGGCGGTTGGACCTTAGCATCTTGACATCCTTTGAGAGTCTAGTTTGCCCAACTTGTGAACTCCATGCCAGTTGAAATGTGCTTATTTCTGTGCTGGGAAATTTTTTCACAAAATGCTAGTACAATGAATTTACAATAGTGGTTTCTGCTGTCACAGCAGCATTACACCACACTAATCATTTTCCTCTACTATTTTCCTCTACTACTACACCAATCATTTTCCCCTACTATTTAAGAGTAGTCCTGATCTGTTTTTGGCTCAGGAAGTTCCACTCGGTCATTTTAATCAGTCTTGGAATAGCAGCATTGCAAACTGTGACTTATTTTTTTTAATTGTAGCTAAAAAATCTATACATATTGAGACACATTCTAAACCATCCCAGTGTTTAACACTGTATCAACTCAAAAGTTTCATTATTTCTTCATCAACTTGTAATTGATGTAATGGTCAGATTGGAGAGGAAAATATATCTGATCTACCCTGATGCATAGACCTGCAATCATACATGGAACAAAATAAAGGTCCATGAGAGAAAGGTCACGATCTGATGCATGCTGATGGACTGGTCCAAGAAATAAAATAATCTGTCTTAGCTTTGCAGTTTTTGTGGTTTAACCTTTTAAATTCTAGTGTGTGGGTTTTGTCAACAGAAGTAGGGTTGAACTACTGGCTAATTAGTTCCCTCCTATGAGAAACTCCTCTGGTAGAGGAATACAGCTGTCCATGTGGAGCCAGTAAACTGGTTATTTTGCTTTTAGTCAAACAGGTCAAATCATGCCTTAATATTTAGTTTTAAATGTGGTTCTTTAAATTTTATTAAAAATGTTGGCCTATAAAGAATGAATAGTTCAATAAATAGTTGGTGTCTATTTAATCTCCCCACAAACAAAGCAGGATGAATTTTCAATAAACAGTTTGCATGAAAGCAATCTTAACTGTTCTGTGCAACAGAAAAATTCTGCCCTTAGCTTTCACCAGTGACTTCCAGAAATGTCAAGAACTGTTAAATGACATCTTTAAGTTATAATCAGTGGAACTTCAGAAGCAATCTCTTCCTCTAGATCTGTGGTTCCCAATGTGGGGCACACGCCCCACAGGGGGACAATTTGATTTTTAAGGGGGGGGGGCAATTCAAGAATGAGTTAGACCAAGTTAATGGCCTTTTAGGCTTCCTCCACGTGAATAGGAGTTTTTGAATAATTGGAACTATATGTCACCATGGGTGTGTGTGTGTGTGTGTGTCAGGATTTTAGAGGTGCTTAGGTGGGGCATGGCCAAAAAAGATTGGGAACCACTGCTCTAGATTTATTGTGGGGAACTTTGTCGCTAATTCATTAATACTAGCCTTTTGATGTGCTAAGAAAGTTCCTTAACCAAAAGTGCTTCCTAGAGTAAACTCACCAGGAATAAACTCATCAAACCCACATTCTGGAGTTCTAATTAGATAGGGAACCTGTTGGGAGATAATGCCTTCCCCCAATGCAGCGCTGCCTAGGATTTATCACTCCGGTCTCCCGTCACACTGATGTGACCCATATCCTTCTGGGACATGAGCACACAACTAGCAGAGTCCAAAATAGAAGCGTTAGCCTTGAGGTGTGTAACATCTAATCCTTATTTATTGCAATGAACTCAAAACATAACAGTACAAAGGAAACGTGGCTCCTTTTTTCCTTCCTCGGAGAGAATGCTGAAACAAAACATCACTGTGAGAGAGCAGTGGGAGGAAGGGAGCAAACAGCATATCTCCCTTTATGCTTGTATAGCTCTAACAATCAGCAGCTGAAATACATTACATACAGACACGTGATCCAACAATCCTATATCTGCAGCGTAGGGAGGGGTGAAATCCTAACAGAACCACCACCAATGGCAGAAATCAAATGATGGTAAGCTGGTGAAGTTCAGGAATTCCTGGAGATACCTGGATCCATTTCAATCCAGGTTCAAGGCATGGACGACACTTTATTGAGAACAGGACAGGGAATGCAATTCTGCTTCTGTTTCTCAAACTCTCAGCAGCTTTTGATACCACTTATTATGGTATGTTCCTGAACCGGGTCTGTGGGATGAATATTAGGGACACTTCTACACACAGAGCCATTTCCAGAGAACAGCCGGGACAGGTTGTGTTTCAGCCCCAAGGTCTCTCTTTTGTGGTTAGCATGGTCTTGTAATAACCTACACAGAGCCAGTGGCTCATCCAGTCCAGCAACCTGTTCTCACTGTGGCCAAACAGATGCCTAGAGAAAGCCCACAAGCAAGACCTGAGCCCTCTTCCCCCGGTGTGGTTTCTAGCAGCTGGCATTCAGAAGCGTTGCTGCCTCTGAGCGTGGAGGCAGAGCAGAGCCACCATGACAATTAGCCATCGAGAGCCCTCTCTGAGAATTTGCCTCTTTCAAAGCCATCCAAGTTGGTGGCCATCACTGCCTCTTGTGGGAGTGAGTTCCATAGTTTAACCATGTGCTGCTTGAAGAAGGACTTTTTAAAATCCGTCCAAAATCTTCCAACATTCAGCTTCATTGGATGTTTATGCGAGGAAGAACATCTTTTCTCTATCCACTCCTTACTGTGTTTCATTTTATAAACTTCTATCTTGTCACCTCTTACTCACCTTTTCTGTAAACTAACAAGTCCCAAATGCCTGCAACTTTTCCTGTCAGAGGAATTGCTCCATCCCCTTGATGTGGGGCTGCCTTTGTGCCAGATCTGGAAGCTCCCACTGGCGCAGAATGCTGAGGCTGGATTGGTGGTGGAGCCAGCCAGCCAGCCAGCGCCTAAGTCCCTGGAAGCTTGCCCATGCTGCCCAAGTGCTTCTGGGTCAAATTCAAGGTTCTTGTATTATTTTACTTGGCTTCAATATACTTGTAAGGACAGACATCTCCAGCCAGCTACTGTTACTGGTCCCGCATGCAGGGGTGGCTCACTCCATTTTGCCCCCGCACCCCCCACTGCTGCTGCCAAAGGGTCACTTGCCAGGGTTGCGTGGCTGTGGCTTCTGGCAAGATCTCACAAAAGGTCCGCGAGGTCTCCCCAGAAGCTGGAAGCTACAGCCCCTCCTCCCTGCCTTTTCAGTGGAAGCAGCCGGAGGGGATAATTGAATCGACTCCTGAGTAATTGCCAGTGCTTTTTTCTTTTCTTTTCTTTTAAAAAGGGTGCCAGAACTCACCATGAAGTTGTTACAGTAAGTGCCACACTTTTAACATTTGGGAGGAAAAGTGCTGGTGCTGCATACCCTTGAGTATCCCCAGGAAAAAACCCACTGTTAATTGCTGCAATTTCATTAAAAACCAGAGAGCAAAATGTATGGACCTGCAGGTACTCCTACCAGACTTAGAAGCATGCTCCCCCAGCACCCCACCCGCAGTTGGGAAGCATGTTAGATGCTATCTGTAACATTTGTGCTGGTTGGCAAGGAAAAGAATAGGTATAAAAAGAGAATTCCTGGGTGCCTGGTTCTCTCTGGCGAAAGAGCCCTAGCAGAGATTTAAAATCACAAAACATGCATCAAAGTAGAGCATGGAAACCTGTTAGACCTTTAAAATACCTCCTCCTAAATTTCTTCCAAAGTTACCCACTTCCCCTTAGCATAGCAATAGACCACACATTTGAGAAGTTTACTTTCAAACTTTAAAGGTCAAATTCATGTGCTTTTCCATACAGCAGCAAGAAAAGACAGGCAGTACAACTTGGTTTCAAAAAGTGGTAAATGTTTCTAAACACAAAGATGGCTTGCTAAAGCCACATGATCTATACTTGGAGCATCCAGCTTAGACATCCTTACTAGTTGGTTCACATTAAGGAAAGGAAAAAGAACAAAGGTGAGGGTGTGTGACCTAACTAAGCTTACGCTATGGCCTCTTAACCCCTCCATGCATTAACTAGAGCTAAGCATGTTGGTTATATGAGGCTGATATAGCCCATAGTTTGCATTGGGGTCTTGTACCACCCATGGTTTCTCTTGTATGGGTCAGGATTGATCAGATCATGCCATATTCCATCATCACCTATATTCTCTCTTCTATCTCCCTCCTAAACAAAGTTGATGCACAATATCAAACCTGTGTGTCGCTTAGTAGTTCCGTACATAAAGCTGCAACCAAACCTTTACCATAGCCTATACCAAGGATAGGGAGAACCTGAAATAAATACAAACAGGTTGGAATAATTTTCATTTGCAACTTAACAATCTGTCTTAAAGTTGGTAACCAAGTTCTCATTCTTGTCCATCTATAAAAATTCTTTTTCATTTGAGTATCCAGTGAACGAAAATTCAAGATAAAACATTGTGTGTCTGTTGGATGTTTTTTGTAAGTTTACTGTGCATGGTTTAGAGATTATGGTGGCAAGCAGTATATAGATCATTGGAATGAGCAAACAAACTCTCATCATGGATTTATCAATAGTTTTAAGATGAAAAGATGAAATGGGGATTGGAGACTCTCTATTGTTGCATGCTAGCTATACCAAGTGGGAATGTCCCCAAGAAGGTTGCAAGGTTGCTGTGAAGGTTTCTGCTTTGCCTTTTGAATACTGTAACCACCATCCCTAGTTGGTTTGCTTTCTGTACATATACTCAGCCTAATTACCGTAGTTCCACTGTGAATGACATCTGAAACCAGGACTGTGCAAATGAAAGCAAGCTTGAAAATGATGCCTAAAATCCTTCCTTCCATCATAATTCTGCCTTCATTTGGATTAAAAATAAAGGCTCATTTTCTCTGCCTGTAGATACTTCCACAACATCCCAACCTACCTTTATGTTTGGTTGCTTGCAGAATACAAACAGCATCTGCCACCAGGAGGACACAGAGTGGTAACCAAACCCCCAGGCATCACTATCACAAGGACCCTCTAGCACAGGCATGTCAAACCTGCGGCCCTCCAGATGTTTTGGACTACAATTCCCATCTTCCCCAACCACTGGTCCTGCTAGCTAGGGATCATGGGAGTTGTAGGCCAAAACATCTGGAGGGCCGCATGTTTGACATGCCTGCTCTAGCAGCTGCATGCACCACCTACAGACTAAGGGAGACCAGCGCTTGCTCCCACCTCTTCCCTAGAAAGAGGCCCATTTACAAATGCCAAGAGCTCCCTAGGCAGATGCCACTTGGGGGCTGTTTAGGGGAAAACCCCGGTTCTTTGCTCTTCTTTTTCCGCTGTGAATTTGTAATCATCTTTGTAATTGGTTCAGAACATTGGAGATCTTTTTATATTTAAAACATCTAAATCAGGCACCCCCAACCTTTTGCCCTCCAGATGTTTTGGACTACAATTCTCATCATCCCTGACCACTGGTCCTGTTAGCTAGGGATCATGAGAGTTGTAGGCCAAAACATCTGGAGGGCCACAGGTTGGGGATGCCTGATCTAAATCAAATGTGCTTGTTTAATATTAATAATGGGTGCCAGAGCCTTCTGGAGGTGTCTTCTAATGGAAAGAACCAGGGAAGATGTTGCTGCTCTTTATTTTGGAAGTCCAGTTGGAAAACTGTACTCCGGGGGGGGGGGGCTGTGCCGGTCTGCTGCAGTCTAAATAATAATAGCCTTATGCTAACTTAAAGACTAAAAATCCTAACCCTGTTTACTTGGGAGGAAGCCCCACTGAATTCAAAAGCAGTCTAAATAATAATAGCCTTATGCTAACTTAAAGACTAAAATCCTAACCCTGTTTACTTGGGAGGAAGCCCCACTGAATTCAAAAGCATTCAGTTCTGAGTAGACGTGGTTAGGATTGTGCTGTAAGGATTCCACTCAACTACAGTAAATGACTAGTCAAGTGATTTCAATGGTTCTACTCCAAATATGAGTTCCTTAGACGCAACCCTAACAGATCTATTGTAGTATAAACTGTTTTAGTCTAAAACTCATTTCATCAGACACATGGCAGGTATATATTAGATCAGGCATCCCCAAACTTCAGCCCTCCAGATGTTTTGGCCTACAACTCTCATGATCCCTAGCTAACAGGACCAGTGGTCGGGGAAGATGGGAATTGTAGTCCAAAACATCTGGAGGGCCGAAGTTTGGGGATGCCTGTATTACATACACACACACACGGAGAGAGAAAATTTTAATAATGCTGCAGTCTATGTTATGGGCATGCAAATCCAGTCATATAAATAAAACAAAGGCAGGAAATAATATAGGATAGCAACATGGCTATTTTGGAGCTACTGTATATGTGATGTCTTCAAAGTGAAGTTACAGGCTTGTGCCGGGGGGGGGGGGGGAGTGTGCTATGCATGAGACACTGCCAACTGCTCTAATCCCCAAGCCTGAAAAATATTAACTACCTTGAGGCCATCATTCTTGTCCCCTCTGGGGTTTACTAAGAGCATTCCCTGTTCTGCCTCTGCACAAACACACAGAAGTAGATACCTTGCAGCCCACAGAGGTTTTACTCTCTAGTAGCACTCCACTCTCCCAGTGCCGTGCCAATGTTCACAGCATCTTGGGGGGGGGAGGCAGTGGATTGGGGTGCCAACTTGGATAAAATATTCCCGGGGGGAAGAGATAAGCCCCACCCTGCTCACATGATGCATGCACACCATTTGAATGGCAATGCTCATCAACTTTACGGGGCCCCAGCACCCTCATATAGATTTTTTTGGGGGGGGTTGAGGGGACCTTAGCCCCTAGGAGTTGGATCTGCACAGGTCGTGCTCTGGAGTTCTGTAGCTTGCAGGAAATAGATGTACTAAAGGACTGCAGTTGAGACCTCTTAAAACTTGCCATGCAAAAGCCCCCAGAATGTGGGTTCCCTAGTGTCCCATCATGTCTGCAGTTCCATCTGGAGCTTGTAAGCACCTTTCATAACCTCATGTTTTGTTCCATTTCTGTTTCAGAGTCCAGACCCACAGGCACAATGGATCTACATCAAGTGTGAGTTCTTCCCCCCCCCCTTCGCCCTATTCCAAAGGCTTGAGGTGGGTTGCACTGTTCTCTCCTCCCACATGACCTGTTGATGCTTCCAATCTTGACTTCCCTCCAACCCAATTTGCCCAGAAGGAATTGAAGCAGCAATGAATATTCTCTGACCAGGCTGCATGAGGGAGAATAACACCCTCTCCCTGGCTCTGCACTTGCCCCTCTAGTGAACATCCAGGCAGGAAAATGAGCTAGATGGGCTTTACCAGGAAGAAAAGAACCATCTTCACCCTCTCATAGAATCATAGAGTTGGAAGAGACCGCAAGGGCCATCCAGTCCAACCCCCTGCCAAGCAGGAAACACCATCAAAGCATTCCTGACATATGCCTGTCAAGCCTCTGCTTAAAGACCTCCAAAGAAGGAGAATCCACCACACTCCTTGGCAGCAAGTTCCACTGTCTAACAGCTCTGTCAGGAAGTTCTTCCTAATGTTTAGGTGGAATCTTCTTTCTTGTAGCTTGAATCCATTGCTCTGTGTCTGCTTCTCTGGAGCAGCAGAAAACAACCTTTCACCCTCTTCTATATGACATCCTTTTATATATTTGAACATGGCTATCATATCACCCCTTAACCTTCTCTTCTCCAGGCTAAACATGGCCAGCTCCCTAAGCCGTTCCTCATAAGGCATCGTTTCCAGGCCTTTGACCATTTTGGTTGCCCTCCTCTGGACACGTTCCAGCTTGTCAGTATCCTTCTTGAACTGTGGTACCCAGATCTGGACACAGTACTCCAGGTGAGGTCTGACCAGATCTTCCCTTGATCTAGATGCTATACTCCTATTGATGCAGCCCAGAATTGCATTGGCTTTTTGAGCTGCTGCATCACACTGTTGACTCATGTCAAGTTTGTGGTCTACCAAGACTCCTAGATCCTTTTCATATGTACTGCTCTCAAGCCAGGTGTCCCCCATCCTGTATTTGTGCCTTTCGTGTGTTTTTTTGCCCAAGTGTAGTACTTTACATTTCTCCCTGTTAAAATTCATCTTGTTTGCTTTGGCCCAGTTGTCTAATCTGTTAATCTGTTGTCTAATCTGTTGTCTAATCAGTTGTCTCATCTCTCCTACTCTGGTTTGCCTGTTCCTTCCCTCCCACCTTGTTCCAGTGAAAGAGGCAGGAGAATGAAGTTAGGCTGAAACAGTTGGAGAATAATTCCTACTGGGCACACCCTGGTTTCTCCTCTATTCCCTTTTACTGCAAACAGCCTGATACCTGAGCAGGGCAGAGATAAGAGGTAGAATGAAGGTCACGTTGAAGCTACGCTTGGCAGCCTTCAGGAGGAGGAAAGCTTTTGGTTCAGCTAATGGTAGGTGTTCTGGGTGGAGCCCAGGATGCGCAGGGGTGGGGTGATCAGTAAGACGTTTAACACAAGCCTACCTAATTTGCACCTTCTCAAACAATATGTGGACCAAAAAACAGATATTCTTCTAAACTGGCTCTCTGACCAAATAAAATAAAATAGAAAAATTCCTTCCAGTAGCACCTTAGAGACCAACTAAATTTGTCATTGGTATGAGCTTTTGTGTGCATGCACGCTTCTTCAGATACACTGAAACAGAAGTCACCAGGCCCGTATATATAGTACCAGACCCTTATATTTCCTTGACATTACCAAGGCTTCACCCAAATAGACACTGTGTTAAATGAAGTAGATTTAGTAAAAGGAAAGCATAAAAATGGAATAAAAATAGCAGCATATAAGAGGCCCAAAAAGGCCCCCAAAAGGTACAGATTTAAAATAGCCAATTAAGAAATGCAGTTGGGAAATTACAGTCACAGTACAAATAACAAAGTGAGCTCCCCAACTCTAGACATACCACAGAGCAGCCGTGGTCTTCAGCTGTTGCAATGGCAAGGTAAAGAAACCGAATGGAGACCAAATTGGAAACAAGAGGCAAGGGCTAACTTTTATAATAAAAAGCCAAAGCCACAGGTCCATTGTCTCCTTGGTCATTCAGGGGGCTTAGGAGCTAGAAGATGCCGACATGCTGCATTCCCACAGCGGCCTTGTGGCCGTGAGAATGCAGGCGCAGCCCCACACGTCCGAGGAGGGCTGCAGACCTCATGTGACTGAGATACAACTTCTGACAGAGGACAGTTTTTACCCAGAGGTCTAAGTGAGGAAACCATTTTCTTGACAGAGATCTGAAATTTCAAGTGCTGAAATGTCAGGTGCTGACAGAGTTTGTGTGTAAAACTGAGGAGTCTGGAAATGCAAACAGCAATGGCAGGTAACAACCGGTAGGGAAAATGCTTGTTGGTTAAGACCCTTGGCCCCAAAGAATTGAGAAACAGATTAGGCAGAGTTAGGATCTTGCATCCTTTTTTGAAGATGAGAGCGAGTTCAACTCCTTTCAACGAGGGCAGCTCCTAGAAGTTTGCTTCCTCTGTTGTGCTGCCAGGTCCTTGCGCTCTGTACAGCCAAAAGCAGAACGAAGGTCTTAAGGGACAGTGAGACTGAGCACCTTGGAAACAGACACACCCACCCACCCGCCACCTATCGAAAGCATACATGAGCAGGGGACACCAGCTAGCCTTGTCCCCCACCAACTGCACATGGGGCTGGGGGCTGGGCTGAAGAGCCCCCTGAGCATCTGCCAGGAGACACCCCCAGTTCTTGCACATGGCTGCTGAAAGTGGGGGACACGAGTCATGGGGAGGCAACCACCCCGGGTGGCAAGATCCACTGGGGCAGCAGATCTGGCCTCCAAGGAAGGCATCACCTGCTGCCACAGTGGCAGCAATGGCTGTGACACACCTTGGAGGTCAGGTGTGCTGCCTCCTGATCCGCCCCACCACACCACCATTGAACCTCTACAGCAGCCTCTTGGTGAACAGAAGGCGCCGCTGATCTCCTCCCACCCCATGGAGGAAATGGGCTTGGCACCTACCTGGCGTGATTCAGACTGCCTCCCCACATAGCTGCCAAGTTATCCCTTTTTTAAAGGGAAATTCCATTATGCTGAATAGGCTTACTCACGAGAAAAGGGAAAACTTGGCAGCTATGCCTCCCCACCCCACCCCACCCCAGTGATGGCCTTTGATTCCCAATCCAACCATTGGGTAAAGTTGATTTGATTCTCCGCCCCACCCCATTTTCAGTGTAGATCTTCTCTCCCCGCTTCTTCCACCATTTTGTGGTTGGCCTCTGGTGCCCCAATGTCTTGAGCCAGCCCCGCCCAGTATCCTTAGGGACAAGCCCTACTTCATGTAAAAGCTTTGGCAAAGACCCTTGCTTCTTTACCTTCTTTTATAGGTTTTCTGTTCTCTCTCGCTTTTACAATCCACCCTCAATTTTCTTTTCTCGTAAGAGAAACCAGTAGGTTGGGGACTAACACCTTTGTGGCTTTTCCTGTGTTTTCTTGCATTTCAGATGACTCCATTGCCTATAAGAAACCCATTGGTATTAAAAAGAGGGATGGCACAATGGAAATAAATGTTCTGAACCGTTCCATCCCAATCCACTGCGATGGTCTCTACCTGGTCTTTCTGGAGGGAACCGTCGCCCTGCCCAGGGCTCCGCACCGACTGATCCTCAGGGTCTACTGTCAGCCCCAAGTGCCCCTGCTGGAGGTAAATTGCAGTGAGGAGAATACAAAGGTGAAGGAAATCTTGGTGCATGAATTTCGTTCCAAAGAGGCAGTCTACTTGGAGGCACACCCTCACGATACTGAAAATAATGAAGCACTCACGCTGGATCTGAATCTGAACCTCATCATGTTAACTCCTCGTTCATATTGCCATCCTGAAAATTAATAAAACGACCAGTGAACTCACCTCCAGCTGTTTGGGCAATTGTGTACAGACCTCAAATTAAGCATATCCATAATTGACTCCCACTTGATGTATTTGAGAATAATTGTTCCCAGGTCTAATTAATGTTGGTTAGCCAATGGCATAAAAATTTAAACAGACTCTTAGTATATTTTGTTGTTTCCAGAGTTGTGCTAGTAACAATCTTGCACCTGTTGTTGCATACAAAAAAAGTATTTGGTCATTTTTCTCAGCATCCTCAGCCACCATTCCTAAAAGGAACGCTTCTGGTCGTTTTTTAAATGTGTATTTAAAGATCTTTTTAAATTCATTATTGATGCTTTCCCAGTAGTTTTTAACTTTCTCACATTTCCACCACATGTGTATAAAGTTACCTTCCTCTCTACCACACTTCCAGCAGTTTTTGTTTCGTTTTATACATTTTATACCATTTGGTTGGAGTAAGGTACCATCTATACATCATTTTGTAAATATTTTCTTTTAACAAGGTGGATGCTGTGAATTTAATTCCAGACGTCCATAGTTTTGACCATTTCTCATACTCTATATTGTGTCCTAAGTCGGTTGCCCATTTTATAATGGCCACCTTGGTATCTTCATCCTTCATGTGCCATTCAAGTAAATATTCAAAGCTCGGCAGAGCAAAATGAACAAAATGAGCAAAATGAACTAAAATAGATGAATAGAAGAGAAAATGTAAAAATCTTTGTTGTTTATGTCGGTGCTGCATGTTAGTTCCAGCGAAGGTATTATTCATCATTTATTTCTGTTCTCTTTCCCCCCCCCAAAAGTGCAGCAGCTTTGGGGAACACCCCCCCAAAAAGCAAAGCAACTTTTGCACCCCCCAAAAAACCTCCAAAACGTTGGTCAGCAGCTCCCCCAAAAAAGCTTAACAACTCTGGGCACTTTGTGATAAATAAGGGGTTTTTGGTTTGGTTTGGTTTGGTTAAATAATTAGTTTTTGGTTTATTAAATACACTTATATATTACAATTATACATTTTTGTTATTTAAACTATAAATATCGCGAAATTATGGTTTTTTTCTCAAAGTGACACACCACCCGAGTTATGCTCGGTTATTTGGCGAATTGACACACCAAACTCAAAAGGTTGCCCATCACTGTGTTAGACCCTGCTTTGCCTTCATCTCTCAGGCGCTAGGCACTCACTTCCTCTGGTTCTGGCTCGCTTACAATGTCCCACAAACCTTCCTGGCGAAGAAACATTTCCATCTTAATGCACCAATCAAGGTAGTTGTGGTTGTCGCACTTGCTGGATCATCACGCTATTGTGGTGAGTGGGCTTGCATGATCCTATAACCCTTGTGAGCAAAGCTATCGGGAACCTCGTACTCCCAGCAAGGTCACCCAAGGCGGTAAGGTCAAAGGGAAGGAGCTAGACAAAGAATGACCCAAGAAGTCCTCAACGGCAGAACAGACGGATGATAACAAGCGGTATGTTACAACGGCTGTGAAGGCGGATGAAGGCTGCAGCAGATAGGAATCTACCAGTCGTGACTACTTCATGCCATCGGAACAGAGCCCTACTGCGAAGACTGTGCGTTGGTCAGTGTGCACTGATCTACACACATTAAACAAATTCACACACAGGCGTCTTCCAAAAACCCATCCTAAACCCAAACCCCAAAAGTCCCATGGTGATCAGCAAATGGTAATGGGGGCAGGATCATGAAATCTGGAAGCCCCTAGTCATGAACCAGCACATGGGCGGTGGATACAGATTCAGTCATTCTGACTCAAGGAACGAGGCAGTTGAGCAGCTTGGCAGCTGTATCCATGACTGAGCAGCCCTTTTTAGGATCCACTCTGCTCATGCCGAAAAGGGGGAGGGTCTAGAAAAGGGGCCCTAAACATAGTCTGCCTCCCCTTTTCCCTGACTGGATTACCGTGCCCAGTGGGGTCACCACCTAGCGGTCGTAAAAGACAATTGAACTTTGGAACATGGAATATACGGACTTTGTCAGATAACACAGACAGCGAGCATCCTGAACACAGAACTGCCATCATTGCAAGAGAGCTGCAACATTTTAACATTGATATTGCAGCGCTTCAAGAGACTCGAAAAGCAGGTGAGGGACAACTGAAGGAAGGAAAAGGAGGCTTCACATTCTTCTGGAAAGGTCTATCTGAACAAGAACATTGAATGCATGAGGTAGGATTCACTATCAAAAACCATATTGTGAAGCTCCTGTCAGAAGTCCCTACCAGCATTAATGAGCGACTCTCAGGCCTTTGAATAAAACTCACCAAAAACCAACAGGCTACTATTATAAGAGCTTATGCACCAACACTGGATACCAATGAAGACATGAAAGAAAATTTTTACTCTCAGCTGGATACCATCCTATCAGAGATGCCTAAGGAAGACAAAATTACCCTCTTGGGCAGGGGTCCCCAGACTACGGCCCGCGGGCCGGATGCGGCCCAATTGGCCTTCCAATCCGGCCCGCGAAAGGTCTGGGGATCAGCATGGCCATCCCGCACTTAAATTTTTTTTTTCAAGCCGAGAGCCAAGCCGAGAGCAATTTTCCCCCTTCGTCGCCATTTCCCCCCTCTCCTTCATCGTGGTTGGCCAGCAGCAGCCAATCAAAAAGTCGGAGTGCTTCAGCCAATGGGTGGGCAGCAGCTGCTCGTGCACAGGAGGAAAGGGGCTGTGCAAAGCTGGCCGATCGCCATTTTCAGCAGCCGCTTCTTGCCAGAGCAGAGCCAGCCCTTTCTTTGCTGCCGCTCCACCCGCCGCCGCAAGCAGCCCCTGCTTCAAGACACGGGTACGTGTTTCGTGTGTGTGTGTTTTAAATACTTTTATTTTGGGTTGTCTTGCCTTGTGCCGCTCTCGCCTCCGCCTCCGCTGCCTCAGAGGTGCAGGCATCCCAGTGGCGTCCCTCCTCCTGCCTGCCTGTATTGTCCGATGAGCCCAGGCAGCTGCCAACTGCTGCCGGCTCCAGCCCCAGTCCCGGTCGGGCTGCCGTTAGCCGCAGCCCCGGCCCCATCGCTGCAGCCAATTCCTTCCTTAGGGACGCGGAGCCAGGCTGCCCGCCGCCGCGCTCCTCTTGCGACTCCCTGCGCAGCTGCTTAGCCGCGCTGCCGCTCCCGCCGCCGGAGCCGGGCTGGCCCGACCCAACACTTGAGGAGGGCCGCCTGCCCGCTGCAGCCACTGCCGCGGCCGCCCTAATGGCCGCCTCCTCCTCCTCCTCCTCCGCCGCTCTCTTTCTGGGCTGCCTGCCCGCTGCAACCACCGCCGCGGCCGCCCTAATGGCCGCCGCCTCCCCCTCCACCGCCGCTCTCTTTCTGGGCCGCATGCCCGCTGCAGCCACCGCCGCGGCCGCCCTAATGGCCACCGCCGCCTCCTCCTCCTCCACCGCCGCTCTCTTTCTGGGCTGCCTGCCCGCTGCAACCACCGCCGCGGCTGCCCTAATGGCCGCCGCCCTAATGGCCGCCGCCGCCTCCCCCTCCGCCGCCGCTCTCTTTCTGGGCCGCATGCCCGCTGCAGCCACCGCCGCGGCCGCCCTAATGGCCGCCGCCTCCCCCTCCAACGCCGCTCTCTTTCTTGCGGCTCTCGGCCCGAGAGCTGCAAATATGGCGGGCGGAGGTGAGCGGAAAAGCGGCTAGGGGTGCTGGGGTCTGGTGGGGCTCTCCCTTCGGCCCCCTGGGAAGGAGGGACGGGACTTTTCCCGCGCTTTAGGCGGGCGCCTTCTCGAGGGGGGGGACTCGGGGGCTGCCGGACGGCTGCTTGAGCTGCCTGCCCTGGTGGAGCGCAGCCTGTGTGAGGAGGTCGTGACTAGCTGCCGTCCGTCTTCCAATGGCCGTGTGCGGAGCTGCCCGGCTGGTCTCTACCCACAGTCCCGCGGCCAGGAGCGGAGGTGGAGGGCGCTTGGGCCAAGCCCTTCCTTGCTCTGCGGGGCTCCCAAGGAGGGCCAAGGCCAGGATGGAGGGGGTCTGGCTGGCACTGGAGGGGCTGGGTGGGTGAGCGACGGCGGGCCGGGCGGGGGAGGGAGGGATAGACTCGGAGGCTCCGTAGTTGCGCCCTGGCCATGGTGGGTGGGGAAAGAGGGAGGGAGGGATGCTGAGAGACAAAAAGGGAAGGCAAGGTTGGGAAGTTATGGGGGGGGAGTGTGTGCGAGAAACTTGAAATGTGTTCCATTAACAAGAAAACCACCCACCCCTTTTTATTGTCCTTTTTTTCTTTCCACCTTGCTTTTTTTGTACTGCTCATCTCTAACCAGTTTTCTCCCATTGCATGTTTCCAGGCTTCCTTTGGGAGTTCCAGCCCAGGTTTGGAACAGGAGTTCCTTCTTCTGAGATTCCGGCAGTGCGAAGCTTTTGGGTACGGGTAGGCGCATCTGCCAAAAGATGCTTTGTGTATTTTCTCGGTTTCTTCATGTTAAAAGTCACTTGTTTGGTTCTAGAAGGGCCAAGCCCTGTAGAGCTGTTCTCTCTTGTACAAACCACTTTCTGCTTTGCTAAATGTATATTTTTTCATAAGTATGTCCCCCTGAATTGAGAAGAAATTTCTTATTGAGAAATGAACTTAAAGTTGCAGCCTTGAAATCTGAGATCTTCAGAATTGACTAATGTTCCCCTTTCTTTCCTGCTTAGCTGTTTTCTCTCTTTCCCACAGGCCTCGCCCCCAGCTTCTTCGTCCCATCAGTCCTTCCACCTTTTAAAAAGAGGAGACTCTCTCTCTCTCTCTGCTGCCCACCCAGAGAGAAACGCCAAGGCACCAGGTAAGCAAGCACAGTGGAATGGCCCTTGGCCATATCCAGTGCACATTTTTATGCACATTTTCATGCACAGGGATTAACTCAGTACAGAGTGGAAATAATGTGTTAGTTTAGCAATGCATAGTTAGTTTTCAGAGACGGGCCTAGAATACACATATATTTTATTTTATTCGCTGCTTTGCTTTCTCTTAAGACAGCCCTGAATGGTTATAAAATAGTTAGGGCGATGGCAAATAATCAGTTGTTGCCATTATCATTTTTCTTGCTCTTCTAAGTTTATTGGTATTTTACTGACACCAATTTTCCATCCATAGGAAATCATGTCACGTAAAAGAAAAGTGGACTCCGAGTGCAGAGTTTTCAACGAACAGTGGACATACGACTACTTTTTCACCCAATACAAAGAAAGAGGCGTTTGTCTTATTTGCCACGACACGGTGTCTGTCTTCAAGCAATTCAATATCCAACGACACTACAATACTCACCACAAGGATAAATATTCTTCTTTGACAGGACAATTAAGAAAAGATGAAATAGCAAGACTGAAAACTGCCTTGACAGCTCAACAAAATGTGTTTGTGAAGCGGAAGCAGGAGAACATTTCGTCTTTGCGAGCAAGTTTTCAGATTTCCAGGCTTATAGCCCGCAATGGAAAACCCTTTGTAGAGGGAGAATTTGTTAAAGAATGTATTCTTACAGCCTCCAAAGAGATGTGTCCGGAGAAGACTGAATTGTTTTCCACATTGAGTCTTTCTGGAAGCACAGTGACTCGTAGGATTGAAGAAATGGGGGGAAATTTGCATGAACTTTTGCAAAATTCCTCAGAAAAGCTTCGTTACTTCTCGCTGGCACTGGACGAAAGCACAGATATCCGTGATTCTGCGCAACTCCTAATTTTCATCCGTGGAACAAATGAAAAGTTTGAATTCACAGAAGAGCTTGCTGCACTGCAAAGCATCAAGGGAACAACGACTGGAGAGGATATCTTTGCAAAAGTTCAGCAAACTATCCATGATTTGAAGTTGGACTGGGCTAAACTTGCCAGTATCACAACAGATGGTGCTCCTAGCATGGTGGGGCGTACAAGAGGAGTGGTTGCACGCATCAACCAAGAGATGGACAGACACAATCAGCCACATCCAATAGCAATACACTGCCTTATCCACCAACAAGTGCTGTGTTGCAAAAGATCGCTGAAGTTGGACGCAGTCATGAAAACTGTGGTGTCCTGTGTGAACTTCATTAGAGCTCATGCACTTAACCACAGGCAGTTTCAAGAATTTCTGTCAGAGTTAAATGTTGAGCATGAAGATCTACCATACCACACAGAGGTCCGTTGGCTGAGTCGAGGAAGAGTTTTAAAACGTTTCTACGAATTACTTCCTCAAGTTTATGATTTTATGCTGATGAAAGACAGAGAAGTGCCAGAGCTCCAAGATGACGAATGGAAATGGCTGCTTGCCTTTCTGACTGACATAACCGAGCTACTGAACAGTTTCAATATTCAATTGCAAGGAAAGGGGAAGCTCATTGGTGAAATGTTTGCACATGTGAAAGCGTTCCAAGGAAAATTAGACTTAATTGTTAGACATGTGAAGGAGAAAAACTTTTTTCATCTCCCCACAACTCAAAACCGGTCATTGGGAAATCCAACAGTTCCATTCCCAAAAGAAGCATGTGTGGATTTACTGGAGAGTCTGCAAAAGGAGTTCCAAACAAGATTTAAGGAGCTTCACATCCATGAAAAGGACATACATCTTTTCCGAAACCCTTTTTGTGTGGACATTGACACTGCAGATCCCATTCACCAAATGGAATTGATTGAACTGCAAACTTGTGATGCTTTGAAAGACGCATTCAAGACAAGCAGCCTTGCAGATTTCTACGCATCTCTCCCCTCAGAGACATATCCAAACATCAGAAACCATGCACTCAGATTTGCAACGGTCTTTGGCAGCACATATGTCTGCGAGCAAACTTTCTCTAGGATGAAACATCTGAAATCTCCCACGAGATCAAGACTGACAGATGAACACTTACATCACTTGCTAAGACTAGCAGTGACCAATATGGAACCAGATATAGACCATCTCATCAGCCAAAAGCAGGCCCATTCTTCCCATTCTTCCCATTCTTCCCATTGAAGTTTTTGTTGATTACAATCATTCTTTAATTTAAATATTGTATGGTGTTGTTTTATTTAAAATATTATTTTGTGTTGATTTAAATCATTATTTTAAATTTAAATATTGTATTGTTTTCCTGTTTTTTGTGCACCAAATGCAATATGTTCAATGTGCATAGGATTTCGGCTCCCCCCCACCCCCAAAAAATATAGTCCGGCCCAGCGAAGGGTCTGAGGGCGGTGGACCGGCCCCCGGCTGAAAAAGTTTGGGGACCCCTGCCCAACATGCTTGTTTTCTAAGGGCAGAAATTGTGCAGCGTATGAACTCCTCATATAGGCCAGAGCTGGACACTCAGTGAGAACTGGGTACCTGACTCATCTTGCTGCATGGTGTGCAGTTAGACTAGCTTTGAGACTAGCTATGGCCTTCAGCCCTCCTCTCCCTCCGGAATTTCCTCCAAGTTTCTCTTTGAGTTGCCTAGATTTTCAGGACTGCTGTGCTGCTGTCCTTTGTCAGTTAACAAAGCAATGGACAGAAACTGTTGTTCTTCGTGGATTTCTTGCTGAGACTGAAGATGAGTGAGAGAGAAGCGAGAGGTGTGGGTGTTCGAGAAACCCCCTTTCTCAGCTGTTACTGCTGCTCCCAAAGAAATGGGGTTTCATGCGCTGGTCAGTTTCATGACAGCATTGAGGTGTTCCAGGGGCAGCACCTCCTTGGAATCAGAATGGGCTGGAGACACGATTATTTCTTCCTTCCCTCCAAGATTAACTTTATTTGCAAAGATATTAACAGAACACCAGTGAAGGCAAACATGAGTTCCTGCAAAATAGTGGATCACATGCTAATCCAAGTCTGCAGGTGAGTTTCCCGTTTTGGGGACCATCCACAGCTGTAACTGAAGCATTTGCCTTATTTTGTAAAATTCCAAATGCTAATTAGAGACTACTTTAAGACAGGACTTGGTAGTGTGTAATTTGCACTATACAGTATGCACTTCCTGAACTGAAATACAGCTACCCTCCAAAATTTCCATTTATCCAACCAAAAATGTGTAGAAAATGCATATATTTTTCCAGGAAAAGTGTGGAAGTCATATGGTATATGTATATACATGCTGTATTGGGTACAAAGTTGTAAGTGGGACAGGGGGGAAGGGGGTTAAATATGCTCTCTGTTCCTGTTTTTGAAAATGCAAATAAAAAATTGAAAGAAAAAAAGAAAGAAAATGCCTATATTATGGGAAAGGGTTGTAAAGTCCACATTAGTGAAAACATACAAAAATGCAATACATTAGGCCAAGTAGCTTGCGAAAATGTGACAACTTTTCATGAGAACTTTGCAGAAACATGGTGTCAGGGTTGAGCCGGATGAGGAGGAATGGTGGCAAGCCCCCCCCCCGGAGGATGCACCCACGGGAGAATCTGGGGAAATGGAGGACTTCATACCTGGAGAAGACTTCCTCAGAAGAGGAAGAATCAGATAGGGAAGACCAGAGCAGGAGGAGGAAGGAGTCAGGGCAGTCTCGAGCAGGTCGGGCACCCTGGCACTGAGGGGCGGAGATCGCTCTGGCGCCCCCGCCCTCGCAGGGCGCAGCATGGTTTCCGCGTGGCTTTGCCGCGCGGTGCCCCGCCTACCGGCCGGGCACCCTGACACACCACACCACCGGGGCTCTACCTAGAGCCGGCCCGGGAAGGAGTTGAGGCAGAATCAGGCCCTTGTGAGGAGAGGAGCTGGTGGGCCCCCTCCCCTCCTCCCTTTTCAGCTATAGAGCATAGAACTGAGAAATGGAGGGAACAATTGGAGGGAACAATTGCAGCTTGTAAAGGCTGGTGATGAGCCAGATACTTAAGGAAGGCCGGCTGCTTCCCTCGCCAGCACCTGCTGTGCTGAAGTGTATGGTTGTCCTTGCTCATCCTGTTCCTGATTCCAGTGTTCCTGACTTCAGCTCCTGACTTTGCCTTCTCCTGACCCCCGGTACTGATACCCGACCTCAGCTGGTTCCTGGCCCGGACTGTTGGACCTCGGCTCCATCTGCATCCGACTGCCGCCTTCAGCACACCAACCTGTTGGCGCCCTAAAACATGGTAAACTGAAGGCTGGGGAAACAAGAAACCTGAGTTGACAGATTCACCCTCTGTTAGGTACCTTTGGTCCATGGGCATATTTGGAATGTGGATGAGAATGCCGTGGGAACCACAACCTTGCCTTGCCCTTGTGCAGCATCCCTCCCCCCTCCCGGGCCACTCTCTCACTTTATAATCCCCAGACCCCACTGTTTCTATAGGTCCCTCGAATATATTTTTTAAAAAATTTATTTTAAGTCTGTTTTCTAAAAATGACACATTTTAGAAATAAATTATTTGCTACCCATAGGTTTCCTGCTGATACCAAAAGATTAGTTGATGCTTTCCTGACCTCCATTTTTTCATTTCATTTGTTTTTAAATAGATGCCCCACTGTGATGACCAAAGCATTTTTGTAGCCTCCTAAATTTGTCTGTTATATCAAAGAAGCTTAATTTGATCTGTGCCTCAAAGGAGGTTGTGGTGAAAGAGCCCATGGAAAATTACATTGGTTCAGGAGGATCCCTTTTACTAAATCTGACACCAACCCTCACGCAAAAGAGGAAGAGGCTGGCTGCTGAACGAGCCTTGAAAAGCACAGAGCACGGAAAGAGGAAGGGGGGAAGAGCATCCTCCTCCATCTCTGCTACTTTTGAAGAGGTGAAAAAGTAATGAACCTTCACACAGGAACCTGCAGAAATATCTAAGGCCACCATTGCACCCATGGGCCCTGGGTTGGTGACAAAAATGGTAGTAAGATCCATTCACAGTAATCAAACAAAACATTCACAACACCTGGAGGCCATCAGTCAGGTTGTGTGTCCACAGCAGTGACCGGAGGGGGAATAACCATTGGAGGAGTGCAGAGAGAAGAAAGGCCCTGGTGCATCTGCAGCAGCACAACCGGACAACTTCCTCTGCCCCAGCTGCAACAAAACATGTCTCTTCCGCTTCGGTCTCTGCAGCCACAGGATGTGTTGCAACACTCCAATGGTTTGACTTCACCCTCAAAGGCACCCTCCTCCACTATCTTCCAAGACAGATGTATACCAACAAAAACTCATTTCTGATTAAATCCAAATTTGTTAACAAATGTGTATACATTGCAGGTGCAGCCTCTTTCCCAAAACACACACACAGAGGCTTTCACATACTTCAAGCAAGGCAAGAATGTTGGCTTTCATTTTTAACATTAACATGTTGCTCCTGCTGGGAGGAGAGGGATTCCTTCTTAGTTCTACTCAGGCCTTCAAGGAACGTGTGAGGGCTCAAACCATGCAGAGGCACAAGAGGGTGTCACCCCAAACACCCCGCATAGGCAAGTTGCACCCTCTCTGCACCCCCTTTTGTGCTTGGAGTACAGTTATTTCCACAAGGGCCAACATTGATGCCAAAATCCAGCATTGCCTGAGCTCTGTGAGTGCGGCTTTCTCCCGATTGAAGTGCAGAGTGTTTGAGGACCGGGACATTCACAGGAAAACCAAAATGCTTGTTTACAAAGCTATTGTACTACCAACCTTACTATATGCTTGTGAAACATGGACCACTTATAAACTCCATCTCCAACTCCTCAAAGGATTCCATCAACGGTGTCTCTGAAAATTTTTACACATCACTTGGTAAGACAGGCGAACTAATATCAGTGTACTGGAAGAAGCAAAGATCACCAGTGTTGAAGCAATGATTCTTCAACATCAACTTCGTTGGACTGGTCATGTTGTGCGGATGCCTGATGATTGTTTTCCAAAGCAACTACTCTATTCCGAACTTAAAAATGGAAAGCGTAATGCTGGTGGTCAACAAAAGAGGTTTAAAGACTGTCTCAAGGCAAATCTTTAAACATGTAGTATAAACACTGACAACTGGGAAACACTGGCCTGCGAGCGCTCCAGTTGGAGAACAGCCTTTACCAAAGGTGTCATGGGCTTTGAAGAAACTCGATCTCAGGACGCAAGGGAGAAATGTGCTAATAGGAAGGCACACTTGGCAAATCCACACCGTGATCAACTCCCACCTGGAAACCAATGTCCCCACTGCGGAAGGATGTGTGGATCCAGAATTGGCCTCCACAGTCACTTACGGACCCATTGTTAAAATCGTGTTTATGGAAGACAATCTTACTCAGCTACGAGTGATAGAAGAAGAAGAAGAAGAAGAAGAAGAAGAAGAAGAAGAAGAAGAAGAAGAAGAAGAAGAAGAAGAAGAAGACAGTTATTGTGCCTCAAAGGCAACCAAGCTAAATTGTGATTCCTGCCTTGCTGGGGGTTGTACTGGATGACCCTTTGGATCCCTTCCAACTCTAGAATTTGGTGAGTCTAGGTTCTGGGCAACCACCCCAGACAAAGGCAAAGGCAAAAACCAGTGTAAAGGCAAACTGAGGTCTGGACTTCCAGGTCTGCTGCGGGAAATGGTGGACGGTGGAGATTGCTTGTGCTGAGTGACCCACTTGCTGTGAGGAGACAGGAAGGCAGAGAGGGCAACACACCTTCTCTAAACAAGACCAAAGGTTTTAGTTTCGGTTCTGGAGGGTCCAGCAGTGTCAGACATTCTCTCGGAATCAAAGGAATAAGGATAGGCAGAGACAATGCAAATTAAAAGCATTTGCAGATGACATGGTGATGTTAACAACATGGTTACAATATCATCATTTGAATGAAATATTGAAAAAGGATATGAAGGGGAGGTTTGGGGAACAACTATCACAATTAGAGACCCGTTAAATTGTAATGTTAAAGCGATGTCTAAAATGTACACGAAGTTATTGGAATGGGAGACAAAGGATGAACAAGTGAACTCTTGAGTGATACCCTGGGCAATAGATGTTGGTCATAACATAATATAGAAATGGAAGCAATTATGGAATATGGATATAAAATTTACAGCATGTTATGGTTTAAGAGAAACTTATATGAAAATGGTAATAGATAGTACCTAACACCAGTAGATTGGCAAAAATGTATAAATAAAAGTCAAATAAGTAATGGAAATGTAAGGAGAAAGAAGGCACCTTTTTCACATGTGGTGATCTTGTAGTAAGGTTAAAGCTTACTGGGAAACGATATATAATGCATATGTTTAAGATAACTCTTTTGGGAATTATAGGATTGGAACTACCCAAACAGTATAGAAATTTATGTATGTATGTATGTATGTATGTAACTACAGCTGCAAGAATGTCATTTGCCCCAAAGTGGAAGGATGAAGCGGTCCCGACGAAAGAAGATTGGATACAGAAACTAATGGAGTATGCAGAAATGGTGAAACTTACCAGAAGAATAAGAAATCAAGATAACTTTTTAGAAAGGAATGGAAATGGTTTCTTGAGTATTTACAAATAAACTGTAAACAGATCAAGACATTGGCAGGATTATTGTAGAAACCTGCAGGTTTTTTTAAAAAAAGATACAGTATATATCTGAGAATCAATGAATAAAAGAATAAGATAAGATAATTTGGCGTATGCAGGAAAGGACAAAAATAAATGTAAGGAACCGCAGAAAGAGGGGGAAGTGAGTCAAAATTGAAAATGTTAAAGCTTGGCAAAATAATTGTTGTAATGTATATAAAGGAAAATAATGAAATTATATATATATATATATATATATATATATATATATATATATATATATAATATAATATAATATAATATAATATAATATAATATAATATAATATAATATAGGCAAACAGAGGTGTGGGCAAATAGATAGCAAAACCAGAGCCCAAGGGTTATTTGCAAGTGGACCTGTCAGAGGAAGGACAACCTCTCAGCTTGGATATTTGATGCTTTTAAGCAGGAGCTGTCAGATTCCCCACACAGGGCTCAGCCATAGCTCCCAGGACGCTTCTGGAAGAAGGCAAAATGTACACAAGTTCCTAAAACAGTTCTTGGAGGTTGGAGGCACCATTTAGGAGATGCTTATGAAATTTGTGCCATTTATGTTCTGCAGAACATTTGTAACTTGGATAGAACTGTTTCCCCAGGAGTTTGATGTCTCTGTCTGAATGCAGTTGGCAGCAGGGCAGGCAGGCAGGCAGGCAGGCAGAGAAGGGGGAATAGCATGCCAGCTGTGACCAGCAGGGCAGCAAGCAGCCTCAGAACTGCCTGCAAAGGCCACTGGAGACTGTTTCTGGTTGCTGAGGAGAGTAATCCTCAGAGAAGCTCTGTGCCCCCCCCCCATACTAGATCTGGCAGCAGAGCAGGTGCCCGTGCCCATGCCCATGCCAAGAGGACGGGGCTCTATCCTTGACCAAGAACAACCCCACCTGGAAGCCTTCTCCCTCTGAGTCGGATCCAGAAGCAGAGCAGCTGATCCCACCCAGGCCCTGAGGTCAAGGCTGCTTCTGCCATGCCAGTCTTCCCTCAGACTGCTGGCCTCATGTTTGTTTTGAGGCTGTACACCTGCTGTTGCCCTGCCTTTGGCACACCTTCAAGGTTAAGGCTTGCAGAAGGTGGTAAGCTATGCAAAACTTAAGAAGCCCCACAGCATTACCAGAGAAGAAGGAAAAGGGTACATTGATTATCCATACAGAAAGGAAACTGAAACAAAGCACTCTGGCCTGACTCTGCACCTGTGCACAAGGGACCACATGAAGCAATAGAAGTGCTGTGGCTCTTAGTATAGAGCTCGGCATAGTGCAACCCACTGGTGTTTCAATGATTTGTCACACCAAATACCAGTTTCCACAAGAAAGAGGAACCAAGCTGTTCTTCCTTCTAGTCACTTAGGGTGGAAAAAGGAAGCCACCCCCATATTTCAGATGAAATTTGATTTTCTTCATGTGCATCTGCAGCTTAGGTTATTATGAAGTGTAGCCAATACAAATAACAAGTGCCAGGGACATCTCTCAGGTTGAAAGCAGCAATATCCTGCTTTCAAAATAAAAGAACAGCTTGAGAAGTCCATAAATGTGCATGCAAGTAAATTTACATATTGGATATGGGGCAATAAATCAATCAATGAGAAGCTCACTCATGAAGCTGTTTTGCTTTGATAAGCAGTCAGTGACTTTTCCTCACCAAACAGCATGCTGTCATTTAAGTGCAGTAAAGCAGGGATTAGATGTCGTATAAACAAGACATTCAAATATAGGTGCCTGTTTTTAGCACGGCAGCATATACTCTATTGACTATTCCGAACTTAAAAATGGAAAGTGTAATGCTGGTGGTCAACAAAAGAGGTTTAAAGACTCTCCCAAGGCAAATCTTTAAAAATTAGCGTAAACACTGCCAACTGGGAAACACTGGCCTACGAACACTCCGGTTGGAGAACAACCTTTACCAAAGTTGTCATGGACACTTGAACTCAGGACGAAAGGGGGAAATGTGCTAATAGGAAGGCACACTTGGCAAATCCTCACCTTGATCAACTCCCACTAGGAAACCTATGTCCCCACTGTGGAAGGATGTGTGGATCCAGAATTGGCCTGCATAGCCTCTTACGAACTCACCCTTAAGATCGTGTTCATGGAAGGCAATCTTACTCTTACTCTGATCGCCAAAGAAAGAAGAAGATATTTCATATGCACATTAGCAAGGCATACCCAAAACTTCTGCCATATGGAGAACTGTTTCAGGGTGCTGCACCCAAACATCAATGACAGTTCCTAGGAAAACAGAGTATCATGTCCTGTCCATTAAAGGAGGTTGTTGTTTAGTTGTCTAGTCATGTCCGACTCTTCGTGACCCCCATGGACCAGAGCACACCAGGCACTCCTGTCTTCCACTGCCTCCCGCAGTTTGGTCAAACTCATGTTTGTAGCTTCGAGAACACTGTTCAACCATCTCGTCCTCTGTCGTCCCCTTCTCCTTCTGCCCTCCATCTTTCCCAACATCAGAGTCTTCTCCAGGGAGTCTTCTCTTCTCATGAGGTGGCCAAAGTATTGGAGCCTCAGCTTCAGGATCTGTCCTTCCAGGGAGCACTCGGGACTGATTTCCTTCAGAATGGATAGGTTTGATCTTCTTGCAGTCCATGGGACTCTCAAGAGTTTCCTCCAGCACCATAATTCAAAAACATCCATTCTTCGGCGATCAGCCTTCTTTATGGTCCAGCTCTCACTTCCATACATCACTACTGGGAAAACCATAGCTTTAACTATACGGACCTTTGTAGGCAAGGTGATGTCTCTGCTTTTTAAGATGCTGTCTAGGTTTGTCATTGCTTTTCTCCCAAGAAGCAGGCGTCTTTTAATTTCGTGACTGCTGTCACCATCTGCAGTGATCAAGGAGCCCAAGAAAGTAAAATCTCTCACTGCCTCCATTTCCCCACTTACAAGGGTTATGTTCAGATGCAGTGCTGAGGTGCAGTTGCTAATGTTGTTTTGTTCATTCCTAGGTCCACCTACCCTGCACGTCTGGATAGTCAGGCACAGCATTGTCCACTAGGCCAGTAGGAGGGCGGTGGAGACTGGATTCAGACGTAGGTTTGGGCTCCCCGACCACGTGAGCGTCTCCTGGGTGTCCAGACGTGGAATGTGCTGGGAGGAGCTTCTCCCAATGACACGGGCGAAGGTGTCTGCAGAAGGCACCCCTGCGGCGATGGTGGTGCAGCTGGGTGAGAATGATTTGCTGGAAGCTCCCAGCTTGAGCTTGTGGACCCGCATGCCAGAGGACTTGGAAAAGTTAAAGGCAGCTCTTCCTGGACTCAAAATTTTCTGCTCGCAGCTGTTGCAGCGACGTGGGTGGCGAGGAAGCCGATGCCCAGCTGCCACTGAGAGGGCCAGGAGGTGCGTCCAGAGCGCGGTGGCCAAGAAGGTTCTGATCTGTCACCCAGGCATTACCTTAAATGATGCGTCCCTTTATAGGCTTGATGGGGTTCATCTGTCTGTGGCTGGGAATGATTTATGGCTGACCTCCGTGTCAGCGGGGTTAAGGGATTGGTTGCATGTGTAAGTGGTTGGCGGCAAGCGTGGGTGCTTGTGTGGCAGATAGGCACTGGTTCAGGTGATAGGGATGGGAGAACACTCTCACCATCCCTATGTGAAGGGTATTCCGTTAAAGGAATCCAGGGACTCAAATGGTTTGGTCAACCCCTGTGAGGGGGTTTTGCCCGTGCCTGAGTCCAGGGGGACATCTGGGTGGTGGACATAGTCTGTTCCCAGCTTTCCGCCTATCCAGGTGTTCACCCTTGGCTGACCTATGCTGGTGTCCTGGGTCAGCATTACCTGCAAGGGTGTAGGGAGCTAGTCGAACCAGAGCCCATGCAACCACTCACTTTCTGTAATCAATAAAGTTGTAGCCTAAATTCTGCCAAAAACCAAACCAAAATTTGAGTCATGTGTGAATTTATTTAGGGGGGAGGTTTCTGGGTCTGAACACGCAACTATGTTGTGTTTTTATATTGTAAACCACCACTGCAATGATTATTCTGGTTTCTTAGAATTCCTGAGCAATGCTGGGTATGAGACTGTGAGTACACCATACAGCTGAAACAACAGAATCTAAAGCAACACAGCAGTCCACACAGATTAAACTCTCAGAATATCTTCTCCTGGCACTGTAATTGCACCCAAGAAGACACAAGTGAGGACCTCAGCTAATTCTGTAGGCTCATATGGAAACATGCAATCCATCAGGCAACCCAGTCCTAAATTGTGAAGGTCTTTAAAGGTAAGCACCAGAACTTTCAATGTGAAACTTTCTCCTCTGGAACCTCAACCCCATTTCTTTCTCCATCTCAAGGGGATGATAGTATGTTCCCAGTACAGAATTCACCTTTAGCCCTGATATTCTCACCCACAGTGATTCTGTGAAAGGAGTTCTGTCCCTCTTGGATCTTCTAGCTTCACGCTGAGGTCTACCCTGCACTTTCTAGAGTGGCATCTTTTTAGGCATCAAGCACCCAGCCTTCCCCTTGAACATGGTTGCACTTTAAAATAGGAAAATAATATACAGTATTTGAGCAGTTAGTCACCATTCTGACATCTGGAAATCCAAATGGGACCCTCTCACACAGAAAAATAACACATTGGTGCCTAATATCACTCAAATCTGCTGCCTCTTGCTATTGCATGTGGGCTGGAACAAGCAGCAACTTCACACACTCGCCTGCCGGGAAACCAAGAAACAACTCCTGTGCAGGATGAGCTACCAGACCTCAGCAGACGGGTTGGGGAAACAGAAAGCTGGGTGGATTAAGCCCTTTTTCCAACACCACTGCTACTCTGACCAAATTCAGAGTTTCCTGAGTCTCGATGTTTGTTTTTGCATTTAACAGGGGATGAAAATCTGCTCGTAGACCTGAATAACGTGTGCTCTGGCTTGCAATGACTTCATTTAATTAAGTATTCTTCCAAATGGCAGCTCCTAATGCCATCCATTAATTGCTCTCCTGCCACAAACTACATGCAGAATAATTTCAATGGGCTTTTCTGCTTTATTAACTACCAGGGGTGTTACATGCACTTTGTTGGGGTGGGGAGAGAAACCCTTCCCCTCCCATTCAGTCTTTTCTTTTAAAAATCCACTCAAAGCATCAAGGGAAATGTCAAAACCACACCTCTTCGAATAGCACACACTTTTGGAAGTTTCCTGCTCTTCTGTGCTTCTTTTGTCCTTAAGTCAGATTTTATGAGGTCTAAAAAGACCCAGAAACAACATACAGAAAACATAGCCAGTCAGTGATTTGATTAGCACTGCACAGTTGACCCATAAAAAGAGAGTAAAACAGAGAGTGGCGATTCCACAGCAAACCCCTCAGGTGCTCTCTGGAAAGGGTTTAATATTGCAAACAGATTGTTCAAATATTGCAACTGGTCTACTGGCATTTTTTAAATTTTTCCCTAGAATGAATAAATATAGATTAGATTTTTGAAAAGGCTAGCATTTTGATGCGAACAATGTTGTGTGGACCTTGCAAACAAACCCACACGGATTTGGAGCACAGATTCCACCACAAAGCCCAATAGCTGACAGTGCAATCCTATGCCACCCCTTTCCGTTGGGCCAGCAGCTGGAAAGGCGGCACATCTAAGCTGTGCCACTGAGCCTGGGCTACAGAGGGTGGGCGAAGAACCCATGGCAACTTCTGCTTTCATGTTACTTCTGTTTTTGCCCTCAGTTCAAGAAACTGTAGGTGGAAAACAAGGCTTGAGAAAAAGGGAAGAGAAGACAGGGAACTAAGGCAATGAAAGGCTGAGCAGAGATGGTGGCTCTGAAGAAACCTTTCAGTGTGTAAGATATGGGGGGCTGTATGCTGTGGGGCAGGTGGCGGGGGGGCGTGAGGGAGACAGGTCCACATACCGAGTGATTAGAGGAGGACATGGAGCAGCCACGTGTGTTATTGACCTTATGTCTCTTAAACTTTAGATAAAAAATAAATTGCAGTACATTGTGTTTCATTATGCAGTGCCCTTTTACAACGCTTCATAGACATAAGCTAAGGTTACCAGACACCCCCATTTCCTGGGGACAGTCCCTGGATTTACAAATCAGTCCCGTGACAAAATCCATTGAAGTTGAAAAGTGTCCCCGGATTCATTCATCTGGTAACCTTAAGATAAGCAGCTGGTGTGACTGTCTTCCTCAGCAGCCCTCTCCTGTCCTCGGAGCAGTTTCATTTCACAGCCTTTGTTGGGCTATGAGCCAGAGGAGAGTTCCTCCTCCTACGTCAGTTTCCCTCACTGTGTCTCCTCTTCTACAGCCCAGACTGTGATGAAATACAAACTCCACCCCTTGTTAAAGAAGGTAACCTCCAAGCATATAAATATCTTTCCCATGGCTCAGGGCTACTAACTTCTGGAGATGTTTTGAATGAGTTTCCAATAAACACAGGCCTGGTTGGAGCTCCTGCCATGGAGGCGCTGGCTTTCACAGAGGGGCCCAACCCTCACAATGACCCCCAAACAGCAAGAAACTATAGGATTACCCTGTGTCTTGCAGCATGTATGGTCATCTTGATGCTGGTTTTACTTCCATTTTTTATAGCCTGCATGCTTCTCCATCACAAACAGGTAAGCAGACAGAAAACCTGTAGAGAGAGATTTATTTAAAACATTTCCCTCCCACTGCTCAGCTGAGAAAGCTCCCAGAGTGAGATCATTAACAAGTAAGCCAGTCACTGCCCTCAGGTTTGCAACCACAAGACAGCACAAAAGGCGAGGGGGGAAGGGAGCAAGCAAATGGAGGCACCAGTTCTTGAGAGTTACAAAGTTCTTGCGAGGATCTCCTTGAGGGAGAAGCGGCCCAGAGGGGTGAGTGCCAGGGGGGTGCCGCCCGCTTTTCATCTTTGATGCTGCTGCTGCTGCAGCCCAATAGAACAATTGATGTTATTAAATTGATTATTTGTATTAATTACTAGTTGTAACAATTTTATGTCTCTGGTAACTTTATGGGAAATACAACACTAGAACCTTGCAGCATTGGTCTAGTGGAATTTTAAGGAAGAGCCCGTGCAAAATAGTTATTAGACTGCTGTGACTCAGGAGACCCAGGTCAAGTCCTCATTCAGCCATAAAGTCACATTGTATAATTCTAGGTCTGGAAGTGCAAAGCCGCCTCTCTCTTTTTTATCTATTAGTAATTGGTGTTTAATTCTTGGTTTATTGCCATTCCAAACAAAACTTCCTATTTCCTTTTTCCATTTTTGGAAACATTTCATTCTTCCCAGGATTGGTATTGTTTGGAACAAGAAAACTATTCTGGGAAGAATATTCATTTTCACTACCGAGATTCTTCCCCAAAGGGAGAGGTGAAGCTTGGTCCAGATTTCCATATTTTTAAAAATATATTTCCAGGATTTAATGTACAGTGGATGCTCGGGTTGCGAACATGATCTGTGCGGGAGGCACATTCGCAACCCACAGCATTCGCAACCCGCAGTGTCGTGTCTGCGCATGCGTGGGTCACGATTTGGCGCTTCTGCGCATGCGCAAAGCATGATTTAGTGGTTCTGCGCATGCGCGAGCACTGAAGCCCAAAGGTAATCCGTTCTGGTACTTCCGGGTTCGGCGCGGTGTGCAACCTGAAGCGTCTGTAACCCGAGGTATGACTGTAGTTGTCTTCATACAGGTTTATAACTTTTGGTTGATATCCAGATCCCCGGATATTTAACCTTATTTTTAATTTCCAGGCCTGTTCTTTCTTGTAATTCTCTTTTCTCTTCCTGTGTTAAATTTTTGGTCAATAATTTGGTTTTTTGATAGTTTATTTTCAGCCCCATTATTCTTCCATATTTTCTAATTAGGTCTATAGCTGCTGGTGTGCTTTGTTTCGGATCTTGTGTTGTTACAATTCGATCATCGGCAAATGCTCTAACTTTATAAGACTTTCCCCCATTACTATTCCTTTTATATTTTCATGATATTTTGTAAAAGTGGTTCTAGGGCTAATATAAATAACAAGGACGACACAGGGCGTCCCTGTCTTGTCCCTTTTGCAATGGGGATATTATCTGTAAGGTTGCCATTTATTAGAAGCCTAGCTCTTTGTTGGTGATATATTGCCTCAATTCCATTTCTAAATTTTGTTCCTAGTCCCATTATTTCATAGTTTTTTCATAAAATGCCAGGAGACGTTGTCGAATGCCTTTTCCGCATTGAGTAATAACAAGGCTACATTTTTATCACTTTTAGCTTCTAAATATTCCAAAATATTGACAATATTTCTGGTATTTCCTGAAATTTGCCTTCCTGGGAGAAACCCCGCCTGGTTTGGGTGAATGATTCCTCCGATAGCTTCTTTAAGCCTGCTTGCCAATATATTGGCAAAGAGTTTATAATCACAGTTTAATAGTGATATTGGCCTGTGATTGGATATTAACTCTGGGTCACCTCCCTGTTTAGGTATTAGTGTTACATAGGCTTCTTTCCATGAGTCGGGGATTTTCCCTTGATTAAGAGTGTTATTCATTATTTCGGTTAGTGGTATTAAAATCTCTTCCATTTTTATATAATTCTGCTGGGAGACCGTCTGGGCCAGGTTTTTCCCCTGTTTTAGCCTTCTTGATTGCATTCCTGATTTCTAATTTTGATATCGGAGCATTCAACATTTGGACTTTCTGTTGGCTTAAATAATCTTCTACTTCTTCCCCTATGTCTACATTTTTAAAAATACAAATCTTCATAATATTTAAGAAACTTTTGTAATATTAGTTTGGGATCATCTTTACATTTTTCTCCTATTTTTATTCTGTTGATTTGTTTTTCCTTTTTCCTTTTTTTGAGTTGCCATGCCAGGTACTTACCTGGTTTATTTGCAAACTCAAAATTGTTCTGTTTAAACATTTTCAGATTCCATTCAATTTCTTGTTCTATTTTCGACTTGTATTCTGCCTGTAATAATCATTATTTTAGGTATGAAAGGTTTGCTTTTTTGGAAAAAAAATTATGCCAGATCCCTCACTGATAGGCATGGAACGTTGTGACCAAATTTGTTACATTACAGTTCAGCGGTTACGGAGAAAGGCTGTTACATCTGCGTGCGCAATGCCTACATTTATATATATATAGATCCTCTGATAACTGCCTTGCCAGAGTCCCATATTGTTTTAACATCGCTCATTTGTTTATTATTTAATTTGAAAAATTCCTTCAATGTATTTTTAGCACCCTCTACTATATCTCCTTGGGACCCAGGTGGCGCTGTGGTTAAACCACTGAGCCTAGGACTTGCTGATCAGAAGGTCGGCGGTTCGAATCCCTGTGACGGGGTGAGCTCCCGTTGCTTGGTCCCAGCTCCTGCCAACCTAGCAGTTCGAAAGCACGTCAAAATGCAAGTAGATAAATAGGAACCGCTACAGCAGGAAGGTAAACAGCGTTTCCGTGCGCTGCTCTGGTTCGCCAGAAGCGGTTTTGTCATGCTGGCCACATGACCTGGAAGCTATACGCCGGCTCCCTCGGCCAATAATGCGAGATGAGCGCGCAACCCCAGAGTCGGTCACGACTGGACCTAATGGTCAGGGGTCCCTTTACCTTTACCTTACTATATCTCCTTATTCCTTTAATATATATATATATATATATATATATATATATATATATATATTATAAAACTGAAAAACACATAAAACACAAAAATACAAAAAATCACATAAAACACAAAAATTGAAATTCCACATAAAATACAAAAAGAAAAACAACAACCATATTTTTCACTCATATGTCCTGACATTGTTGACTTCCTCATATCCAGGCATCCCCAAACTGCGGCCCTTAATCAATAATTGATTAATTATTGGTGAATAGATTTTTTTAGAATAGGATATTTTAGTGTTAATGATAAAATGTGTTAGATTAATTTAAGAGATAATATGAAAACTGCTTAATTGGATTATATAATGGACCCAGTGAGGGGGAATCAAGGAAGTCAACAATGTTAAGTAAACAATGTAAGATTTGAGAAGTTTTTCTTTTTTATGTTGTCTTTTTTATTTTTTGCTTTCTTTTTCTTTGTTTTATATTTTGTTCTGAGTTTTTGTTTGGTTTTTTGTGATTCTGTATTTGAAAAATGAATAAAAATTATTTTGGGGGGAAAAACTCTACAAAACCACCTCTACAACCTCCATGTACTTCCAAATCTTGTATCAAACTTTCACAATGTTGCAATTATTTCTTATATACACTTTAAATTTCTTCCACCGACTCTTCCCTCTGGTCACGTAATCTCCCGGTCAATTCAGCCAGTTCCATGAATTCAATCATCTTCATCTGCCAATCATCCACTGTTGGTATATCTTCACTTTTCCAATTCTTCACTAATAAAATTCTTGCTGCTGTTGTGGCATACAGAAAAAACATAATATCTTTTTTAGGTAATTCCTCTCTGACTATCCCTAGTAAAAAAGCTTCTGGTTTCTTAACAAAAGTATTTTTCATCACTTTTTTCATTTCATTATAAATCTTTTCCCAGAAGTTCTTTCCCAGAAGTCCACCACATGTGGTAAAAGGTTCCTTCTACATTCTTACATTTCCAACATTTATTATCTTACTTATGATAAATCTTAGCTAGTTTTACCGGTGTAAGATACCATCTACACATCATTTTCATCATGTTTTCTCTTAAAGCATTACACGCGGTAAACTTCATGTTCTTCTTCCATGACCTTTCCCAATCCTCCATCATAATATTATATCTCCTTATTCCTGTTCTCCGATTTGATTTTAATCTTAATATTACCGGGTTATGGTCCCAGATTGTTTTGGTAGAATCTGTGATTCCTCAATCCTTCTAAGCATATCTATGGAAACCCATATGGCATCTATCCTGCTAGCTGATTTATTTGGTTCGTAAAAATACGTATATTCTCTCTCTAGCCCATGCTTATATCTCCAAGAGTCTTTTAAGTCAAAGCTTTCAGTCATATTCACAAAGCTAGACGATAATTTTCCCTGTCCTTTATTCCTTCCAGATCTGTCTAGTTGTGGGTTTATTAGCCCATTAAAGTCTCCAAATAGTATTATTTTATCTTCCAGGTAATCCAACAGCTTCATTTATAAGTTCTTGGAAAAAACCTGCTTTTTCACGTTGGGAGTATACACCCCTACAATAATAATAATAATAATAATAATAATAATAATAATAATAATAATAATAATAATAGTTGTTGTTGTTGTTGTTGTTGTTATCATCATCATCATCATCATATTTGAATTTATACCCCACCTTTTTCCCTGACAGGGACTCAAGGCAGCTTATGGACAAGCTAGCTCATCCTTCCTTCCCTCTGTGGCTGGGTACCCCCATCCCAAAGGGGACACAATTCAGCTTGGTGGCCAAGGGAGCGGGGAGGATAGCAGGTGGCAGCAGCTCTTTTGGGGAGCGGGAGGCGTGCTGGGGCTTCCCCTGATTACAATGAAATGCTGCTCCCGAGATGGAACATGATTGCGCTGTTACAACTCATGAGTGCTGGCTCTCAGTGCCATTCATGCTGGCAGCATCTTCACAATCATCTGGGGAGGAGAGGCCTGCTGGGCTTCTCCCACCATCAGATGAGTTTCTGCTTGCCCCCGATACTCTGCCCTGGAACCCAAGATGAGTTTCCCATCTTGGAGACGGGATAATGGGCAGCAGATAGAATTTTCAATCATTATCTCAGATATGTAAAACCTGCAAGGGTTTGGGGGCATTGGAACAAGCCTGATTCCTCTTCAGGTGAGCAAAAGCCTGTTTGCCCATCTCCATTTGCTCCTAATACCAAGTACTGTTTACAAAAGATGAATTACACTTTCGTTAGCTAAGAGCTGCTTTTAGCTGAGAGTGAGAAACAGTTCGAATGCCGTGTTTGCAGATTCTATTATTTTCTTGTATTCCCCAAGGAAGTCAAGTAGCATTTTAGCCCCACAGCAACCTGTGAGGTAGGTTAGGCTGAGAGACTGTGACTTCATGGCCAAATAGAGATTGGACCTGGGTGCCCCCATTCGAAAGGAATACTTGAGTGAAATTCCCAACTTTTATTTTCTCCACAGTCACCCAAGACTTGCTGCTTTCATGGATCCTGTAAGTACTCAGATCTGCTTGATTATTATTATTTAATTACCATCTTTTATTTATTTAAGACACTTCTATACTTCTTTTCATCAAATATGTCTCAGGGTAGTTAAAGTAAAGGTAAAGGGACCCCTGACCATTAGGCCCAGTCACGGACAACTCTGGGGTTGAGGCGCTCATCTTGCTTTATTGGCCGAGGGAGCCGACGTACAGCTTCCAGGTCATGTGGCCAGCATGACAAAGCCACTTCTGGCGAACCAGAGCAGCACACGGAAACACCGTTTACCTTCCCTTCCCGTTTACCTTACCTATTTATCTACTTGCACTTCGATGTGCTTTTGAACTGCTAGGTTGGCAGGAGCAGAGACCAAGCAACGGGAGCTCACCCCGTTGTGGGGATTTGATCCGCCAACCTTCTGATCGGCAAGCCCTAGGCTCTGTGGTTTAACCCACAGCGCCACCCGCGTTAAAGCGATGAAGGACAATTCTTCTATTGTGATTTCTATTCATTCATTCATCCATCCATTGTTTCATAATGGGATTGAGGAATTATTTCTTGAAGTTTCCTCTGCCCCCTTCTCTGGTGCTGCCTATGCAAAAGCAAGGCATAAGGACTAATTCTGCACGCACACAGGATCTGAGTGTGAGGTTGACTCAAAGTCTCTCTCACATTTTAGGGACATAAGGGAGTTGCAGAGCTGTTGTTTGTTGTTGCACTGTCCTCAGCCCCCCCCCAACTGTGCATGTTAGCCAGGCACCTGCTCTCTTGTGTGATGGGGCTCTACATGCATACAGAGGTATTGGTACTGAACTTCTCCACATGAAGGAAAAATCTTTTGCCCAGGATCCCTCCCCTCATGTGCAGGAACTCTTTACACATACATCAGTGTGTTGGGCAATCATCACATGGTTTGCAGAAGTTAAAAGAACCTAAAATAACTGGGGGGGGGCTGACACTCCCACCCTCCCCAAAAAACTAGCTCAGTGAAGGCTGAGCTTCCTCAGTAGCCACAGAATGCAGAGAGCTAGTTAGAAATGAAACATGGAAGTATCTAGGAGACAGAAATGACTGCTTAGAACGCTGGAAAGGAGGCCTAGAAAGTGAGGCTGTTGGATACCATTTTGCTGCACTTAATAGTACATCAACAATAACCTTTTTTGTACGTTCTTCTCCCCTGGTTTATGCCTGCAAGCTCCAGTCCCTTCCGATGAGACCATCCAATGGGAATGGGAACCCAGTTGCCCTGGCTCTGCACTGACTGCAAGTGGCTCCTCCCTGGAAGTCTTGGAAAGTGGGATGTATTTTGTCTATGCTTATGTGGCCCTTAAGGAGGAGGCCTCGACTGATCATCACTTTACTGTTCACCTGATCGCCGACTCTCAAGTTCTCAGTGTTTTCCAAGGGTCCAATGTGATGCGTGCATTTATAAACATGGGAAGGCCGTATTTCCTGGAAAATGGAAAAAAGTTGCACTTGGAGATTAATGAAGGACTCACACATATTGACAGCAATAGAACTTACTGGGGGATTTTAAAAATTTAACAAAGGCTTTTACTAAGTTGAAAGCACTTGCAGAATAAATTCCTGAGGGGGATTCTGGATTTCTCAGCACTACACCAAGGTGTTTGCCCATGTTCCTGCAGGTCGGCTGGTTGCCCAGTCTTTGCCTTACATTTTCCAAGACCATATGCTTTGGCTTTGCTTCACTCCAGCCAACTGGCAGACTGAATCTTCTTGCACAAAGGAAGCAGAAACTGCAACACCTTGACTCACCCAAGACACATTTGCACCATTAAAATATCCCGCCTAGGTCCCCTAAACCAAAGATGGACGGAAGGTGAACCTAGATGTACTGGTAGATTTCTGGGTAATGTGCAGTAAATTTGCAAGGATTTCTGACTCCCAATTGTCTTGTAATATTATTTTGCCATTCCTTGAACCATGTACTAAAATGCTCTGTGTCTGAGCATTCCCACCCCCCACAAACTCCCCCCATGAAAACCTGCTCTTTAAAGCTGAATCAGAGCAAATGTCAGTTCAGTTTTCTGCACATTGACATTTGCTCCGATTGAGCTTTAAAGAGCAGGAGGGGATTGAGCTTTAAAGAGCTGGGGGGCTTTAAATTGCAGACCATGTCTGTAAAGATAAGTGTGGATAAGCACATGGTTAAGATATACTAAAAATCTGCCTCTAAATCAATGTGAAATGATCTCCTAGACATGATCATTGTTATGAGTTTATATTCCACATCCAATGCCTTCCACCCATCAGCTGAATAACTACTTGTGCAACAGGACTTCATCCCCTCTCCTCCCCCATGTGCCTTACCCCCACCCCAAATCTTCTCTGGAAGATTAGCCGCCCCCCCAAGGAGGCATCCCTTGTGCAAACAGAAATCCTTGTGCTGATGAGATGCTTAGCACTACACTGAACACAAGCCCTGATCAGAACCCTCTTTCACTGAGTGACAAGATAAACCCTCTGTCTGTCTGTCTGTCTGGATCTGAAGACATTGGATACCGTGAGTAAAGAAAAAGGACTTAAAAAAAAATTTTTTGGAAAGAATTGACCACAGGAGGAGATTTAAAAACAGAAGTTGATCTCCCCCATTGAGTGAACTGAGATGCAGTTAATTTGCCCGAAGCTGGAAAGATTGGCAGGAAGCTTTCAATTTCCAAAGATTGGACTTAAATCCTTCCCTCCTGAGGCAGGGTAAAGGGAAGTAGGGTTGAACTCAGTAAAATCCCTGTAAAAGTTTTTATTTTGGACTGGGGAAAGTCCCCCTGGAAGCTGGAGTCGGGTACCTGGAGGGATCAGCGAGCCACCATTATGACATCACATTAGGAAGGAATTTGTTTACCTCTTTGAGGTCGGGAACTGTCAGCATTGAAGAGAGCACAAAGTATATGAATAAGTATGTGAATAAGAAGTTTGATAAATGCTCTTTTTGTAAATGGACATAAGAGTTTTAAGGTATGAAGAAGAACTGAAAATGCTAGTTTGCAACCAGTTCGGATACAATCTCTGTCTTTGAAGTTTGGAAATGCGAACTGCGCCATTTCCTGCTTTGTAATCTGTGCTGTTCCCATGAAATTTCAGTCTAAGAAGTGAAGTACATCAGAATACAATACAGATTGGAAAAATAAATCAGAAGTTTGTGGAAATTGAAAAAGGACTAATTTTATCAGAGAGTGTAGAAAAGAAAGATGAACATTCATCAGCCCTGAACAATGCAATTGAACCTAAAGAAGAAGAGGAAGGGGCATGGAACATTGTGCCCCCAGTGAGAGAGGGAGAGCAGGATCCATACTGGGGTCAGAATCTAAGGGGATTAAAAATTGTGAAAGGATTAAAAAGTGGAAATATAGATGGATGGTACTGTGTAGCAGTTAGAGAACTGGGGAGACAGCAGAGGACGAAGAAGGAAGTGTGGTGGATAGGCAGTGACAGAGTGGGAGTGGGGTGCAGAGTAATAATGGATGTTATTTTCTGACTGATTAAGATGGTCCGAAACTGGAGTGACCTATGGTAGACCTCGTCTGGGAGACCTCGAATCCGGGGGGGGGGGGTTAATTAGATTTAAGTGTGTAAATGTTATTAGGATAAAAGAAATAATATTTGAATGTATGGAAAAATTTTGGGTATAAATTTGAGGCTAAGGGGAGAAATAGAGGATAGATGGATGGGGAAATAAATTTAGATTTGGACTAAGATGAATTATGGGTGGAAGATAGTCGATGCTTTTAAGAATAGAAATAGTTGTGAGATAATGAAAAAAATGTGTTAGAATGATTTAAGATATAACATGAAAATTGCTTTAGTTGGATTTAAATATGGACCCAATGAGGGGGGAATTGTGGAAGTCTACAATGTCAAGTAAAAATGAAAAATGCTGATGAAATTTTGGGGGGTGGGGAACAAAGTCATGTAGTGGTCATCCACATTGATTTAAAATGGCACTTGGCATCCAAACATCAACCAAAACTGCAGGGCCCCCTCCCCCAGGGACCCTCATGCTGAGTTTGGCCAGAATACTTCAAGAGGCAACAACCCATGCCAAAAATGGGCAAAATTATGCCAAAGTCATGTTTTGGTCCACCATCTTGAATCAAAATGGTGTTCAGCAACCAAACATCGACCCCCACCTCAGGAACCCTTGTGCCAGGTTTGCAATGATATCTCAAGAGGCGCCAAACCTATGCCAAATAATTGGTAAAGTCACGCCAAAGTGACATTTTGGTCTGCCATCTTGATTCAAAATGGGAGTGACATCCAAACATCAACAGAAATCGCCACCCCCACCTTTGTGCTGAGTTTGGTGGCAATATTTTGAAAGCCATCTGAAAGCATAGAAAGGAAATAAAAGGGGAAACCATTTTACAAAATATGTAGTAGACATTTACTGTTCTTTGCATTAGTAAGATGAAGACTCAGTGACTAAGAGGTTCACACCAAAGACTAGCTGCAATTTTCACTAGAAGATTTCCAACCAAGGTGAGCTTAGATGCAACTCAGCATCACTTATTTCCCTCCAATATTAAAGCAAGAGAAGAGCAAAAACCACATTGACAGGAGTTTCAATCTGACTCAGGTGACCCTCTTTCTGAGGCTAAAAGCTTTCTGTTCTCTCTACTGCCTCCCACCCCAATCAAGGTAAATCTTTGGGTTTTTTTCCCTTCCTTCCTTCCTTCCTTCCTTCCTTCCTACCTTCCTACCTTCCTACCTTCCTTTGTTTCTCTCCCCCTTTCACTACCTTTTATTCTTTCCAAACATTGTGTGCCCATGTGGCCCCATCTACACCTGGAATGCTGCCTTTAGAAGTTTTCCACGCAAGTCATCTGGTCTTCAGACCGAAAAATACCCATTTTAGGAGAAACAATTACCATCTCTGGTGGCATTTATTATCTCATTGCAGATGCAGCAAATAATCTTCACTATAATCTAGAAAGGAGAAAGTATGGATTTTCAGAATGATTGAAGCTCCTTGGTATTTTGAGGCTGAGCCGTATTAGTCAGGGGGGTGACCACAGCACTGAAACTGGAAGAAATGATTTCTGAGCCAAACAAATGAAATAGAGCCCAAAATCTTTGGACTTCCCACCTCCCCCCTCCATAGCTTCTGTTGTTAAACCTTTTCTACTGCATCTATATTGGATCCCTTCCAGTCGGGATTCAGGCCTCATCATGGGACTGAAACTGCCTTGGTTGCACTAGTTGATGATCTTCGGTGGGCTAGGGACAAAGGTGAGAGTTGTTTCCTAGTTCTGCTGGATCTCTTAGCGGCTTTTGACACCATCGACCATAACATCCTTCTGGAGCGTCTAGAGGGGTTGAGAGCTGGGGGCACTGTCATACAGTGGTTCCGCTCCTTCCTCCTGAGCCGTGGTCAGACCCCTGGGCTCTCACTTGTGGGGTGCCTCAGGGTTCTGTCCTCTCCCCCATGCTTTTTAACATCTACATGCAGCCGCTGGTAGAGATCATCAGGGGGTTTGGGCTGGGTGTTCACCAGTATGCGGATGATACCCAGCTCTACCTCTCTTTCAAATCAGAACCAGTAAAGGTGGTGAAGGTCCTGTGTGAGTGCCTGGAGGCGGTTGGAGGATGGCGAAAAGGGATTGCAAAGAGCTCCAAAAGACCTCTCCAAACTTACTGAATGGGAAGTTAAATTGCAAATGCAGTTTAATGTAAAATGTGCAAAGTGATGCACAATGGGGCAAAAAAAAAATTGTCAGGAGTATGGGCAGGAGTCAGGCTCTGGGGCCTGTAGTGCTTTGCAGGACTGGGGCTTGCCTCAGCTTGTGCTGGAGAAGCAAGGCGTGGCCACACAGGTGAAGACCTCAGCTTGTGCTGGAGAGGCAGGGAGTGGTCACTCAGGTGAGGCCACTTGATGCCTCACTGCACCTGGTGGCAGGAGCTGGGAGGGATAAAAGCCCAGCATTTCCCTCCAGCTCTTGGCCTCTTGCTCCTTGGACCCTTGCCTTGCCGACGCCTTGCTCCTTGCTCCTTGGACTCTTGCCTTGCCGACTCCTTGATTCTTGCTCCGTGGATCCTTGCCTTGCCGACGCCTTGATTCTTGCTCCGTGGACCCTTGCCTTGCCGACGCCTTGATTCTTGCTCCGTGGACCCTTGCCTTGCCGACGCCTTGATTCTTGCGCCGTGGACCCTTGCCTTGCCGACGTGTTGATCCTTGCTCCGTGGACCCTTGCCTTGCCGACGTCTTGATCCTCGACCCTTGGACCTTCGCCGTGCTTCTTGTTCCTTGAGCCTTCGCCTTGCTCCTTGGACCCTTGCCTCTACCTTGCTCCTTGACTCCCAGACCTTCACCTCTGCCTTGCTCCTTGACCCTGTGACTGCCTGCTGCTGGACCCTCAGCCCTGCACCTGTTCCTGCTTCTACACCACCATCTTGCCTCTGGTCCTGACGCCCGCCGACCGGACTGTGACAAAAATCTCAATTTCATATATTCAGGATATGAAGTGGCAATGACTGACCAGGAATGAGACCTTCAGTTCCTAGTTGATAGCTTGAAGAAGAAGTCAACCCAGTGAGTGGCAGCTGTTAAAAGGGCAAATTCTATGCTAGGGATCTTTAGGAAAGGAATTGAAAATAAAACTGCCCATCTCATAATGCCATTATACAAATCTATGATGTGGGCACACTGGGGAAACTCTGGTGGCCCAACCTCAGAAAGGAGAGAGCACAGCTGGAAGAGTTTCAGAAAAGGGCAACCCAAGTGGCCAGAGAGTGGAGCAATTTCCCCAAGAGGAAAGCTTACAGCATTTGAGGAGCTTTTGTTTAGAGAAAAGGCAAATAAGAGGCAACATGATCGAAGTTTGTGGAAAAATTATGCCTGGTGCAGAGAAAGTGGATGGAGAAATGTTTTTCTTATTGCAGTAGAACATCCTGGGCATCCAGGAAAGCTGAATGTTGGAAGACACAGGGCAGAAAAAGCCATTCCCTCTTTGCACAGTGTAGGGTTCTACTATGAGTTGTGCTCCCATGTGATGAATGGCTTCAAAGGATGGCTGTCAACATCTGCTAACCCTGATGGTTCTGCTCTTAGCTCCACTGTTGGAGGCAGGAAGCTTCCAAATACCCTCTTGGGGAAGAGGGCTCTTGCGCTCTGGTCCTGCTTGCAGGCTTCTCAGGCCTCTGGTTGGCCACTGCGAGTACACGATGCTGGACTAGAGGGGCTGCTCATCTCATCCACAGGCTCATCTCGTGCTCTTATGCTTTGGGAAGTTCTATCAGTTTAAAAATCTAAAGCCATTTGCCATGGGGAGGGCTCCTGGGCGCAGCCAGGATTTAGGGTGGGGGCGGGGCAGAACCCAGCTATCTGTGACGCATTTGATCATTTATTTATTTACTTGATGGGGGGCAGCCCCTGCCACCCCTGCTGCGCCCATGGGAGGATGGATGTTCAAGAGGCACAGGCGTCTTTGGGAACATGGGAACACAAATAATGCGGCCCTTTAGCTTCCCCCTTGTACTTCTACTGTAATTATGACCTATAATGACTTTGATCACAATGGTGATGGTAATCTCGACTTCTCCCCCACTTATTTTCATTTGTGAAATTTTTGTATGTTCAGGCTGCAAGAGAAGGGGGAATTCCATTCTCCTAATGCCTGTGATATCAGATCAAGGTCTGCCGTGTGGTTTCTGTAAGGGCCCTCACTGGTTATTTTAGAAACTCATCATTGTTCTAGTTATTACTCACTTAAATTCTAAACATGGGCATTCAGCTTAGGGGGGGTCCAGTGTGTCCTATCGCAATTTGTATTTCTTTGGTAGTGTTCTGTGAAGGCGGTTCGGAAAACATCCCATTGTCTTCATCATCTCACACTTTGACACAAAAAAATCATTTCTGTAATGGCACCAGTGGCATATGAATTCCACACCGATGGAAAAACTTGGCTCTCAGAGTGCTATTGGTTGTGATTCCTTTTAAACTAAGCAAAGATGTATGCAGTTCACTGAAGGACCATGAGAAAGATGGAGCTTCTGTTGAAAACTAAAAAGAAGGGGCTATATGGAGCCTGATAATAAGCCTGAAGATCAGAGATGATCCATATACTAAGAGGGAAGAGCCCCCCTTTCCTGCTGCTATTCTAGGGTTGCCATACGTCTGGAATTTCCTGGACATGGCTGGCAATTGGCCATCAGAACTGTGTCCAGACGGAATTCGATTAAACATCCGGGAAAATCCGGTCCTATGGCAACCCGTGTTAGCAGTGTCGTTTTTGGTGATTTACCTCAAAATTAGTTCATAATTATATCCAGGGCTTTTTTGCAGCTGGAACTCAATTTCAGCCCCTCTCAGGTGGGCACCATTGCCATTCTAAGAGAACAAGGGAGGCGTTCATGGTGAGTTCCAGTACCTCTTTTTCTGGAAAAAAATACCACCAATTATATTGTATAATCTCATGTAACAATGTCACTATATAGTTGTCATTACATCAGAGTAATTCCTGTTTGAGAAAGACAATAATGTTCGCATTTTCATGGGGACCTACTTAATCAACAGTTACGCCAACAGCTATCTGTCAAAATGTATGTTTCTCTGAATTTTGTGATGTACTCTTTTGACCAAATAAGATGTATATTTCAGAAAATGTGTGTATATATTTGGTAAAATAACATAAAATCTCTTGAAAGAAATGTGCCTATTGGGAAAGTCGCACTAAGATGCTGATGAACTTTCATGAGGACTTTAAAAATAACAGTCAAACAGATGTGGAAATGTGAAGGATCAAATTTGAGCTTAGAAAACCAAGAAACACCACAGTGGGTGGATTCATCCATCCCTAGGAGGAGAGAAGAGATGTATCAGGCGGGGTAGGTGTTCAGGGGCAATACTTTCAGATGGAAAGAGTTTGGCTCCCGTGCATAACAGCCACCCAGCACCCTTGCTCAGGGACAGTGTCCTGCCGTGGCATTGCATGCTGGTGGATTTTGTGGCACGGGCAGCCAATGTGCCTGGAGTATGGGAGCCGAGTTCCTTTTATTCACAGCCCCACCAAAATACCTGCCAGCTGCCGGACTGAGCGCTGAGCAAGCGCTCAAGGCCCACAAGCCAGGGCAAAGGGATTCAAGCAGCAGCAGCAGAGACAACAGAGACAGGTCTACAGAACAGATCAATTCAGTTCCGATAATAGTTAGATTTTAATTATTGTTTTTTTAAATTAAAAAGTTTGCATCATTTGAACTTCAGCCTTTGCTTTAGGGGGTATGTGTTGTTCTTTGTGCTTTTGAATGGGGTAAGTAAACAGCCTTAGAAATGGTTGCAAAAAGGAAGTGATCTTTTGTGTAAAAAAAATAACAACCCTACAAGCTCTGTTCATCCTTGCTCCTCCTGGGTTTAGCATTCCTTAATTCTAAGTAAAAACAGCAAAGAGTCAGTCATGTGGCACTTTAAAAACTAAGCAATTTATTACTGCATAAATTTGCATAGACTCGAGCTCATTTTGTTAGATACATGAAGAAGTAGTGGGTTGGTGGTAGTTATAAGTGTGTGTCATTTTGCTTTGGTTGGTGGATTTTGGGGTTCTAGCTGGTTGGTGAGTTCTAGTGAAAAACAGGAAATTCTTCAGACCTGCAGCCTGTCCCCTCCTGCTGCATCAAGTGGTGGCAGTTCAGATCCAATTGTTCCATGTTGGGAAGAAGTTTAATGGAGCAGGACGGATTGTTAGGCCTGATGAAGAACTTTGCAGGTAGCCAGCATGGCAAATGCAGGCAACTTGGGTAGAATGTCCAGTAGTCTAACTGGCATATATCAATAAACACGGCCTTGTGAGGCAGAAGGATAGCAGAGAGATCGATCTGCCTACGACAACTTTGGCTGTGTTGCAGTACTCGCCCAGTACGTTTCCTCACAAATATCAAGCCTCGTTTCTAAACCGTCCAGGAATTTTCCTTCCAAGTTCAGATAACAGTCCAGTAGCAGTGGAAACTTTATCTAGCTTTCCGTGCCTGTGAAAATAACTCACGTTCACTCCCTTGTTCGTTTAAACAGAGATTTATTGTTAGGGCAACTTCAGCCTGGAGTGTTCATCTCCATGATGCTGCAGCTGCTACGAACAGCAGAACAACAGAACAGAATGCAAACAGACAATGTCATATATTACAAAACACAACAGCAACAGGTACTACTTCCTGTTTCCTGTTTCCATGACACGTCACAGGGCCCCTCGTGATACAGGACGACTGCTGAGCTATTAACCCTCTCAGCTCACATGGACTTGCTTTGTTGTGACTGAGACTGTGGCACGAGACTAAGTTGCACTGCTCAGTTTTGTACTGTTCACAAATCTCTTTTAAAAGTAAAATAAAAAAATTCCTTCAGTAGCACCTTAAAGACTGTATCTGAAGAAGTGTGCATGCACACGAAAGCTCATACCAAAATAAAAACTTAGTTGGTCTTTAAGGTGCTACTGAAGGAATTTTTTTATTTTACTTCGATCCAGACCAACACGGCTACCTACCTGTAACCAACTCTTTTAAAAGGTAATTAGTGAAATTCAAATGTTTATCTCTTTCTTTGCTAGTGGTGGGGCTGCTATGTCAGTCAACATTTGTTTCAGTTTGAAGGAATGGGCCAAGAGGGAGGAGGGGGCCACCAAAACCTGGCGCTGGCCCTGGCAGCAATCATGTTGAAAAGGGCCAGCTCATCCATCTTGTATCTGAAAAGCTGCCCCAGCCCAGCACACAATGTGAAAACGTTCGCAATATCAGAGCAGTTTGTTAAGCTACGGGAGTACATTGCAAGTAGTCCTCAAAAACAGAGTTTTGCTCTCAGTTGTCATGCCAAGGTGGTGCAAGAAGTGATCTCACAATAGGCTCCATATTTTGGAAAAACATTGGCTCTTCCTGGGGAAAAAATAATTGTGGGTCAACTGTTAATTTCAATAGTTCCATAGCAAATGTCACCGGAATTTCAGCAGTTTTACCCAGAGTTCCATTGCTGCCCTCCAGTCTTTCTAAGTTAGAAACCAGAGTGTCTGGAAGCCCTGTGTACATTGTTTTGAATACCTGATACCACCACACAAAATCCCACACTCCCACATCCTCCAGGTTCATTGAAATTGAAACTCCAGAATATCTCAAAGGACCTCTGCATGGTGTCTGGGTGCTCAACTGTCTGCAAATCAGCATCTCACCACAATAAAAGCAGAGTTTCGAATCTCAAGGAGAGAGTTGTACATGTTTGGACATGCAGACACCCAACTGAACACTGTAGTCAGAGCCAAGACCATAAGAATGTAAGAAATGCCCCCTGGAACAAACCAAAGCTCCATGCAGTCCAGCTTCCGACTTCTCCCAGTGGGCAGCCCAACAAGCAGCATATGAGGCAACCGTTCTCTTTTGTCTGTCTCCAGAAATGGTAGTTCAGAGAATCAGAGTTATTCTGTGCCTGAGTTGGCATTTCCATTAGCTGTTATGGCTAAGAGCACCCTTGACAGTCCTCTGCACCATGAGCATGGCTAATCCCCTCTCTAAGGCAGTGAGCACCACATCTATAGAAGTTCTGAGCAGAAGACAACAATAAGCATTGGTGATTGATGTGAAGAACTTTGGATATTTGAAGCTGTCTTCTATGGACCCAGAATTTCTCATGATCTGGTTACATCATAAATAATGACATTATCCTACACAACAATACACTTTAAGCAGATTGTAGAACATATTCCTTTTTTTAGCGAAAAGCAGCAGTACCCCTGGGCTTTCTGGCTTTTGTCATAAACAGACTTAACATTTGAAAATGTCCCATGGCACCATATATATTTGTAGGCATTGCGCGCGGGGAGGTCACAGCCTTTCTCCATAACTGTTGAACCGTAATGTAACAAATTTGGCCACAACGTTCCATGCCCATCAGGGAGGGATCTGACATTAAAAAAATTCCAGAAAACCACACCTTTCACACCTAAAATAATGATTAAACACAAAAAAGTGGCACCCAAATTAGACGTCACCACCAGAAGCTCTGAAAACTCCAGCAGCATCCAATAGACAGGCAGATCACACACTGCCGCCTCCAAAGCTGCGCTGCCAGATGACATCACAACATTCCACAGCAACCAACTGAAAGCAGGCCTTTTGCAGCAACAAGGCCCAGCTTTTTCAATAGGCCGCAGCATTGCCAAGCAGGGAGAAACAAACAGAACAAGGCCTTTCACAGGGTGGGGGAATCACAGGGATGAGGCACAACAAAGGGAGGGGGGAAACACATAGCCATGGGGGGGGGAGGTAGGACCCTGAGTCAGCCAAAGCAGTGGGGGGGGTGGGGACATTTTCAGGAACACGCGTGGGTGGGGGAGTATTATTTTTGAAACTTACAGTAGGGGAGTCAGGGTTGGGAGAGGGCAGGTGAGGGGACTCTGAAGGGAGACTCTGAAGGTCAATTTAACAGGAAATGGTCAATTTAACACAAAAACCCACAGCAATGTGTGGCCCAGCCAGCTAGTACAACTATAGTTGGGGAAAATATCAGATAAGACCTCTCTGATGCAAAGGCTCTGATGCAAACACTGCCTTGTCCGTTGAGACACCTTTGAAGTATCTCAGGGCTCTGTGTTTCTAAGCTTATATACTTTCACACGGAGTCTAATTCTCCTTCCACCCCAAAGGACTTTGGAGTGCTGATCCCCCACTGCCTGGTTGGCCTCCCATCTCATGCCAGCTGTGCCACATCTGTACACCCTTACTGTCATCAACTGGCTTCTTGGTGAAAATGAAAATAAATAAATCCTTAATCTGAAAAATGAAAATATGGGATTCAGCAAATTCCTAAACAAGGGTGTTTATAATAAAACTTTCAGAGAAGCTGGGAAGCTGCAGCTGTAAACTCATTTACTAAGTGCAAACAACATTGAACACAATGGGATTTACTTCTGAATAAGTGCCATATTGACCTGAATACAGACAGCCCCCAAATACAGGCCACTCTGCTAAAACAAGATTTCTTTGAAAGGAAAAAAATATAGGAATATACTGAAAAGGTATTACAGGAACAACAAAACACACAAACACACTTGTGAGAGTTTTTCAATTCCCAACGAGATGTTTTATTCATTTTCATTATCACTGCTCCCCCTCCATTTCTTTCAGTTCAAAGAAAGATGCTTTAGCCAGTTTAGTCATCATGGCTTTCTTCATCTTTGTCACTTTCATTGTTGTTCTCTTCTTCCTGATCTTATCACAATGCGTCATCTTCATTACCACCCATTGCATTGGGAAGGCAGCATTTTCAGAAGTCACTGGAACAGATCCAGACGATATTCTTTCTCTTTCCATTGAAAACAACTTACACAGCAGGTCCAGTAGCTTCTTAATTTTTTGACTTGGTGAGAGAATATATTTTCTGAGCAGAAGTCCATCAGAGGTTGTCCTTGAAGGGCTTATTATTCACAACTCCCTTGAGGACTTGTAGCTGTAATGTCATTCCACCAGTGACAAAGCTGGATCTGGAAGGCCCCCCCCCCCCAATGCAAACCTGCTCCTATGGGGATGGGCAGTTGACCAGACTCTTGGATGTGGGAAGCATCTACCCAACATGCCTCCATCTGGCTCGGATTCAAGTTCCTCATCCACCACATCCAAGCATCATCACAGGAACGTAGAACATAATATGCATGTTGGTATGCTGGGGCTCTTGGGGGGTGGCTCTTGTCTAGGTCTAGGAAGCATCACTTCAACTGAGATGGGGGGGTTGCTGCATCTTCAGCACTGACATCAGGATGCACATCTGGATGCATCATCGGGGGGGGGGATGGGGCAAGATTCCTTGGAGGCTCTGCAACATGTATAAGGTCCTACTGGCTCACATTCACAAAGATGCTTTGTCAGCAACGAAGCCCCTCTATGCAAAAGGTGCCTATCAGGAAACATTAAAATGAAAACAGCATTCCTCTCTCCATTCTGCCACTCACAGGCACTCTCCTGATATTTCCAAGAGATTTCTGAATTACTGAAAGTCACAACACAAGGGACACAATCTTTTTGTTTTTTGCAGAAATGTACGCAACATGACACCATGACAACACCTGCCTGTTTCCAAATGACCCGCAGCCTTACTGCCTGGCCTTCTCAGGAGCTTCCCCAAGCTGCTTCATTGTATATAGTGGGGTACCTGCATCCCTAGCAGGCAGCACTCCAAATAACATTTATTTATTAAATGTGTCTATCTCAGGGTGGTCCGCAGCATAAAAATACAGTGGTACCTCGGTTTATGAACACAATTGGTTCCGGAAGTCTGTTCATAAACTGAAGCGTTCATAAACTGAAGCGAACTTTTCCATTGAAAGTAATGGAAAGTGGATTAATCCGTTCCAGACGGTCCGCAGAGTACTTAAACTGAAGCGTTCATAAACTGAAGCAAACTTTCCCATTGAAAGTAATGGAAAGTGGATTAATCCGTTCCAGACAGGTCCGCAGAGTACTTAAACTGAAGCGTTCATAAACTGAAGCATGGGTGTAATTGGTTCCGGAAGTCTGTTCATAAACTGAAGCGTTCATAAACTGAAGCGAACTTTCCCATTGAAAGTAATGGAAAATGAATTAATCCGTTCCAGATGGGTCCACGGTGTTCATAAACCGAAAATTCATAAACCGAGGTGTTCATAAACCGAGGTTCCACTGTACAAGAAAAAACACCAAAAGACATTTTAAAAAACCTGAGAACAACAAAACAAATCAATAACCCTACACACACACCCCAATTTTAAAAGCAGAATAGTAAGTTTCATCTGCTCAGAAAAGCTAACCTGGTTCATTTGGGCAGCATTTTCCCTGCTGTGCTTCATTGCAAGCAACACTGGATTACTTATAGATGCAAAGAAAATGGCTGGCTCATGCAGATGCAGAGATATCTTTGAGCCACCTCAGTACAGTGCCACCTCAGGTTACAGACACTTCAGGTTACAGACTCCACTAACCCAGAAATAGTACCTCAGGTTAAGAACTTTGCCCCAGGATGAGAACAGAAATTGTGTGGCGGCAGTACAGCGGCAGCTGGAGGCCCCATTAGCTAAAGTGGTACCTCAGGTTAAGAACAGTTTCAGGTTAAGAACGGACCTCCAGAACAAATTAAGTTCTTAACCAGAGGTACCACTGTGTTCTGCCAAATGCAGGGCTTCTTTTCAAGGATATCAGGACAAATGAACCAAACAGGTAGGAGGTGAACCAAAGCACCTTTATTGAAGACAGAAAAACATACATACCCAAACCAACATGTCCCCAATCTGCTCCAGGAGCCCCTCAAATAGGTAGGACAGACCAACTCACAACACCCTAGCCCTGGTTCTGAGACGAGGCTCTCTCTCCCATCCCAAATGCCTGCCTTTTATAGGGAACTTGATCTTAACTAGCAACACCTGTCGCCAAATATCCAGGCTTTCCTTCCTTAAAGTGACACACATCAATAAGGTAAGTTTGGGGTGGAGCTAGGACATGTGGAGAACTCCAAGCCATGCCACTATCTCCTCGTGACAATATCTTCTGGGTTGTTTCCCATACACACTGTACCTTCTTTTGTGGCACTCTTACTATGATAAATCGCTAATTATCTTTATGCTTGTGGAGAAAGGCACATTAGGTGGCTGGAGACATTATTTCTCACAGAGAGCAAGAGGCAGAGAGAAAGGAAACTCTCTAGGACAGGTGGGGATCCCATGGACTTCCAGGTGCTGTTGGACTCTATCAGCCTCAGAAAGCCTAGTCAATGGTGAGGGATGAGAAGACTTGAGAGCCACAGGTCCCCCATTCCTGCTCTAAGAAAAGGCCAGGTCTTGTTTTGCATCCCCTACCTAGAAATGCACAAACAGGGTTGGAAGGAGGGAGGATCTGAAAAATCAAAACACAAAAGCCACTCTCACATGCATTTGTGGCCTTTGCACATTGCTGACTACACAAAAACAAACTGTGGGTCCTTTTCTTTGAAAAACTAGTTAACAGTCCCTTTCCTCAATGGTTCAATTTAAAAAAATTGTGTGCAATTTTCCCAGGGTGGAAAAAATGCGCCAAATTTGTTGTTGTTGTTTAGTCATTTAGTCGTGTCTGACTCTTCTTGACCCCATGGACCATAGCACGCCAGGCACTCCTGTCTTTCACTGCCTCCCGCAGTTTGGTCAGACTCATGTTGGTGGCTTCGAGAACACTGTCCAACCATCTCGTCCTCTGTCGTCCCCTTCTCCTTGTGCCCTCAATCTTTCCCAACATCAGGGTCTTTTCCAGGGAGTCTTCTCTTCTCATGAGGTGGCCAAAGTATTGGAGCCTCAGCTTCACGATCTGTCCTTCCAGTGAGCACTCAGGGCTGATTTCCTTCAGAATGGATAGGTTTGATCTTCTTGCAGTCCATGGGACTCTCAAGAGTCTCCTCCAGCACCATAATTCAAAAGCATCAATTCTTCGGCGATCAGCCTTCTTTATGGTCCAGCTCTCACTTCCATACATCACTACTGGGAAAACCACAGCTTTAACTATACGGACCTTTGTAGGCAAGGTGATGTCTCTGCTTTTTAAGATGCTGTCTAGGTTTGTCATTGCTTTTCTCCCAAGAAGCAGGCGTCTTTTAATTTCATGACTGCTGTCACCATCTGCAGTGATCAAGGAGCCCAAGAAAGTAAAATCTCTCACTGCCTCCATTTCCCCCCTACTATTTGCCAGGAGGTGTTGGGACCAGTGGCCATGATTTTAGTTTTTTTGATGTTGAGCTTTAGACCATATTTTGCGCTCTCCTCTTTCACCCTCATTAAAAGGTTCTTTAATTCCTCCTCACTTTCTGCCATCAAAGTTGTGTCATCTGCATATCTGAGGTTGTTGATATTTCTTCCGGCAATCTTAATTCCGGTTTGGGATTCATCTAGTCCAGCCTTTCGCATGATGAATTCTGCATATAAGTTAAATAAGCAGGGAGATAATATACAGCCTTGTCGTACTCCTTTCCCAATTTTGAACCAATCAGTTATTCCATGTCCAGTTCTAACTGTAGCTTCTTGTCCCACATAGAGATTTCTCAGGAGACAGATGAGGTGATCAGGCACTCCCATTTCTTTAAGAACTTGCCATAGTTTGCTGTGGTCGACACAGTCAAGTGCTTTTGCCTAGTCCAGGCATGTCCAACAGGTAGATCTACTGGACGTCTACAGTAGATCTCTGGTAGATCATTGGCTCCCCCCATAGAAGCTGAACAACGGTGGCTCCCCTAAAAAAAGCTCAACATTTTACCTCCTCCATAAAAAAACTCAACAACTTTGACCTGAACCCCCAAAAAGGGGGTAGATCACTGCCAGTTTTTAACTCTGTGAGTAGATCTCAGTCTCTTGGGAGTTGGCCACCCCTGGCGTAGTCAATGAAGCAGAAGTAGATGTTTTTCTGGAACTCTCTCACTTTCTCCATAATCCAGCACATGTTTGCAACTTGGTCTCTGGTTCCTCTGCCCCTTCGAAATGCAGCTTGCACTTCTGGGAGTTCTCGGTCCACATACTGCTTAAGCCTGCCTTGTAGAATTTTAAGCATAACCTTGCTAGCGTGTGAAATGAGCGCAATTGTGAAATGAGCACAAGTGCCAAGTTTGCCCAGTGTCAAAAATGTGTCACTGCTGCCATCCAGTGGCTGCACACTGGAACTCCAGGGACTATTTCCTGGCAGTAGGCTGTGAGGTTTCTAGGGCACAGAGCAGAATTTCAAGTTAGCCTGGAGTCAGGTCTGTTTACTAGCTAGTAACGTCATCAGTATTGGGTGGTGGGAAGACTCATTCAAACTCTGTCGTACAACCCTTTTGCCAAGGAAGGAACTAGAAAAAGCAAGAGAGAAGGTAGTTGCAAGGGTGCTCTTGCTGCGAGCTCCCTGCAAAGAGCACCAGGATGGCAAGTCAGTCTAGCAGGATGGAGCCTCACCAAGGAATGACAGAATGGAGGCCTCCCTCTTCGGGGGGGGGGAGAGGTGTAGCTGCAGGAAGAAGCTCCCAGGTACAATCCTTGACATCTCCAACTAGGCTTGGGGGAAAGTCCTTTATGAAACCCCAGAGGGACTCAGGGAAGGCAGTACTGAGCCAGAGGGAGCAATGGTTGGACACCGTATTAGGCAGACAAACAGAGCCTCTCTCTCTCTCTCTCTCTCTCTCTCTCTCTCTCTCTCTCTCTCTCTCTCTCTGAAGTAAGAAAAGGACCAAGTCACAGGAGCCACAAGAGAGAGAGTGATTCTACCAAGCACATGCATAAACAAGAACCTACCGGTACATTCTGATCAACATAATGGCCGCTAATGCCACCATCTTCATAACAGGTTGTCTCTCTCTTGTAAAACCTCTTGCCATAGAATCCTAGAATCGTAGAGTTGGAAGGGACCCCCAAGGGTCATTCTGCAATGCAGGAATCTCAGCTAAAGCAAGCATCCCTGACAGAGGGAAACCGTTCCACTGCTGAACAGCTCTTACTGCTGTCAGTAAGTGTTTCCAAATGTTTAGTTGGAATCTCCTTTCTTGTACTTTGAAGCCATTGCCTCCAGTCCTACCCTCTGGAGCAGGAGAAAACAAGCTTGCTCCATCTCCCAAGCCTTTTAGAAACCTATTTGTCTGGGTTCCTGTGACTTTTCTCAGCTAAATGTAAGGCACCTTTTTAGATGCCCATGAAAGACCAAATGGGGGCGGTGGCATTGTGCCCTGCCAGGGCACAGGCCGGTTGTGTTGCTGCCACCCCTCATGCATTTCTCAAGTAGGAAAGCGGGGGTGGGGAAGGTAAATTCACCCCCCCCATTATCAAGAGGTCAGGAGAGGCATTCTCTTCACTCCCTCTATCCCTCTTCTCCAGCTCAGGGATGGGGAACTTGGGGCTCTTCAGAGTTGACAGATTTTCCATCACTCACTGCTGACTGTTGGCCCCATTTGCTGTGGCTGAGGAGAGTCTAGAAACCTCTGGAGAACCACAGCTGCCCCTTCTTGCGTCAGCGAGGGTTTACTTCCAATAAGAAAAAGATGGAGCTTGAAAGAAAGGAAAGGAAGGAAATTGCAGGGGCTGTCTGTTTCTTTGACTGTAGCATGGCTTAACTTGTAAAAACAAGGATCAGGTTTTTACTTTTTGCATGGTCCAGGTGACTTCTTGGCACATGCGCCAGGTTCCGCCGTTGCAGCTCTGGAATATTGAGGAGGCCTGGACCCTTATTGTAAATTTTTGGGGGGCTCAGCCCCCTGGCCCCCCTAGATGGCGCCTCTGCCTCTTGGAATCAAAATGGTAGGCTTTATCCCTTATCTCCATGTAATCCAGATTTTCCCTTTCTGGGGGAAACCCAATAAGTAAGTATGCAAAGCTGTTTCCAATGTGGCTTTCAATATCCTAGTGACCCGTTTGCCGTATTCAGTCCCTATCTAGAAGCCCAGAGCAAACCGACCAGCCTATGGCAGCCCACTTCCCGGCTTCCTTCCTGACTTTTCATTTTATGCTTTGCAGCGGCTAAGGCACAACTCGCTTCCGGCGTCCCAGGGAGAGCCAACTGGACCTGGGAGCAGCAGGGCCTGGGACAACTTAGGAAGAGCGATGTCTGCTGAAACCTGGGAATTCGGGTTGGGTTTGTTGTTGATGTAAATCTGAAGCAGATGCTGGCAGACAATGAGCAGGAGGGTGTTGCAGACAAAGTGGGGAGGGGTCACCCATTCAAATCACAGGAGTCTGAAGCGAGTAGTGCTGAAGTGAAAAGGCAAACAAGAACGGCATCAACTACTGACACCAATATCCCCAAACACCTGCCAAAATACGGCAGGAAACCTCCACTGTCCTTTGTCTGGAGGAACTATCCTGATTAACAGCAAGCCTGTTAAACTTTAAATCCCGCTTACAGTAGGGATTTAAATCCTGTGTGAGTGCCTGTGTCACGGTCTGGTCGGCGGGCGTCAGGACCAGAGGCAAGATGGTGATAAAGAAGCAGGAACAGGTGCAGGGCTGAGGGTCCAGCAGCAGGCAGTTGCAGGGTCAAGGAGCAAGGCAGAGGCGAAGGTCCACGGGGCAAGAAGCAAGGCGAAGGCTCAAGGAACAAGAAGCAAGGCGAAGGCTCACTGAACAAGAAGCAAGGCGAAGGCTCACTGAACAAGAAGCAAGGCGAAGGTCCAAGGGTCGAGGAGCAAGGCGTCGACAAGGCAAGGGTCCAAGGAGCAAGAATCAAGGTGTCGGCAAGGCAAGGGTCCACGGAGCAAGGATCAAGACGTCGGCAAAGCAAGGGTCCACGGAGCAAGGATCAAGATGTCGGCAAGGCAAGGGTCCAAGGAGCAAGGATCAAGAGGCCAGATGCAACCAGGCAAGGATAGCGTTGCTGTGGCAAAAAGCTGAAGGGAAATGCTGGGCTTTTATCCCTCCCAGCTCCTGTCACCAGGTGCAGTGAGATATCAAGTGTCCCCACCTGGGTGACTACTCCTTGCCTCTCCAGCACAAGCTGAGGCAGGCCCCAGAGCCTGACTCTTGCCCATACTCCTGACAGTACTCCCCCCCATAGGGAAACGGGGTTCCACCCCCGGTCATGGCCCAGGCTTATCTGGAAACTTCCGATGGAAGGCCCGAACCTTGGCGGGAGTGTGCACGAAGTCAGCTGGTTCCCAAGATCGTTCCAGGGACAACTGAACCTTATCCCCAACCTGGAACGCAGGCCCTTGCCACCGCCGTCGATCCGCTTGCGCCTTATAGTCCGCTTTGGCCCTCTCTAGGTGCTGTGCCAGGTCGGCTTGTGTCTCCTGGATGTGGGAGACCCGATCATTGGCGGAAGGCATGAGAGAAGCCACGGGGGTGCAGGGATGATTGTGTGGGTGGTACCCTCGGAGGGCCCCAAGTTCAGGGGCCGACAAGGCATAAATGCGGCCAAAGGGTATCTCTGCTCCCGGCTGCAGATCAATGGGGCAATCATAAGTCCGATGGGGGGGGGCAAAGTCTCGGCCCCTTCCTTCTCAAACACGTCCACCAAGTCCCGGTAGGGCTCCGGGATTAACCGGACATCCAGAGATGCTATTCCGTCAGGGGCAGTCCCCTGTAAGGTGGAAGAAGTAAGAGTCGGCTGGTGAGACGCCCCCGGCGCTGGTGGCAATGGAGGTAACACTGGGGGTTGAGCGCAGACATCCTGGCAGAAGGATGATGAAAAAGACAGTGTCCGCTGCGCCCATGAAATGGCGAGGTCATGCCGGATCAACCAGGGACTACCCAGGACCACAGCCTGTGGGGGGGGGGTAGTGGCTGGAGGAGCCCCATGCCTCCCCCTGAATTTATGTGGCACTGGAATGGGGAGAGTCCGTTGGGCTGGGGCCGCAGCAGGGATTGCTCGAAGAGCTCACACCTCCCCCTGGAGCGTAGCTACCTGCATGTGGAGGTGCTTCAGCACAGTGGCGAGGTCCATAGGCTGGGCTCTGTCCATCTCGCACCCTGGCCGGGACGTGGGTGGGCCACAGCAAACTGTCACGGTCCGGTCGGCGGGCGTCAGGACCAGAGGCAAGATGGTGATAAAGAAGCAGGAACAGGTGCAAGGCTGAGGGTCCAGCAGCAGGCAGTTGCAGGGTCAAGGAGCAAGGCAGAGGCGAAGGTCCACGGGGCAAGAAGCAAGGCGAAGGCTCAAGGAACAAGAAGCAAGGCGAAGGTCCAAGGAACAAGAAGCAAGGCGAAGGTCCAAGGAACAAGAAGCAAGGCGAAGGTCCAAGGAACAAGAAGCAAGGCAAAGGTCCAAGGGGCGAGGAGCAAGGCGTCGACAAGGCAAGAGTCGACGGAGCAAGGATCAAGAGGCCAGATGCAACCAGGCAAGGATAGCGTTGCTGTGGCAAAAAGCTGAAGGGAAATGCTGGGCTTTTATCCCTCCCAGCTCCTGTCACCAGGTGCAGTGAGATATCAAGTGGCCCCACCTGGGTGACTACTCCTTGCCTCTCCAGCACAAGCTGAGGTCTTCACCTGTGTGGCCACGCCTTGCTGCTCCAGCACAAGCTGAGGCAGGCCCCAGTCCTGCAAAGCACTACAGGCCCCAGAGCCTGACTCTTGCCCATACTCCTGACAGCCTGGAGGCAGTTGGAGGATGGATGGCGGCTAACAGATTGAGGTTGAATCCTGACAAGACAGAAGTACTGTTTGTGGGGGACAGAAGGCAGGCAGGTGCTGACCGAGATTCTCTAGCGCTGTGAGGGAGGGGGGTGCAGGTGTGGGGAACTCCCTGGTCCTGAATGGGGTAACTGCCCCTGAAGGACCGGGTGCGCAGCCTGGGAGTCATTTTGGACTCACAGCTGTCCATTGAGGCATAGGTCAATTCTGTGTCCAGGGCAGCTGTCTATCAGCTCCATCTGGTATGCAGGCTGAGACCCTACCTGCCTGCAGACTGTCTCGCCAGAGTGGTGCATGCTCTAGTTATCTCCCGCTTGGACTACTGCAATGTGCTCTATGTGGGGCTACCTTTGAAGGTGACTCGGAAACTACAACTAATCCAGAATGTGGCAGCTAGGCTGGTAACTGGGAGCACCCACCGAAACCACATAACAAGATCTACATTGGCTCCCAGTACGTTTCCGAGCACAATTCAAAGTGTTGGTGCTGACCTTTAGTATACCTGAAGGAGCGTCTCCACTCCCATCGTTCTGCCCGGACACTGAGGTCCAGGGCCGAGGGCCTTCTGGTGGTTCCCTTGTTGTGAAGAGCCAAGTTGCAGGGAACCAGGCAGAGGGCCTTCTTGGTGGGCGCCTGTGGAACGCCCTCCCATCAGATGTCAAAGAGAAAAACAGCTACCAGATTTTTAGAAGACATCTGAAGGCAGCCCTGTTTAGGGAGGCTTTTAATGTTTAATCAATTATTTTATTTCATTTTTCTGTTGGAAGCTGCCCAGAGTGGCTGGGGAAACCCAGCCAGATGGGCAGAGTATTATTATTATTATTATTATTATTATTATTATTATTATTAGGAAAGAGCAGCCCCTCCAGGGGACACAGAGGAGGAGCAGGCAGGATGCTCAACACCGAGGCAGAGCTTGCTGCAAGGAGCTCAATATCACCTCTCTCTAAGGCACACCCGCCCCAAGGGAAGCCTCCAATTCAGCGTGCTCTGAATGGGGATGGGAATGGGAATCCGCTTTTTAAAAAAAGACAATTGCTTTTACTGGGCTCCAACGAAATAAAGTTATTATACAGTGAGTTAGGGGAGGGGACCTGAGTCGTGACATGGCAGAACAAAGCAGACATAATCCCTGGACTGTAGCCCCCTACGCAGAGCCACCGTCCTGGCAGCCACCGTGAACAAGAGTGCACATCTTATGAAACCCCTTGACATTTCCTTTCATTACCTGACCTTCTTGTATTGTAGTGATCAGGGCTCTGTTGCGGCATGGATATCAATAATCTGTTGGGTTACTTTACAGATATCCTGCTATAAGAGCCAGAGCAGTAACCTCTCGTTTTTAACTGATGTATAGGATAGTATCACAAATGCCACTTCCTGGGCAGCTGGTGAGATGAGCGCAGGGTATGGCCCTCCAGCTCAAGAGAGGCGCTGCCCTTTGAGGCTCCTCCGTGGGGTGAGCCACAGTCTCCCCACTCAGCCCGCTTTGGGGATAAATTTGCAGAATCTTCCAGCAACTGGCAAAGTCCTTCTCTGGTGCCAAAAGAGAGGTGCAAGGGGCTTGATAAATACCACATGAAGGATGTAATTCTGTTCCTGACTTCTTTTGCCCGCAAGTATGAAAGCAGGGGCTCTTTCCACCACAGAGGAGCATAACAGGATCTATTTGATGTGGCAGAGTTTCCTATCGAGAGGTGTGAAGTGTGTCATGAACACCACAAAGCTCCCTCTGGCTTAGACTTGCCTACTTAGGGTGTGAGGCAGTTTCCGGAAGTGCAAACTGCAGCAGGGGGCGGGGGGGGGGGGAGAGGAGGGTGTTTAACCTTTTCTTCTCTGGGGCAAAGAGTTCCTGTACAAAACAAGGGGCAGATTGCTTCCCTCCTGCTTGCATCATTAGGGTGGGACTTGGGGATGAGGGTGGAAATCCTTGCTTTGGTTGCATCTCATCTCATCTCTTCCTCCTTGCCTTGTCAGTCTAGAGCTGTAGAGTCAGTCACAAGGTGGCTCCTTGTCTTGTCGGCTGCCTACTGTTTGTATAAGAGACCAGTGCGCTAGCTAACTGGGATCCAACCATCATCTAATAAAGGGTTCCAGACCCAACTCTCTGAAATGATAGGCAAGGGATGCCTTGTTTTCTTTTGGGGGAGGCAGATGTGCTTGGTGGACCCCAACTGCTTCCTGGAGAAGCATCCCATACACTATAAAGATATTGTTGTGAGTTTGGGTCAAAGGCCTGAAAATGATGCCTTATGAGGAACGGCTTAGGGAGCTGGGTATGTTTAGCCTGGAGAAGAGAAGGTTAAGGGGTGATATGATAGCCATGTTCAATTATATAAAAGGATCTCATATAGAGGAGGGAGAAAGGTTGTTTCCTGCTGCTCCAGAGAAGCGGACACGGAGCAATGGATTCAAACTACAGTGGTACCTCTACTTACGAATAACTCTACTTACGAATGTTTCTACTTACGAATGGAGCTCCGTCCGCCATCTTGGATGCGGTTTAGATAGGATTTTTTCTACTTACGAATTTTTAGATAGGGTTGCTTCGACTTTAGATAGGGTTGCTTCGACTTCGAATTTTTTCTCCCAATGCATTCCTATGGGATTCGACTTACAATTTTTTTCTACTTACAAATGTGCATTCGGAACGCATTAAATTCGTAAGTAGAGGTACCACTGTACAAGAAAGAAGATTCCACCTAAACATTAGGAAGAACATCCTGACAGTAAGAGCTGTTCAACAGTGGAATTTGCTGCCAAGGACCTCCTTCTTTGGAGGTCTTTAAGCGGAGGCTTGACAGCCATCTGTCAGGAATGCTTTGATTGTGTTTCCTGCTTGGCAGGGGGTTGGACTGGATGGCCCTTGTGGTCTCTTCCAACTCTATGATTCTATGGGGTATGCCTGAGTCCCTTCTAATCCCTGGATCCAGCAAGGATTCAATTGCTGGAATAGCCAGGACAGCTTCTTGGTAATGACCCTCTAAGTATATGTCATTAAGCTAACAAAGGAAGTGGCTCTGTGCCCCCCAACTAGCTTTTACAGTAGTGCCTCGCTAGACGAATTTAATTCGTTCCACGGGTCTTTTCTTATAACGAAAAATTCGTCTGGCGAATCCCATAGGAATGCATTGAAATTTTTTTGAATTTTTTTTTGACCATAGGAACGCATTAATTGAATTTCAATGCATTCCTATGGGAAACCGCGATTCGCTAGACGAATTTTTCATAAAGCAAATTCGTCTAGCGAGGCAACCTCCACTCGAAAAATCCTTTTGTTAAGCGGAAATTTCGTTAAGCAGGGCATTCGTTAAGCGAGGCACCACTGTAGTTAGAAGGACAAAATGCCAGAGTTGTGTGAGAGAGCGAGAAGCAGGCTGCAGACTGAAGCCTAAGAGGGAGAGACATGCTTGATTTCTGCTTGAATCCAAGGCTGTGGCTATGGGGAAAGCACAACCTTCTGGGGTGTTAATGCTGTGAGGCCCTTCATCATAGGCCCAGCTTGTAGATATGTGTAAATAAATCATATATCCTAAAGACTCTCTGCTGTCCCTTATTCCAGGGAAACCAAACTTTGGGAAAGCTCCTGCAATCCCTGGCATCTTGCACCGCTCAGATATTCTTCTTTTTGTGTGTGGGCAAAAATATATTCACCCCAGGCTGCATACTTTGAATGCTTTTTGGCCTAGATCCCTTTTCCCACCACAGGTGAAATGTTCAAGGGCTAGTTGACATGCCTAGCAGAATGAGGGGATATGATGCCGCTTCAGGCGACAGGGAGAAGTTGCAGGCTCCACCCCCCCCCCCCCCACAGCAACTCTCCTAGTGCAAGTCAAAGCAGAAGAAAAGTTTAGCACATCAGGCACAGAGGTCAGCCTTTTCCTTGCTGGGTTCATCCTTTACTTGGAGGGAGGGAGTCATTTGTAGACAACGTGTGTTAAAAATGTGAAGCCCACACGGCAGACTGAAATGGTGCAGCTCTGGAGCTCCTCCCAGATGCATGAAGGGGCTGCAAATTGGTGGTGGTCTCTCTCTCTCTCTCTCTCTCTCTGCATTCAGAACTACTCTTTTCACTAAAATTAGCCCTTTCAAGTCAGATTCTCATTGAGACTAAGGTTACATCATGTCTTTTGCCACATCAAAAGATACTACTTGTAATGGTTTGTATAATGAATTTGGGCTTAGGTGTTTGAAACAGCAGAGTTAGCATCAGAAAGTGAGCCAGCCGTGCTGTCGGAAAGGTAATTTCTCTTTCAATAATTTCACAGCCTGTATAGGGTTGTCCTGTTGTGACTGGTTCATAATTAAAGTTTACCTCACACAGCACCAAAGTCTACAAGGGAGATCTGGCTAAAATGCTTACATATTCCAAGAAGAGCTGCTTTTAATAAATGGGCAAGAAAGCCAAATTTAGAAGAGAAACGTTTAGTCTCCAGGTCCAAGGCCCTTGAAACCAGCTCTAGAATAAGTGTCCCATCCAGGGCTTTCAAGTGGGAATTTCTTTCTTATTAAAGCTTCCAATCCACCTCGACCAGACGATGAGATGCAAATCAGTACAGCGTTGTGGTGCACTTTTCAGCAGATGGAAAGTTCTGCAACAGAAGGAAAGGTCTCCTGACCAAGGGCCCCATTTCCTGAGAAACCAAGCTTGCTGAGAAACTAAACCAGAGTGAGCCAATTCTTGCAGACTGAGGTCAGAAACTGGCATCTCTCTGCTGTCGTTCAAAGAAATGCAATTCCCAGAAGCAAGCAAAAGGCTAGTGGGTGTCCACAGTTTTCCCTTCATGAGCCAGGCCTTGCAGAAGCACAGCCCTCCCCTCCCTTTCCCAGCTCAGAATAGACACAGTTGGCTATTAAATGAGCATTCAGTCCAATTTGTTTGAGGGGAGGCTGGATGACATTGCATCAAAACAATTGTTATTCCACACATTCCACTACATTTGCTTGTCATTCTGTTTAATGTGCTCCATAATTTAAAATATTTTGAGGAAGCAAGGTTGTTGTGCAACAGCTCCTAATCAACTATAGCTGTGCAACCTGAATTTGCCAGTATGTGACTGAATCCCAGCCAAAAACTGTGATAGTCTCAAACTATCCCAAATTCCCCACATCTCCATGTTACTTTCTGGGTTGTGAATAATGTCCAGCCCCCCTCCAGACTGAAGAGACCCCAAAACATTGAGAGTATTCACCTGACAGAATATTTTAGCCTCTTTAATTTCTCAGCAATCTCTCCAAACAAAAATCATTCTAATTTTTTTCACAGAGTTGAGGAAACCCAAAATGCATAGGAACTAATCCCATTTAAAGTTTCATGACCATGTTCATCTTAAAGTGCTTTGTCTTACATCACATTCACAACACTGTCGGAACTGCTCAGGCGCTGCTGGGAATCAGGGATGCTGAGGGTGGTGCCAGAGTTTCACCGTACTTTGTGGGGCTTTGCCTGCCTCTGAGCACAGAGAGAAGTGTCTTTTGGTTGAGAGTTGGCTAACTCTAGAGCCAAAGAGGTAGGCTGGAAAAGGGTGGCTTCAATTTCTGGCACTGGGGAAGTTTTAAAAGTGTGTCCAATGAATGACAGCAACCCAATGGGCCTTCACTTGATGGGAACGCCTGGGAAGCTGCAGCACAGGCCAGCCCTCAGACATAAACGTTGGATGGAACTAGACTAGCAGCTAGGTGGGCACATGCTAGGAACTAACCGAAAACATTTCTGTTCATGGGCGTACCCAGGATCAAAACTAGGGGGGGCAAGGGGAGGGGCCAAGGCACGGAAGGGGAGGGGCCACAAAGTGGGCGGGAACGGCGAACTCGCGCTCCGCCGGGCTGTGCCCCTCCCTAGAAGCAGGGCTGGTGGGCGGAGGCGGAGCCCAGCCCAGCGGAGCGTGAGTTCGGCGTTCCCGCCCACCGAGCCGCGCTCCCTGGTCCCCCGCCGCGCTTGGCCTTGCCTGAGGGCGCGCCGGGGAGCTGGAGGGTGCGGCGCGGCGCGGCGGGAATGGCGAACTCGCGCTCCGCCGGGCTGTGCTCCGGCTCTGCCCACCAGCCCTGCTTCTAGAGTAGGGCAGCTGCCCTAACTTGCCCCGTGGTGGGTACGCCCTTGTTTCTGTTCCCTTCACACCTCAGCTGCCACACAATCAAAGAACATCTCTTCAAATATGGATCCAAATTTGACTGCTACATTTGGTCAATAGGGACAGGTTTTTATGCCACAAAATCCCTGCTTTGCCCAAATGGAGGACTTCCTGGCACCCTTTGGCAAAGCAAGTCATGTGTGGTTCGTGGCTGTTTTGTCTCTGAAGGAATCCAGGAGGAAAAGTCGACCTCAGTTTGAATCTGTGGAGATCCACTTCAGGTCTTCTTTGAACATCTCAGCGTAAAAAGTGAAGTCATGGAGTCCGATGGGCTTCCTAGAGAAGCAACGTTTGTAGTCCATAAGCTGTTCCAGATAATTTTCATGTTGCTCATAATTTTCACATAGCATATTCGATGAATGCTAGTCTTCCACCCACCCCTAAAGCATATATAAGCCAAAGAAGGTTTTTGACTCCTCAGGATTCACCAGTGTGACTTCTGAGACACTCACATACAGGCTGTCCTGCCTGGAAAGGTTGAACAAAGCACCCAAATAGCTGCTCCTGCCCCACATGTGCCTGGCCACACAGTAGCTCATCTTTCGGTCCTCCATCAGCACCTGGATATCGGGATAAGATGGGTTTCTTTTGAAAACCACATGGTCAAGAGGCTGGGGGGTGCAGGCCCCACCTCGGAAGAACACTTTGGAGTACACGAAGTAGAGGCCAGCTTCATCGATCACCAAACCCCTGTTTTCATACTGAACACCAGAAGTGAAGGCATGCCCATAGGTGCTCTCCCATTCCAGTGGGAGCGATCGCTGGTTTGCTTTGCCTAGAAACATGGAATGTCATGGTGAAAAGAAGAAGACAACAAGCAGTTTTCTCAGACCCCACTATAGTGCAAAGTTTCCTAATATCTTTGAACTTAGCAAAATGACCTTTATGTCTAATCTGAAGAGCACTGAAGAATGTGGACTCCAATGCCATTTGCTGGTTTGCTCTTTGCAGTGTGGATGTCAGTTGTTCTCACCGCTGACTGAGAACCTTGAACCTGTCAGCTTGCTACTCTCGCAAGACAAAATGCAAAAAAGGTGGGGCTCCCTTCAAGTCTCCATTTCTCTACCTGCCAATATGCCAGAGCTTCAGCATGCCTTCTCTGCCCCCCAGAGAAGTGCTCTCATCTGCGTGGATATTTTGGAGATGCTGGAGCAGAAAATAAATAAGAAAGCCATTTTGATGTTTATAGATGCAGAGAAGGCTTTTGACAATATTTCTTGGCTGTTTCTAAAAAGAAATTTAGAAAAAATGGGGATGGGCCAGAGTTTCCTGAATGGAGTAAATGCGATCTATTCCGAGCAAAAAGCTAAAATAATTGTAAACAATATGGTTTCAGAAGAAATTAGAATTGAGAAAGGTACAAGACAAGGGTGTCCCCTCTCCTCCTTACTTTTTATATCGGTCCTGGAAGTCTTGCTCGATAGGATTAGGAAGGATCAGGAAATAAAAAGAGTGACTGTAGGGAACAAACAATATAAACTTAAAGCCTTTGCGGATGATCTTGTTTTGACTTTGCAAGATCCAGAGTCCAGTATTCAAAGGGCTCTGGAAGTAATTCAAGAGTTCGGAAGGGTAGCAGGTTTTAAATTGAATAAATCAAAAACCAAAGTATTAGATAAAAACTTGAATATTGAAGAAAGAGAGAAACTACAAGAAGCAACTGGTTTATCTTTTGTTAAGAAAGTGAAGTACCTTGGTGTTAATATGACTTCTAAGAACTTGAACCTTTTCAAAGATAATTATGTTAAATTATGGAATGAAGTTAAAAATGATTTAGAAAGCTGAACCAAACTGAAATTGTCTCTGTTGGGCCGTATAGCTACTGTTAAGATGAATGTTTTGCCAAAGATGTTGTATCTGTTTCAATCATTGCCAATAATTGAAAAGTTGGATTGTTTTAAAGAATGGCAAAAGGTGCTCTCAAAATTTATATGGCAAGGGAAGAAACCTAGAATTAAACATAAGATATTAACAGATGATAAACAAAGAGGAGGCTTTTCCCTGCCTGATCTGAAAATTTATTATGAAGCAGCTGCCTTTTGCTGGTTGAAAGATTGGTTTTTGTTGGAAAATACAGATATCTTAGATTTAGAAGGTTATGACAATGTTTATGGTTGGCATGCATATATCTGGTACGATAAAGTTAAGGCCCACAGAGGCTTTAAAAGTCATATAATCAGAAAATCATTGTATAAAGTTTGGGCCAGATATAAAGATTTGTTAGAAAGGAAAACACCTAATTGGATTTCACCTTTAGAGGCCAAGGCTCGCAAAAGGATCAATATGGAGACCAGTTGGTTGAAATATAGAGATTTGTTGATTGAAGAAGGAGACCAATTTAAGTTAAAAACTTATGAGGAGTTGAAAAGTAAATTAGATGATTGGCTCCAATACCACCAGATAAATGAAGTATTCAAATTGGATAGACTAGTTGGTTTTCAAACAGAAAAGTCAAAGGTGGAAACAGAATTGTTAGAACCAAAGACGAAAATACTTTCCAGAATGTATAAACTGTTGCTTGAGTGGCATACGAAAGATGAACAAACAAAAAATGTTATGATTTTGTGGGCAAAAGATGTTGGACATAATATTATGATTGAAGAATGGGAAAAACTGTAGAAAGAGAACATTAAATTTACTGCGTGTAGCTTATTAAGAGAAAATGCAATGAAAATGATGTATAGATGGTATCTTACACCAGTAAAATTAGCAAAGATATATCATAACAATGACAATAAATGTTGGAGATGTAAAAAAGAAGAAGGTTCTTTCTACCATATGTGGTGGACATGTCCAATAGTAAGTGACTTCTGGAATAAGATTTATAATGAACTCAAGAAAGTGTTGAAAAACACATTTGTTAAGAAACCAGAAGCATTTCTATTGGGCATTGTTGGGAATGAGATCCCAAAGAAAAAGGTATTTTTCTTTCTGTATGCTACAACAGCTGCTAGATTATTGATTGCTAAGAACTGGAAACTACAAACACTACCAACAATTGATGATTGGCATATGAAGATGATCAAATTTATGGAGCTGGCGGAGATGACCGGAAGAATCCACAACCAGGGAGAGGAAGCGATGGAGGAAGACTGGAAAGATTTTAAACTGTATTTAAAAAAATATGCTAAAGTAACTTTTTAGATTAGAAATTAAGTTGTAAACAAACTGTGGAATATGTGAACATGATATTTTAAAGGGAAAAGAAGAAATTTTTATAAGGTGAATAATTTCTGAAATAGAATTTGCTAATTATAAATGTACTTAAGAACCACAGGGAGGGGAACCCGAGGAGGTCCCAATATACAATGTGAGGGGAGATAAGATTTCATGTTTTATATGTATTTGTTTTTGTATTGTTTTTTCTTTTTTCTATTTTTTGTCTTTAGTTTTTTGTATACCTTTTTTGGAAAAATTAATAAAATATTATTATATAAAAAAAAAGAAGTGCTCTCATCTGGATGAGGACATCAGCCCAGAGCCAGAGAATCTTATCTCTTCCAAACATCTCAAAAGCAGTGGGAGGGAAATGTGTGATTTGGTGCAAAGAGGAATGCTTAAGCACCTCCCACTTCTCCCTCTGTAGTCCTTTTTCCAGACATTTTGCCCAGCCCAAGATGGGGGGAAATTCAAGGGGAGAAGTGGCAAAAAGGGTTAAGTCAGGCACTTTCCCTGACCTGTTCCACAGCACATCCTTTCCCATTAGTTTTGAGAGACTGCAAAGTATCTGATTTGGTTATGAAAATCAGTTTTCCAAGTACAATTCAGCCAGTTCTTTGGTTTCCTCAGCTACAGCTTTTTTTGCCCTCACTGTTTGCAGGATTATTTGCTGCCCACCTGTCAAGTGTGCTCTCCTCTTGACTTTCTTTTCCGCTGTTCCATTCAGAAATCCTACATTGCAATAGAGAAGAGGGCAAGGAACACATTATACCTTTCCAACAGAGAGAAGAAATGGAAAGGGGAAGCATTGAGGTCAGCTCTAAAGAAATTGAGAGGCCAAAGTTAAGCACATTTTGGTCACATCCATTTCAACGAGAATTATGCCACTGAGTGCCATAGGCTTTACCCCCCAGGCCTTTGGCACTGAAATCAATGGGATCTACAAGTGCTAAACTAAAGCAGGATCTGTGGCCCTGTGCTTATCTTTCAGAGGCAGTTGTGCCCTTGAGGTGCAGGATGAGTGCTTAACATTTCATTTCCCTCAGCAGCCCAGTTTATGGACTGGGTGCTGTTTCCCACACAGCCAGCTAGGACTGTACTAGAACTTAGAGTTTTGGAACTTGTCTTCTAAGCTTATTGATATTATTCCTGAGTCTCCTCCCACGAGGCATCCCAAACTGATTTTCAAATACTGTATCTTATTCTAGTCTTGGCTGCTCCCCCAACCCAGGACTAATCTGTTTCCCAGCAAACACCCGGAGATCCTTACAGGCAGAATCAGCACAGAAGCAACAGGTTACATTGGTCATGCCCAATGTTTTCCTCAAACTTCTCAGCTCTGTTTTCAAATTGGTTTGGGACAAGGGCACATCTCCAAATCCATTGTGGATCCCCGAGGGCTTTCTCGCAGTGCCTTTAAATGCAGCCACCTGCAGGTCTTAGCTGCTTGAAAGAAGTCCCCATCTCCCTAGAGCTGAATGCTCTCCACCTCCCATAACACAAGAGCTGGACTTCCAATTCAGGCTGATGGCACCCAGCACCACTAGCAGACCACAGATTTTTCTGATGAAACCATTTTGAAAACAATACATTTCTGTTTAAAAGCGTGTGAACAGCAACAAACAGTTCTGTATCAAAATATTATATGCCAGACAGTAAGAGAAATGACTCTCAAGTGTGCTATAATCACTCTCTTTATCATCGGCCCGATGCAGCCCTATCCAGAAATCCCCAAAGCAGCAAAAGCTCTGGGGATCCAGAAATAACAGACAGAGAAAAGTCCCCCTGCACCTAGCATGGACTGGTACTTCAAGGCAGCCATTTCATTCAACATGTCACTGTTCAGGTAATGAGCCGAGATATCCAAAGTGGCCCAAGTTTCTTTAAGTCAGTGGCAAGAACAGCAAGCTCTAGAAATAGGCAGTTGTGATTACAGATGAAAAAAACTTTAGAAGAACTGCAAATGCAGGCAGAGCAGCCCAGGCACCACCACCCGTTTGGCTCTCCTCTCCCCCCCTCTCTCTCCCCCACCATCCCTGGACAAGGACTTCTCACCTTTGAGCATCTCAGGAGATTGAGGCACCTGCCCGGAGCAGGAAAGCTGTGGATGTAAAAGGCAGACGTTCACACTTGGGAATAAAAAAAACCCTGTGTCCCTTTTCACTTGAGGGCCCCACCTTCAGGAGCTGCCAATCCAGGGTCCCTGGGTGCCCTTCCCCCAAGTGCCATTTCTGTGCCTCCATTTACCTCTCTCAGAGCATCTAGTTCCTGCTGCAGATGGAAGATCTGAAACATTGCAAGCCCAACCCCAGTGAGGGCCAGAAGGGTCAGCAGAGAAACCACCAGGAAACAGAGGCATATGCCATCTTTTCTGTTCTGCTTCTTCCTTTGGGTCTCTGGCACAGGCAGAGCAGGGTGAATGTCCTGATGGGGCCCAAACCTGATGGGACAAAGTCCTGAAGGGGCACACTCAGAGCTAGAAACTCCGCTGCTGCTTGTCCAGAAGACCTGGGGATAAATGCAGTGCTGGTTCTGCTGCATGGCAGGCAGAGCCATGTGTCTGGATTCCTCACTTGCTCCCGCCAGCCAAGCTCAGATGCTGCGTCAGAGAAGGGTTCTCTTCCTGTGCTGGGTCCCCAGACGTCACCTGCACCCACCACTGAGAAGCCTCTTGGGCTGACACCAGAAAACCTCAGAGAGCAGAGCTTCCACCCACTGCTTAGATGCAAGATACCTGAGGTCTGCCTGCGCAGAGCAGAGCGGAGCAGAGCGGAGCAGGGAGCAGGAACGGTCCTCGTGCAAAGTGTACCCAAACATGAGATGCATTCAGAGACAAACACTGTAAACATGGACCTTTTGAGCAAAAAGCAAAATACAGTTTTGCTTCCTATTCATTTTTTGTTCAAATTTTGTCTCTTACTTGGTAGTTTTTGGTTTCCCACTTTAAAACTTGAATGTTTCTTCAGACTTCTGCTGCCTGCATTTTCCTCTTTGATCTGGCTGCTTTCCTGGCAGCCTGATTTATTTATTTTGGAAGCCAAGACTGCAATCCTTCCCATCCTCTTTGCTCCTTCTGGGTTCTCCTCCTCTTTGAGAAGCCTCTTTATTTACTTCTGACCTCCAAAGTGCAAATATGAAATGAGCTTCCTCTTGCCATTTGTTTGCTTCTACTTACTTATTAAAAACCAAACCACATCTAGGCCTTTCTCGTCTCTTTGATGTCTCCTAGAAGTTGATAAGGGAACACCCCCTGACTTTTGCATTACATGATGATTCATGGGAGAGGCAACAACTTTCGTCATATCCAGCTGTTTTCTTAGTTGCTCTAGTGAGAGCCTGAATGCTTTTGATTTTTTTGCTGAAGTGCCTAATACATTGGCGGCTGCTTATCTTAGTGTAACGCCACCACACTCTTGTTGGGATCATCTACGCTCTTAGCAGCAAAGATGTCAGAAAAACAACACCACTGTAATGTGGAAATAACACAGGAAACGATCAAGTGGACCCCCAGCACGGATGGCAACACTGGTGGCCACTCCAACAATGACCATCCACTTCCATGACACAAAACACCACCATATACAGAAAACACTTCCTCTTAGACACAAGCACCATGGACTCCCATCTGGTGCAGCCTACAGACACACAGCCAGCACAAGTTCCAGGAATCCACGTCTCCATCGACCCCCAGCTATGCCCCCCCCCACCGCCACCCTCTTGACAGGCAACCTCAGCAATGCACCTCTGCCAGCCATAACTCCCTTGAAGCAGGGAACATGCATGAAGAGGCTGTGGCCTCCCTGGAAAAGGGTTCAAGCTCTCCTGGGAGAACACATTTCACAATGGGGAGAGTTAGCACAAACCAGGCTGTGAGGCTCCCAATAGGTCAGCATGCTGAGATAGCAAACTGGAGAGAAGTGCTTGTGTGAGCAAAGGCTGGCCAGTGACCATCACATCGGAGGCACAGAAGGGAGCAGGTAGGACCAGGCCACATTCCATTAAGAGAATGCTGTGGATGTAGCCTATCTTGATTTCAGCAAGGCCTTTGACAAGGTGCCCCATGATACTCTTGTAAAGAAGCTGGTAAAATGCGGGCTAGACAATGCTACCATTCAGTGGATTTGTAACTGGCTGACTGACCGAACCCAAAGGGTGCTCATCAATGGCTCCTCTTCATCCTGGAGAGTAGTGACTAGTGGGGTGCCACAGGGTTCTGTCTTGGGCCCAGTCTTATTCAACATCTTTATCAATGACTTGGATGATGGGCTTGAGGGCATCCTGAGCAAGTTTGCAGATGACACCAAATTGGGAGGGGTGGCTAATACCCCAGAGGACAGGATCACACTTCAAAATGACCTTAACAGATTAGGCAACTGGGCCAAGGCAAACAAGATGAATTTTAACAAGGAGAAATGTAAAGTACTACACTTGGACAAAAAAACCCGAAAGGCACAAATACAGGATGGGTGACACCTGGCTTGAGAGCAGTACATGTGAAAAGGATCTAGGAGTCTTGGTAGACCACAAACTTGACATGAGTCAACAGTGTGATGCAGCAGCTAAAAAAGCCAATGCAATTCTGGGCTGCATCAATAGGAATATAGCATCTAGATCAAGGGAAGTAATAGTACCACTGTATTCCGCTCTGGTCAGACCTCACCTGGAGTACTGTGTCCAGTTCTGGGCACCACAGTTCAAGAAGGATACTGACAAGCTGGAACGTGTCCAGAAGAGGGCAACCAAAATGGTCAAAGGCCTGGAAACGATGCCTTATGAGGAACAGCTTAGGGAGCTGGGTATGTTTAGCCTGGAGAAGAGAAGGTTAAGGGGTGATATGATAGCCATGTTCAAATATATCAAAGGATGTCATATAGAGGAGGGAGAAAGGTTGTTTTCTGCTGCTCCAGAGAAGCGGACACGGAGGAATGGATCCAAACTACAAGAAAGAAGATTCCACCTAAACATTAGGAAGAACTTCCTGACAGTAAGAGCTGTTCGGCAGTGGAATTTGCTGCCAAGGAGTGTGGTGGAGTCTCCTTCTTTGGAGGTCTTTAAGCAGAGGCTTGACAGGCATATGTCAAGAATGCTTTGGTGGTGTTTCCTGCTCGGCAAGATGAGCACCAAGGAGGATGGCGGGTGCTGCTAGAACAGCCCAAACTTTTATTGAACAGCATCAGCAAAGGGGCAAGTTCTTAAAACAGGAGCTGGTAGGATGGCAGGATAGGCATTCAGAGTTCTGAGAAGATGCTGGCTATCTTGACTTTGTTTCCCACCACCAAGTCCCTCCCCCACTTGCAGGCTCGACCTTCTCTACAGAGGAGACTCATGTCTCATGTCACCACATGCTGCAAAGCCTGAGATGCATGTTTCCTGCCTGTGGTTAACATGTTGCTGGAGATCCTCTCATGCTATAGGTTTCCTGCCAGAGCTCTGTGAATAGCAGGAACCCATGGGCTGCTTTGAGGCTGGGCTGGGCCAGGCCTTGGACTGAATGATGTGTTTCCATAAGGCGGTAATGAAGTGGACCTTTGTAAACCACCCTGAGACCTGCAGGCATAGGGTAGCATACAAATGTAATAAATGAATGAATGAATAAGAACAAGAAGAGGGGACGCGGGTGGCGCTGTGGGTTAAACCACAGAGCCTAGGGCTTGCCAATCAGAAGGTCAGCGGTTCCGTTGCTCAGTCCCAGCTCCTGCCAACCTAGCAGTTTGAAAGCACGTCAAAGTGCAAGTAGATAAATAGGTAAACGGAAAGGTAAATGGCGTTTCCATGCGCTGCTCTGGTTCGCCAGATTTTGGCCACGTGACTCGGAAGCTGTACACCGGCTCCCTCGGCCAGTAAAGCAAGATGAGCACCGCAACCCCAGAGTCATCCGCGACTGGACTTCAGTCAGGGGTCCCTTTACCTTTACCTAGAAGAAGAACTGAAAGGAGCTGTTGGCCCCAACCACCGCTGATATGTGGTCTTGGAAGGTTGCTCAGGAAGGAATGCTGAATGAAGTTCCCCACTTCTGCATTAGCAGAACATCCGAGTGCAGCTCTGGGTGCTCCACGCCAGCTGAAAGCCTGAGGGTGTGAAGCTGTGTGTCTGCAGACGCCTCTTTGCAGGCTCAGAGATCAGGGATGGGGCAAGGTGGCCTGGGTCTGTTCCCTGCTCTAACAGTGGCTTATGCCAGACTCTACCCTCCCTTGTGGCTGTGCAGGAAAAGCAGAAATAGATGGGAGGTCGTGTTGCTTTGGCTCTCCATGGGCTTCTTTTAAAAATATCATAAAACAACATTACACCATTGCTGGAGTGAGCTCCGAGGGAATGTATAGTGGCTCAACAATGCCCTGCTGATGCCCAACACTCTGCCAGCGCGGTTTGCTGTTTTTGGTCCTTGGGTTAGAGAAGATGCCCCAATGCTGGGTTTATAACAGCATAATCATGGTGCTATACAAGCACAGATCCCCATCAAAATCTGGTGCATGGATTACTATCCTTTATCCCTCCAGCCAGAATGGTGCAGCGAAAGCAGGATTATTACAAGGTTTGTAGGGTATATAAGAATAATTCCCCCCCCCCTTCTCACTCTACATATTGACTAGGACCAGAGTCAGGTATGCAATTGTCGCTGAAAGTGGACAGAGAAATGCAACCACAATTATCTGTCATCTCTGATCAAGGAGGATGCTAGCAGAGCATGCAAATGTAATTTTTGCAGAGGCAACTGTGGGATGAGTGGCAATCCCTTTCAAACCACCTCTCTCAAAAACATGGTCCGTCTCAAACCCAGTGAGTGAGGCATATGCCTTCCACAAAGGCAAGTTACGCCCACCAGTGACATGCCAAACACACCAAGCTGAGCAAGGCTGGTTGCCCTCTGGAAAGACTGAGTTTCTTCTGCCTACAGCACTTTGTGGTTGGGTCTGTGTGCTTCAGGAGTTCCATGAGAAGTGGAACAATTTGACCATTCATCTAAAGTTATTCCATACCATTCTGTCTTCAAGTACCTTCTGTTTACTACTAGAATTTTTGTATAGAACTAGGATGTTCTCTCCCATCATATTTACTGTGTCTTTAAAGTCACAGTTTTAATGAAAACAAGCTAGTAGAAGCCTTCTGCCAACATTTGGGTTGGCACATATTCTAGTCTCTCCTTTTCCTCCCCTGCAAGCTGACTGTTCCTCGCCCCTTCCTGTCCCTTGCTTGCATCCTGTCTTCCTTGTTTAGCAGTGTCTCCCCTCTCCCTGCAGGTGGAGGGGCATGGAGCCCAGTTCACAGGGCTAGTCACCCTCTGGGTGCCATGGCTGCTTTTCGCCCTTGGGGTGCAGGCTTTGGGCTGTCAGTCAAGCCCAGAAGATGCTCCTGTGTCTGCTGCCTCCCAACCCGTCCAGCCACCCAGGCTAGTTGGACACTCAGACACTGTTTTGGCCGCTTCACCCAACAGCAGGCCAAGCAGTGATAAATAATAATAATAATAAATGTTTATTTATACCCTGCCCTCCCCAGCCAAGACCAGGCTCAGGGAAGCTAACACTGAATATAAATACAGTAAAAACATTTAAAAAAACAAACAAACAGTTGATTAAAATGTAAGTTAGAATACAGTTTAAAATGCAGCTTAAAATGCAGCCTCATTTTAGTGGTAGCCTATAGATCAAACCCAAAAGGGGAGAAAATGTCAAATATTCACCAGGGCTGGATGGTGCCCATTGCCACGGCAAGCAAAAGCGGAAGCACAAGTTCGTGAGAGATCTTAGTCAGACTATATCGAAGGCTGCACCCCAATGCCCAAGACCAGGGGTCAGCTAACTTTTTCAGCAGGGGGCCGGTCCACTATCCCTCAGACCTTGTGGGGGGCCGGACTATATTTTTTTGGGGGGGGGAATGAATGAATTCCTATGCCCCACAAATAACCCAGAGATGCATTTTAAATAAAAGGAACCATTCTACTCATGTAAAAACATGCTGATTCCCGGACCATCCGCGGGCCGGATTTAGAAGGCGATTGGGCCGCATCTGGCCCCCGGGCCTTAGAATCATAGAATCATAGAGTTGGAAGAGACCACAAGGGCCATCCAGTCCAACCCCCTGCCAAGCAGGAAACACCATCAAAGCATTCTTGACATATGGCTGTCAAGCCTCTGCTTAAAGACCTCCAAAGAAGGAGACTCCACCACACTGCTTGGTAGCAAATTCCACTGCCGAACAGCTCTTACTGTCAGGAAGTTCTTCCTAATGTTTAGGTGGAATCTTCTTTCTTGAAGTTTGAATCCATTGCTCCGTGTCCGCTTCTCTGGAGCAGCAGAAAACAATCTTTCTCCTTCTTCCATATGACATCCTTTCATATATTTGAACATGGCTATCATATCACCCCTTAACCTTCTCTTCTCCAGGCTAAACATACCCAGCTCCCTAAGCCGTTCCTCATAAGGCATCGTTTCCAGGCCTTAGTTTGGGGACCCCTGCCCAAGACCATCCCAAAGTGGGGATCAGGTCTTCTGTGTGATCAAGCTGTTAATTTGACCCTGCTAACAGCCTCTATCAAGAAGAAAGAATATGATGTGGAATCAAATGTGGAACTTTTTTTTGAATCTAGATACAAGGGATGAGCAATAGCAGCCTTAAACAAAATAATATATCCCCCCCCACCGGCCGCTTATGGAAGTATATTCAATGTTGCCTCTACATCCAGACAAGCCTTCTCCACAGACCTCGGATTAGTTAGTCTAGATATGGCAGAGATTTGCTCTCTGCGTTGGGCTATTACAATCACACACTTTGGTGATTATCTGAGAAAAGGTTAAGAGCCCAGCACACAAGGTACTTAAAAGAGCTCAAATTTGTTTAGAATTCTTTAGGTGCCAGAGATTTAAACGAGTTTTGCACCTTTATCTTTCTTGGGAACAAGGAAAACCATGGATCAGAGACCTTCATCAACTGGGTCTCCATTGAATACCTTAGGGTAAGAGAGGCTATGAATTAACCCTTGGTTTGCCCTTTTTGGGATACAGCTAGAACTTGGCAGCCTATGAAAACAATTATCCCCGTGTGACTGAAGCTTGTGAGCCTTACCCTGTGGGAGGGACATGAGTCATCCCCACTTTCTATATGCAGGTGGCACATAGAACTGCTGATGGAGTGCTTTGGGTTCTAATCCCCTTACGTTGGCGCTTAAGCATCGGACTATCACACTGAGCAGTGGAGCAGCACCCAGTCATTTGGAGCAGCTTGGCAGAGAAACCTCCTGCAGTCGGAGTCTCTTAACAGCAACTGCCCTAGATTGCTAGGCCTCAGGTAGAGAGTCTACCTCGACAGGCAGGGTCTCTCCCCTAGATAAGACACAGACAACCTTCCAGTCCTGCTATCTGAAATTCTTTAACTGGAGATACTGGGGGTTGACTGTACCACTAAGGTATTTTTCACAAATGTCCAGTGTTAGAATTGGGAGCTAGGGAAAGAGGGTAACATCAGCAGCATCTGATTCCACCTGGACAAAGTTAAAAACTGGTTCACCCCTGTCCTTGGTGATCATAAATTAGGGCTTCAAAGGGTTCATATATTGGAACCGTCACAAAATATCCAGTAGATGTGAAGATAAAACTTGCTGATACTCGAGGAGTATCATTGCATTGCATTGCATTCCTTGAAGAAACGAGGTAGATGCAGGTCAGCATGAATGTGCCTCCAAGGGAAAGGACTCAGATTTGGGAGTCAGAAGTACAGGTTAAAAAAGGAACCTAGGATCTGAAGCTTCACCATCTCACCAACTGTTGAAGCTTATGTTCCTACATGTTGCTAACTAAAAAAATAATGCAAGGCTTAAATTTTAATCTTAAAATTTCTGCCAGCTCGTAGTGTCTGTGATTCTAAGCCGAGCATTTTCACTATTTCCAGGTTTAGTGGTTTGCATAATTAAATATGACCACCACCTGCCTTTCACGGGACTTGTCCAAAGTCCTGTGGACCTGATCTTGCCCTACCAATTGACCTGCACTGCCTTATTGCAAGACAAGTCTCACTTCAAGTCAGTTACATCTAAGGCTTCCTTAGTGGGCTGTTTCTTCAGGCCAAAATGGACGCAATGACCATGCCCAGAATTTAATCCTAGTTTGATGTAATGGTTTGGAATTCCAATATCAAAGCCAGAATTTCCTGGTTTGGACATAGTAGCAAACTTTGATTTAAAGCAACTACAGTGGTACCTTGGATTACAGATGCTTCAGATTACAGACTCCACTAAACCAGAAATAGTACCTCAGGTTACGGGTTAAGAACTTTGCTTCAGGATGAGAACAGAAATTGTGTGGCAGCAGCAGGAGGCCCCATTAGCTAAAGTGGTACCCCAGGTTAAGAACAGTTTCAGGTTAAGAACAGACCTCTGGAACGAATTAAATTCTTAACCCGAGGTACCACTTTATGATATGAGGAGAGCTGGTGCAAATGGTGAGCCCAGACAAGTGTGAGCCCCTGGTGCTTGTTCCTGACTTAGTAAGCCATGTGTGAGGGACAAGGGATACAGGGAAGTCCCTCCCATCTTAAGTTCCAGCCCATCCCCAAGCGCTGGAGAGAGCAAGGAGAGCTCTGCCTCCAGCGGAGAGTCAGGAAGTGGTGTCCGAGGCTCAGGCAAGGTTGTGGAGCCCATGCCTCAGGTGGGACAGGAAGTTGGGCGCACGGGGGGAAGGCCAATCCCCCCAACTCCCGAATTGCGACGCAAACGTAGGGGGAAGAGGTTGGGTCTCCCAAAGCTTTTGTGCTGGAAGAAAACGCGCCAATCGCCATTCGGAGGTTCTGACACCTCACCTTAAGCATGTATATAGATCGTTCTGACCACTGTAAATAATCAGCACTTAATAAAAGCCTAAAAAGACTATGCTGGAGTCGTTACTCTAGAGTAGCCACATCAGGCCCTCTGACACCATGGTTCTGCAAGGATTGCCTATTCTTTCCAAGCCCTCTGAGATCCTGTAACCCTTGGGCCCTGTCTATCTCCCTCATTTGCCATTCCTTTCTTTTGTGTTTTTAAATTGTTCCATCAGTCTAAAAAATGTATGTTTATGTTTTCCTATCTATCTATCTTTCTATCTTGTGATGCCAAAAGGTTTGACACACAAACAAACCCAGCCTGTAATTCATCCTTTAGAAAAATAAAACTGACCACAAGCAAGTTTCCTTCCCCCACAGCCAAGTTGCCGTTGTGTGCTGTGGAGGACTGAACAGGGTCCATGTAGCCCTTGGCCCCAAAAGGTTAGTCACCCTGATCAGAGCACTCCCCACCCCAAAGCTCTTACAATGCTGCTTGGTGATCGCTGGGTGTGGAGATAGGACATCACAAGGTCTCATCCACAGAATGGTTGAAACTGCTGGCTGAAACAAAGATTACCCAGTGAAGAAGCTCAACTCCAGAATAATTTGTGAAAAGAAAAATACATAATGTAGTTTAAAGACAAGTGTTCAGATTTATTTGGAAATTCACAGTTTCTACTGGCACTACAAATCCGTAGTTATTTATTACAAGTTCTAGTGCCTCAATTTTGTATGCTTCACGCAAACAGTATCACCGTTATGATTGCCATTCTGGTTTGGACCCACTTCTTAATCCATGTTATTAAAAAAACAAACACACAAACAAACAAAACCAAAACCAGATCCACTTCTTTGACTGGCTAGCTGTGCATACTTAAGTTCATCACTGTAAAAAAGTACTCAAACATGGAATTTGCAAAACAGGCTTTAAATAAGTCACATTAAGAATGATATTTGGAAAAAGACATTAGCTCTTTCAAGAAAAGAAAACGAAGGAGGTTCTACTAAAAGTGCTTAATAAGTTAACTTATACAACAACCTCTAAACTCTCGAAATGGACCTTTCATCACATTCACTCTCATGTACTCACATTCCAGATATGCATTTTTTTTTAAAAAAACAACAACCTCACAAGAGAAAGTACAAACGCATACTGACACACACACAAAGAACATAAGGTCATTCAATACAAAAAGCAAACTTTATGAACATACTTTTTGAAACAGAAAATAGAACGTGAAGCTTGACAAACTCACTGGTGCATTTCTACTGATAGCCAATTTTATCCAAAACTGGCATAAATGGTTCTTTCCTCCCAATTTATTACACAGGAAGCCAACTAAAGGTCATAATGTTAATTATCTCTGTTAATCAAGTCAATTGGGCTACAAAACATGTTTTAGTAATACATCTAAGCAGGGATACTGTACCATCAAAGATGTATCAGCCACAAGTGAGTTTGCAAAGCGGATCTCAAAGAGAAAGTCTCCCCGGCGGCATTTCCACAGTATCCTAGTCACATTACTTCATCTCACAGGAAGCCAGCATCTTCTTCCCCAGCACTGTAGTGTTGTATTTCCAGAAGATTTAAAGATACAAATAAAATAGTTCTCCCTTCCAGTGGTATTATAAATAGACAAAAAGGCACATAAATATGGGAAGGTGCTAGAAACAGGGGAACAGCAATATGGGAAACATTTATGCTTTAACTCTGCTCCACCCAAAATGAGTTTCAAGACCTCACCATCAGCAACTGTGAAAAACACTGTATAAAATGAATCCCCACCCTGCCATCTCCACACATCCCAAAGTTATCCACATAGAAAATCAGACTTGAAAAAGTTGAGGCTTATTAACTAAGGGTGGTTGCTGCCACGGTCCTATCTATTTGCAAAAGAACCAATGTACCTTCGAAATGTCTTCCAATTAGCCAACCACTCCTTACCTGTCAACCCAAATACTACAAGATTTGTCGTACAAAAAGCTCCCATTATGAAGAGTTCAATTAGTTTTAAAGGTGCCCAGAAACAGCTGTGACACCGAGTGTTCCCACAGTTAAATCCTTGTTTCCTTTGATGATATCGTGCAGACTTGGCAAGGATCCTGTCTTAGTCTGTATTAAAGTTTTTAGGAGCTTCTCCTGCTCTGGGGCTTTAGACCGCCTTCGTTTGAGAGCCCTCTTCTCAGTTTTTGTCTTTTGGATTTGTCCGTTACACAAACCTGCACACGCCGAAATGCCACAGAAGTAGGACTCCTCAGACTGTGACGAGGTTTCTGAGCTCCCTTCCGACGGGGGACCTTTGTATGAAGAGTGATACACATCGCCAATATTAGAGAAGTCTCTCTGGTTGGTAAAGGGCTTCTTGCTTTTTATTTCGCCATTAGCTACCTGCTGCACTGGTTCTGCTACTGGCCTGACAGTTTCGATTTTTTCACTTTTATATTTACAACGTTTCTTCTAAAAAAAAAGAAAAACAGAATTGGTAAGTAAAGGCCCTCAGTTCAGAGGCAGGATTTTCCACGTCCACTTTCAATACTTTCTGCAAATTCTTTTATGTGCAATGTAGCAGCAGCAGCAGCACACTCTAGCCATTTCTTTAAAAAGCATGATTCACTTTAAATGCACACATGCACGCACACAGAGAGTTTAGAACAAATGCCTTTCTACAAAGTACCTTTTTTTCTGGGGAAAACTTCAGTGGTTCTACAATGTACAAGTCCTCTGCATCCACTAAAAGGTAAGGGACAAAAATCAGACTATGCAAACACACCACCACACAGAACTGTTGATCTCCCTTTATTACTACAAGGTTGAATAGAGCCAAAGTATTTTTGAAGGTCAAGCAAAGGGCTCTGAGAGGAATTGAACAGACCAAGAAAAGAAATTCCTCCTATTCCAGATACAGAAGTCAAAATCTGCCTTCCCAGCCCTGGCAGGGGGGTCTTCCTCCATCTCAGAGGGAAAACTCCTGCTACCTGCTTTTTCCTGGGCAATCTGAATTTAAGTTACAGGTAGGTAGCTGTGTTGGTCTGACGTAGTCAAAACAAAACAAAACAAACAAATAAATAAATAAATTGCTACTGGGTTAATTAATTAATTTCTACTGGAAGGAATTTTTTTATTTTGTTTCGAATCTGAATTTAAATCAGCTTTGGTGGATGAGAACTCATTGGCATTAGAGAGAACTCATTGGCATGAGGTTGTGCAATTTAGAATTGCAAAAGCGGTGGGGGGAGGATCCATGCGCCAATAGACTGGGTAGTGCTGCCCTCCCAGTGGAACACCCCCCCCCTTCAGATGTCAAGGAGATAAAGAACTTTACAACTTTGAGAAGACATCTGAAGGCAGCCCATATCAGAAGGTTTTTAATGTTTGATATTTTACTATGCTTTTATATGTGTTGGAAACTGCCCAGAGTGCCCGGGGTATAAATAATGAAATCTAGTGGAGGGAGGGCTTTAACTGCACATACTTTTACCAAGTTGCTTCTTAATTAAACCAATGCGAGATCTTTCGCCATTACAAAATGGATATTGTTCTGTATTTGATACTGTACAGATTTTACAATACACACAGAGACAAATAGTTGAACCTGTGCCATTCCTACCTTCCTTACTATTCAGCTGAAAAGACTGAGACCTGGTGAGTGGAAAGGAAGTTCTTCGTTTCAAACTCATATCATCATAGGAAGAAACACATCTGTGGATGAAAATACATAGGAACTTCAGATCCAGATGGGAAATAATTATTTCATTTCTTTCAGCCATTCCTTAGGAGTTCCTTGTCCTAAACCCAACTTCAAGGCTTCCAACCTGGAGAATTACCAGAACTCTGTCCTTTCAACTCTTTAAGCTACCAAGAGCACAGGTTCCATGCAGCAGCTCCAGTGCTGGGGAAAACCTTACAAATTCTCTAGGAGACATTACGGCACACAACTCTAGATGACCTGGGGAAAACTGATGTGGATTAAATAGTCATCGGCATATTTGTAGCTTTATGGTAAGCTAGCCATTAAATTGGAGATATCTATCAAGCATGCCTTTCCAAATAATCATTGCTGGACATAATATGCAATTGGGAGGAGCCACCCCAGACTAAGGACAGCCCTCCAGGAACCTCTGGGTAATAAAAACATTCTTTTTAAAGGTGCAACTGGTGTCAAACATGAAGAAAACCTTCCATGCCTTCCTGCTCACAGTGCTTTTCCTGGGCCCACCTAAAAAGCACCTGGATGGGCCCAGCAGAATCAAGGCACTCAGACCCTTTGCTCCATCCATCTGCAGTGTCTGCAGAAGATAAAACATCAATGTTGTCGTATTTTGCAAAGTATGCTGGGAGGCCCAAGTAGCCACATTGCAAATTTCCTCCAAGGAAGTATCGTCCTGAAAGGCTGCCGTGGTGGCTGCCCCTTGCAGAGAGAATGTACAATCATCCCTGCAGGAGATGATCTTCCAGGAAGAAAGAATTAGGCACCCTCTCCACCACTCTCTTTACAAGGTCACCCTTAAGCAGAGTGCACACAGAAGTCCTAGAGCCCAAGTCTCCCATCTATATATATAAAAATGTTAAAAGGGCATGTGGGTGGGTGTCCACTTTTCACCGAAACCGCTTGACTGATTGCGCTCAAATTTTGACACAACATCACATGTGAATGTCTGAAGGACCTTAGAAAGTTACCTAAGACAGATGTCACACCTGTGCCATGTAAAACCCCCAAAACAATGTCTTCCAGAACTCACAAATCACCCGCAAGTGCATGCTGGGAGCACAGGAGAGGTTACAACACAGCGCCCTCTAGTGACGGCTACACTGGTACTGCACCTAGGAAACCTACCCTCTCCACAGGCTTGGCTTTCCAGACTAGGCCGAGTGGAGGTAGGGCCTTTCGGGAGGGGGGAGAGAAGGGGGGCAGAATAGGGGGCAGGGATAGGTAATGGGTTGGAACAGGGTGGGGGGAGACACAGGGATGAAACCTGCCCTCTCCACACTATCTCGGCTCAGCTTTTCAGACTAGGCCGAGTGGAGGTAGGGGCCTGCCTGGGTGGGGGATGGGGGGCCCCTACCTTACAGCTAAGAAAAAGGGCAGCTAAAAATATAGGGACAAAAACTCTGCACTTACACTAAGTGAAAGAATGAAAGGTCATTGCCCCTTCTTTCTCCTCAACCTCACAGTGTCTATGAAAACAGGGTCTCACACCAAATGTAAGTGACTCATAGAAAGGATTTTGGGCATTGAAAACAGACATTGTGTGTACCCTTGTGGTCTATGAAAACCAAAAGAAAATGGAGAGGTTTGGGGGGACGACATTAAAAACAATCAAACTTTGATAGAATTAAAGCTATATAAACAAAGAGCGACACAAAATCTATTAAAACCATAAAAATAATTACAATAAAAACAGCATGGCAGCAGCCCTTTTCTGAAAAGCAGCCAGTTCCCAGCAGCCAGTTCCCCTGCTGATGGAAGGACCACAAGGAGGGAGCCAGTCTGGCTTCCCTAGGGAGGAAGTTTCCAAAGCTGTCTGGCGGCAGAACCTCCAAGAAGATTGACAGCATCAAATACAGAAAGACTCTTATAGGCATGTTCTTTCTTACAATTAAAAAATCAAAAGTAAAGTGGAAACACGTTACCTTTTTGGACTAGGATAGTGATTACTTTTGGGAACTTTTGAGAAGTAATCATAATTTAAATCTGATTTATTTTTGCAACGCTGCAGAAAGAGCATCAAACCCAGGATGGCACAGAGTATCAAGGAAATCACAAGATAGCTTTGGCGATCAGAAACCTAAACAAGGACAGATTTCAAAGGGTTAAATGTGAAATACATACATGTAGCTGAGCGGCTGAAACATGGCATGATGTGCTGGCCTGGATGAAGTGCTACCACATTTCTATCAACAAAAGTATGAGATCCATAGAGCAATTGCTGAGAAAGGCCTACCACCCCCACAATTTTATCATTATCTGGAAATATACTCAATATTCTAAGGCCTTTGGGCATTACTTTATTTTTACAACAGTCTCCAAGAGGTCCAGTCTTGTGGTCTTAGTGCTCAAGGCAACCAACCTTCCCCAAACTCTTAGATCTGAACCCCTGAGTGACCATCCCAGGGCTTCTGGAACCAGCACAGCACCTCCAGGAGCCTGGAATGCTCTCACAGCATCTTCTCATGAGGCCACCTGAGTCCCTGTGAGCATCCCGGTACCCAGGGAGGGGAGAGCTTACAAACTCTTTTTGCACTGGGTAAGTTACTTCACATTTATCTGTAGGCAATCTGTTTTACTCAAATACAGAATTATTTACACGACAATCTACAGCTGGAGTTCTAGGTTTAGCATTCCATTGGCAAAACATTGTTCCATATTCAGATACTTACCTCTCTTTTTAGCTCAGTCACAGTTAGCGACAGATTGGAGACTAGCTGTGTCATGTTGGTCAGCTGAGCCTGTAGCAGCTGGATGGCCTCTGTCTGCTTCAAATCCTAGGCAAAGAAGAGAAGAGAAGTGAAGTGAAGGCATGCCCTTGTTTTAAATACTAATGAGGACACAAATCCAAGGCTTAAAGAACAAGATGAGGGAATAAGAAATACCTAGAACATGTGAACAAAATAAACTAGGGGTTCCTTCTTGGCAGCCTTTAGATTACCCTTAATTTTTTGCTTAACAGACCAAATGTCTGGTGCATAGGAAAATTCTGCACTGAGAACAATGCTCAAGATCTCAGCTCTATTCCCCACCTTTGTGGGGGGTTTGAAAGCTTCTCTGTTGTTATGGCACTCAGGTCACTCCAGTTCACAAGATGCTGCTACAGGCTGCAGAAAGAAAATGTAGTTTGACCCAAAGTGTCTCTTTGGCTTCACGAGCTAAGCAGCAGTCCTGCATATTCTGCTTCAGAAGAAGTCCACTAAGCAGAAGGGGAAAGCATCAACTACAGGAGATACAGAATAAATGGCCTAAGCTACAAACTAAAACCAAATAAAGCTGTTTTACTCTGTAGCCATCATTTAAAATTACAGAAGGGTACTAACGGGAATCCATCTAGAAAAAACATGAACTGTTGACTTTTTAAAACTTGCGTATACACACAGGTCCGACTTTCTGAAGGCTCGCTATGTGAAAATTCACTTATCTGAAAGTAAAGACTTAGTACTACGGTATGCACACTGCAGAGTCAAAACAAGAGAACATTTTTTTCACTTCCTTGTTTGCCTTTTGCAGTTTGGTTGAGAAGCTGTAGTGATCTGTATTTTAGTAAAGCCCCAGAGGGTTGTCCTTGGCTTTTTCATCATTTTGGAGTCAAACTTCTGTGGTTTAGAAAATTTCCCATAGGAATCAATGGAAATCGTCAATTCACTATGCAAACATTCAACTAATGGACTATTTCCAGGAAAAATGAGACCTGCGAGTACTTAAGAGACAAATAAAGTGAAACCTGGGTCTGCTCTGCACAATTTAATAATAATAAATATTATTTTATTTCGCTTTTATTTCATGGTTAGGCCCTTTTTTGCGCTATTACAAGAGAAACAAGGCTGCACACAGTAAACATACCTGCTGTTCGGCTATGTGTGAAGTATTCTGAAGTTTTATTATAGTTTTATTAAAAGCCTTCTGCATTTCTTCCATTTGTTTGCGATATCTACAAAGTGAGTTAAACAGAATCTTAAGACAGCACCCACAAGTAAACCTTTTGAATTAGTACTTTTCCATGTATAAGACTAGGTTTCCCCCCTTAAAATTCATGCTAAAAAGAGGGGGTCGTCTTATTGCTGGGTAGTGCATAGGGTGGACATTTGATTGGCTGCTGCCGCGGCTGTCAACAGCTATTGTGCGTGTTATTGGTTGCTGTGTCAATGGGTGGTGGTGATTGGCCAACGCTGTGGCAACTGGGCAGGCGATTGGCAGCTTCAGCCGGCAAGGGGACAGGTGGGAGACGGATTTTGCGATGTGTGCAGGTGAGTGATTTTTGGCATCCCCCCCAAAAGAAGCTCAACAACCCTCGGAAATCCTCCCCAAAAGAAGTTCTACAACTTTTTGCCATCTCCCCCCATTTTCTGAAATTTCAGTCCACCAAAATAGACGGAGAAGTATGGTAGTTGCTTATGCTACTGCTGCACCCTGAAACTTACACTGATATATCCAGCTTTCTCAATACAACTTGAAAAGGCTACTTTCGCAAGCAAGTATCTAGCTTAAATCATTTTTCTAAATGTGCACAAGGACCCTTTGCACCTTGAAGCAAAATTTGAAGTTTGGGACACGCAGAAGAAATCTTGCCCAGTGCAGTAAGGCTGCGCTTCCTGGCCTTCATGTTCTCCTAAGCACACTTGATGTGTATCACTCTTAAACCACTGAACATACTTTAGCTAACAGAAAGTTCCTCAACTGGCTTAGTAAGGAAACAGCACCCCTAAAAAGAAGCTTAGAGAACCACCTCCCTAGGAATGTGAGTGATCCAGTATCTCCTTTAAGAGCTTTTGGAGCTGCTTAGCTCATACTCAGGGTGCAAGTAGTTTAGTTTAGTCCCACCAATTTTCTTCATCAACTTTTAAAACATCTCAGAAGTGAAAATACAAGGCTATGGAAAGCTAGACCTACCTTTGACTCAGTTCTTCCAAGTAGCGGCTGCTGAGAGACATATTCACTTCCAGGGCTTTAATGCGGTTATTGAGCCTCATAAACACAGACTCTTTTTGATTTGATCCGTGAACAAGATTCCCATTTCCATAACCCAAGTCTGTGGAATTCTGCAATTCGGCATAAAAATCTGTAGCCGTCCGTGGTAATCCAGAAACAGGAATAGCAAGAAATGCTTCCTCAGCTGTCTGCTCATCGTCCTTAATTTCTAAAGATGATGTTTCCACAAGAGACACCACTTGCTTTTCCGCGTCTGAAGAACTAATTTTTGCTTCGCCCTCATAGCTTTCTGTGGCTACTGTACATTCAGACTGTGGAATAGTCTCTGTCGGTTTTGAAATAATTTCAGTTGAGGTTTTTTCATCTGTGTTCATGTCACTGAATTCAATTCCAATGCTGGTTGCAGATGGATTCTCTGCAGCAGACCCAACAAGTCCATCTTCTGAAGAAGGACTTTCCTCTTGTGAAGGGGCCTCTGGGGTTTCAGATACGGCTTCAAGTTTTGGAGGTTCCGAGGATGCCTCAACTGTAGACAGGGACTCAGCACCTGTTGTAGCATCCAAGAGAACGGACTGAGACACAGTTTGTGGGTGACTGGGCTCCAGTTCAAAAGTGCCTTCTGTCTGATTGATCACAGCCCCATTCAAGATGCTACTTAAGACCCCGACAACCATTTCAGATGGCTCTGCAATTAAGGTGTCCAATTTCTCTGAAGGATGTTCATGCACCAAAACTGGCAACGATTTGGTTGGAACCAGCTGGGCCTGCCAAGCAGCAGCCGAGTAGTATTTCCCCCAACTGGTGTCACTTTTGCTACAGTAACGGTGAAGTGTCTCCACCACTGAACACCACTTGTACAGATACTCTGAGAAACTGGAAATGCAACAGACTGTCAATAGTTCATAGCAATAGATTTGTGTTTCAGACTCAAACCATGGTATGTCTTCTTCTTGCTCATCACTGGGCAGTAAGGTCACTGTGGACTGAATTGCTTCCTCTTCATATTCATGGACTAACTGAACAATTGGGCTCTCTCTTGTTGCATCTAAGACTAACAGCTCTTTATCCAATTGTAGGATCTCTGAAGTAACAAGCCTATAAACAAAAGTTTAGAAGTACACATCAAGATGCAGTTTAGCAGATCCCTAAAACCTCTGCCAACTCGAAAGTTACTGCCATTCTCCTAACAGAGTCTGGCTTCAGAGATCTGCCCTGCCATATGCAATTCCACATATGGCCAGAGTTTCATATCAAGGTCTTGTATACTACAGGATCACTGAGGGTCAGGAAGTTATTTTTGGACCAAATATATTTTAAATTTGATTGCAACTGTTCTGGGAAATGGGTCGAGAGTGAGAGAGAATGGACATCCCCCTCCATACAAGGCACTAGATGAAGATATAAACTATTCCAAGGTAGAGCTGGATTGCAGGGGCCCAGGAAAGGCTGACTAAGGGCTGACGTCATGTTTGGAATACAACCCAGGGAAGGATGGTCAAGCCAAGAGTCATGGATGTGGGTGAGGACAGACATGGGAAAGCATGGGGGCTCTAATCTTAATGGTACTTTTGATTGTATTTATATTATTTGCAATCTGCTAAAAAAGACTCTGGGTAGCTTACAAGTCCCACACACAAACAAATCACTTACTCTAAGGAGGGAATGGTAGTGGGCTCCGGCAGTTTAGGTTCTGGCCAGGAACTGGCAGTTGTATTTTCAGAGACACTTTTGTTTCCTATCAAAGAGACATGCAGATTTATAAGATATCACATTCCAGATAAGACTGTTAAACACAGAGAATAAAAACAAAAACAAATAGCCTTTTTTTAAAAAAATCCTCTTCTGTAACCAGGCAGGGCTGTTGGTTGAAAGTTAAATGCAAAGGGACAGCCATCCTCCTCTACCTCCCAAAGCCAAGCCCAGAATCTGGAAAGGAAATGCCTCACTCCTAACTATAATAAGAACCATAGAAGAAGAACAATGACAGGGAAGGAGGGCCTTGAAATACACTTCCTAAGCAGTGTGTTTACAGTATACTGTTCCAGTCCTGAAGTCTAGTCTCTACTGCCCCATAGGTTGTCGCTGGCTGCTAGGTCAAACACTCCCTTGTGAGCAAGGTCATAGTGCAGAGGTGCAGCGCATGCTTTTATCATCTAATGGTCAGGGGCTCAATCCCAACATCTTCAGGCAGGTCTGGGATTGAAAGAAGAAGAGGAGTTTGGATTTGATATCCCGCTTTATCACTACCCGAAGGAGTCTCAAAGCGGCTAACAATCTCCTTTCCCCTCCTCCCCCACAACAAACACTCTGTGAGGTGAGTGAGGCTAAGAGACTTCAGAGAAGTGTGACTAGCCCAAGGTCACCCAGCAGCTGCATGTGGAGGAGCGGAGACACGAACCCGGTTCCCCAGATTACAAGTCTACCGCTCTTAACCACTGCACCACACTGGCTCTCTTCCCTGCAAACTCAGACAGCCACTGTTGGTTTGACCAGGCAATACTGAACTAGACAGCTAGCCCGGGAACAAATGGCCCCAGCCTAAAGATGACCTTAAACCTATGGAACCTATGGACCTTAAACCTATGTGTCACAGTGGCCGGAGTGGACTACTTCAGAGTAACGACGCTACGCAGCTCTGCATTTTATTCTTTTATTGGTGCTGCGTATTTACAGTGCTAAAGTCATTGCTATTTACACGGAGTGATGTGATCAGTCGGTTTCAGAACCTCCTAATGGCTTTTGGCGCGTCTTTCTCCAACACAAAAGCTTTGGCAGACCCATCCTCTTTCCCCTCCTCTTTCTGCGTAGTTCTGGCGTTGGGGGGATGGGTCTCCCTCCCTTATTCGCCCCTTCCTGTCCCGCCTGGGACCCTGGCTCCTCTACCTTGCCTGAGCCTCGGACCCGACTTCCTGCTTCCCTACTGGAATCGGAACTCTCTCTGCTTCCCCCTGTGCTCGGTGATTGGCTTGAACTCAGGAGGGGAGGGACTTCGCGATATCCCCTGTCCCTCACATCCACCCCCCTCCCAAGCTCTCCTTCACCCCTCCCCAGGTCCCCCCCAGGTGTCGGTGACGACTGGAAGCCTAAGAACTCAGTGCTTTCCGAGCCCGTTGGTGTGAACACCTCCCCCCAGTCCTGCACGCCCCCCCCTTCCGCCTGGGAGGATTGGAATCCCAAAAAGTCCGTGGCGTCAGAGCTGGTGGGGGTAAAAATGTTCTGCCAATCTGCTCCTTCCTCTGACTGGGTGGATCTCGGTGACACCCATACCTCATCCTCTGGTTCCTCAAACTCCGCTTCCCAGCGCCATGGTGAACTGCTCTCCCGTGCTTCCTCCCCCTCCCCCTCCCTTTCCATGTGCCAGGGCTTGGGTCTATGGGGAAAGAGGGCGTGAAATTCTTCTACCAGGAATTCCTCCTGTATCTGAGTGGCTGGGACCCATTCATTCTGGGACGGTGGAGCATCCTCCCATGCCATGAGGTACTCCAGTCCCCCCACCCCCCACCTTGAATCCAGGATGGCCGTGGCCTCATTGAGTTGCTCCCTGCCTTCCCTCTCCCCCCCTCCCTCAGGGGTTTGTTCGCTGTCTCGGAGCCTGCTGCTTTCCCTGTACGGCGACAGCAGCGATCTATGAAACACAGGGTGCACCCTCATGTCCTCTGGCAGTGCCAGCCTGTATGCCACCGGGTTGACCTGTTGCGTGACCGTGAAGGGGCCCAACCTTCTGGGCGCCAGCTTTTTGCATCGCCCTCTGATGGGAAGGCCCTCCGAGGACAACCACACTTTGTCCCCCACCCTAATGACCTCCCCCGGTCTCCTGTGGCGATCTGCCCCCTTCTTGTACGCTTCCTTGGCTCTCTCCAAGTGTTCTCTGAGCTGCTGGTGCACCGTCTCCAGTTCCTCTGCCCAATCCTCAGCCTGTGGGCCCTCCTCCTCCTCCTCCCCCTCCCTCTCTGGGAAAGATCTGAGGTCACGCCCGTAATTGGCCTTAAAGGGCGACACCCCTGTGGAGACGTGCACCGCATTGTTGTAGGCAAATTCTGCCAGTGGCAGGCGATCCACCCAGTCCGTTTGCCGCTGGCTGACGTAGCATCTGCAATGCGCTCTACGTGGGGCTACCTTTGAAGGTGACCCGGAAACTACAACTAATCCAGAATGCGGCAGCTAGACTGGTGACTGGGAGCGGCCGCCGAGACCACATAACACCGGTCCTGAAAGACCTACATTGGCTCCCAGTACGTTTCCGAGCACAATTCAAAGTGTTGGTGTTGACCTTTAAAGCCCTAAACGGCCTCGGTCCGGTATACCTGAAGGAGCGTCTCCACCCCCATCGTTCTGCCCGGACACTGAGGTCCAGCTCCGAGGGCCTTCTGGCGGTTCCCTCACTACGAGAAGCCAAGTTACAGGGAACCAGGCAGAGGGCCTTCTCGGTAGTGGCACCCACCCTGTGGAATGCCCTCCCACTAGAGGTCAAAGAGAACAACAATTACCAGACCTTTAGAAGGCATCTCAAGGCAGCCCTGTTTAGGGAAGCTTTTAATGTTTGATGGATTTCTGTATTTTAATGTTTGATGGATCTCTGTATTTTAGAATTTCTGTTTTGTTGGAAGCCGCCCAGAGTGGCTGGGGGAACCCGGCCAGATGGGCGGGGTATAAATAATAAATTTAAAAAAAAAAAAAAACTCAGGTACTGCTGCAGAATGGCGTTGACCCTCTCCGCCTGTCCATTGGTCTGCGGGTGTCTAGCCGTCGACAAGCTGACCTCCACCTGCAGGAGGTTCATGAGCCGCCGCCAGAACCTGGAAACAAATTGGCGGCCACGATCCGAAATAACCCTTAAAGGTAATCCATGCAGTCTGAATACGTGATCCACAAACAGTTTGGCTGTCTCTTCTGCAGAGACCGCCCTGGCACACGGTATAAAGTGGCACATTTTGGACATGAGGTCCACCACCACCAACACTGCGGTCTTGCCCCTGGACGACGGCAGGTCTGTGATGAAGTCCATGGACACTACTTCCCACGGCCTGTGCGGTGTGGCTAAGGGCTCCAGCAAACCTGCTGGTGGCGCTCTGACCACCTTTGCCCGCTGGCAGGTGTCACAGCCCCTTACATAATCCCTCACATCCTCCCGCACCCCTGGCCACCAGAAGTGTCTCATGACTAGGTGAGTGGTTTTATCCCTCCCAAAATGACCCGCCGTTGGGTTGTCGTGCATCTGCTTGAGGACCGTACGTCTGAGCTGGGTGGTGGGCAGGTACAGTGCACCCTTGTAGAAAAGCAGTCCCCTGCGTTCTGCAAAGTCGTTTGCCTGCTCCCCCCCCCCTCTCAGTTCTCTGAAGATGCGGTTGGCAAATTCATCCGCTGCCGTCAGTGCTGTGAGTTCTGCCTCGCTTACCACTGCTGCTCCGCAGGACCAAGCTGACGGGGGGAAGATGTGCCTGGGTGCGGGTGGCGCCTCCTCCTCCATGTACTCTGGCTTGCGGGAGAGGGCATCCGCCCTGACATTCTGCTCTCCCGGGATGTAGTGTATGGAGAAGTTGAAGTTCGAGAAGAACTCTGCCCACCGTATCTGCCGCTGGTTGAGCACCCTGGCAGTTCTCCAGAACTCCAGGTTCTTGTGGTCTGTGCACACCTGGATGGGGTGCTTGGCGCCCACCAGGAAGTGTCTCCAGTGCTGGAACGCAGCGTGGATCGCAAGAAGTTCCCGATCAAACACCGTGTAGTTTCGCTCTGGCTGGGTCAACTTACTGGAGAAGAAGGCACAGGGTCTCCACTCTCTGTTGGCGTCCAGTTGCAACAAAATGGCGCCCACAGCTTTATCAGAAGCATCTGTCTCCACGCGTAGGGGCGCGTCCTGAACCACGTGGAACAGGTTCTGGTCTGAGGCGAACACCCTCTTGAGGCTTTCAAACGCTGCTTGCGCCTCTGGTGTCCACCTGAACTTCTGCTTGCCTCTCAGGCAGTCAGTGATGGGAGCCGTAACGCGAGAGAAGTTCTTGATGAACTTCCTGTAGAAGTTGGCGAAGCCTAGTAGGCGTTGGGCATCTTTGCGCGTCCTGGGGCTGTGCCAGTCCAGGATGGCCTGCACCTTGTCCTTGTCCATCGCCAGCCCCTTGTCTGACAGCTTGTAGCCTAGGAAGTCCACCTCCTTGGTGTGAAACTTGCACTTCTCCAGCTTCACATACAGGTGGTTCTCCTTCAGTCGCTGCAACACCTCCCTGACATCCTTCACATGCTGCACTGGGTCATCGGAGTAGATAAGGATGTCATCCAGAAAGACCAAGCATTTCCTGAAAAGGAGGGACCCCAGGACGTGGTGCATGAAGGCCTGGAAGCATGCTGAGCCCCCTTGCAACCCGAAGGGCATCACCAGATATTCAAAAGAGCCCAGAGGCGTGAACATCGTGGTTTTCCATTCATCGCCCTCCCGGATCCTGATCAAGTTGTACGCCCCTCTTAGGTCTAGCTTGGTGAAAATCTTGCCCCTGCGTGCCGCTGTCAGGAGATCATCCACTCTGGGCATGGGGAAAGCCACTGGCTCTGTCACTGAATTCAGTCGTCTAAAATCCACCACAAGACGGCGTCTTTCTTGTCCACCCAGAAGACCGGGCTGCCCCCTGCTGCCTTGCTTTCTCTGATGAACCCCCGCTTGAGGTTCTTGTCGATGAAAGCGCGCAGATCCTCCAGTTCCTGGTCTGACATGGCGTACAGCTTGGCTGGGGGTATAGTTGCCCCTGGCACCAGGTTGATCTGGCAGTCAAAAGGCCTGTGTGGGGGTAGGTGGTCGGACTCCGCTTCGCTGAAGACCTCCTGCAGGTCCCAGTACGGCTTGGGTATCGCCTCACCCCCTTTGATGTGCATGGTGGCCACCGTGGCTATCGGAGGCCCCTCCCCTGGTTGGTGCTGCATGCAATGTTCCAGGCAAAAGTCCGATCCAAAAGTGATGCATCTCTGGTGCCAGCTGATGGAGGGGTCGTGGCGCGCCAGCCAGCTCATGCCCAAGACGATGGGGGGGTCTGAGATGGTTGTGACGTTGAATGCCAGAGTCTCTGAGTGCCTTCCCACCGTCATTCTCATGGGGGGGGGTTGATGAGTGATGGCCCCTCCCAGCAGCTCTCTGCCGTCAATGGTTGCCACGTGCAGAGGAAAATCCAGCTGCAGAAGCTGGATCTGGTGCTCTTCTGCAAAGTTTCTCGAGAAGAAGTTCGCTGACGCCCCACTGTCAATTAGGGCGAGGACCGTCAGGGGATAGCCATTTGGGAGCGTGAGCGTCACTTCTAGAACCACTCCTGCTCTGGGAGGGGTGGGCTGGCTCTGCTCCTCTCTGTGCGGGTGGGTGGGCTGGGGCTGTTGTCTGCTGACTGTGCCTGGCTGCTGCCCCTTGTCTCCTGCAGCCAGGCTTTCCCGTTTCCCTGCTGTGGTGCTGCGTCAGTGGGGGAGGGCACAACCGTTCCCGCCTTTCCTTGCCACTCCCTGCGATGTGGGCAGTCTCTGACGAGATGCTGGGGGGAGTTGCAGAGAAAGCAATTCCCACCCCTTCCCTCCTTGCGTCTTGGCGCCGCTGGGGTTTGAAAAGCCCGCGCGCGCGCGCTATCAATCTGCATGGGTTCCTGGTCCTGACTGGCCCCAGGCGTGGCTTGAAAGGGTTGTTGGGGGAGTGGCTTCTCCTGCGACCGTGGGAACCAAGCCCGCTTTGTGCGCGTTGCTTGCTTGTCGCTCCACCGGGATTCCTGTCTCACCCCCACCGCCAGAGCCGCTTTGCTCAGCTGATCCATATTACTGGGCTTTGGACCTCTCGAGAGCTCATCCTTCACCTCCTCATGCAACCCCAAGTAGAACGCCGCTTGCATTGGGGGTGACTCGAGTTCCCACCCCAATCTGTGCACCAGCATGGTGAATTTCGCCCAATACGCGCGAACTGTCATATTTCCTTGGCGTAAATTATGAAGTTCCTCCTTAGTCTGGTCCATATGACTATCGGACGAATACATCGTTTTCAAACCTTCTAGAAATAGTTTGACATTCTTCATGCAAGGATTCTTTGTTGCGATTAACGGTCTTAGCCACTCCCTGGCTGCCCCGGTAAGGTGCTCCACAATAAACGCTACCCTGTGCTCATCATCAGGGAACTCAGCGTGGTGCAGCTCAAGAGCATACACAATCTCAGTCTCAAAGCCCTGATATTCCCTCGGGTCTCCATTGAACTTGCTTACTAGCGTCCCGGCTCTCCTTCCTGGCAGCACTTGGACTTGGGGTGCCCCTCCCGCCTTGTTTTTCTCTGCATCCAGCTTGTTTTGGAGGTCTACCGCCACCGCCCTTAATTCCTGCTCTCTTTCCTGTAGCGCTCTCACCTGTTCCGCAAGTTGTAGCCGGTCGTCCTGGACCTTCCTAGTCTCTTCTTTAGCTGCCTTCAATTCCCCCTGCGCCTGCAGCGACAGCTGCTGCAGTTCTTGCTGGGCTTGCTCCGCGATCTGCCGCCATTTCTCCGCCTCTGACACGCTCATCCCGGCAACTCCAAAGTAGCCCAAAAAGGATTAGGAGGTTGCTGTCACAGTGGCCGGAGTGGACTACTTCAGAGTAACGACGCTACGCAGCTCTGCATTTTATTCTTTTATTGGTGCTGCGTATTTACAGTGCTAAAGTCATTGCTATTTACACGGAGTGATGTGATCAGTCGGTTTCAGAACCTCCTAATGGCTTTTGGTGCGTCTTTCTCCAACACAAAAGCTTTGGCAGACCCATCCTCTTTCCCCTCCTCTTTCTGCGTAGTTCTGGCGTTGGGGGGATGGGTCTCCCTCCCTTATTCGCCCCTTCCTGTCCCGCCTGGGACCCTGGCTCCTCTACCTTGCCTGAGCCTCGGACCCGACTTCCTGCTTCCCTACTGGAATCGGAACTCTCTCTGCTTCCCCCTGTGCTCGGTGATTGGCTTGAACTCAGGAGGGGAGGGACTTCGCGATATCCCCTGTCCCTCACACTATGGAAAGAGCACATTTCTCAAGCTCTGAGAAAACTGCATTTCCATGTAGAAGGGTGTTTTTAGCAGGTAACTCTTAAGAGTATACAGAGCCATGGCTGAGAAATGGCGTTTTGAGAGAGCATTCAGAGGAGTGTTCAGATCCCATGTAGAGACTGAAGAACAATGGGGAGGATTGGGGAAAGCGGCTTGCCTTAGACGTCTCCATCCATACAGATGTAGTTAGGCATTTCTCTAGTATCAGCCCGGACAGTGAGGTCCAGCTCTGAGGGTCTTCTGGCGGTTCCTTCACTGCAAGAAGTGAGGTTTTAGGGAACCAGGCAGAGGTTTTAGAAGACATCTGAAGGCAGCCCTGTATCAGGAAGTTTTTAATGTTTGACATCTTATTATGTTTTTATATGTGTTGGAAGCCACCCAGAGGGGCTGAGGCAAACCACTCAAGATGGGCAGCATATAAATATTAAATTGTTGTTGTTGCTGCTGCTATTATTATGTCATCCAGGTTAGGGTACTCCGGCCCCCATGGAGACACAGGTGCGCTACAACAAACCATGAAAATTACAAACAAAATGGGAACATGTAGTCCTGAAAGGGGCTACCTGTGAAACTGAAGCATAAGAAGCTCCTCTGCATCTGCAACTGGCAAATGGGTCGCCCACTAATGGCAGAAGTTCTCATCAGCAGCACACTAACATGGGTCAGAGAAGCCATCCAAGAGTGACATCTCATCTGATGAGGTGACGTAGGATTGCTCACACATTTCAGGGGTTTTTTTGGGGGGGGGGCGTTTCTGGGATCAGGCTCGATTGCCACTGGCTCAGGCAGTGGCTATTTCAATTAGCAGCTCATGTCTGGGTGAAATGCTTGTAGCTGGACTTAGACATCCCTCTCTTCTTTTTTGTCTTAGGTTTCCATTAAAATGGCATCCAGAGATTCTGTGAAGAACTCAGATCCTGTAAATGAGATGTTGGTACGATGGGACTATAAGCCTATGTCCACTCCCCAGGATCACGTCCAGACATGTTAGAGGCCCTGGCTGCAACAGAAAGCCAGGCAGCACCTAGGAAAGAGTCCGTTTAAGCAGCCACAGACCAGGCTCCCTGAGGCTGCGGGGAAGTAGATCAACCAATAAAATGCTGAATTTGCCACAGGAGGACACAGTGCAGAAGAAGAAGAAGAATCGCAACCCTTTCCCCAAGGATAATATCTTTGTTGCATGGATCTCTGGGAAGGCTACTGCAATCGAGAGCTAGAACGGCTTAGCACAGCTACTGGTTCATCTACCTGTGGGTTAGAGCAGTGGTCATCAACCCCCGGGCCATGGACCGGTACCGGTCCGTGGATCAATTGGTACCGGGCCGCCCAAGGAACATTAAATATAATTAAATTAAAATTATTAAATCAAAACAATCTGAATAAAATATAAACAATCAACGTTCCCCCCCCCCTCAACGGGCCGCAGTAAAATTACCAAACGTTGACTGGTCCACGGCGATAAAAAGGTTGGGGAGCACTGGGTTAGAGAACTGGGGAGAAGTCTTCATTATGGAGAGGTGGAAACAAAACCCAACTTGAGCCAAAAACAACCACCCCACATCTATTTAAAAAGGTTACTTCACTTCAACAAGTTGCGATAATATACCTTGGTCAGTTGAGTCTTCTTCAGTTTTTGCTCCAAGCATATTAGCAGCAATGTTCACCATATTCAAAATGGCATCTAAAAAATTAAAAGGATCGAATAGACAAATTTTAAAAATCTGAAGAAGTGTGCATGCACACGAAAGCTCATACCAAAATAAAAACTTAGTTGGTCTTTAAGGTGCTACTGAAGGAATTTTTTTAAAAATCACAAGAAAGCCTGCAGAAAACCAGTCTTTTCGAAGCTGCTCCTTCCCACATGCTGGTGCAGTTTCTGGGCAGCAGATTATGCACACATAGCAAAACTGCACACCCCTAACGTAGTGCTGAGTCCCAAGTGTGGCCAAGGCTCAGTTCACCCAAGCACACACACACACACCCCGAGATGGCTGAGCAGCATTCCCACCTGCAGAGAAAAGTGCTAGGGGGAGTCCATGTATTGGCATTTAGCAGCCCATGTCAAGCAAGGTCACTCTTCAAACAAACCATTTGCCTGTGTTTCTCAGAACTGAGAAAGTAGTTATCTTCGGACTCAGCTATACAGTGGTACCTCTGGTTAAGAACTTAATTCGTTCCGGAGGTCCGTTCTTAACCTGAAACTGTTCTTAACTTGAAGCACCACTTTAGCTAATGGGGCCTCCCGCTGCCGCCGCGCCGCCAGAGCACGATTTCTGTTCTCATCCTGAAGCAAAGTTCTTAACCTGACTCTTTCCTACATGGATTCTAAGAATGTGTAGAGGATCTTAGCTCCCCCTCAAAAACACATCCCTGTAATTACTTACTTGTGGCAGAGCCAAGAAGATTTTTTGAAGATTTCTCTTCTCCTGCATTGTAGTCCAAAGGATAATCTGCTTACAAGAGAAGAAAACACTTATATGCAAATCACACACCTTTTTATCTCTAGAGCACTTCATAAAGTGACTAGAATAGGTGGTGCTAAAATTTCTGTATGTCATCTGTCACAGTGGCCGGAGTGGACTACTTCAGAGTAACGACGCTACGCAGCTCTGCATTTTATTCTTTTATTGGTGCTGCGTATTTACAGTGCTCAAGTCATTGCTATTTACACGGAGCGATGTTGTCAGTCGGTTTCAGAACCTCCTAATGGCTTTTGGCGCGTCTTTCTCCAACACAAAAGCTTTGGCAGACCCATCCTCTTGCCCCTCCTCTTCCTGCGTAATTCTGGAGTTGGAGGGATGGGTCTTCCCCCCTTGCTTGCCCCTTCCTGTCCCACCTGGGACCCTGGTTCCTCTACCTTGCCTGAGCCTCGGACACGACTTCCTGCTTCCCCACTGGAATCGGAACTCTCCCTGCTTTCCCCTTTGCTCGGGGACGGGCTTGAACTCAGGAGGGGAGGGACTTCGCGATATCCCCTGTCCCTCACATCATCTTTTTATTAAAATACTCCCAGGACAAAATATTAACCTCTTCATGTCAAATCCAGGTCGAAAGCTGCAAAATTGTCCCTAGGTATGGCTTTTGCCATTATAGTTGTGGTGATGAAACTTATGGAGACAAGGTTATAGACACAAGGAGGCATAGTTCTGTCAAAATAGATTCCAGCCTCCTAGCCAAATTTTCAAGTCTCCAGTCATCTTACTTGTGAGGGCAGAAGGAAAAACATGCAAGCAGTATTCTGCCCAGTTGACTGTGAAAATAAATCTCTTGCCTTACAATGCTATGAACAATGAATGCAAACATGAGGCTACCAGTAACTTGCAAGGCGTAAGAGCCTTCTTTTTAATTTTGATACAGTTTTATTAATATTCAGTAAAACTGAAGCACTTTAACAAATCTAGCAACGGTATTTACAATCTTGCTGCTCTGCCACTGTTTGGGTCCCTTTGACTTTGGGCCCCTTTGAAAAATGTTCCTGGATATAGACCTTTGAAGGGAAAGCCCATGGCTCATGGAAGGATACTAAAAATATATATCAGGAATTGTGAGCCTAGGGAAGGTGAATCTGACAGAATCTGTGCAATTTGCACCATTTATTCTGCATAATTAATTCCATTTCTGCTGATCTTGCAAGAAATTAAAGGTTTTTGTAAGGCACTAAATCCCGTTCTCTGACTGCAGTCTTATTCAACCACTTCTCTTACTGAAATTTCACCAGGTTTAGGAAATGCACTTTCGAGCCCTTATACAGGTGAAACTCGGAAAATTAGAATATCGTCGAAAAGTGCATTTATTTCAGTAATGCAACTTAAAAGGCGAAACCCAATATATGAGATAGATGCATGGCATGCAAAGCAAGATATGTCAAGCCTTTATTTGTTGTAATTGTAATTATTTGTCATTAGGCAGGTCAATTATAAATGGCATGTATTTAATGAAAAGTAAAAGCGATGGGTTTTTTTGTTTATTTTTGTATTATTGTAACTATTTGTTTTATTACTGTGGAATTTCCAAAAGAAAGCATTTGTAAAAATTAAAAGAAAAAATAATAAGTTGCATTACTGAAATAAATGCACTTTCCGATTATATTCTAATTTTCAGAGTTTTACCTGCAGTTTGCAAAGGTATGCTTGAAATTTGCTTCAATTAACCCCCCACCTCGAGTTTTCACAGCTAGAGTTTTAGACCAATATCACAATGATCTCATGGGTAATTGCAATATACAAAAAGCTCACCTCACCATTTCTAACCCTTCACCATGGTTGGTCTTTGTCAGGCTTCCTCCCCTGCCCAGCTTAGTGGCCTCAGGACTTCTTTTAGCCACCTTGCCTGCCCAGCATTCTGGGTTCGCTTATTATTTAGAAATGATTAGCAAAAAAAAATCAATCTAATCTTAAATTGTGACCAGGCTACTTCCTTACCATAGTCTTCATCAAAAAGCTCTTGTCTTTCAGACTGGTACTGTGAATCAGCTATTTCTTCATATTCTTCTACCATGCTAGTTCCAAACACCCTGTAAAAAAAAAGTATTTTATTAAAATAGAAGCAAGAGGCAGTTTTCATCTCCTCAGAGGGAGTTTTTCTACGTGGCATCCTGTGTAAAACTGAGGTGCATAGCAGATGAAAGCTCTCACTGTTTCAAGACTTCACACATTTCCTCTTTGTACACAACAACTTTATAGATAAAGCCACTAAGTTCTCAAGATATCTGTTACAGTGAGTGTTATCAAGTCTTTCTATATAAATGGCTTTTGCAAACGTTTTTGAAACTGAGTGGCTGGGGTTGTTAGTTATTTGGGGAGTGGGGTGGGGGGTAGCGCCAGAAAAATATGTTTCACGGTGACAGGAGACTAGAAGCATCTGCTCAATTTCATCAACTATTACCTTATAAGGCTTAAAGGACAAAAGTGTTCTGATCCAAAATGTGATACCAACTCCACCTAAAGAATTAAAAAAAAGCATTTAATAATGAATGGCCTGCAGATGGACCAAGTAACAGTTTTCATAACAAAACAGAAAAAGAATGTTTATATTAGCCATGCGGTAGCAGAAAAGATCTTGCCCGACTCTAATTCTTGCCATGCATTAGTGTGCTGAGCCACAGAATACACCCATGTTCTAGGCACCCAACGTTACGAAGATGTTGCTAACCTTTAAGTACTTGATGAACATCTGAAGCAAGAGAAAAGGGGGGAAAGAAGTGTCAATAGACAGTATGCAGGCCACAGGCAACAATATTAGCGACTTAAAGAATTATGGAACATGACCACTGTCTGTTACCCTTCCTTCCCTCTTTGCCTCCCCCCCAAATAATAGCTACAAAGGATGCATTTGCAAGGGAAGGGAAGATGCACATTAATGTCTACAATAACATGCAGAGTAAAATTGCAGCTCCTTGTTATATGATCAAAACCTTGACATGCATAAAAATTACAGTACCGACTGTATACCAAGGAAAAAAACACTGCTATTAGATGTTTTCATTTGTTAACTGTATAATATAAAATTAGTTTCTACTTCCTAAATCTGTTTCTTTTGGATTTCATCTAACTGCACTACAGCAGAAGAATTAAACCTACAGGTAGTTTTTGGAAGACAGCTTAAAAAAAAACTAACTAAGGTTGCCTCTTGCAAATATCAGTTACTGATCTGCCAAAATATAATGGCTTCCCTATTTTAAGATAATAGGTTAGAACAGAGCTTTCCAAACTTGCCATGCATTATTTCGTGACACATTAATTCAGTTTTACTAGCAAACCGGAAGTTAAACTAACCCCTTTCCAGCCCCAGGAGGAGCACAGGGAGCATTCGCACACTGCAGCCGACACACTAATGTGTTGTGACACAGTTTGCATAGCTCTGGCTTAGAAAATCAAACATAAATCACATTATGTACAATACATAATTAAGAGTCAGCCTCATTAAGGTAGAAATTATGAATATGAACGAAGAAGCTTTGCAGTTTTATGTATCATTCCTTTGTGTATATTTTTACTAAGGGTATTATATTTACTTTCTAAAAGGCTGGCTGTTCATGTTCAGGAATTGTTAAACTCCTGTTTGCATGCAAATCCAAAGATTTTGTTTATGTTCCTATAATCTGTATTTTAATTCTCCTTATCTGATGTTTTGATGACTGAGAGTGGCTGCCAAGATCACATAGCACTGGTCCTGAAGGATCTTCATTGGAAACATTGGTATGTTTCCGAGCACAATTCAAAGTGTTGGGGCTGACCTATAAAGCCCTCAACGGCCTCAGCCCAGTAGACCTGAAGGAGCGTCTCCACCCCCATCGTTCTGCCCGGACACTGAGGTCCAGCACCGAGGGCCTTCTGGCGGTTCCCTCACTGTGAGAAGCAAAGCTACATGGAACCAGGCAGAGGGCCTTTTCGGTAGTGGCACCTGCCCTGTGGAACGCCCTCCCATCAGATGTCAAGGAGATGAAGAATTACACAACTTTTAGAAGACATCTGAAGGCAGCCCTGTATAGGGAAGCTTTTTAAGGTTTGATGTTTTACTGTGTTTTTATATATGCTGGAAACCGCCCAAAGTGGCTGGGGCAACCCAGTCAGATGGGCGAGGTACAAATAATGAATCATTATTCTTATTAATAATAAATTTGGTCTCCATTCCATCTTCTCACGTACAAAATCTCTGGTTGCGAATGGCTAACAATATTCCCTGCAGGAGTATGTACCTGGAAAACCAGCAGCCACTTTCGCAATATTTTATTTTTCACCTGATTTTTAAAGCCATGTTTTTCCCCCTTCCACATGTTTCCATTCACCTTTGGTAACCCTCTTCATTTTCTCTTAGTAAAAAAAGGAAGTTGAAGATTTTGAAAGGAGAGTGGCATGAGCTGGGGTTCCACCCGGTGCCATGAGAAGCAGACTGCTCACATTCTTCCCACGAACCCCAACAGGTACTGAAGCTGCATCCAAGCTCAACTCTTCTTCTTCTTCATGGATGGAACCTCCCCTCTCCCCCATTTAGTGTCTTTATTTAACACACACAACACTTTCCCCCTTCACAACTATTTGCCCTACAACTCTCTGGGTTCCACATCACATGCCCCTTTTTGGCATACAGTGGTTCCACACAAATGACCCCCACTTCACAGATGGGGGGCAGCAGGAGCTGAATACTGATGACTAGGGAGAACTAGGACTGTCAGCCGAGGTTCTACAGAGGATGCTGCAAAACATCCCCTGTGATGAGGGAAACTCCTCAGGCCAGTGTCTCAAACTGCATTGGAGCAGCTGGCCCTGGCCTAGAGGAGGCAGCCCATTGCAAGGAAGCGTCCTGCAAACAACAATTTGCCCTAAATGTATAAATGGTCAGATAACCTGATGGCCTACAGCAGACACGTCCAACCTGTCAATCGCTATAAACCAGTCGATCACAGGATGGATTTGGGTCGATTGCCTTGTCGCCTCCGTCCTCTCCCATGGCCCCCGGGGGCTCTAAGCACGCGCTTGGCCATGGCCGGAGCGACTCCACAGATCAAGGCTCCGCTTAACCAGGCTTGCTCGCCGCCACAGCAAGTACTCTGGCTGGTTCTGGCGCCACCTCAAGCACGCCACTCCGACCGCTGACTTTACCCAACGCCCAACCAGCTGGCCAGCCCCGGAAAGGCGCGAGGCGTCCAGCTCCGCCCCCTGCAAGCCGCAAGCAGGGAGGCGGGGGCAGTGTGGCACATGGGTGGCAGCACTGTGGAGGGAGCCGCAGGAAGGGCAGCGCATGGAGAGAGAGAGACAATGGTGCCCCTCCCCCGCCCCTCCCTCCTAGTTCTGTGTGGACGCTGAACTTTCCCCACTATTCCAGCTCCAGCGTAGCAGCGTTTACTCAAAAGTAAGCCTCCCGCCCCACAGAGCTTGTTGTCCGGTAAAGGAGGAATTGGACATTTTGGGGTGTGTAGGCTTCCCACGTGCGCCAAGGACCCTGGGAGGAGGCGGGGGAGGGGGAATAATATGTTATTTTTAGCATCATAATAGTAATTTATTATTTATAGCCCACGCATCTGGCTGGGTTTCCGCAGCCAAATATAATACAGGGTGAGTCCTTTAAAAGAGGCCCCGTGGATACAGAGGACACAAGACTCACCTTGTATGTTTAAGTTGAAGAATGACAATGGAAGAGTGTGTAGATCACTGCCAGTTTTTGATACTGGATCACAGCCTCCTTGAAGCTGGACATGCCTGACCTAAAGCATCCAGGAGATAATCTCTAGGGCTGTTTTTTTCCTGGCTTAGTTAAACTCTTGTACTTGAAACAAGCAAAGGTGTTTGTCAGTTCAGTTGTAGTCAGGGCCACAAGCTTGAATCAAATATTGGGGGGCCCAGGTAAGTCCCGCCCTGCATACTTGAGCACATCACGCAGCCATGTACCCCATTTGAATGGCAATGCCAATCTACTTTGGAGACCCAGCCCCGTTAAATATTTTATGGGGGGGGGCAAAGCTCCTGGGGTTGTAGTCACTTTTAAAAGGACAAGCACCCAGCATTTAAGTTGCCCAGCAGTTCTATTTCATTCTCTATTTATTTCTACTTTTTAAAAATGGATTTGGACTGAACACAATAATGAGAGTTAGTGAAGAGCATATTCTATCTTGAAACAGGGGTGGCTAACTTGTAGGCAAACATCTTTGGGGATGGGGCACAACATGCTGTCTGGGGCTGATGCCCTAGCAGTATTCCTTGCCTGTTTTCACCTGCAGTTGGAAGACAAAAAGGGGGGGGGAAGCTGCAAATGTGAAAGTGTAGAGAAACAGGCAGCAGCCGGGAGCGTTCTCTCTTTGCCAACAGCCCAGGCCAAGGGAGGACTGGAAGGAGGTCCTCCAGCTTTAGGTACCTGTCATGACTGTCCCAACTTGCAGTTGTCTAAGATTAGGTCCTGATAAGTATTCACATACACTTGTGACTCATACAGACTTGGTTGGATCCTCCTATGGCACTGCAGGCATGGAATCACAGAACTGTAGGGCTGGAAGGGACAACAAAGGCCACTGCAGTGCAGGAATGCACAGGCACTTTGAGGGTTTCTTGCAATCGAGCGCTGTATACATCGCCATACACTTTGGTAGGTATGTGAAGTGGCAAGTGAGTAACGTCAAAAACTTACCTTGACATATTTGGCATACATCTGTTCATCCAAAGGGAAGCTCTGGACATTTCTCTCATCTCTGGCATGGAAAGTGCCTAGCTTGACCCACTTATTTGTTGGATACCTAGAACACAACACACACCAGAATGAACACACAGTAACCTCTCAGAAACCAACGAATTCAGAACCTCCCTTATAATACACAAAAATCGCTGTTATTGCAATGGCATCACAAACACTCTATTGCAGGTACAAGGTTACGATGGACAGAATAAAAGATTTCAGTGGTAACCTCAGTAATTTTGGCTTTAAAAGCTGGCAATTGTAAAGCTGTGGTCTACCAAGACCTTATTCTGTTCATCAATTTGCCCACCCCCCGGCTGGCATGACAGACTGACAAATCAAATAGGTGTCCCAACGACTGGTAATGATGTGCCCATCCCAGATAATAAAAATTAAGCAGCCATTGCGGTGAAAGAAAGAAACCTTACATTCACATATCCTGAGACATACCTGTCGCTGATAGACACCAGAAAATCCTTGGGAGTAGATGAGAATAACTCATGGTTGGCAATGTCCAGCTGCTTCACTTGAATTGGTTCACACAGTTCAACGACAAACCTGGCAGGTGGGGAGAAAGTCCAGCTGAATTGACTAGGTATGGATGGAAACATGCTTCAAAATGCCCTTCCTGTGCATTTTCACATACAGATAGCACCAGCAATCCGTAAAAGTCCCTTCCTGCTCAGGCAAGTGCTGAGTGAGGCACAGACAGGGGGCTTAGGTAGACTTTATGCAGGGCAGAGCTGCAGATTTCCTTCCATTTCTTTGATGAATTCCTAGCACAGTTAATTTGAAGACCAAGTTGTGAAATGGTTAATAATTCTGTGTAAGAATTTAGTTGATCTTTAGAAAACCAAAGGTGCATTACAGCGGGCAGACAAGCCTTCCGTAAGCCAATGTTCAATGTGCTTTACAGCCCACGCCTCTGCATGCTTACTCAGGTGCCACATGGAATTCAGTGGTACTTAGCATTGCTAGGATTTTAGTCATAAAAGAATGGAGCGAGGGCTCAATTTCCAGTCAGAAGCAGCTGGAAGTTAGTCAAATTATAAGTTTTTGAACCATTCTGAAGATAGGATTTTACATGCAGACGGTCAGGTTTTATTATGAATCCTGAATAAAAAACAAAGTATTAAAGACTAAACCTTTTTGGGCAGGGGGTATAAGTTTTCAAGATGCTACAAGACTGCGTCTTAAAAGTTCTTGAAAAACTTTTATAAGAAACATTCTTAGGAATTAAAATAGGTGCTACACTGGCCAAACTCCATGTTTTCCCTACATTTTGGATTTTGTAATGAAAACGTGATTGCTGTGTAATATTTGGACCTTAACAAAATCATTTACTTGCATATGGGGGAAAAACTAGAAAGAAAAATCACGAAGCTGTGCAATTAATATATTTAAAAGTCAAAGCCATTTTATATATTTAATAATTATTTCTTATGTATAACGCCATTCCCTCTGATGAAACCAGTATCTTCTTTGAAAATGCTTTATAAATTGCTGCAATATCATGGTGCAATCACATTTCACACGAGGCTAGTAGCATACAATGCTTGCCTACCAAGGCCTGCCAAAAACTGTAGACAATTCAGTGGCATAACAGATATTTATTTCACTTACGTATCTATACTTCACTTACCAGATTTTAGTACTGCATGGATTCAGCATGTAGAGATCCATATTCTCCATTAGTATTGCTGATGTACTCTATAAAGAAGGAAAATAACACTTCATTAAGTGTTAATAACACTTAAAATAATCCTGCCCCTTTTTTTACTGCTAGTACTTTTAGAAATCTCAACATGTCTTTGGTTTAATTTACAGTATTATTTGTGTGTCCCTTATCAGTTAAAACACTGACAACAACCCGGAAGACAGGTCACGTTGTTTGAAAGTATTTAACTGCAACACAGCAATTTGGAGGGGACACAGCTCAATGGCAGGAGACCACCTTTCGTGTGCAGAAGGTCCCAGATTTGAAATACAGTATCTCCAGGTAAGGCCTGGAAAGACTTGTCTGAAACCTTAGAGAGCCACAGCCAGCAAGACAGATGGGACCAAGGCCTGATTCAACAGAGAAGGCATCTTCTTATGTTCGTAATACTGTGTTACTCTGCTAATCCTGGAGAAACATGTGTTGGCTTTCTAAAGAAGTGTTAACAGAAATACTCAGGCACATTTTGAACAAGACAAAGCAGTAATAAATTTATGCTCCAATATGAAGACCAAGATGATCAATAAACAGTGGAGGCATTAATTTGTGGAGAGCTAAGTTTAAGAAACATCTCATCCACTGACTCACAGCCAGATCTCTAAGGCTGGGTTAACTGACATCCCATGCCCTTTTAAAATGTATTGGGGGGGGGGGTACTAGGTTGTTTTTGGTTTTGTATTGAATATGTATTTTGTGGTTTTATATTGTGATTTTGTCTTGTGAACCGCCCTGAGACCTGCGGGTATAGGGTGGTATGCAAATTATTATTATTATTATTATTATTATTATTATTATTATTATTATTCATTACCCAGCCTGACAAGATTCTAGAGCACTTAATGAGTGCTGCTTAAGTTATGTAAAAATTAGGGCTAAAACTTCAGTTCATCAATACTATCATAATAACCTTAGTCTCCCTACTGAACTTTACTTCCCCAGTACCAATTCATTGGTGGGGCCATTTGGGGTGGGACTTTTGAAGAGCCCCATGCCATCTAGGCTGCCATAAAATGCTGGCATCTTTCTTTCTTTCTTGAGATGAAGTGCTATGGTACCTTAAAGATAAATGAGTTTATTCTAGCATATATTTATGGAATAGAGTTGTTCTAGCTCATCCTTCTCCAACCTGTAGCCCTCCAGATGTTCTGGACTACAACTCCCAGCGTCCCTAAACCTTGGCCATAGTGCCTGCAGCTGGCGGGAATTGTAGTCCAAAGCATCTGGAACATCGCCTTCATGGGCTGGCATGGCCACTTCTCGTTGGTGCCAACACTGCCAGTTGTCTCTTCAGCTCTTTCCCTCTCCAGGGGCAGCTGACTGGCAGAAAGTTTTCCATCCCAGCCAGCAGCAGTGGGAATCCTCTCAGTGTATTCTCTGGGGAGAAGGGAGCCAAGAAGGCTCCAGCTTTGAAACAGTGTCACAAGAAACCAATGAATCTGTTATATTTAACTGACAGAATCTTCAATAGTATTGCCATGTCCACCAACATGCCCTTTGAGGTGGTATACTTACCTTTGCTTCTGGGTTAGCTGCCAGTATTTTGGCACCACACTCTACTGAAGCATAATTATTCCTATTTTTCTGGACCTTTTTTGAGAGATGCTGACCTCCATTGGAGGATGGGTGCATTGACTGACCTGCGTACGAAAGGAAGCATACCACCGAATAAGTAAGATCACTATGCCATTACTTCCAAGCTTCTAAGCTAAAGCAATTTATATACAAGGCAGCAGTATTCAATACTTACATTAAGTTAACAGTAGTATTTGTAATTGCTCAGATTTAGAATACAGTGGTGCCTCGCTTAACAAATGCCCTGCTTAACTAAATTTCCGCTTAACGAAAGGTTTTTTTCTAGTGGAGGTTGCCTCGCTAGACGAATTCGTTTTATGAAAAATTTGTCTAGCGAATCACGGTTTCCCATAGGAATGCATTGAAATTCAATTAATGCGTTCCTATGGGCAAAAAAAAAATCAAAAAAATTTCAATGCATTCCTATGGGATTCGCTAGACGAATTTTTCGTTATAAGAAAAGACCCATGGAACGAATTAAATTAGTCTAGCGAGGCACCATTGTACTTGCATTTCACAAATAATCTCTTTAGCCAAATAATGCTCTTTAGCCAAAAAAAACCTGCTCCTAGAGCAATTATATTCCATTGTAAACAACACAGTGCCCTACCCTCAGGCTTACAATTTAGAAAATATACATCACAATGGGGAAATGGATTGGGAGGAGTAAGCTACAGATTAATTTAAGAACCTACTGTGCTAGAAAGATTTAAGGATGAGGAGCCCAAAGCTACTGGTCTCTTGGCTGATAAGCGCAGCCGTGCATCCCTTCTCTCCCCAAATGTAAAAGTAATCTTTTCTTACACAAGTGGAGGTACAGAAAAAAAATTCATTAAGATGTGGCTGGACTTTCTTCTTCTCCTTCCCCTGGCATCCCAAAGGTCATAAATCTGGGATAAGACCAAACTCTGATAAGGCCACTTTTATCTCTGGAGCTAAATCTGTCTAAGTATTAGGAATCTCTTGGAATGCAAAAAATATTTTAATCACTCAAAATGTGTAGTATGAAGACAATCCACAGCAAGAAATAAAAGTAATTCCTGTCTATTCCATAGATTTTAATCCTATGCACAGTTGCCAGGAAGCAAGCTCTCATTACACACAATGGTTCTTACTTCTAACTAAACAAAAGAGTACTCTGTAAATTTCATAAATATGGCAAATTGTATGCCTTATGTTGTTAAAGCAGTATATAAGTTTAGGTTTCATGTGTACTCCATATATTCTCTGTTATACTTTCTCTTATAAATTTGACTAAAAAAACCAAATGCATTAACACAGGATCATCAAAGCCTGGCAGAATCCCTCTAGATCACGACAGATGGGCTCACACAAAGAATAAACCTACTGCCTTAGTTAAAGAACATAAAGTCGTGGTCTATACAGTGGTACCTCGGGTTAAGAACTTTGCTTCAGGATGAGAACAGAAATTGCGCAGTGGCGGCTGCGGGAGGCCTCATTAGCTAAAGTGGGACCTCAGGTTAAGAACAGTTTCAGGTTAAGAACGGACCTCCAGAACGAATTAAGTTCTTAACCTGAGGTACCACTGTATATGAATCAAGAAAAAAAAAGGGTCAGTGCTAAATACTTGATTTTTAAGGGAGAATTCTGTTCAAAGTTTTCAAGAACAACCCAACAACCCCCCCCCAAAAAAAACACACTGAACTCACTCTTTTCTTTTTCCACTTCCATAACCTGCTTTTTCCATTCGTCAAAAGTGGGAATATCTCCTGGATCCTTTGGGCTTATTACAGAAGTTGGGTCAATTTCTCCTACTTTTCTCTGCAAGGTTTTCAGATATTAACGAAAAACAAGAAGAAGACAGGCAATAAGGCGAGCAATCAAAACAGTGTAAGGCTTCAAGAACCAAACATTAAAGGGCAAGCTATGACCAGCAGGCTCAATGGTAAGCTGACCATTCTATTGCTTTTACAATTTTTCTTATTATTATTTTGCAAAACATAGCCTGTGTTTGAGGGGAATGTGATGTGGAAAATGTGCTGGTTAGAGAAAGGAATGAAATGTGTGTCCTACTATACTTGTGAGACTCAGCAGTACTCAGACTATCATGAAGGGAATAACCCAATCACTTACAAGGTTGTAGATACCAAAACAGAGAATCTAGTATCGCCTTCCCCAGTCTGTTGCCTTCTAGATGTTCTGGATTGCAAATCCCATCAGACCCGGCTGAGAAGGTCAGAGTTTATGGGAGCTGTAATCTAAAACATTTGGAAAGCACCACTTTGGTGAAAGCTACTACATATTTACAGTAAGAAAGGAGTGGAGTTTTGCCATTGACTTATCTGTTTTTTCTGTTTTTCCTTTAAAATCATAAAAAGGATAAGCCATGAACTCTCAATGTTTCAGAGTGAATTTCTGTAAGGCCAGCATTGTTCATCTTCAACTGAGAAGAAATATGTTGATTTAACAATGGTTTTCTATGTTCACTCAAGTTCCAAAATGCTGGGAAACTACAGTTGTTAAGGACCAACCCTTTACAAATGTTTCATTTAGGTCATTTTTTAAAAATGGTATGCTATCCTATCTTGTGGTTAGTTTCAGTTTTGCCACCACTTTGCAGCTCAATGACTGTCCGAGGTAGAGCAGTGAAGCCAAGTTCCAGACGTGTCTGTTGACCGAAACAGTCACACAAGAATCTGTCCATGCAACTGTAGCTCTTCCTGGAAACAGTCTGCCCTCCAGTTCCAAGCTAGGGGTGAAGATGGAACGAACCAGCTGATTCCAACAAGCACTTCAAGTTTAGTGCCTTTTGAATGTTCTGGAAGTTTTAACATTACTATTCATCTTTATATTTGAATGCGCTTTCACAGGAAAGCAGGAGAGTAATGTTGAAATAAAACCAATAGTAAAGGTAAAGGGGCCCCTGACCATCAGGTCCAGTCGTGACCGACTCTGGGGTTGCGGCGCTCATCTCGCTCTATAGGCCGAGGGAGCCAGCGTTTGTCCGTAGACAGCTTCCGGGTCATGTGGCCAGCATGACAAAGCTGCTTCTGGCGAACCAGATCAGCGCATGGAAACGCTGTTTACCTTCCCGCTGGAGCGGTCCCTATTTATCTACTTGCACTTTGATGTGCTTTCGAACTGCTAGGTGGGCAGGAGCTGGGACTGAGCAACAGGAGCTCACCCCGTTGCAGGGATTCGAACCACCGACCTTCTGATCAGCAAGCCCTAGACTCTGTGGTTTAACCCACAGCGCCACCTGGGTCCCTTAAAATAGTAGTGCTTGGCATTTTCCACATTTGAAATATGAGCATCATCTGCTAGTAGTTGAAAGGAACCTATAACAGAAGCAGCACATTAAGTACCTGTCCATTTAAAGTACAGTAAGCACCGAGAACCAATACTGCAGAAAGGATAAAGCTGAGAAATGTCATACCACAAAGGGAGCGAAATGTTCTTTGACATTTACTGTGAGAGATACACATTTACTTGAACCATTCGTATCCCTACAGGGTGTTTGGGGTTATTATCACCTACCTCCCCTCTTATGTTACCCGAAGCATTCAGCGCAGATTTTGGAGTGGTCTTTTGCTCCGCTGCAGGAACTTTGGGTTCGAATTCTGATTTAGTTATCTTTCCCTTTCCATGTGAAGATATATTTTCTATATGTTGACCTACAAGGCTGAAAATACAGCAACATCAGAAACACCTAACTTGAAATATTTTTACATATCAATTCCATAGAATATAGACAGCACAGAATTCTCATAGAGTACTAGTCCGTTGCTATTGAACTTGATAAAATTAGTGTTTTAGTGAAGAGCAGCAATATTCAACATATGGTCTCAACTGTGAAAAAAGTCTGTCCTCCAACACAGACAGGCAAAGCAAGCCAGAGGAAACCTGCTTAGCCAAGGATGTTGGTAAAAACAGCATAACTGAGGCACTGGAAAATACTTTTGCTTCTTTTTCAGCTTCTTCTGTAAAGTGACATGTGGTCAAAAGTATTTCAAGTACAGTAAGACTGCCCCTCATTAACCTTATTGAAGGAGCAGAAAAAGAAAATCAAACCTGCAAGGTCAGGCAATAAAAAGCTGTTCTGAGTTACTAACTTTCATAGAATCATACATAGAGTTGGAAGAGACCACAAGGGCCATCCAGTCCAACCCCCTGCCATCAAAGGAAACACCACCAAAGCATTCCTGACAGATGGCTGGCAAGCCTCTGCTTAAAGACCTCCAAAGAAGGAGACTCCACCACACTCCTTGGTAGCAAATTCCACTGTCGAACAGCTCTTACTGTCAGGAAGTTCTTCCTAATGTTTAGGTGGAATCTTCTTTCTTGTAGTTTGAATCCATTGCTCCGTGTCCGCTTCTCTGGAGCAGCAGAAAACAACCTTTCTCCCTCCTCTATATGACATCCTTTTATATATTTGAACATGGCTATCATATCACCCCTTAACCTTCTCTTCTCCAGGCTAAACATACCCAGCTCCTTAAGCCGTTCCTCATAAGGCATCGTTTCCAGGCCTTTGACCATTTTGGTTGCCCTCCTCTGGACATGTTCCAGCTTGTCAGTATCCTTCTTGAACTGTGGTGCCCAGAATTGGACACAGTACTCCAGGTGAGGTCTCACCAGAGCGGAATACAGTGGTACTATTACTTCCCTTGATCTAGATGCTATACGCCTATTGATGCAGCCCAGTATATTAATAGTATATTAATAGTGAAATACAATTAAGAATTATGTTAATAGTGAAATAATTACTATTACATCCAGGGGTTTTTTCCTTTACATTTTTCTGGGGGCCCCAAGAGAGTGGGGCCCTAAGCTTTAGCTTGCTTAGCTTATACGTAAATCCGGCACTGGTTAGCCACCTTGCATCTCTTTGAAGAATAGACATGATAATTAAAAATAAATAAATAAGAATGAAAATCAATGGAGCAGCCTATCGCAGCAGTTATTTTGCTACTCACCCCTCTGGTGAAGTATCAAGAGATGCAGAGTCACTCTCAGGCTCCCCCTCCAGTGCCCCACCCAGGTCACAGTCCGGCTCTGACTGCTCGGCTTCAGCTACAGGGATATCAGCACTGGAGTTTTCTATTGCACTGAAGGAAAAGAAAACAAACATGCTTTTTACTTCTCTGAAAGAACTAATGCTTTTGCTGGAATTTCTAATACTTTCACACATCAAAGCACCCTTGTATTAAAGCAGTTGCCTGGTAACCACAGAAGACAAAGAACTGCATACAGCCCAATGCAGTGGTGCCTCGACTTACGAATTTAATCCGTTTCGAAGGCACCTTCATAGGTCGAAAAATTCGTAAGTCGAAAAGCGCCATTGGAAACGCGATTTCCCATAGGAATGCATTGGAAACGGAAAAAATTTGTAAGTCGAAGCAACCCCATCTAAAATTTCGTAAGTCGATAAAACCCTATCTAAAACCGCCGCTGTTTCCGTTTGGATGTCAAGAAATTCGTAAGCGTGCGGCCATTTGCCCCACTCGTAAGTCGAAAAATTCGGTTGTCAAGTCGTTCGTAAGTCGAGGTACCACTGTATATGAAACAGTATATGTAAGGGAACATCTTTTATACGTTTTTACATTTTTGCATATATTTGTATACACTGCTTGAGTCCCAGTCTGGAAAAAATGAGGGATAATAATATTAATAAATAATAACTTATTATATTATTTCTTGCAGAAAGTGTGCAACTTTACTGGCATTATTTGTGTTGATATTTGTGTACAGGCATGGTCCTCACAATAAACGGTTTTGTTGTTGTACTGGCATTATTAGAAATGCCAATAGTGAATCTTTCGCTATGGAGCAATACTACCCTTGTCAATATAATTCAACTTAAAACAAATGCAGTTTCCTAACTTTAATGTGGTATCAGTTGCTGCCATGAATGAATCGAGTCAGAGAAGAGCTGATAATCTAGCATAGTTTTCTTAAAGTGAATACAGTATATATAATACATAATGCAGTGTGTTGGCTACATATCTGTCAGGCTTCGGGGAATCAGATCCCTCCCCTGGTGGCAGCAAATAAGCAGATCAAAAGAAAGGAGCATTACCTTTTTTTTTTAATAATCACAGCGAGAGACAAAGGAATGCATATCTCTCTAGGAATGGTGTTGCTCCCAGTAAAGGTTCACCCCCTCTGTCCCCATTAATCTACATCACTCCTATGTCGGGTAATCTGAGCTTGTTGCTGCTGTGCTTTCTGTTCTATCACTCTCAAAGCCCGTCTAGTCTTAGGCAAAGGGGGGTCAGGAATGCTTTCTAAAGACAGTGAATCTGCCAGCTGTCTGTCTCTCTCCTGGTGTTTCCTCTTCTAGATGTTCCTCACCCAGTATTTCCCAGCTTTTCCCCTCAGGACTATGCCCCTCTGCAAACCACTGTTCTAAATCAATGGAAATGTTCAGCAGAGGGGGGGGGGGTCTCCCATCATTTCTCAGTCCAGTCCCTGACAATATCTTACAGGTTCACACTTCTTTCAGTTTCTGTTTAGAACAGATGAAAGGTTATTTTTAATAGAAAAATTATAAACTGCTTGATCAGAAAGTATCTCCAGCAGGTGAAATGCCTCTTGATGTAATATGATGCGGAAATGAACAAAAAAATGAATAGCTTACCTGGGCTGAGAGACTGGTGAGATCTCCGAGGTAGATATGCTGAAAGTACTATCAGGGATATCAGCTACACTAAAAGAACCGTCACTGGAATCCACTGAAGGCTGTGCCTCAATTTCAGGTGTCCTCAATTCCCCCATCTCCACGTTCTGTTCAAAAATGTCAATATACACTTTAGAATCAGTTCCAGCATCTGCCCAATTTGCAGAATTCCAAAAAAGAATAGTGACGCCTACAAGGCTATTTCACAGGGTAAGCCAACCACAAGCAAGTTGGGACAAGTAAAAACTAACCTACATATATGAAATGCTGCTATCAGGATCTATTTGTTGGGACGGGGGCAGCACTCAACTGAATTAGCCTAGCAAATACTTAAGGTTCCTTGTGGAAAATTCAAGCGCTTCTTATTCTCATAGTGCCAGTAGACTTGAGCTCAGGCAATCCAAAGGAGGCATCTGTTCACACCCAAACACCAAATGCAGCCCTGCAGCTCAGCAACTGTACTGCACTTAGTACCCTCAACAAGAATAAGAATCATGTTATAATTTATACCCCAGCCACTCCTTGAGAAAAGCCTCTATACAACGACTGCCATAAATAGGATTAGCAGCCAAACCAGCTCCACCTAGTTCAATGGTGGAAAAGATCCATTGCACAAATGTTGCTGGTGCTGACTTTCCCCTGAGGGCTGTCACAGCAGAGAGATGCCAGGGTTGGAGCTGACCAGCCAGAGACCACAATGGCCAGTTGGTCAAAGGGCTTTGCCGGTATTTTATTGTTTCATTCCTTTTTAAACCTGTGTGAGGGCTGTTGGGTTTTTTTACACTCATGTGATATATCCATTTTATGAAGTAAATAACTGGGTGAAAACAGTATAGCTTCCACAGAGGTGGTGCCCGAAAGGAAGATAAAAGGCTAAATAAATCCTTCAAACCCTTCAACCAATAGGTGCAAAACAACACAACCTTTAAACTGTATAATGATATCAGCCTCCTTCCCTCCTCCCACAGTGGCAGCTCCTTCACACCCGGCACTCAGACAGGCTCTCTGAGGTGTGTAGATTTACTCCAGAATAAAAACCTTCCACACCCACCCCATGGCTCCCCTCCTCCTGCCTTTGCTCTTTCTCAGCCTCCTCCCTCTTATAGAGAAGCACAAACACAGCTGAGCCACAGAGACACACCCACCCCTGTCTCTTCAGCACCCCAACCCCACAAGATTCCCCCCACCCTGGTGGTGGAAAGGGCCCTCTGTGTTGATCTTCCTCCCCCCCCTTGCAATGGGGGGAGGGAAGGGGAGAGGGGGAGAGAGAGGGGGAGGGAGAGAGAAGGCAAAAAATGTAAAGGACCCCTGGATGGTTAAGTCCAGTCAAAGGTGACTATGGGGTTGCGGTGCTCATCTCACTTTTAAGGCCAAAGGAGTCAGCGTTTGTCCACAGACAGCTTTTCCAGGTCATGTGGCCAGCATTACTAAACCGCTTCTGGCGCAATGAAACACTGGGACAAGTGCCAGAGTGCACGGAAACGCCATTTACCTTCCTGCCACAGCGGCACTTATTTATCTACTTGCACTGGTATACTTTCAAATTGCTAGGTTGGGAGGAGCTGGGACAGAGCAACAGGAGCTCACCCCATCATGCGGATTCAAACCGCCAACCTTCCAATCAGCAAGCCCAAGGGGCTCAGTGGTTTAGACCAGTGGTCCTCAACCTTGGGCCTCCAGATGTTTTGAGACTACAATTCCCATCATCCCTGACCACTGGTCCTGCTAGCTAGGGATCATGGGAGTTGTAGGCCAAAAACATCTGGAGGCCCAAGGTTGAGGACCACTGGTTTAGACCACACGTGAGGCACTTTTCCAATAGCTACAAATTTGCCTGTTTGCCCTCTGACGAAGAAATGACCGGTCCATAATTTTAATGCCAGGTGTATTGTAGCTGTGAGAGACAGAATAACAACAGGAAAAACCCCAGAAGCCCAGAAGCCAGAGATGGATGTGCATTATAATGAGTGAAATAAATATTTGATCCCCTATCAACCAGCCAGATGTCAAGCTACCTGGTACCTTCACTGTATGTAATGAGCTGAGATTAGAAGCACCTGCTGTAAGGGAGAGGTCTTACCTGTAATCCCAGCTCGTTACAGTACCTGTACAAAAGACACCTGTCGAGAGAAGCCATCAATCCAGCAGATTCCAAAGTAGCCACCCTGACCAAGACCAAAGAGCTGTCCAAGGATGTCAGGGACCAGATTCTAGACCTGCGCAAGGCTGGGCTACAAGACTATTGCCAAGCAGCTTGGTGAGAAGGTGACAACAGTTGGTGCAATAATTGGCAAATGGGAGAAACACAAAATAACTGTCGGCCTCCCTCGGTCTGGGGCTCCATGCAAGATCTCATCTCGTGGAGTTGCAATGATGAGGAGAACGGTGATGAAGCAGCCCAGAACTACACGGGGGGGAACTTGTCAATGATCTCAGGGCAGCTGGGACCAATGTCACCATGAAAACAGCTGGTAACACACTACGCCGTGAGGGACTGAGATCTTGCAGAGCCCGCAAGGTCCCTTTGCTCAAGACAGGACATGTAAAGGCCCGTCTGCAGTTTGCCAATGCACATCTGAATGACCCAGAGGAGAAGTGGGTGAAAGTGTTGTGGTCAGATGAGACCAAAATCGAGCTCTTTGGCATCAACTCAACTTGCCGTGTTTGGAGGAGGAGGAGGAGGAATGTTGCCTATGACCCAAGAACACCATCCCAACTGTCAAACATGGAGGGGGACATATTATGCTTTGGGGGTGTTTTTCTGCTAAGGGGACAGGACACCTTCACCGCATGGGGCCATGTATCGTCAAATCTTGGGTGAGCACCTCCTTCCCTCAGCCAGGGCATTGAAAATGGGTCAAGGATGGGTATTCCAACATGACAATGACTCAAAACACACGGCCAAGGCAACAAAGGAGTGGCTCAAGAAGCAGCACATTAAGGTCCTGGAGTGTCCTAGCCAGTCTCCAGACCTTAATCCCATTGAAAATCTGTGGAGGGAGCTGAAGGTTCAAGTAGCTACACATCAGCCTCAAAATCTTACTGAATTGGAGAGAATCTACAAAGAGGAGTGGGACAAAATACGTCCCGAGATGTGTGCAAACCTGGTGGCCACCTTCAAGAAACGTCTGTAATTGCCAACAAGGGTTTAGCCACCAAATACTAAGTCATCTTTTGCAAAGGGATCAAATACTTATTTCACTCATTATAATGTACATCCATCTCTAACTTTTGTCTTCTGGGTTTCTGGGGTTTTTCCTGTTGTTATTCTGTCTCTCACGGCTACAATAAACCTACCATTAAAATTATGGACTGGTCATTTCTTTGTCAGGGGGCAAACGGGCAAATTTAGCAGGGGATCAAATACTTTCCCCCCCTCACTGTACCTCGGGGAAAGTTCCCCCAAGGTCCTGTCCTCTACTTCTCCCTCCCTCCCTCGCTCGCTCTTTCTCACAGCAGCAGATGGAGGAGAGAAGGAAGCCCAGCCAGAGCAAGCCAGGTAGTGCAGGCGCAGCCACATGGAGCAGGGGAAGCCTTTCAGCTCCTGTGACTGCAGCACCTACCAGCTGACCAGCAGAGCAGAGCAAGCGGTGGCAGATCACTCAGGCAGCAGGAGGAAAGTTTTATCTCAAGTCTCAGACACAATACAGCGCAACAAGACTTCTGAAACTGCTTGCCAACAGACCATTCCCTACTGTTGGAACTCCGCCAGGGGAGTTTCAAGCGCTGCCATGACCACTCCAAAGCTCAGAGCCATGGATCATGGCTAAAAGAATAGACATATCCCCAAAGACTTGCCTCTTTCTGCTTTGTGCAGTCAACTAAACATTCTTCAGGATGGCTGTTTATACTGGATTCAATGTGCTCTAAAGAATCCATTCCAATGGATCCATGGGTCTCCTCCTAGTGGAAAGATACAGAAATGTATTTAGATAGATAGATGCAGCTGACAAGCTTTGCGGGGAAACTTCAGCTCCGAGGAGGTACTTTTAATCCTAAAAGACATTTTTTAGTCTAATCTTTTACCATTTTGCATGCACCAAAACATGATCTAGAGAGTGTCTTCAATTGTTTAACTTTAAGACCTTACAATGACTGACATTTAGCAAACACAAAGAGACCTCTGGCATCTTAAAAAAACAAAAACATTATGGCCGAAGTTGATGCAGACTGATGCCATAGGCCAGGGGTCAGCAAACCTGTCCACTGTCCCTCAGACCTGGGAGGGGGACGACTATATTTTGGAAAAAAATATGAACGAGTTCCTATGCCCCACAAATAGCCCAGAGATGCATTTTAAGTAAAAACACATATTCTACTCATGTAAAAACACCAGGCAGTCCCCACATATAACCCAGAAATGCATTTTAAATAAAAGGCACATTCTACTCATGCTGATTCCCGGACCATCCGCGGGCCAGATTTAGAAGGCGATTGGGCCGGATCCAGCCCCTGGGCCTTAGTCTGCCTACCTATGCCATAGGCAGTGTTTCTCAAACTTGGGTCCCCAGCGGTTGTTGGGAGTACAACTCCCATCAGGGAAATGTAGTCCAGCAACAGCTGGAGACCCAAATTTGAGAAACCCTGTCATAGGGTGACATCTAATGGAGTTAGCTGGCCTACAGGATTATCCCTGCTGCATGAGGAGGACTTCTCTTCCTCTCCTACCCCATTCAGTTCCTACCAAATTCACTCTGGAGAGTCCAATCGCATGACATTGGACAGCACGCATGATAATATATGTAATTAAAATAGCTATTCTTCAAGGGGCCACAAGGTCTGTTGCAACAAAAACAATCAAGGCCACCCTTGTGTAAATCTTTAACAATGGTTGCACTGTTTACAACAGACTGCATCCAAAGCAGCACCTGTAGAAGAATACCGTATTTTCCGGCGGATAAGACGACTTTTTAACCCAGGAAAATCTTTTCAAAAGTTGGGGGTTGTCTTATAGGGCGGGTGCTGAAACATCCGAGCCAGAATGGAGAATCTGTGGTCGCTGCATACGGTGGGGGGAGCTCAAAAATGGCCGTGGCCGCATCCCCGCCACACGCGGCGACCGTATGAAAGCAGCAAGGGCGGCGCTATACAAGTACAGTAGAAGAGAATCCACTCACCAGGATTCCTGGAAAGAAGTGACTTAAGGCGGTCCCGCTGACGAGGTGAGGGGGCGCCTCACCGGGAAGGTGTAAGTGAAGGGTGGAGCAAGCTGCAGGCGTCCGGGACTCTCAGGGTATGGAAAAAAGAGATAGAGCAGCACTGTGCACAGAAAAACACGCCTCTTTCACCCGTCTGGCCCACCCTTGTATCCTATTACCGTACCTCCTTCTCTGCCTTCCATACCCCGAGAGTCCCGGACACCTGCAGCTTGCTCCGCCCTTCACTTACACCTTCCCGGTGAGGCACCCCCTCACTTTGTCATCGGAAACTGTCACACCAGCAAAACCTGTAAAAATACTATAGCTTGCGGTTATGAGGGGCGTTGCTAACTCGCCAGGGACTTGCCCGGCACTTGCTCTCTCTCTCTATTGTTTGTTATCTTCCTCCTATCATCACCAGTTCCAGTTTGGTTGACAGCTTAGAAAACAATCAGCATGGCAGCTCCCATGGGTTTATTGTCTTATCCTTCCTTTCAGCTTTAGAGTGAATTAGGAAACGTTTGGTCCACTTGCACTGTTTTATGTTTACATGTTTGATGACAAACAGCCTTATGTATATAAGTGACAGTTTTCCTGTTAAGTACCTGCATGTCATAAGCAATTGAATTAAAATTACCATATTGAAATCAAATCTGATTTTTAAAAATTGTTATTTGGTGTGCGTTGGAAGAGGGGTAGTCTTACATGGCAAGTATATCCCAAACTCTGTATTTTAACTGGAAAAGTTGGGGTCGTCTTATATGCCCAGTCGTCTTATGCGCCGGAACATACGGCAATTCCCAACTACCCACTGTGGTGACATGAAATCCATTCTGGGAGATGCTCCAAAGGCCTAGGCTGGGGGATTGCCTGATTTTATCTTCTCAGATACATGTAGCAAATATCCTGCTGTCACCACCTTTTGGGAGGGCCATTTCACAGAGGCTGTTTTGGGTGTAACTCAAGAGAGATGGCCAAGGAATCTTAAGACACAGATAAGCTTGTTTTAGAAAATCATTAGGTTTCAATAATTTAGGTTCCATAATGTATAGAAAAAGAAAGCCATTCTGAGTTGTTGTTTCAATTTAAACATTTCCTCTTAATTTAAAGCAGCCTTTAAAGAATCCTGCAAGTAAGACATTTATTCATGGCATGGCATGCAATTCCCCAATAAAGCTGTTCAGTTTGTTCTAGGCCGTTACCTTTTCCTGGATATTCTCGTCCATGTTTGCCAAGGGACAGTTCTCATTTGGTAAATGCAAAGAGCCAGAGGAAGGACTCTCTTTACAAAAGACATGCCAGCTGGGTAATCTGTTAAGAGAACAAAACCACACTCATACAGACAGATAGTTATGTCATGGCTGATGCCATGAGAGGGCGAGGCAAGGATGATCAAATATGCCCTGACCCGCAAAAACAAAAACAAAAACCAAGTTACCTACTCAACTCCTGTTTTGCCCAAAAAGGGAATTGGATGCACCCTCACAAATACAACCTGAAAAGTGAGGGTTCAAAGTATGAGCAAACCTGGAGAATGGCCTGCATGCAAGGATGAGACAGGCAAATATTGTACTGGGAGCCAGTGTGGTGTAGCGGTTAAGAGCGGTAGACTCGTAATCTGGGGAACTGGGTTTGTGTCTCTGCTCCTCCACATGCAGCTGTTGGGTGACCTTGGCCTACTCACACTTCTCTGAAGTCTCTTAGCCCCACTCACCTCACAGGGTGTCTGTTGTGGGGGAGGAAGGGAAAGGAGAATGTTAGCCACTTTGAGACTCCTTAGGGTAGTGATAAAGCAGGATATCAAATCCAAACTCTTCTACTAATCTTCAAAATAGTGAAAGAGGAAGACCCAAAAAACCTAAATACTGGATAGTCTGGGACCCGGGTGGTGCTGTGGGTTAAACCACAGAGCCTAGGGCTTGCCAATCAGAAGGTCGGTAGTTCAAATCCCCGCAACGGGGTGAGCTCCCGTTGCTTGGTCCCTGCTCCTGCCAACCTAGCAGTTTGAAAGCACGTCAAAGTGCAAGTAGATAAATAGGTACCACTCTGGCAGAAAGGTAAACGGTGTTTCCGTGCACTGCTCTGGTTCGCCAGAAGTGGCTTAATCATGCTGGCCACATGACCTGGAAGCTGTACGCCGGTTCCCTCGGCCAGTAATGCGAGATGAGTGCCGCAACCCCAGAGTCCTCCATGACTGGACCTAATGGTCAGGGGTCCCTTTACCTTTTACTGGATAGTCTAACTCTAACACAAGGTAATGTACTAGAACATATTATAAACAGGTCAATCTGCAAATATCTTGATAATATAGTGATTTGTAGGAGTTAGCATGGATTTGTGAAGAATAAATCCTGCCAGACTCCAAGCTTAAATAATTGCTGTCAGAATACAAGCTTAAATCAAGTTGGAAGGGATCCTGAGGGTCATCTAGTCCAGCCCCCTGCAATGCAGAAATATCAACTAAAGCATCCATGACAGATGGCTACCCAAGCTCTGCTTTAAAACCTCCAATGAAGGTTTTCACTTCCCGAGGGAGACTGTTCCACTGTCAAAGAAGCTCTTACTGTCAGAAAGTTATTCCTAATATTTAGACGCAAGCTCCTTTACTGTAACTTGAATCCATTGGTCTTGCCCTCCAGGCGAAAATGTTCCTCTTCAACCAGGCCCTTTTAAATGTTTGTGGGGGGAGGTTTATTGGTTTATGGGCTTTTTGTTGTTCTTTTTATTATGTATTTTGTGTTTCTATCTTGTATTTTTATGTTGTGAACTGCCCTGAGATCCATGGATGAAGGGTGGTATACAAATGAAATTAATCAGTTATTAATAAACAATGAAAGGATGAAGCCCCCAAATATCTGCTGAATAAGCTGCTTATGTGAGCAAATTATCTGGAAGCAAAGGGGGATTCAGATTGGCGAAAGTCACAAAGCATCGTAAGAATACATACTTGTATCCAGCCCTGCCAATAATATAAATATACACCAGCCTGCAAACATACTGTTAGTGCCTATGGTTGTATGTCACAGAACAGCTTTTGCAGCATATGTGGCTTGCTACTCTCCTCCTGAAGTTTGAGATCTGTGGCTTCCTGTTAAAGCTCCACTTATTTCCATCAGAAATTGCCAGTGTTGGCTTTAGCTACAGCTTTGCTCTGCTTTCAAAGCACTCTTACATACCCGTGGGAGAAAACACATTGATAACAAAGAATAGCATGTTATTTTTCAACTGGTTTTGTAAATTCATCAAACACAAGGCCCATTTCCTCCTTTGACTTTTCTTTTTTAGAATGGTAGTTTAAGTAGTTAAGATCTACCGTATTACAGGAATGTAGCCCCTCGACAGAAAGCATAATCCTACATGCTAGTTGTTCACTACATTTACAGTGTCATTATGCCAAACACAGCCAAAAAGGGGGGGGAAGCCCCCAATATGTACAGGCTTAAGTACTGGGGAGCAGAAGCGACACAACATCACTGCTATGGTGCACCAAGAATCCTAGTCTGTCCTTGCAAATAACTGTCTGCCTGACCCAAATAACTGTCTGCCGGCCCTTAGCCTCCTGCTCTCCCAGGGGCTAGCTAGCCACATGCCAACGGGAAGTCCACGAGCAGAATCGGAGCAGGATGATCCCCCCCCTTTTCGCTTTTCACCGCACGTTCAAGCTTGCATTACTGACTGGTCCAGACTTTTCTAGCGATTTATCTCAACTCACAGCCAGCAAAGGCGAAAGAGCCAAATCATGCACGGGAAGCGAGGGAGCGAAGGAGCTGCCTAGAAGCAGCACTCTCGACCTGAAACACCTGAAAGTACGGGAGGGGGGGGGTCCCGCTAAGACGCCCCGAGGTCCCCCTGGCCAGAAGGGGGCGGGGTTCCTGCCTCGGGGCACCTTCGGAATCGGAACTCCCCTTTGGTCGCGACCGCGGGGCTCTTTGTGACCCTGCCTCCTTGTGCTCTGGCTCGTGATCCCGGGCTGGCGGGCTGGCGCCCCGGTGAGACTCCGGGCTCGGTGTGCGCGGGCGGGCGCCGAGGAGACTCACCCGGCCAGGCAGCCCAGGAGGAAGCAGGAGGAAGCCAGAAGCAGCAGCCGGCGGGGAGGCTCCTTCATCGTCTCCGCCGTCTGCCTCCTCGGGCCCGCGGGCGGCGGCGCATCCTCCCGAGGGCGAGGGGCGGAGAAGAGCCGCGGGGAGCGGGGCGAGGGGTCCGGCAGCCGCGTCCGCTGCCCTCGCTGGATCCGCGACGCGCTGAGCTGGAATGTGACGCGTCACCGCCGAGAGGAGCGGAGGGAGAAAGAGCCGCGCCTGCGCACCAGGCCGCTTCCCCTCTGTTTCGAAAGAAAACGGCCCCGAGAGGCCGTCAGCCAGCCAATCGACAGCCCGTTTTCTCCAAGGCGGTCGCTGATTGGGCAGTTTTCCCTTTCACCTCTGCCCCTCTCCGCCCGCGGACAGGCCGCGCGCTCCCCCGCCCTAAAGCTATGGCGGGGAGTGAGAGGTGTCCGTCAGGAACGCCGGAGCGTTAGCGGTTCGCTCCTAAACTGCCTCGGTTGTTGCAGGGGGGGGGTATACTGTAATAGCGAAGGCTTTGGTTTTTTTAATGGAACGTACGCGCCATGAGCACGAACCGACAAGAGCCTTAAATCGCTTTCGTAGATCAGGCATTATCTTCGTCAGCTTGCCGCAAACGCCGCGCGGGTTCGGGGGCTTTTTATAGTCTTCGAGGCCCCCGGCGGCGATGTGACAGAGAGCCTGAAGATCATGTTATAGACGCGCACCGAGCGCCTAATTTGCGGGTTCCTCTTGCACGATGCTTTACCTGCGGTTGTGACATTGCAAGGGCTGCTCTAGGCTGGTCCTCAGCCGGCACACCTGAGCTCATCGCATCGGGATGATGGACAGCACTGTTCTATCCTTTTCACAGAAATGCACGCAAAGGCTGGGGTTCATATTCATTCATTCATATTTCATAAAATCTATACACCGTTTGATTGCAAAAAAAACCCACAACCCAACTACATGTAACAACCACATAGTCATGAAGGAGAAACTCCATCTTTTAATCATTTTTAAAATCAATTGTAACTTGAACTAAAGCACTTTTTTAAAAAATGCTTCCAGTAGCACCTTAGAGACCAACTAAGTTTGTTATTGATATGAGCTTTCATGCTACCAATAACAAATTTAGTTGGTCTGTAAGGTGCTACTGGAAGGATTTTTTAAATTTTGTTTCAACTACGACAGACCAACACGGCTACCTACCTATAACTAAGGCATTTTTAGTTGCATAATCATTTTACCATTTTTTAAAAGGTAGCCTAAAAAGATCAACCAATATTAAGGTGCCAAATGGAAAGGCGGTCCTTTTTTTAAAAAAAAAAAATGTTAACATTTTTATTTTTATTTTTTTTAAAAAAATCATTTAGACACACTATAAGATTTCTAGATCCTTCCTCATGGGTCCCAAAGTGCCCTCAAAACCCCAGCATGTTTTTCATGTTCAGAGTCACATATCTTTTTAAAAAACAAAATAAAAGAGTTCCTTCTAAGTAGATTTCACTAATGTTTCATTCTTTCTCTAAAAAGGGGGTTGCATTATGAAAAAAAGATTTAAGAACTGTAGATGGGGGAAACAGGAGAACAAATGTTACATAAGTGAACAAAATGCAGTTATTGCATAAACACTTAGAACATAAACACCCTCCTGTTTTGATGTTTTTGTTATTTGTACTTTCAAAACCTGATCCCATGGTTCTATGAAAATTAACCAAAAATGGCCTCTAGAATAAATAAATTTTGAAACTGAAAGCTTTAATTTTGAAATTTTGCATTTCAAATTGTGTTAATTCATTACCAATTCCCTTCTATTGTCTTCTGTTGACTTGTCCCTGTTTTCTTTTGTTTTCCACAAGCTAGCTCTGTGCATGAAGAAATTCACTTCATCTCCTATCACAAATTCTCACAATGGAAATTTGCCAGTTGGCCGACATTGGGAATTAAGCTGCATGGATCTTGTGTGTGTATATATATGTCTTCTCACTCAGGAAGAGAGCATTCAGTGCCACTAACACAGTGACTGACTTCACCCATAGAGGTGCACTCCAGTGTCTCTCGAGACAGATGGTTGCCAACCAACCAGCTGAAGGGTCTCTCTCCACTTCCCTCACTTAGGCCACTGCATGGCAAGACTTTGGAGCCTGCACATGTGCTTTCTTTGCTTTGGGGCAAGGGAGCTTGTTAGGTTGCCTAGAAGTCAGCCTGTTTTGATTCCGATTTCCTATATGAAACATTTTATGGCCCTGGGAGAGAAATCTGGAAAGGCATAAGAAGCCATTGCAAGATGGGAGCCGGAGCAGCCTCAAATCCCAAATGTCCCGTTTCTCCAGACAAGTTATGTGTGCCTGCCCAAACAGGGCCTCCAGCTAGGAATTATTATTATTATTATTATTATTATTATTATTATTATTATTATTATTATTATTTATACCCCACCCATCTGGCTGGGTTTCCCCCACCACTCTGGGCGGCTTCCAGCAAATACCAAAATACATTAAAATATCACAGATTAAAAACTTCCCTAAACAGGGCTGCCTTTAGGTATTTTCTAAATGTCAGGTAGTTGTTTATCTCCTTGACCTCCAATGGGAGGGCGTTCCACAGGGCGGGCGCCACTACCGAAAAGGCCTGGTTCCCTGTAGCTTTGCTTCTCGCAGTGAGGGAACCGCCAGAAGACCCTCGGCGCTGGACCTCAGTGTCCGGGCTGAACGATGGGGGTGGAGACGCTCCTTCAGGTATACTGGACCGAGGCCATTTAGGGCTTTAAAGGTCAGCACCAACACTTTGAACTGTGCTCGGAAACGTACTGGAGCCAATGTAGGTCTCTTAGGACCGGTGTTATGTGGTTCCGGAGGCCACTCCCAGTCACCAGTCTAGCTGCCGCATTCTGGATTTGTTGTAGTTTCCGGGTCACCTTCAAAGGTAGCCCCACGTAGAGCGCATTGCAGTAGTCCAAGTGGGAGATAAGTAGAGCATGCACCACTCTGGAGAGACAGTCTGCGGGCTGGTAGAGTCTCAGCCTGCGTACCAGATGGAGCTGATAGACAGCCGCCCTGGACACAGAATTAACCTGTGCCTCCATGGACAGCTGTGAGTCCAAAATGACTCCCAGGCTGCGCACCTGGTCCTTCAGGGGCACAGTGACCCCATTCAGGACCAGAGAGTCCCCCACACCCGCCCACCCCCTGTCCCCCCAAAATAGTACTTCTGTATTGTCAGGATTCAACCTCAATCTGTTAGCCACCATCCATCCTCCAACCGCCTCCAGGCACTCACACAGGACCTTCACCGCCTTCACTGGTTCTGATTTGAAAGAGAGGTAGAGCTGGGTGTCATCCGCATACTGATGAACACCCAGCCCAAACCCCTGATGATCTCTCCCAGTGGCCGCATGTAGATGTTAAAAAGCATGGGGGAGAGGACAGAACCCTGAGGCACCCCACAAGTGAGAGCCCAGGGGTCTGAACACTCATCCCCCCACTTTCTGAACATGGCCCAGGAGGAAGGAGCGGAACCACTTTATGACAGTGCCCCCAGCTCCCAAGCCCTCTAGACGGTCCAGAAGGATGTTATGGTCACTTGTATCAAAGGCCGCTGAGAGAATCTCAAGTTTTGAAATCAGAGACCAGTATTGCCACGCTGTCCCCAGCTACACCTGCAAAATGAAACAAACATCATGTGAGGTGCAGATAGTGGACCTTCTCCAGCAAGAACAGGAGTTGCCTAAGCATCATTCAAGACCAGTTTGCTGAGTGGGCTCCTTCACTATCACCAGAATGACCTTTGCACATATATTTGTGCTGTTGACGCTGTAATCTTACATATGCTTACTACATAGAACGTGAACCACACTGAACTTTGGGGGAGCTTAATTATGAGTAAAAATATTTAGTACAAGCCTGATTATATCTGGTGCTTCTGTCTGTTGAGAAAATCGGGTTCAGTGACATCATATGGAATCTTTTTCATCAATTTGTTGATGTGTTCTGGGAGCCCTATTCCTCCCACAATTGTTTTTTGGAGGACAGCTCATCACCTTCACAAAATACTTGGAAGGAAATGCTGACACTTCTTAGCACTTTCCTGGACAGATATGGACACCAAGACCGCTCTGTGTTCCCCTGCTCTTCTCAGTGGATCTGATTGCATCGACCAGAACCATTTCTTCTACAGGATTTCCTGTAATCTGAGGTTACGGAGAATAAGGGCTGCTTTGAATTTGATTTAACTTCCACTTGCACTGAAAACATCAGCACTGACAAAAAAAATATTTATTGCCAAAAGGTGCCCTGTTGGAGGGTGACAGTTTACAGGCACACAGGCCACCTGATGACAACTATGCCAAAGTCCATTTGCTCTAGCCAGCAGGTAAAGCTACTGAATCAGATGATGGCAGCATATTTGACCCATGACATCATCATGATACAACTGGTAACTAATAGAGGCGTATTTCATAGGACAGAATCCTGCCCTATGTCCAGTGGTCATGCTTGACCCAGAAACCTACACACAGGCAAAAGGGCTTTTTCTCTCTGAGCATGCAATCATGCAAATGTGTCAAATTGAGTCAAAATCTCCATTTAGTACATGCACAAGGCTTAACCCCCAAATATTTTACCCCAAAATGCCAACCACTTGAAACTTGAGTTTGCAGGTGTCTGAATTTATGGCAGGAATTCCTCCTAGGGTTAGGCAGGTACTATCTGTCTTTACACCTGAGCCAAGTGGGATGAATGGGCACTATCCCAGGGTCAATACCCCTACAGTATTTACAACCAATATAAACCCGTGACACCTGGTCTGATCCTATATTTACTTCTATCACTGCATTCCAGGGGGCTCACTCCCTAGTGTGTGTTCAATGAGTTTCCTTATGTCCCTCAAAATCTTTTTTTTGGGGGGAGGGCAATTTTTATTTTAAAGTTCCACAATATTTTAGGCACTCTTAGTTAAGAAACGGGTTTCCTGGCTGTGAACCTAAACCAGCCAGTAAAGGTATCAACTTCTCCCGGGGGCGGCGCCGACCAGATGCGTCCCCCTTCCTTTGAGCACAGCCAAGGCGGCCACGAGCCCTCGAGCGTCCTCTCCTCTCCTCTCGGGGGAAGCCTCGCCTGGTGTCCTGTGGGAGGGAGTTCCACAGTTCCCCTCGCCTTGCCGTCGAGCCCCTTCCAGGTGAGCATTCCCGGGAGAAGCCTCGCCTCGCCTCTTCTTCCCGGGGGTCGCGCGCGGGGGGCAACCTTCGCGTCACCGCCCGCGGGGTGGCGCAGGGCAGCGGGATCGCGCACGTCCGGAGGTGCTGCTTGGCGCACGGCGAAGGGAGGGAGGGAGGGAGCCGCGACTGCCCTCTTTCTCGGCCTCCCCCGCCCCGTGCGCGCGCCTGCCAGACGCTGCTGCCGGGAGCGCGCCGCCGTCGCCTGGCTTGGCTTGTCTGGGGCCCTGAGAGGTCGCAGGAGGAGCGCTCGGGAGCGGGGGGGGGGGGATCTGAGCGGGTCGCAAGCCAGTGGGAATCCCGGGGATCCTTCGCTTGGGAAACGGAGGGATCTCCAGCCCAAGCAGCTGGCGGGTGGACGTTGGCGCTGTAGGAAGAGGCGGAAGTGAGTGACCTGAAATGGCACCATTAAGGTACAGTCCCTCCTCCCACTTTCCGTCTCCCCTGGACAACTTTCACGTGTGTGGACAGCTTGCACAAGAGGAGGCCAAAGAAAAAACACATGGAGCCTCAATTCCAAATCCTTAGCGTGTTTGCTTACAAGTAAAGCCAATAGATTTTGTTGACTTCTGGTTACTGGCGATCATGAAGGGCAGGAGGAGGGAAAAGCCAAGCAATGTGACCACCTAGGAGGGGCAGAGACAGTGGGCTCCCCAGGTGTTGTAGCGCAGCTTCTCTTGGTGGTTTCTCTCTCTGACCAGGGGAACTGACTGCTGTGCTTTTGACCTGCAGATCTGGGCTTGACGGACTTGTTTTCTTTCTAGGTGCGAGCTGTGACCTTGAAAACCAGGGACAAGTCTGGGCATGACTTTCATCATCCATTGATGTTGTAAGGAACTCCGCTGCAAAGAGAGCCGTGAGACAAGGGCTTGGCCAGAATCATGCTGCCTGCTCAGCTGGGACCAAACACAAGGCAGCGCTGGCAGAAAGTGTTGTATAAAAGGCAGCCCTTTCCTGATAACTATGTGGACCAGAGTTTCCTAGCACAGCTATGCAAGAACATTCATGCCCGCAAGTACCAGTACTGGGCAGTGGTGTTTGAGTCCGGAGTGGTCATACAGCAGCTGTGCAGTGTCTGCGTCTTTGTCGTCATCTGGCGGTACATGGATGTGGGGCTGCTGGCTCCCCAGTGGTTATTTGGCGCTGGCCTGGTGTTTTCCTTGATTGGTTACGTCCTTTTTGACGCACTGGACTCAGGAATGGGGAGAAACCAGAGTGGCCAGACGCGTTGGGCAGATCTGAAAAACACGGTGGTGTTTGTGGCCTTCACCTACGGCTTCTCCCCCGTGTTGAAAACACTGACCGAGACCATCAGCACAGACACGATTTACGCCATGTCTTTTCTCATGCTCCTGGGACACCTGATCTTCTATGACTATGGCGCCAATGCTGCCATTGTTTCCAGCACTCTGTCCCTTAACATGGCCATCTTTGCCTCGGTCTGCTTGGCCTCGCGGCTGCCTCGCTCCTTGCACGCCTTCGTCATGGTGACATTCGCTATCCAGATCTTTGCCCTGTGGCCCATGCTGCAAAAGAAGCTCAAAGCCCAGACTCCCCGCTGCTATGTTGTCGCCACTTTGCTCTTTGCTCTGTCTGCCTTGGTGGGCCTGCTGACCATATCCAGCGTTGGCATGGTTCTCTTTGCCCTTCTTCTCGTCTCCATCTCATGCTTGTGTCCTTACTGCCTCATCAAGCTGCAGCTCTTCAAAGACAACATCCACGGGCCTTGGGATGAAGCTGAAATCAAGGAAGACCTCTCCAAGTTCCTCATGTAAAGCAGGCCAGGCCCTAAGAAAGGCAGCTGCTGATGCCAAAATAAAAGCATCTCCTCTGAGATACTGGGGCCTTGTGAATAGGTGTGGGCAGGGCCGGCTCTAGGCCCGGGCTGGGTGGCGCAATGCGCCAGGGCGCCTGGCCACCAGAGGCACCAAAGGGGCGCCGAACGGCTGGTGTCCGGCTGAGCGCGGCAGCCAGGAGCTCCATGCCAGGCGGCAAAAGCTTTCTCTCCTCTTCTTGCAGAACCAGCGAGACTACTGCCTAGAGTGGCAGCAGGCGCGTGGTGCTGGATGTGCTTAAGACGGCAGTGGGTCAGTTAATTCTACCGTTTATTACTGCAGATCATGGCAGAACTATAAAAGGTTGAAATAGCCTAAAAGGACAAGAGTGACCCTGCTACCAGCCTTGTCTCCTGAAAGGCATTCAGGCCTCTTCTGAGTTCCTCACACCCTGCCTAAAGGTCAGCACATGCTGATTTCATTACCAGGCACATTCTGTTCATCCCCTGCATGAAGACCATCAAAATAATGTCAGGGTAATTTGAAGGCAGAGAGCAGACAAAAGGGAACCCGCTCAGTCACAGCCTGCTAGAAGGAGAGTCTTCCAAGCTCTTAATTTGCAAGATGGTGATGTGATAAATGGGCATGAACTCTGGGAGTTGCTCACCTCAAAGCCTCCTCCCTTCTCCATGAAGGAAAAGGGTAGCCAGTGGCTCTCCTAGCTCCCACAAGGACCTTCATTCAGCACTTCCAAGGACCCAACACACAGGTGCTTATGGACAGATATACTCTTCCTCCCCAACTCTCCATTTCATCTCTCTGTATTGCAGGATTTGCTGCCTGCTTACGTTGCAATTTTGCTGTCTGAAGCAGCATTTGTAGATTATGCATGTCTCTTCCATGTCATATAATAAACCAACTTTCTCTATCTATTCCTTTGGTGTGAAAATTTAACATTCCAAGAGAGCAAAGAAGTTTTATCTCCTCCTATCAAGCATAATTTTTTTGCCCAGATGTGGGAGGAAAATACCCAAAGTACCCACTTCCTTTTGAAAAGAGATGTCTTCCTACTGAGTTTGTTTACCTGTGAGTAAATAAAATAGCAAGAAGTGTGCATGCATGCAATGAGACCCATGTGATGTAGCCGCAAGCCCTTTCTTCTGAGTTGTGGTCTCCCTGCTCAGAGCTTAGACATAGCAGCACAAGACCTACAGGAACTGCAAAGGCCTTCTGCACTGTTGAGCTCCCAGCCAATCTGAACCATCCAAGGTACACCTGATTTGATCTAGAGGCCCTGATGGAAGAAGCTCAGCGCCTGAGGTCTGCCACCACAGGAGTCCCTTTAGTGCTTAGCTGCATCCCTCAAGGATTAGAACCCCCCCCCCAATCCTGTGCACAGAACCCACTCCCCTTTTTTCACTCATCTCATATTAAGTGAAACATAATCACCTAGAGTGGGAAACTTAGATCCCATGGTATGCACTTTTAGATTCCTATGTAAACCCCTCCTCAAGGTGTCCAGACTGAGGGATATGAATATATTTGGGTTCAAATTCTGTGGGGCGGGCAGGGAAGAACATAAGTGCCAGAGAACAGCATGTGGCTGTTTCTCCTTCCACCCAGGGTTCTATTTTAGATAATGTTATTTCAAAAAGAAAGAAAGAAACATAACCACAATTGGAGGCAAAGGCACATTTGAATGTTATTTCTTGATTTAAATTCTCTTTCAAAAATGCATATTATGCCCATAGGGATCTGATAGTTTATCCATGGTTTTCACAGGAGTTTCATGTCTAACCTTACATGATAGGCTTGGGGACAGCTATGGTCTGCTAGGCTTGTCTATTCAAAAAAGAATTTATAAAAGAATATTCCTATTTCCTTAGCTCTGTTTCTTGTATAATTTCATTACTGGGTATGTTGCGCTAAGTGGAAGAATTTAGTATAAATCTTGGGCAACATTACCAGTTTCTGAATGGGTGAGCTGAAGGGTTTTTATCACTTCTTAATTGCTTTTTTCCTTAAAAAGCGCTTAAGGCAGACTGCAAAGATGATGTGTTTTTAAAAAAGCCCAATACTGTTCCTGCAGAACAATTCACAGTGGGGCTGCCCTGCAATCCACCATCCAAGAATTCAGAAGGCCCATGAACTAGGTAAGGTTATTTTAAGGATTACTGTTAAGAACAGGTAGCTGTACAGTGGATATATGAGCAGCTCTGGAGGGTGGAAATATATTGTGGGTGGGAAAGAAAGAGAGAGAGAGAGAAGGTCCCACTTTTGGGTAACTGTTCCTTCAACGTCCAATGCACTGAAGTAACAGCAGCAGGGGGAGCTCCAATATCCTTCAAAGCGACTGGATGAATGAAATGGAAATAAAGCTGGAGTGGAATGTGCCTGTTTTGGCAAGGCAGCCCCCTCCCCAATTCAGGAGCCTCAGGCCCTTTGTCAGGGAGAGGAGAGAGCAGCACTCTGCACAGGACGTCGCCTCACTTGAGACCTAGAAACCTTCTGAAAAATTACGTAGAGGGCACGGAAAACTTCCAGGCACATCTAGCAACCAGAAGGAGACTCAGAAGTTTTCCTGAGACTAGTTTTCTGATGGGTTTACTGGACTTTTACTTCAAAAGCAAAGACCAGACCAGAACATTTGTAACATTGAAGTTGTTTCCACACGAGTTGGCTGTTTGTGTGAAACTGCCAGCTTTGTTAATAATAATAATAATAATTTATTATTTATACTGCGCCCATCTGGCTGGGTTTCCCCAGCCACTCTGGGCGGTTTCCAACAGAGATATTAGAATACACAAATTTCTTAAAGATTAAAAGCTTCCCTAAACAGGGCCGCCTTCAGATGTCCTCTAAAAGTCTGGTTCATTCATTAACAGCAGGGAATCCGAGTGACTTTGCTGCCACCCCTCTGCATTTCAGAGTTTAAAGTGTTGTCTTCTTTACACATGGCATAGTGTATTTAAAATAGGGAAATTCAATTGTATGCCAGCATATCCAGTGTGAACGGGCAAAGGGCTTTTGAGGCTGAGGGAACCGGACACCATGTCTTTTAATTGGCAGCTTTCTCCCTGAAGCTGTCACCTTGCTGCACAGCTTCGGTAGTTTATTTGCTCGTTGTTATTTCTCATTTATATTTATTCATTTAAAATAATGTCACATTTTCTTTCCATTTCCCCCCAAAACTAGACCCGTAGTGGTCTACATAAAATGTATTAAACAGCCATAAAATTTGTAATAATTTGTGCAATTTGTAATCACCTCGCTTAAAAATTTTTTGTGGTAGTATGAGGGATGAAGACAACTGTTTTGGGGTTGGCTTTCTTGTAACATAGCTTTGTCAGAACTTTAGCAAGACAAAACTCCTTCAAGGTAATTGTGGGTCTGGGGACAGACTTCCTCCAAAATTTCATTCCACATCAGCAGGGTAATTCCTCCCAACTAAGGCATGGACATGAATAGCTGCAGACACAGCAGCTGCAGAGAGCAGCACATAAACACAGGTTCTGGTCCACGAGCGGCTGTCCTTCTTGGCAGGTGGCAAGAGGAGGCGCTCCCCAGGTGAGTGGCGCCCCCTGTGGGCAGAAGCAGGGCAACTTGGGAGCCGGGCTGCTGCCTGCCCATATTTTGTGGCTATGCTCTCACTCCCTGGGCCGCAAGGGCAGCGTCACAGGACTCCCAAACAGGTTTCGCAAACGTGGCAATGTGGAGAACTGAAGATAAGGCAGGGACCCTGTGGCGCAATGGGTCAGTGCACCCTGCTGTGGACCAGAATGTTGGTTTGAGTCCACTGAGGGGTGGCTTTGGGCAGGATTCCTTCACTGCAGCAGGTTGGACTAGATGACCACCATGGTCCCTTCCAGCTCTATGAAAGGGAGAAATGGAAATGGACAGATTTGCCCATCCCTATCTCCAAGCAGGGCTATTACGAAAAGAACCGATGGGTTTAGAGGCTCGCCTTTTTTGGCCCGAGGGGAACGCACATGCTTCACTCATGCTCTGGGGTCACAAGCAGCACCTGTACCCCCAGGAGGGGCTGCAGCCTATGGAAGAGCCCAGGTACCTCAGAAGCTGAACCCAGAGCAGGGCTTTTTGTGTGGCTGCCCCTGTTCTGTCGAGATATGGCCAGTGACCCGTCTGCGCTTTCTGGAAACAGCTGAATAAGCTTATGTTCTGACAGGGTTCCCCAGCTGGAGAAACGGGTCTTTAGTAGGATCCTATGCAATCAGACTTTTCTCATTCAAGCGATGAGAAATTATGTTCTCCCTGTGTGGCTGCTGAAAGTATGTGGAAAAGTAGGTGTCAGAAGGAAAACACGCCACCAAACCCAAGCAGAGCACTGCAGAAACGTTTAAAAAACGAAGGGAAAAGCAGTTTCAGAAAGAGTGGGAGATAAGATGGTCCAGTTCCAATTCTAACTGACTAAAGGAAAGTTTATATAAAAACAACCACTTGGTTAGTGACTCATGAGGAAAGAATCTATCCTTTTTCTTAAGGGAAGCCCTTGGAAATAACATGACTAATAAGAGGACTGATCTTGTCTAACTGGCCACAAGTTAAATTTGACAGCAATTTCATCTTAAAATATATACATAATATGCCTGATAAAAGCTAGCTGTAGCCTAAAATAAAAAAATTCCTTCAGTAGCACCTTAAAGACCAACTAAGTTTTTATTTTGGTATGAGCTTTCGTGTGCATGCACACTTCTTCAGATCACACGAAAGCATGCACACGAAAGCTCATACCAAAATAAAAACTTAGTTGGTCTTTAAGGTGCTACTGAAGGAATTTTTTTATTTTACTGCGATCCAGACCAACACGGCTACCTACCTGTAACCTGTAGCCTAAAAGTTCAGGTCAATAAATAAGCCAGGAACCAACTGCTTGTTACATGCAAATATGTGTAACAGAGCCCCAGGGCCTTGGGGGAAAAATAGCTAGGGGAAGAAGACATTAACTCTCTCCCTGCTGTTTCTCTGCTCAAATCACACCCCAAGTCTCAACAGAGAAAAATGGGAAGGCAAAATGCTATACATATGCTTCTATGATCTACATTATGTTCTTTCAAACCTTTTTTTTAAAAAAAAACACCCTTGCATTTAATATGTAGTTAAGCAGTTCATGGAATTACAGAATTGTTGAGTTGGAAGGGACCTGAGGGTCATCTAGTCCAACCCCCTGCAATGCAGGGATCACAGCAATACTATCCATGATGGAGGGCCATCCAACCTTATCTTAAAAACCTCCAAGGAAGGAGAGTCCGCAACCTCCCCAGGGAAACCATTCCACTGCTGAACAGCCCTTACTGTCATAAAGTTATTCCTGATTTTTAGTTGGAATCTCCTTTCTTGTAACTCGAAGCCATAGAATCATAGAGTTGGAAGAGACCACAAGGGCCATCCAGTCCAACCCCCTGCCAAGCAGGAAACACCATCAAAGCATTCCTGATAGATGGCTGTCAAGCCTCTGCTTAAAGACCTCCAAAGAAGGAGACTCCACCACACTCCTTGGCAGCAAATTCCACTGTTGAACAGCTCTTACTGTCAGGAAGTTCTTCCTAATGTTTAGGTGGAATATTCTTTCTTGTAGCTTGGATCCATTGCTCCGTGTCTGCTTCTCTGGAGTAGCAGAAAACAACATTTCTCCCTCCTCTATATGACATCCTTTTATATATTTGAACACGGCTATCATATCACCCCTTAACCTTCTCTTCTCCAGGCTAAACATGGCCAGCTCCCTAAGCCGTTCCTCATAAGGCATCGTTTCCAGGCCTTTGACCATTTTGGTTGCCCTCCTCTGGACATGTTCCAGCTTGTCAGTATCCTTCTTGAACTGTGGTGCCCAGAACTGGACACAGTATTCCAGGTGAGGTCTGACCAGAGCAGAAGACAGTGGTACTATTACTTCCCTTGATCTAGATGCTATACTCCTATTGATGCAGCCCAGAATTGCATTGGCTTTTTTAGCTGCTGCATCACACTGTTGACTCATGTCAAGTTTGTGGTCTACCAAGACTCCTAGATCCCTTTTACATGTACTGCTCTCAAGCCACCGGTTCAAGTCCTACTCTATGGAGCAGAAAACAAGCCTTGCTCCACCTTCCAAAGTTCAAAATCTAAATACAATATTGCAATAAAGAATACATATAATATCACTGCAACACAAGGCTAAACAATTAATGATCAACAATTAACAGTTTGTGTAACATACATCAACATTTACCAAATAAGCCCAAATAAGAATGTCCTGGGAGACTGAAGTGTTCTCCTACTGGTTTCTCTGTCTTGTGGTTCCTGATGTCAAATTTGTGTCCATTTATCCTTTGGCGTAGGGTTCGGCCTGTTTGTCCAATATAGAGAGCTGAAGGACACTGTTGGCATTTGATGGCATACACAATGTTAGAAGATGAGCAATTAAATAGTCCTGAGATGGTATCTCCCAGGACATTCTATACAAGATCTCAAAGTAGCTGTCTTATTACAGAAAAATTTCAGAAACAGACTGGAAAGAGAAGTTGCTGAATTGCAACTCATTACCAAGCTTAAAACCATGGAGAGACCTGGTCTGAATAAACACATCGGATTCTTATCTCATTATACATGATAAAGCTTTCTTTAGCCATCTCACCCCTTGCTTTTTCCTGCAAGACCAATTGCAGTGGTTAACAGTCGTTAACAGTCGTCAACAGGTTTACCACTCCTATCAGCCCCCTACCATTCCCACCCCCCCTATATATAAGGGTCTGGTGACTTCTGTTTCATTGTATCTGAAGAAGTGTGCATGCACACGAAAGCTTATACCCAGAACAAACTTAGTTGGTCTCTAAGGTGCTACTGGAAGGAATTTTTTTATTTTTTGTTTCGACTACAGAAAACAGATTATCCAAACAGATCATCCTTTAACACATCAGCTTTTTTATAATTGAAATCATTACAGAGCATTTGCTCATATTTCGTCTGAGTGATATTAGAAATAAATACAATGTTTAGGGATTGGATATTATAATGGTCTAAAAGTAAGGATACTTCACAGAAAACTTTAACTACAATGCAATGAAACTTACTATGGTAGGGTTTTGGTTTTTTACTGTACATCAAAGCTAATATAAATGGAGAGTTATGTTGTTGTTTAGTCATTTAGTCGTGTCCGACTCTTCGTGACCCCATGGACCATAGCACGCCAGGCACTCCTGTCTTGCACTGCCTCCCGTAGTTTGGTCAAACTCATGTTCGTAGCTTCGAGAACACTGTCCAACCATCTTGTCCTCTGTCGTCCCCTTCTCCTAGTGCCCTCCATCTTTCCCAACATCAGGGTCTTTTCCAAGGATTCTTCTCTTCTCATGAGGTGGCCAAAGTATTGGAGCCTCAGCTTCACGATCTGTCCTTCCAGGGAGCACTCAGGGCTGATTTCCTTAAGAATGGATAGGTTTGATCTTCTAGCAGTCCATGGGACTCTCAAGAGTCTCCTCCAGCACCATAATTCAAAAGCATCAATTCTTTGGCGATCAGCCTTCTTTATGGTCCAGCTCTCACTTCCATACATCACTACTGGGAAAACCATAGCTTTAACTATACGGACCTTTGTCGGCAAGGTGATGTCTCTGCTTTTTAAGATGCTGTCTAGGTTTGTCATTGCTTTTCTCCCAAGAAGCAGGCGTCTTTTAATTTCGTGACTGCTGTCACCATCTGCAGTGATCAAGGAGCCCAAGAAAGTAAAATCTCTCACTGCCTCCATTTCTTCCCCTTCTATTTGCCAGGAGGTGATGGGACCAGTGGCCATGATCTTGGTTTTTTTGATGTTGAGCTTCAGACCATATTTTGCGCTCTCCTCTTTCACCCTCATTAAAAGGTTCTTTAATTCCTCCTCACTTTCTGCCATCAAGGTTGTGTCATCTGCATATCTGAGGTTGTTGATATTTCTTCCGGCAATCTTAATTCCTGCTTGGGATTCATCTAGTCCAGCCTTTCGCATGATGAATTCTGCATATAAGTTAAATAAGCAGGGAGACAATATACAACCTTGTCGTACTCCTTTCCCAATTTTGAACCAATCAGTTGTTCCATATCCAGTTCTAACTGTAGCTTCTTGTCCCACATAGAGATTTCTCAGGAGACAGATGAGGTGATCAGGCACTCCCATTTCTTTAAAAACTTGCCATAGTTTGCTGTGGTCGACACAGTCAAAGGCTTTTGCATAGTCAATGAAGCAGAAGTAGACGTTTTTCTGGAACTCTCTAGCTTTCTCCATAATCCAGCGCATGTTTGCTATTTGGTCTCTGGTTCCTCTGCCCTTTCGAAATCCAGCTTGCACTTCTGGGAGTTCTCGGTCCACATACTGCCTAAGCCTGCCTTGTAGAATTTTAAGCATAACCTTGCTAGCGTGTGAAATGAGCGCAATTGTGCGGTAGTTGGAGCATTCTTTGGCACTGCCCTTCTTTGGAATTGGGATGTAGACTGATCTTCTCCAATCCTCTGGCCATTGCTGAGTTTTCCAAACTTGCTGGCATATTGGGTGTAGCACCTTAACAGCATCATCTTTTAAAATTTTAAATAGTTCAGCTGGAATATCATCACTTCCACTGGCTTTGTTATTAGCAGTGCTTTCTAAGGCCCATTTGACTTCACTCTCCAAGATGTCTGGCTCAAGGTCAGCAACCACACTACCTGGGGTGTATGAGACCTCCATATCTTTCTGGTATAATTCCTCTGTGTATTCTTGCCACCTCTTCTTGATGTCTTCTGCTTCTGTTAGGTCCTTACCACTTTTGTCCTTGATTATGGTAATCTTTGTACGAAATGTTCCTTTCATATCTCCATATCTCTTATGGAGAGTTATAAAAACCCACTATTGAAGTTTTAAATAAGAATTGCCAACCTTGCAGGCACTAAGTTGAATTAGATCAGCCTGCTGGCTTTGAAGGTGCATTAAATTAGATGGTGGAGGGTGGGACCAACATTTGCCTTGGCTTCTGCATCCGTTCTGCGTTCCAGCTGGACTGCAGACGAAGGGTGTGGGCTGAAGAGGGGGGGGGCTGAAACACGCATTGGAAGTGGGGTGAACTCATGAGCAATCTCCAAAAGAGGACTCTTACAAGTGTGGAGCTTGATAAAGGGGAAGTTGGTGAACTATTCTGTGCATGAGTTCTAGGAGTCAGGCTGCAAACGCTTCCTCGGGTACCCCAACAGAAGAACCTTTCCTCTGGGCTTTTTTCAACCTAGTCCCTAAACACTGCCATCTGCATTTGATGTTTCTTCCACTTTTTGCGCGCAGCTTTAATTCTGCTGCCGACACCATATTTTCTCAAAATGCAGAGGACCCCTTAGACACAGCAGAAGGAGATGGATGGGAGAGCTCTCTGGCAGGACTTGGCTTCTCAAGCACCTCCTTTGGGAGCAGAATAGGGTAATATACTGTATGTACAGTATTTGTATCATCCCACTTTTTACAAACACAATAAATCAAAGACCCGCATGAAGTACACCCAAGGATGGCTCTCCACAGCTCCTCCTCCACCCTCATCCCAGCTCTTTCAACTGCTCTGCACAGTGCTTGCTTTCCAGACCCCACAACATCCTGGGGGTTGGTGGGGTGAGGCAGAATGGATAGAGGGGGTGGGGGGTGAGGGCTCTTCCCTGCTGGCCAGGATGAATCCCTGACACCAGATCATCTCAGTCCCCCTCTCCAATAATAATAATAATAATAATTTATTCTTTATACCCCGCCCATCTGGCTGGGTTTCCCCAGCCACTCTGGGCGGCTTCCAACAGAAAAATAAAATAAAATAATCGATTAAATATTAAAAGCATCCCTAATAGGGCTGCCTTCGGATGTCTTCTAAAAATCTGGTAGCTGTTTTTCTCTTTGACATCTGATGAGAGGGCATTCCACAGGGCGGTCAGCTTCAGAATCTTAGCTGCCAAGTATCCCGTTTTTCGCGGGAAATCCCCAGATTGTAATCCGTATCCCGCTGTTCTCCTGAATGGAGAAAAATCCTGGAAATCCCCTGGATTTCCTACCTCCCAGGGAGCCTCCATTTTGGGTGCTGCTCTGCCCTTGTGTGGGCACCAGAAATCGGGCAGAGCGGCACCAGAAGTCGCTTCTATGCATGCCCGACGCCATCTTGGTGGTGGCTGCATGGCGGTGGCCATCTTGGTGGAGGCCGCAGGGCTTGCCGATTGGAAGGTCGGCGGTGAGCTCCTGTTGCTCGGTCCCAGCTCCTGCCAACCTAGCAGTTCGAAAGTACATCAAAGTGCAAGTAGATAAATAGGTACAGCTCTGGCAGGAAGGTAAATGGCGTTTCTGTGTGCTGCTCTGGTTCGCCAGAAGTGGCTTAGTCATGACCTGGAAGCTGTACGCCGGCTCCCTTGTCTAGTAAAGTTAGATGAGCGCCGCAACCCCAGAGTCGTCCACGACTCGACCTGACGGTCAAGGGGTCCCTTTACCTTACTTGCAAACTAAAATCCTTCGCATGGCTTTTGGCATCTTATTCAATCCTTGAAGCTCCGCTTCCTATGTCCTTACCGTTTTCATAGCTATTTCTATTAAACCAACATTCTCAAATTGTGTTATTCAGAAACACACAAAAATACATTGCGAAGTCCCATTATTCCATAGTACTACCATGTTTGATTCCCTATCCAAGACACACACACACACACACACACACACACACACACACACACACACACACAGCGGTGTCCATCCCAATAGTCAGTCCGCTTTGTGTGCCATGCCAAGCACTTTTGCCACATATACACTAAGCACATGGACTAGATTTGGCCGCAAAATCCATTGCTTTGTTACTGAAGGAGCTGAACCAGAAACTCCCTCCGAATTTCTCTGGCAGTGAGCTGTGAGCCTGTCTTGGTCCTGTGTTACTCCAGGGTGCCCTGACCTTGTCGGAAGACATGGGGGCCAGGGCTAGGAAGAGTCCTGCCACTTCACCTTGTCACCTTCTATGCTTAATCTGCTGGAGTTAGTGTGTTTCATGAGGGCTGTCTAGTAGTAGTAAGAAAGGTACCATTTAAAAAATGAAATGTTCTGAAAACGAAAGGAATGGCACTGCTTGTCATCAGTGATGTCAGAAGCACTATCTAGAAAGTACTTGAGGCACTTCTCCTAATGGACAAATATTGCAGTTGGACTGCTAGGGGCGAGCAGTTTGTATGCAACGTTTTACCTCAAAGACAATTACCAGGATCCCACAGCATAACAATGTAACACACTAGCTCACAGCAACAGCTTGAAGCAAGGAATCCAAATTGTTTTACCCATGGTGTTAAACATGCAATAGTAATTTCAATAACTGACCATTCAATGAGGCGGGTCACCTTAGGCTGCTTCATGGACAGGCTCAGTGATTGGGCAAAGCATCCAAATCCAGCCCCAGACTTTTGCTCTCAGAATACACTGTCCCAGACTAGGCTCATGAGGAACAACACAGACAACAAGCAAGGGCTCATGGAAAACAAACAGGTCATGTGACAGGTAGTCTATTCCAGCAGTTCCCAAACTGAGAACCAAGGAAAAGGAAAAGGAAATTCCTGCCTATTCTCTGCCAGTTCAGCCTAGTTTATTTTTTGCACAGAATTCCTTTCTTTAAAAAATGATACAGAGGAGGAGCCTTGGGGTGATGTTTTACACATGCATATTTGGATCTGGTCCCATTTTTCCCTTTACATATTCCTCTAGTTTTTTTTTCATTTGTTCCACATGTTTATATGTTTGTGAAATTAATTGTGTGCATTTGCAGCCCTGGAACAAATCTCTGCCTCAGAGCAGCACCAAAAGGACATTGTAGAAGTTATCAGATAGTTTGCAAAGATGCTTCTCTTTTGACATTATAAAGGATAAGCACAGCTATGGTCACAGAGTAATGCAATCTAAAATAAACAGAGCAAGAGTGCTCACAGGAAAATTGTACAAAGCATGTAAGATGCTAAATCTTGTTCAGCTGAAAAAAAGAAGCAGCAAAGGATAGTGCAAGCAAGTACAGACAGGCCCACATTCTTTGGCACTTTAGAAATAATTTCTAACACCGTAGCAGTAGAATACAGTACAGACATAAATTATCCACTCACTTGTGATTATCTATGACAGCCATTCTTAAGCCATTTATAGGACAATTTGGAAAGAGTATTGCTGAAGAAAACAACATGTCTTAGGAAAACAGGTAAACAGAGGCCACTTCCACAGAAGGCAGACCTTCCCCCATTCAACAATCCAAGGTTGCGTCCTTGCTTGCTTCACACTTGGAGCAAGAAATAAAAATGATCCACATGAAAGGAAGTCTGAAAACTAAGCATAACTATGGAACAGGAGAAATGTCACAGTGGAAACTCCTTGGATTCTCAGAGACTTAGGCTGCAATTGTAATCACACTTACCTGGGAGTAAGCTCTACTGAATTCAATAGATGTCTGTGTCTGAGCAGACATGATTAGGCTTGCACTGCAAACTGCTGTGCGAATTGTATTTTTAAAGTATGGTTTTTGGAATCAGGGCTTTTATTTAAAAGGAAAATTAAAGGTAATTCAACTACCTACCTGTATGTAACAATAATTTACGTGCAAAGCACACACTTCTCTAACACACCTCTGCATTGTTCTTGTACATGCATCCATGCTATCTTGCTTAAAACCACGTCATGACATTTAGAATCCTAGGCAGAGTGAGATACAATCCTTAGGACCAGGACTTTTAACAGAGCTAATGCACAGCACAAGCTTCACGTAAGAGTCATCTCCTGAAATAGGCTAACTATGGGCGGCTTCCATCAGAACACCAAAATACAATAATCCATTAGACATTAAAAGCTTCCCTAAACAGGGCTGCCTTCAGATGTCTTCTAAAAGTCTGGTAGTTGTTTTTCTCTTTGACATCTGGTGGGAGGGTGTTCCACAGGGGGGGGGGGTCCCACTACCGAGAAGGCCCTCTGCCTGGTTCCCTGTAACTTGGCTTCTCACAGTGAGGGAGCTGCCAGAAGGCCCTCGGTGCTGGACCTCAGTGTCCGGGCAGAACGATGGGGGTGGAGACGCTCCTTCAGGTATCCTGGACCAAGGCCATTTAGGGCTTTAAAGGTCAGCACCAACACTTTGAATTGTGCTCGGAAATGTCCTGGTAGCCAATGTAGTTCGAAGAAGAAGAAGACAAAGAAGAAGATGCCAGAGAAGCTCAAACATTGTACAATAAGCCTCTGCTCACACCCTTCTTAGTACACACAGAGACTACATCAGATTGTGAAACAACCCCTGGTTACACCACTGAAAGAACTCGTGGTGCAACATATTGGAGGCTGTCACCTCCAAAAGCCGGAAAAGAAAAGAGGCTAGTACATAAAATGGTACAAATAATGACATCCCTCACACACACCCATATTATCAGCAACAGTGATGAGGATGTAAATAATGAGGGTTTAAGTCTGCACCTCAACAACTTGGGATCAATCCCTGGACCCTGCTGTGGGGCAAGCATGATGCTTCTGCACTGGACTTCCCACCCCAAAACAGCAATTTTGGAACAGTGTCTGCTGTAGGGCAGGGAGCAGGAACAGGTAAGCATCTCCTCCCTTTCCACAGGAACACACATTCGACTGAAGCCCACCTCAAGCAGCTGCTTCTTCCCCCCAAAAAGGTCTGCCACCACATAAGCATATTCAAGATGTCCTCCAAGCAGCTGCCTGCTGCTTCACATGGCTGGCAGGGAACAATGCAAATTCAAGAGCCCCTGAGCTTCTCTCCCTGACCACCCCACCCCATTTTCAAAAGCTTCTCAAGGGGATGCTTGATGTGGCCAGCAGGCAGCAAAACAAATACAGCAACACACCAGTTGATTCCCTGCCCTTCTTCTCCCCACTGCATTTCCCAAACACTCGCCCATGGCCAGACCAGCACAACAAGCCAGAGGTGCCTGGCCCCAGCATTTCTCCTTTCTCCTCCCTCCTCCCTCGCAGTTTCAAAAAGCCCCTCCTTTTGCAGCAAACCTTCTCTCCCAATTCCCCCTGCCCTCATGCAATCAAAGCAGTAGCACTAAGTTTCTGTTTACCAAGAAAATGATGTTCATTTTGAACCATGTCAGCATTTCTGGTTTCTATTCTGCTGAGTTAGTTTGGTTTGCCCCTACCTGGTCCTCATAAAGGACATCCAGGTCCAGCAGACTCCCAGGCTTCTCACCTGACCACATAAGGCAAGTCCTTTGCTTATACAGTATTATCATTGCACTTCTATCACTTCCAAATCTTCTGACATTTGCAGAAGCATCATTTGATCACAGGAAGCAACATTCATCTGAGCTGCCTCCAGAAAAGCTCAGGGAGTCAGAATCTGGCAGCCACTATCGATAGGCGCGGACTTGGAGATCTCTCTAAACCTCTGGCTGACTAGCTGGATGTGCATGTGTCTGTGTACACTAAAATAAATAAATGCATTTATGATATCTGAGGTGGGTCTGAGGTGGGTCAACCATGCTTGACATTGTTTCTCAGTGAAGGAATTTGCTTTTCTTGAAGACTTGCCAAAGGCTGCTCATGGCCTTCCTGAAGTGCTGTGAAATTGGCTCCCCTGGACTGAACCATTTCAGACCACAGAGGGGGCTTTGCATAGCTTATCTGGTACTGAGACATGAAGAAGTCCCTGTTGGGTCGCTCCATCCTGGTTTTCATTGCTTGTTGTAGCACCAGAGCTACAGATGCTAAGAGTGAGCTAGAACTTTTGGAAATGGCACCTATATATTAAAATATACAGTGGTACCTTGGTTGTCGAACTTAATCCATTTCGGAAATCTGCTCAATTCCCGGAACCATTAAAAAACCAACGCATGGCTTCCTATTAGCTGCAGGAGCTTCCTGTACTCAATCGGAAGCTGTGGAAGCCACGTTGGATGTTTGGCTTCCAAAAAATGTTTGCAAACTAGAACACTTACTTCTGGGTTTGTGGTGTTCAAGAGCCGATTTGTTCAGGAGCCAAGCCATTCGAGAATGTACCACTGTATCAAACAAATTTAAGTGTGTAAATGTGCATCCACATAACAGGTTCTGGACCACCTGCTTGTAGGAAGCTCCTGCACCCAGTCAGAAGCCGTGGAAACCCAAAAGAATGTTTGCAAACCGAAACAATCACTCCCAGGTTTGCGCTGTTCGGGAGCCAAAACATCCGCGTTCCAGGGCGTTCGGGATCCAAGGTATGACTGTACATTCTTATGCCCAACTGGGAGCACTGAAAACATCCCCCAGATAGACGTCACTTTCCCCACTAGATGTTCCCAAATACAAAACCATCCCGCCAGATCACCACTCTCCCCTCCCCTCCATCACTCATCTGCAGTGGCCCCTATCAGCTATATAAACCAGCAGAGGAATACAACAGCCTGAAGCAGCTGTGGATACCCCTGAAAACCAGGGCCCAGCTGGATTCTTCCCATCTTGGGGCCATTTTTATCTGCTAAATCAAATTCATCCAGTGCTTCCAGTACACAGGTAAGTTTGATGGATGGGTGGGAATAAGCTATAGGCTGGTGCATTAGGAAGCCAAGTGGAAAGAGATACATGAGGTGAGGCCCTCTGTTCATGCTCCCTTAGTAAGTAATGGTTGGAAGGGGGGCACACACAAAAGGAGGGCCCTTTGTTGCTCTCCTTGAGCAGGTGCAGTTGCCCTTTAATCTGACCCCTGATAAGAATGATATTTCTATCACTAAATATGCTTCAACAGAGATCAAACTCAGTGGTTTTATGCATTTAAAATATTATTTTTAATAATTATTTAAAATGTCTATAACACTTTTCTATAAAAATGCAACAGGAAAAGTGAGAAGGCAAGTGTGCTGTATTTCTGCTGGAAATATTTTTTTTATTATTCAAAAACCAATTGCACTATTTATTCTCTTGCTCTTGACTAAAGGGATGTGAGGATTATTTCATGCCATTTTACCTTCCTTTATTCGCACCAATCCAGGGCCACTTCAGCTTGCAATACAGTCCCTGACATGAAGTAAGTCCCGGTGAGGTCAGTGACCATTTCAAGCAGATTAAGTGATTACAGGATTTTTTTGTGGGCCCTGGGAGGTTGCCCCTGGTATGGCTCTTCCTTTGCCCCATCTGCTGTCAAAGACAGAGCTGCAAGGTAAGAGCAAAATCTGCTCTCAGGGTCTTCCTCTCCAATGTTATTAGCTCCTCTGATGCCCTGGCCGAAAATAGCTGGCCGAGGATGGTGGCTGTCAGAGGCATTTGGGGACGTGGCTTGGATAGAAAGGATCCAAAGTTGTCCAGGTCCCCAGACGCACGGCTCAAAGTGCACTCTTGAGCACAGCCATATCTCCATCCCTTTCCCCTCCCATTGTTTCCAAACCAGCCTCAAAACAGACGGAGGAATGCAGAGTGAGAGTGTTCCTCTGCTCTGCTTCCATCCTGCTGGCTTGAGCCCAGGAGTGCCCAGAGGAGCCCAGGAGAAGGCAGCTCAACGCAGGCACTTCAGGAGCACAGCCTTAGGGTCCAAAACAATGAAGGTTTCTCTAGAATACAATTTTGGGAGTCATTATCATGAATATGTTTGCTGGCATAATTAAAATCCACTGTATTCTTATGTTCAATCTCCATAAATAATTTATCTTCCTGCTTTGCAGCAGCTCACAATATAATACAGGAAAAGCAGAATGAAAAACAGATGTTGCACAACAAAATGAATGGGGGGGGCAGGGTCTGCAAGTGTTTTCCTTATTCATGCAATATTTCATAGCAAGCCACTAAAAATCTCTTAACACAAATCATGAGTAAGAGCAAGGTTTAATTTTCAGAGTTTTATCAAGAGAAAGGAATGGATAAATGCCTTGGGGAAATGCTTATTTTTTATTAACATCTATTAAATTTTCCTGAAATAGTTAAAAAACATTTCCCCCTCTCCTGAAGATCCCCAGTCAGCTCCCTGAGTAGCCAGTCCCTGAACCCCCACAATCCCAAACAAGGAGACAATAGGAGACAAGTCAAAAGATGGAGAAGAAAAGAAAAACGGGGAGAGTGTAGGTGAATCACTTGCTCAGCCAGTCTGTGACGGAGACGGAGACAGAGTGCACCACAGAGCCAGCATTCAAAGAGTTCAACGAGGCACTTCTCACATATATCATGTCAATTAAATACACGGGAGTTAAGTTCCAAGGCACCAGGAGCATCCATGAAATCACATATATTTTAAACACAATTGAAAAAGCCTGCAAACACCCCATTCTGCCCCTTTTGGTGACATTTTCAGGTCACTTCTGCATTCAGCTTGAAGTGTGTGTGTGTCCCTCAGACCTCAGCACACATATGGAACACACATGACTGGGGTCCGGGGTGGGGTGGAGAGTGCCTGTAGTACCCCGCCCTGCTGCTGGCCCTTCCATCCATGCCTTAATGCAAGGGTCAACAACCTTTTTCAGCCAGGGGCCGGTCCACTGTCCCTCAGACCATGGGGGGGGGGCTGGACTATATTTTGAAAAAAAATATGAACGAATTCCTGTGCCCCACAAATAACCCAGAGATGCATTGTAAATAAAAGGACACATTCTACTCATCTAAAAATATGCTTTGAGAAGGCGATTGGGCCGCATCTGGCCCACAGGCCTTAGGTTGCCTACCCTTGCCTTAATGTGTCATGAGACTGGCACCTTCCAGTGAAGAACAACCAAGTGCTTATTCTGTGTGGCTGCCTTCAGAAGCCAAAGTCAGTCTTCCAAGTACATAATCCCAAACGCCAGAGCAATACCACCACCAGGCAGCTCCATAACAGGTCCTCAGCCTTGGCAGGTGTCTAGCACTTGTCAACAGTCTGCCAATTCTAGTCTACAAATTTTATCCAGGGTTAGATAAACTTGCACTAAAACTTTCCGCTGTATAAGTTGTGATCGCAGTCTTGAGAAATATCTGTATGGGTATTTGTGCAACTACAGACCCAATTCTATCAAACAATTATTCTGCTGTAGCTCACCAGTTGCGAGACATAAAGCTGTGCAAAACTGGGAGCATAAAAGCTTTGTGGCTACATGGCAACCATTTGTATGCTAAATTCTATGTCCAAACATCAGGGCCAAGTCTGGAGGAGAGGCAATGTCAGGATTGGAAATATTGCCAGAAAGCTGGTGTGGGAAGATAGGAAGCTGCTCTAAAATTCTCCAATGATGTACTGAGAACTGAAATTGTTTTGCGATCCCTGCTCTACTCCAGGAATTCAAATGAAATTACTAATTATCATTTCCAGTGCCTGGTTTCCCCTAACAGTGGGATCCCTGTGTGAATCAGGGTCAAAGCCTAGAAAGGATTCTGGATTCTTCCATGCCCTCCTTGTAGCCATAAGAGCAGGGGAATTGGGCAAAAATTATGGAGATGCTTTGACTTAAAGCTGCACATGTCTGAAAAATGACCAGCTGCTGCCTCATGAACCTCCTTTGCTCAGGGTCTTGTCTCTTTATGTGCGTTCTGAGTTTAGGAAATACAAACCTTAACAAATAAACAGGACAACAAAATATTCTGAAATGGTCATGCCTTAGTTATCATTATTGAGTCTCAAATGTTTTGTTTTACTTTATCTTACAGGTAAACACTACCATTATTAGAGCTTTTGCCAAATCAATGTAGATTGTCTATAAAAATCAGTAAATCAAAACAAACAGCCAAAAAATAATCTGGTTGGGCTTGCATCTTACTACTTTGAGCTGACTGCCTTGGTTCCTCATCATCGTGGGAAAAGTGGCAAGTGGGGTGCCGCAGGGTTCTGTCCTGGGCCCATTGTTCTTCAACGTCTTTTTAAATGACTTGGATGAAGGAATTGAAGGCAGGCTCATCCAATTTGCAGGTGGAGGCTTTTAAGCAGTGTTTAGATGGCCATCTGTCATGGATACTTTAGCTGTGATTCCTGCGTTACAGGGGTTGGACTAGATGTCCCTCAGGGTCCCTTCCAACTCTACAACTCAATGATTCTACACTGAGTTATGCATTCCATAGTTGTGGCATCCCATTTTTTGTACCACCTATCCTGTGTCAATTCTGCAACATTCTTCCAGTGCTGCAAACTGTTTAGCCTAGCAAACACAAGCACGTATTGGTTGAGCTCCTTGGGAAGATTCATGTTCTTTCACTGTGTTGTTTAAATAGTGGTGATAAACAGAGTTTGGGATCTTTAGCAGTTTTTCAGGTTATGCTGCTCATTTCATTTTCAATTAAAAACTCCTCCACTTCCCATAAAATAATTAAGCATGGAAAATGCTAATGAAAGTCTGTTCCCTTTTGGCACACAGTTAATTCAAGGATGCATTCAGTAAATAACCCTTTGAATGTCCCACAAAAATGCACAAACATGAATCCGTTACTATATAAACTCTCCAGCAGGTGGCTAATTTGAGTGCATTGTGAATATTTCATGTAACTAGAGGCAGCAGGAATGGTGCATTCCAGCTAGTTGGGTAGCTGCAGAAATGGCAGACCCACACTGTACCCTTAAAGCATATTCAAGGTACATTTAAAGCATACTACAGTAAGATGGCCACTTGCTAAAGCCAAAATGGGCTATAGCAGGCATACCCAAACTGCGGCCCTCCAGATGTTTTGGCCTACAACTCCTATGATCCCTAGCTTACAGGACCAGTGGTCAGGGGTGATGGGAATAGTAGTCCTAAACATCTGGAGGGCCGAAGTTTGGGGATGCCTGGCCTATAGTCAAAACACAGTGAGTTCAATGATGGGTGGGATTGCCCAAATCTTTTTTCCTGGATATCCACCTGCTAACTATCTATCTAGCCAAGCGCATAATGCTGAATGTGCACAAGTTAAATGTGCCTCAGTTGCGGGCTTGCTGTATTTCTTCCAAAGTATCTTGGGAACTTTAGGCAGATCAGAGGTTGGTCTTCAAAGCTCAGCCGGTCCCTCTTCTCAATGCCCTCCTCCCTGGTTTTGTTGCATTGCAGACTTCTCTGACTAGAAGAAGAGTCCCACTATTGCCATCACCTTTTGCAGGCTCTCGAGAGGGAAAGAGGAGCTGGTTGCCCAGCTGCAGACTTTACAGGCTTCCTTATGCTTCTTCATTACTTACTGCAACCTGCCAGTTTGCTCTCGAGCTCCCCAGAGTCCTTTCAGTGCTAAGGAAGAGAAGGAGTCTCTGGTTCACGGTCAGAATGCCTTCCTTGAGATCTTCCCCTCCTGTTGGGAGCTCAAGGAAGCAGGGGCCCCTTAGAGATTCTGGTGGAATTCCTGTGTGCTTGTTAAGAGAAATATCAAAACTAAAAACAGATTGTGCAAATAAATGCAAATGTACAAACTATTTCAAATACTTTGGGTTTGGGGGAAACCAAACCCTGAAAGCAAAATCTTTTCTGATCGACTTTTTGAAGTTTACAAAGAATTTCTCTAACTTAGTAATATTTCTTATTGCCTGGCAGGAAATACCATCTCCAAGAGGAACTAAATCTTGTCAAACATTCATGGCAACAGCAGAACTCTTGGCACCAGTTCAGAATTCATGGAACTTCTACATGCCAGTTCATAGCATACGGTAGATGCAAATATAATGCCCTGGGCATCCCTGGGCAATAATAATATGCATGGAACTAAATGGTAATTTACTTCTTGCATGAATTTATGGGAAATTGTATTTATGGACACTTATTGGTATAAGTAATAATTTGTTTCAACAAAATCACATTATTTCAGACATTTCAGACATTGTTCCAAAAATAAAAAATAACCCATGTTTATGTGCCCATTTACACACTTTCATCACCTACCTTTGTATAACAGCCTTACAGAAGGAAGGAAAGAAGGGTGCCCTTGCTGAAGAGTGTTGGAAACTTTAGCTGGTTCATGGATATGGGAGCAGTTCCTACCAGGCACATTGTCACTGAGTGGAATGGACTATGCTGGTTTCTTCTCGTTTTTGTCCCCCCCCCCCCCCGCCTGCCACTCCTAAGTGCTGCGTTTGACTTAAGCCCTTAAACCAGGAGCAGCTAACCTGCAGCCTTCAAGTCCCCTTAGCTCCAGGCAGCCTGGCCAAGGGACAGAGGTGGTGGGAGCGGAGCTGTCCTCTGGCAGCACCTGGAGGACACAGCTCAGCCATCCCTGGTGTGGGGAAAACAGCCTCACAATCCAAACTGGGGCTTGTGCTGGGCCAGATTCAGCCCTCAGGCCAGAGGTCTCCTGCTCCCCAACTTTGCTCTGTGTCTTGGGTGGGTGGCAGCCAGAGACAAGACTCTTTCTGTCGGTGGGGCTGCCCCTTTGGGACAGCCTCTTCAGAGATCTTGGCTTAGCACCCATAAAGCTGTAGCCTAGTTGCCACATGAAAACTACTTCATGCTCTTGGGTGTTTGTTTCATTTTTGCTCAGCTATATTTTCTGCTGCTACTTTTAGTATTTGTAATTAAAATGGTTTTGCCTAATTTTCATGCTTTATTTTAAATATTATAAGCTACTTTGAACATCACCATGGAAAAGTTTTTTTATCTTGTAAGCTGTTTTTGAGAGGGTTTACTTTTAAGGAGGCCTATAAATAAAAATTAATGATGATATTTTTAAATATTTTAAATGAGTGAAGGTTATTTTGAATCTTTTTGGGGAGTTCTAGGCCCTTAAACTTGCCCAGCTAATTTTAATAATCCATATTCTTTCAGCAACTACCAATTGTACTATGCAAGAAATGGTAAAAGAAATTGCTCTGATCATCTTTCTTGTACAAACTCTACTCTATTTTTATGAAGTTTTCAAAAAATGCATCTGGGAATTACAAGTCCCAGCCTTGTTGGATTGGGGGGGGGGAATGTTGACAAGAGGTCACATGTTGCTGAATCACTACTAGCCTGTAAACTGCCACCACCCCCCACCCCCCCCCACCCCCATGCTAATACATCAGAATAGGTTTATTGTGATTCAACATGACATATTCAGAACAAGAAAGGCTCTCCCCTTACTGGAACTGCTAAGGGTTGGAAGTGAACTTCCAGGTTACACAAAACTCTTCCCCAAGCTTAACACTTGAGGATGAGATTAGCAACAGGTTGACTTTTTGAAGCTGAACGTTCCTTACAGCCGAGATTCAAATGCTGCTTAAAGGTTGATTCATACAGGATGTGAGAGGCAATCTCCGTGCCACAATCCACAGCAATTTGTTGTTGTTGTTTAGTCGTTTAGTCGTGTCCGACTCTTCGTGACCCCATGGACCATAGCACGCCAGGCACTCCTGATCCACAGCAATAGGTATGGCCAAAGGTGTATGGATCCATGTAAGACGTTTCTGCATTATGTGTCCCTTCCAACATGTCCCTTCTATCATGCTACATTGCTGGTGGTCACATGCTTAGGGCCTTAGGAGGACAGACTAAGCAGAACTGCCTCCACGCAACCAGGGGCAACCAGGAATACGAGCGCAGGTGTCCTTAGGCAGGGTGACACGCCAGGCCTAGAGGTCAGCTGAATGCTAGGGGAGGTGGGCAGTCTGCCTCACTCTGCTCCACAGAATCAGCTCCACCCACTTATGCAGGCTGGCCCAGTGCCTCCCCCAGCTGCTGGTGACCTTGGCAGGAGGTTTGAAATACTGCTGCAGGTGTCCCTACGAGGTGCCGGCATTGGGAGTCTGCAACAAGATAAGAGAATCCTGTTCCAGGGACGATATGTCACTTGCTGCTTCTGTTATAACACTGCTTCTGATTTGCTCCAGCAAACCTTGCAAGAGTTGGGCAATCCCTTGAGATACAGGGCAGCAAGACTGCATAAGAATCCTCAAATAATCCTCTACAAAGATAGCCTCATCCTCATCCCACCCTGTGCTAATAGGCTAGCATCCTATGGGTGAGGGCCCTTTGGAGTCTCCATCCTCCCACCCAGTGCTTGGTCTTTGATCTCCGTTTCCTTAGCAGTTGTTCCTTGGGTGGTTTGAGAGTGCAGAAGAGATGGCAGGTGAAATTCATCTTGGACATATGGAACACAAGACCATGTTGAAGCATCAAGGCAGGAATACCGGGGGGGGGGGCATGAGAGTTAAAGGACTGGGTTTCAGAGGGAGAGCTGGATGGCACCAGCATGCAGAAGGTACTGAAAGCTGAAGGAGGTGATGAGGCAACCCAGGAGCAGAGGAAACAGTCCTAGGACAGAGCTTGGAGGAGCCCTTCAGTGATGGAAAGCAGAGATGGCCAGATGGAGTGTCCCACTCTCCAGGCACTCAGCAGCAGCTGCCAGACTCACAAAGACATAGGGCATGAAGGGGACTGAGCAGCAGAGAGATCAAGCAAGACAAAGACTGAGCAGAGAGCCACAGGTGGGGCAGCCCCCCCCCCCCGGAAATGCGACAAAGTTTTGAGCTGGTTTAACTCCCACAAGGTCCTCCATTAAACACAGAAACATAGAATTGTAGAGTTGGAAGGGACAAGAAGAAGAAGAAGAAGAAGAAGAAGAAGAAGAAGAAGAAGAAGAAGAAGAAGAAGAAGAAGAAGAAGAAGAAGAAGAAGAAGAAGAAGAAGAAGAAGAGGCGGCAGTGGTAAATAAAACATGATTAGCTCAGTAGGTAAAGCATGAGACTCTTAATCTCGGGGTTCTGGGTTCGAGCCCCACACTGGGCAAAAGATTCCTGTAGTGCAGAGGGTTGGACTGTGCCCCAATTTGAGTCTGCAGAATAGGCTCTGTGCCAGGTTGCTTGCTATTTTTTATAGCACTGACTTCAGTCTCCTTTTGTGTGCACCTTGAATAATGCATTCAACTAGGGAAGTATAAATGTGCAGATGAAAGACCCCTGGAGGTTCCTGTTATTGGACCAAACTCATGAGCCACACAGAATGAAATGCTGCCTTGCCATTATGGGAAAGCTTACAGAATAAAATATAGGGAAGGCAGCTGATATAATGAAAGCAGTGTGTAGGTTGTCAGTATTTAATTGGAAAAACCTTTCACACACTTGGAGTCACTGCCAAGAACAACCTTCTGTGAATGGCATCTGCTTTCTTAGCAGCAGCTAAGCTGGACCCAGCCAGGGAGGTGATGCTCCCCAAACTCCTCTGGCATGGCAAAGACATGCAGGTACTTCTCACATGGAGCTGGTGCGTGTGGCAGAGGCAGGAAAAAAATGGGAACGGTGATTCACCCAAATGCTAAAGAGGAACACAAGGGGAGTGGAGAGTTCAGAAGGGAATGGCCTGGTTTGCACCTAATGCCAATATGGTTTGTTAAGCTTAACTATGGTCTGAATGTGCAAACCCAGCCCAGGAGATTTATCATGCATTGTTATCTGCCAACAAACCACAATGGGAAGACATGGTTTGTTGCTTTCTTACAAACCATGGTTTGTTCTAACTATAGAAGAGTTTGGATTTGATATCCCGCTTTATCATTACCTGAAGGAGTCTCAAAGCGGCTCACAATCTCCTTTCCCTTCCTCCCCCACAACAAACACTCTGTGAGGTGAGTGGGGCTGAGAGACTTCAGAGAAGTGTGACGACTAGCCCAAGGTCACCTAGCAGCTGCAGGTGGAGGAGTAGACACGGGAACCCGGTTCCCCAGATTACGAGTCTACCGCTCTTAACCACTACACCCACACTAGCTCTATGATTTGACGTTGTTTCCAAAACCAACAGTCTTGCTGAACCATGGTTTCTTTGGCCACCCAACCCCAGACATTTGCTAAGCTACAAAGGCAGAAGGCAAGAACAGCCAGAAAGCAAAACAAATATTTGGGAAATATGGGTTGTGGTTTGTTGAAGAAACCATGGCTTCTGTATGAGCACAGGCATGTGGGGTAGGGGAAGTACAGTATCCTAACAGCAGGCATGGCTAACCTTTTTCAGCCCAAGGGCTAAGTTGGTGATTGGCTGCACCTCCAAGACCTCATGGCCAACATGCGCTTGCAGGTGCCGTTTGCAGATGCCCACACAAATACCACACCTATGGCACACAGGCACAGACAGACAGGCATGCAACACATTCAGCAGAAGTGGGATAGGCAGGCAAGCAGGTAGACCCTTGTCAGGTGAGCAGGGGAAGCGGGAGGTCAGCTCCCCCTCATCCTGCTGGTCTGGCAGAGAAGTGGACACCTCTCTGCTTACTCCACTTACACCAGCATGACAAGCGGAGTCAACAGCATCAGCTACTGCTTAGAAATTACAATTTCTTTAATAAAACAAAGCAAAACCCCACACAGCAGCCAAATTGTTAAGGGGCTCAGTGCTGGGTATGAGTTTGCCTCCCCTGCTTTCTTCTCGGCTGGGGATAATAACCCCCTTAAGGTCACTGTGACCCAGTGGCTCCAAAGGTTAGGCTTGCCGTTCCGAGATGAGTCTTCAATTCAGTCTCCCTCCTGGCTTCATAAGGTGGCAAACTAAGGTGCCTTGGGACTCAGCTGCATTAGTTAAAAAAAAAAGCATTTTGAATGCCTTATAAACATGCAACACCAGATGGCAATGGAGAGCAAAAATAATAATTCTTTGCAATTTTCTATAGTGGTTTTTTTCCCCTTTTGTTATAACAATTTAATTTCTGACTTATTTATAGTGTGTTTTTTCCTGTGTGTAGATCCACCCTTAGAATTAATTGCCCCCTGGAAAGGGAGAGTTGGATGGGGCTGAGCAACTGGAGCAGAATCAGGCCTTGACAGAGGTAAGTCTCTCTTTGCAGAAGCAAAGCCGATGTGGCCAACATTGGGCCTTCCCATGTTGTTGAGCTTCAGCTCCCCTCAGCCTCACTGTGGCATAGCTGCCAAGTACCCCGTTTTCCCTGGGAAACCCCGTTTTTTCGTACCGTTTCCCGACGGTCCCCCGTATCAGTTCATCTCCCGCTTTTCTCCCTTATTCCACTCCTGCCAGCGGCCTTCCCCCCCTGCTTTGCCCATCTATGGGCACCGAAAATGGCCGGCGCTGGAATGGTCTACGCATGTCCGGAAGTGCATAGACGCAACTTCCGGTGTTGGCGGCGGCCATTTTTGGTGCCCATAGCGACACTGGAAGTTGCGTCTACGCACTTCCGGACATGCGTAGACGCAACTTCCGTTGCCAGTGCCGGCCATTTTTGGTGCCCATAGATGGGCTAAGTGACAACGGAAGTTGCGTAGACGCAACTTCAGGTGCCACGCGGCTGCCGCTCCCGGATTCTGCAGTCCAGGACTTGGCAGGTATGCACTGTGGCCAGCAGGGACAATGGTAAGGGATTATGGGAGTTGTAGTCCAGCATCTTCTCGAAGGTACAGAGTTGGCTTTCCATGAGTTACTGTTATCCCACTCCATCCCAACGCTTCTTTGCTTTTTGTTGGCTTCATAAACAACAACTTTCTGGAAAAGCAGGAAAAAACTGTTTCTAAATGAAGGTACTAGACATGAGCTGTTCAGATGAAGTGAACTTGATGGTTTTGGGAAATTGCAACATGTTAAGTAATGCCATATTAATGGACTTTATCACATTCTACCTGTACGGACACATTCAAGGTTTTGTTTTGATGAGGTAGTCAGGAAACCCTGCAATATAGCAGGCAATGGGGCCCAGGATTTTCCAGCCTAAACTAGTGAGGGATGGATGAATCTGACCATTGTAGTTCCTCTCAGATTCTCATTTTTCCCAGTCTTATGTTCAGTTCTCCACATTTTTGCATTAGTTTGACATTTAAAAAGATCATTAGAAAACCCATGGTGGACCACCTTAAAATAACTCTCCCCAATGTCCACTGTTGGTTTTTAAACCCCGTTTGACTAGCTCATATTGTAAGATTTGGGTCCCCCTGCAGCTGGCGGGGGGGGGGCATAAGGTGTGAGGAACATACTGGAAGCAGGTGGCAATGGAGATTGGCATTATTGTAGGCAGACAGGTCACCTTGGACACCAAGCCATGTCTCTTATCAATTAGAAGCCAGTGCTGACCTTACTTCTCCAAAATTAATTCTGTATCTGTTGGTTGTCGCTCATCTAGTGATCTCTCGAGGGTGAAAGGCTGCATCCTATTAGTCTATGGATCTAGGGTTTAAAAAAGTCATATTCATTGCCATTTCTGAAAAAAAATGACTCATGTTCCACTAGGGTGATGCGGACACACACACCCCCCCCCCCCGACTTTGCTTTCTGCTTGGGGGCTTGTTTGTGATTTATATGACCAAACCATCTCATGGTTGGCAGGCACATTCTCACTAAAGATGACATTATTTGGCAACAATCATGAAGATTTGGTATGTTTGGGACAAATGTGAGCCTTGTATTCAACCTTGGAATATATATTTACACCATTTTTTTAAAAAGCTTTATATGGTGGTGGTGGTGGTGATTTTATTATCTTGTAATTTTATTCTTCCAATGTTTATGACTGTTTTTAGTATGGATAGGATGGACCTACAGAATCAACCTCTTGCCACAACCAACCCTTTGGCACTTTCTTCTCCACAATGTGATGCGTTTGTGGTAATGGTCTCTGTGTCATCTTTTGTATGTACACATTTTAATTCTACTAATGCTTAATTGCGTGTGTGTATTTGTGTGTCTGTGTGTATATGTCATCATGAAAATTCAGCAGCATTTTATTGTGCATTTCCCCTAATATACAAATATGTGCATGTAATTTTGCCTAATATGCAAATTTTTGCAACCCCCCCCCCCCCAATAATATATTTTGTATCTTATTTTCATTAATATATGCATTATTATCCACCTTTTTGGGTTAGGGGACTGAATCACAAAATTAAGAAAAGTGTGAATTTGGAAGAATAGCTGTGTTTCAGTTTGCCTATTGTTTTGGGAAATGCAAATTAGGTACATTATCATTAAAATCGGAACCAAACTGAATTTGTGCCTGTGCTCAGGCAGCTCCAAACTAAGTTAGGATTGCCATATTTCAGAACACCAAAGTTGTTGAGCTTTATTTGGCAATCCCAGGCATTTGGCGATTTTGCACCCGGACGCTGTTTACAAGGGGCGAATACCAGCTATATCCGGGAAATCCCAGACATATGGCAACCCTAAACTAAGTCCTCCTGGTATTTTGTTTGGTTGACATAGTGAGGCAAACAAGGACATGGTCCACGGCAAGGCATCTTCCAAGCCAGCTTGGAACCTCCTGTGTGCTTAAAGCAAAACACGGAAGGCCGACTCTTGAATGACCAGTCCAAACACAACATGGGGAGAAAACTCTCCGTCTTACCCAGAATGCACGGGGGCCTGGACACAAGGGGACTTGCTCTCTTGCTAATCTCTGGGTTGACATTTTTGCTGAGCATGTTGATTTGTTATATTGTTATACTGTAGTTACCCTCTTTTCTTTTTAAAACAATGTTGCTGCTGTTCCGTAGTTGCTTTTATTGATACACATTGACAGATATGGTGACTCAGTGATAATTTTGTTAACCTGAAAACAGAATATCTCTCTTTGTCACTGGATGGTTCAGGATGAAAATTCAAACTGATTTTTTTGCCATCAACTATATTTGCTTTTTTGCAACTTTTTTGCTATCAACTATATTTATTATGCAAAGGTATTTTAATTAATTATGCAGCTAATAATGCAAGTTTATAATTATGTATTATTATTTTTAGCTGTTATTAATGTAATTGTAGCATCAATAATGTTTATTTGCAATACTGATTGCAACACTTATTAATTAATGTTGTGTTTTACATCACCCTGCATTAAATAAAGGCATTATTTATTTTTGATATAATTTTATTGCTGTGACTTTTTTAAATTTTACATTATTTTCGTAATTGGTCTCCTCCCTGCCCTCTTTTCCTTTTTGTGTCCCTGCTACTAAACAGGCAGCCCAGTAAATGTTTGGAATTTCTTCACATTATTTATTTTTTTTTTTTAAAGTAAATTTTTATTCAGTTTCCAATTTATCCAATTAAAATAATAATAAAAAAAACATTCTTTTATACACAACATTATAAATTTTCATCTAACATTTTGCTCTGCCGAGCTACGACTTCCCCCCCTCCCTTCATGCGGGTTTCTTATTTACTACATTTTTGCAGTTCCTTTTTGACTGTTTGGTCAATTCGTAGGATTTATTTCAATCCTGCAAGTGTTTTTAAAGATCTACAGTTTTTCTCCATATACTCCACATATTTACTCCAGTCTTTTTGAAACCTTGTCTCCCCCTGGTCGCGGATCTTGCAAGTCATCCTTGCGGGTTCAGCATAGTCCATCATTTTAATCTGCCACTCCTCAATCGTTGGAATTTCTTGTAATTTCCATTTTTGGGCTAACAAAGTCCTAGCCGCGGTTGTCGCATACATAAACAATACTTGATCTTCTTTTCTAATCTCTCCTCCCATTATTCCTAGTAAAAATGCTTCAGGTTTTTTTGGGAAAGTATATCTAAACATCTTTTTCAGCTCATTATATAACATCTCCCAAAATCTTTTTACCTTATCGCATGTCCACCACATATGATAAAATTCACCATCTCTCTCTTTACATTTCCAGCAAGTTTTGTCACTCATTCTATACATTTTGGCTAATTTAACTGGTGTTAAATACCATCTATACATCATCTTATACACATTTTCTTTCAAAGCAGTACATGCTGTAAATCTCAACGTTTGAGTCCATAATTTCAACCACGCGTCATAATCAATATTGTGCCCAAAATCTTTTGCCCACTTGATCATCACTTCTTTTGTCAACTCATCCTTCGTATACCATTCTAATAACAAATTGTACATTTTTGACAGAAGCTTTGTTTTGCCTTCTAGCACTTCTATTTGGAATTTGGACCTTTTGTCCTCAAAACCTATTTTCCTGTCTTCCCTAAGAACATCATTTATTTGATGGTATTGTATCCATCCTGTTAAAACTCCTTTTATTTCTTCATAGGGTTTAAGTCTCCATCCTTTATCAGTTCTTATCAAAATTTCCTCATAAGTGGCCCACCTCCCCTCCATATTTACTTTCTTCACTGTTAATACCTCTGTTGGTGAAACCCACCATGGTTTTTTGGTCTCTAACAGCATTTTATTTCTTTCCCACACCTCGTACAGAGATCTTCTTATCACATGATTGGTAAACCCAGTATGAGACTTCTTTTTATCATAACATAAATATGCATGCCACCCAAATCTATTGTTAAAACCTTCCAAATCTAGCAGGTCAGTATTCTTCAACGTTATCCACTCTTTAATCCAACACATACAAGACGCTTCATAATAAAGTCTTAAATCTGGCAGGGAGAAACCACCTCTTTCTTTTCTATCTACCAAGATTTTATGTTTTATTCTAGGTTTTTTCCCCTGCCAGAGAAATCTTGACAAAATCTTTTGCCATTCTTGAAATTGTCTTGTACCCTTCACCACAGGTAAAGTTTGAAATAAGAATAACATTTTAGGTAGGATATTCATCTTAATTGCTGCTATTCTTCCTAAGAATGACATGTTCATATTAGTCCACCTTTCCAGGTCTTTCTTTATTTCTCTCCATACTGGTTCATAATTGTCACTATATAAGTTAATGTTCTTTGCTGTCATCCATATTCCAAGGTATTTTACTTTTTTTGCCACATCAAAACCGTATTTTAGATGTAACCGTATTTTAGATGTAACTCTTGCTTTTCCTCTTTCGTCATATTCATTGCCATCACCTTTGTTTTCTGTCTATTTAATTTAAATCCTGCTAATTGTCCAAATTTCTCAATTTCTTCTATAGCCGCTGCAACACTTTCATTAGGATTTTCTAGAGTTAAGACCAAATCATCCGCGAAGGCTTTCACTTTAAATTGCTTTGCACCTACTTTAATTCCTCTAATAGTTGAAAGATCTCTTAATCTATTCAGTAGTACTTCCAGGACCATGATGAATAATAAAGGAGATAAGGGACACCCCTGTCTGGTTCCTTTTGTGATGTCAAAATATTCCGTTAATGTGTTGTTAATTATCAATCTTGCTTTTTGTTCTGAATATATTGCCTCAATCCCATTCAAAAAAGAATCTTTGCCAACCATCGATTCCAGATTTTTCTTCATAAACTGCCAAGATATATTGTCAAATGCTTTCTCTGCGTCCACAAACATTAATACTGCTGGCTTATCTATCTTGGTTTCCAGATATTCTATTACATCTATTATATGTCTAACGTTGTCCTTTAACTGTCTACCAGGAAGAAAACCAGCTTGATCCTTATATATCATTTCATTCAAAACTTCTTTCAATCTCTTGGACATAATGTCAGCAAACAGCTTATAATCGTTGTTTAACAAAGATATTGGTCTATAATTTCTAACTTCTAAGCCATCCGCTCCTGGTTTTGGAATCAATGTAATATACGCTTCCTTCCATGTATTTGGGATCTTTCCTCCTGCAAGAATATCATTCATCACTTCTTCTAAAATCGGTATCAGCTGTCCGTTTAAAACTTTATAGTATTTTGCTGATAATCCATCTGGTCCTGGGGCTTTTCCTACTTTCATTCTCGTTATTGCCTGGTGTACTTCTTGCCTTGTTATCCTATTATTAAGTTTCTTTCTTTCCTCTTCTGGGATTTGTTTCAATCCATGTTTGCTTAAATAATCACTGATCTTCTTCTCCTCTTCTTTCTTTTTACAATACAATTCTTTATAAAACTTTTGAAAGGCTTTCTTTATTTCCTTTGGCTCCTCAGTCACTTTTCCTTCCATATTTATCTTCACTATCATATTTTGATTTTGACGTTTCCTTAATTGCCACGCCAATAATTTTCCTGTTTTGTTCGCTGATTCAAAATTTTTTTGTCTCATCTGCTTTATTTTCCATTCTATCTCCTGACTGATCAACATAGAGAATTGTGTCTGTAACATCTTTATGTTATATTTGATTTGTTGATTCTCTGGTTTATCTATCAGGTTTTTCTCATTTTCCATGAGACACTTCAGGATTTCCTCCTTCTTCTTTTCTTTCTTTCGTTTCAGGAAACTATTTTGCTGTATTAGAAAACCTCTCATTACTGCTTTACTTGCATCCCATACCATATCAAGTCCAGTGTCTTTATGTAGATTCCAATGAAAATAATCTTTCAGAATATTCTTAGCTTTTACTACCACCTCTTTATCTTCGAAAAGCTCCTCATTCATTCTCCACCTAAAGGAATTCTGATCTTTGCTTTTCATTTCCATAAATATTGAATTGTGATCTGATAATGTTCGTGGTATTATCTCTATTTTACTCACCCTGGGTACTAGTTCTTTGGAGATCCATATATGATCAATTCTTCCAGAACTTTGATTTGGTTCTGAAAAGAATGTAAACTGTTTAAGCGTAGGATGCTTTAACCTCCAAATATCCACTAGGCCCAGGTTTTCTACCAATTCAAAGAAGGATTTTGGTAACTTGCCTTCATTCTTCCTTTTCTTTGTCCTATCCAATTCTGGTACTGTCACTCCATTGAAATCGCCCATAAGCACTATCTTTTGGTCCATATACTCTGCTAACTTGTCTTCCAAATTCTTGTAAAATTCCGCTTTGTTCTCATTCGGTGCATAGATTCCCACCACCAGCATTTTTTCTCCTTGGGTCGATATTTGGACCGCTATCACTCTTCCTTCTTCATCTTTAAACATCAGATTTGGGTCCAATTTGTCTTTTATATACAAAACCACTCCTCTCTTTTTATTTTCTACTGAATTTATAAATTCTTTACCCAACCTTTTATTTCTAAGAATATAATTGTGTTTTTTTGCCACATGTGTTTCCTGAAGACAGATTATATCCAAATTTTTCTTCTTCAAAATATGATCAATTTTATTTCTTTTCACTTTGTTATTCAATCCATGTACATTCCAAGTATGTATCTTCAATGATGCCATTTTACTTCCTAATATCAGGAAGATAGGATTTTATCTAGTCTTGGTCGGGTTCTTTACTTAAATCTTTATCTTCTTCCTCTTCTTCACTCTCTGACTCTTTATCCTCTTCCTCTTTTTCCTGTTTTTCTTCTTCTGATTTCTCATCCTCTCCTTCTTTTTTCTTCCTTCTTCTTCTTTGTGGTTTTGGTTCTTCTTCCTCTTCTGCAGTCGCTTCAGCTAGGATAACCAGGTCTGGGCTCAGCTCTCCCAAAATTTTTTCGTACTTTCTCAAGAATTTCCCAATGTCATGCATACTTGTCAGCACATGTCTTTTCTCTTTATAGAAAAACATTATTCCTTCGGGGTATTCCCATCTATGCTGGATTCCATTTTTCCTAAGCAGGGCCACCATTGCTTTATAATTGTCACGTTTTTTCAAAAATCTTCCAGGAATTTCTTTAAACACGATTATAGGCTTGCCTCCGATGATTAGCTTATTGGTGAAGCTCAAACTTAAAATCTCATTTTTCATCTCCATTGTGTTGAGAACCACCACACAATCACCAGGTGCTTTCCTTGCCTTGGCCTTTGCTGATTTTACCTTAATTCTGAATACATTCACAATTGTCTGGCTCACTTCTTCGTCCGTCTTTCCCATCCATTTCGCCAATTCGGCAATTATCCTTGACTTAATATCTTCTCCCGATTCTTCAGGGATACCCCTTAATTTCAAATTCAATTGCCTTTGCTTCATTTCAATTAATGCCAAATTATCAAGCATTTGTTCATGTGCCCGGTCCATTTTCTTCATACTATCTTTCACTTTGTCAGTCTCTTTTTTAACCTCCTTCACCTCCTTTTGGGTCTTCTTGATTGTTTCTTCCATTGTTTTGGATTTCACCGACAAATCTTTTATTTGGGTTGATAATTCTCCCACAGCTCCTTCAATCTTCTTATCGATCTCTCCCAATTTTTTATCCATTCGTTGTTCACTGTGTTTAAATTCATCTTTAATTTTTTGCCATAGAGCTTCTAGATCCTTGACTTCTTCTTGCTTTGAACCTCTTCTATCTTTTGGTGTGCTTGCTGCCTTCCTTTCTTCTTTACCAGCCATTCTTCTACAAAAAAACAGAAAAGAGGGGAAATTCCCCTCTTCACCACTAGGGGGACCAGTATTAATAAATTCCTACAGTTTACCTGCAATAACCCAACCACCCCCAGATGGCGCTGTAATAAGTTCCAATACCTAGAATCAACAGTTATTCCGTCTGCCACTGGGTGGATTACTCTGAAACCTCAAGTCTTTCCAGTACTTTTCCACTCCCAGAGACAGAGAACCAGCAGTTTCTAGTTACATTAAATCAAACCCTTCTAGCAAGTTCCTTCTTTATCCCTCCAACAGTCAAAGCACGCTTGGAACCTGAAACAAAGAAGCCAAGTCTCGCAACTCTTCAGCCACTTATAGGCTTAATCCACAGTTCGCTCCAATAAAACCCAAAAAAGAAAGAGAAAAGAAGCCAAATACTTCAGCCACTTGTAGGCTTAATCCAAACAAGGGAGAATCCCAGATCCGCCGTTCCCAAGCAATAAACCCCTCTTCAGCCACTTGCTGGCTTAATCCAAAGTCGACCCCCCCTTTCCAGCCTCTCAGTTGGTGGGAAACGTTTTTACTTTGTTCTTAATTATAGCAAAGAAAAAAAAAGAGCAGCCTCCGTCTTTCTCCCCTTCGGTGCTGCAGCGATACAAGCAAAGCACTCAGGCAACTCAAAGCTCCTCTGCATTCAGGGCTAGAGCGCAGAAAATATAAAGTTCCCAGATCGCTTGCAGTTCCACCCCCAGGAAAGAGACAAGGTAACAATATAAAAGCTCTAAGCAATTCTTTTCCACCCTCAAAAAATTGCCTTGTTACAATGTAATCAAGGACTTCTGAAAAACTCACTCCGCAGGCAAACAGTTTCACTTTCCGTCGCTCAGCTCCTACGATCACTTCTCTGCGCCATTTTCCCCCGCTGTTGGGACGGACTCCCTTTTTGCGCCCCACAGCTTCATCAATCCGATTGTTAACTTCAATCCAAAATCAATTTCACCTTCTTTATTCCTCAGATTAATTATAATTTAAGGAAGCTTGCTGCTTACCATCGGAAGCCAGAGACTGCACTTAACGGAGTCAGTGGTCTCTCCCCCTTCGCGCCCGCAGCTCAATCCTTCTCCCGGCTCCCACGCAGTAAAAACCGGGTGAAGGAGAGCACGCAGGGCGCTGCTGGGTGCCACGACACTCAGGGTAACCCCCCCTGAGGTTTTTGAGGTCCGCGGAGCCTTCGCGTGACCTCTAAAGGCTCCGTTAAGTTCGGGATTCCCCGGAGGGCTATCCCGCGCTTCCTTCGATGGCCGCAGCTCGCCGGAAGTCCCCTCACATTATTTAAATGTTCTAACCAAATGCCTGTGAAACCTTACCAGATGCACTCCACTTGTTTGTTAAAAGAGGTTGGGGTTTTTTGGGGGGGGGTGGGGTTATGTTGGTGTTGTGTTTTGCAGAACGTGGGATTCACCAAAAATCAGTTTGGAGTCTGGGTGTGAATGTTTTGTTTTTAAGTTTGTTCAAAACTTTCAGGGGGAAGGGTAGGATATAAATAGAATGACTAAAGGGATGTATGAATAAAATAATTTAGTAGTTGCATTTAAAGACAATTGCTGTCCCAAAGCAGTAGAAGAACACACACACACACACACACACACACACACACACACACGGGTCCTTCAGCCTCCTCCCATGAGGAAGGAGAATTGTCTGGTGCCTGCAAGGGCAGAGAAGAAAAAGCAAGGGGAAGTTCACGGGGGGGGGGGGGATGAAAAGGACAACTCCAAGAAGACCAATTAAAACAAAATGGGTTCTGAAGGGCAGCTGGTAAAAAACTAATCCCCAGCCTGATGGCCCTGATAGCACCAAGAGACAATTCCTTTTGACATCATAAATTGTTGCACGGCAAACGCTGGAGTGAAAAGCTTAGAGCTAGACTTAAGTTCCAGCAATGTCTCAAGTCAGCCCAAATAGCTGGAGGAAAATATGAAGAGCACATGTGGAACTAATTACTTATGTAGACTCTTTGACAAAGAACATTTCTGCAGACTTTTCATGGGGGCTTCACTTTCAGGAAGTGGCTGTAATTACTGTGCAAGCCCAAAGCAGCCTGTTTGTGGCTCGACTGTTCCAAGAGCGAGAGAAAAAACCAGGTCCTTTTCTGAGCCCCAAAGACCAACAAATAAAATAAAAGGAAGCTCAGCTAAAAGAATCAGAAAGTTTAGATTATTATTTCTTTTAATGACCAGTTCACGAAAGTGAGTTTTGTTTTGTTTTTCAGATTTATTTTAATTCACTCTGAACTGAACTTGCTGCAGCAAAACTGTACTTCTCGAGTTTTTACAGCTTTTCCATAGTGGGGCCCATTTCCTGCCCAGTTGAAGAAAAAAACCTGGCCTCAAGATGAAATGACTGCTTAACATTACACTAAAACATCTGGTACCATTTTATACACAGACCCATGTCTGAGAGCAGGCAATTCCAGCGGTCTCACCATCGGCACAGTGCATACCCAAACCTCCCTAGGGTGACATCATCCCATATATGGATGCTCAGACCCGGCCCTCCCCCTTCTCCTGGTCCTAAATTCATTGCCAGATCCAGAGTCTATTGCAAATGTGCCACGTCAAGGCTAGAAATCGCAGCACTTCAGCGCATTTCAAGGAGTGTTGCAGGGCTTGAAGGAAAGAGAACAGAGCCTGGTGCGGGAATGGGATTTCCCCCCCACAGACTAAAGGAGGATTATTGTTAATCTCACCCTATCCTGCTCCGTCGCCCCAGTGTTCAGACTACCTGTTCAGGACAATGCTGTTGTACAGTAGTCTGCACATTGGTTAGACTGGGCAAGGGAACGCAGCGGCTTGGACTCCCAAGAACATCGCGCAGAAGAGCAGGATGGCTCCTTTCAGATCTGACCTAGAGTCTTTTTCTTCACAGGTTTTGCATGCTAGGAAATAGGGACACTGTCCAGGCACACGGGAAGAGGACTTCTCTGAGCAATGCGCGGAAGACATTCTGGTAAGGCCACTTCAGAAGAGCGTCTGACCTACGAGCTGGAAATAGGGGACACTCCTGACCCTGCAGTGTCAGGCAAGAAAACGGGACCTCTCCTGGTGAGCTAGTACACAAGCAAGAAAAACAAAAGGTATAGCTTGGACCCATAGGGGGCAGAGGAGAATGAAATGCTGCCATTGCCACGGGCATATTTAAAAGTACGGAAATTTAAAAATGCCATATATATATATTTTAAATTTTTTTTACTAATATTATTTATGCATTACCTGCAGAATACTAATAATAATTAAATTGTGGAAGTGTGGGAAAAATTGAATAGGTGTCTTCAGCACTACTGGTATATTTATACATTTCAGAATTTAAATTCAGTTTAAGAATATTATTTCTATTTATACAAATGAAATTTATTGATTATCTTAAACCCAAATCTGAAAAATACTTGTTTACAAAGAGCCTGATACACTTCTTTCTTGATCCTGTACACAATATGTGGACAAATATTCCCCTGAAATCAATGGAGCCTATTCCCACCTAATAGCCCCCTTCGCCCAGTCAAGAGACGCTCACCTACACAAAAGTGCAGGAGTGTCTGAGTGTTTTGTGTGTAGGAGTTGCGAGAGGCAGCAACACAAATCCTGCCCTAGTGCTGAAGCAAAGACCCACACATGGCGGAGGTCACAGCTAATTGCTTGCCTGAATTGTGTGCTGTTCTCTGCTCATTTTGAGGCACAGCAGCGTTGTCTCTCCACCTACACAGAGTGCTGTGTCTTTCCCCCATGCTCCCACCCCTGCATGGGCCACACAGCAGCCTCTCCACGTGGAAATAAGAAATCACTTGCATTCAAGTTAATGTGTGTTTAGTATCAGAATGCCAAATCAGAAACATCGTTAAAGACATCTGTTAAAATAGTGGACCTGTCCAATTCATTATCACAAAAAGAGCAATCAAAACTAGGTGCAATCACAAATGATTTGCAGCAGGGAGCCATGACAGACCTCTTCATCAAAATCAATAAAGATATTGTGGCACAGGTATCAGGCCATAAGTTTTCACCAGATGCAGGAAGTATTATTCTGAAGATAACTTTTGTTCCTCTAAACGTCTATGCCTTGCTGATGGAAGCCCAGGATTCATTAAGACTTCGGAGCCACAGAGCCTACAGTCGAAGTTCCTGGACCATGAATCCCACTGATAAAAGTGGAATTTGTAAAAAGATGAAAATGTTTCCTTTGGTGCATTTTCAACTATCCTATTACGGTGGTGGGGAAGGGGTAGAACTTGGTACTGAATGAAAGTCTTCATGGAAAGAACGGTGGGGGTGGGTGGAAATCTGTGCTGTAATTCGATACCCTCTTCACTTCAAAGGCCATTTCTTTAAGCTTTAAGCTTGGTATTGGTTAAAAAAGAATATTCTCAAGCTTTGAATGAAGATTTTAAGTTAAATACACTGCAAGCACAGATACTTGTGTTATAATTGCAAACAAAATTATATATGCACATTATTATAATTTACATTCCCCCACCCCCTCTCCTCACCCCACCCCTGTTGTAGTCTCAAAGAATTCACTACAAGTTTCATTGCGGGCTAAACTAGACAATATACTAAATGTGCATATATCTTTTAAATGTCTAATTTTTACTTTACAAATAGCAGACACAGGAGGGGAGGGAATCAGGATGGGAGGGCACCAATTATTTCACTCTGTGCTGCGATCCTGGTAAAACAAAAACAAAAAAACCCGCCACCCCCACCCCTCCAAAAAACAAGAAGCTGATATCCCTCTCAGGAGAGAAGCTGCCACCAAGTGCCAAGGGCAGTTTCCCTCCTGGGGCGAATAGCAACTTTTGTTTCAGGCAGGTAGCCGTGTTGGGCTGGGCATTTTTTTTACCAGGAGAGCAATGCAACAAATAAAGGGTAGAAAAACAGCCTCCCACGCCACAGGCCAGGTTCCCAAGTGGGCATAGACCAACTCTTATTTTTAAATTAAAAAGTGGATGTATTAAATGGATACATGCACATAATAAATGGTCCCATATGACCCTCTCTCTGATCACCAAAATGCTCCAAGTATGCATAAGTCTTGCAATCCTCGTGCAGAGGACGTAGTGCTAGGTCTCAGTAATCCCCTCGGCTGCTGCCTGATTCTACACATAGTTGCTCTGCTTTTATGGACTTACTCCCAGGTTAACAGGACTGCAGTCTTAGACTTATTTCAAGCCATCGTATCTATGTTTGTACCAGACTTTTTATCATGCCTGTCATTTGTTGCTGTTGTTTTAACAAATAGCAAGCACAAAGTTGCAGTTGCAAATTCAAAGGAGCCAAATGTCATGAAAAGAGAAACGGAAAATGTTAACAATTCTTAAATTGTTGCTTTGATCTTTCACTTGATTATACAACTAAACAGCAAACTTTTGTGGCATATATTTATAAGGAGGGACCAAAAATATTTTCAAAGGATGTGTGAACAGGCTGACTATCATGCAAGTAGCAATACAGACTTGGGGTCAGTATGTTTTAAAAAACTTAATTTGTTTCCCATAATTTATTAATATGAATTGAGACAAAAAATGCAAGGAAATATCCTAGTTCTAAATGTCTTCTTACTGTACAGCTACAACAACTGGAGTGAAATCCCCCCGGAATTCACATTCTGCTGTCTAGGAAGAAGCCATGTGTAGAATTTGTCTGCATTTCCTCTCACGTGTATCTCTCATTTTCATTTGCCAGAAGGTAGAGGGGAAATGGCAAGAGCGCAGACAAAGAGAGGGAGAACCAGAAAGGCCAGAGAAAGAAAAAATGGTTAGACAAGCATCTTAAATAACTGTCTTTGGTGAACACTGATTTGTAGGAAGTCAACAAACACAAAGATCCAATAATGTTCTTGTGTGTCTCTTGATTTGAGATTTGTAGGAATTTGGTGATAAAAACCAAGGGTTTGAAGATGCAGTTCAACGTGTTATTCTTAATTTATAAAGTTTATTCAAGAATGAGGCTGAAATGAGAAAGTTTGTTTAGTGGAAAATACAAAGTAGATTAGGTCCCATAGTTCATTGCTACATAGTCACTACATGTTGTAGTGAATGAGGAAGATAGCAGTGTTGCAGAGCCAGCATATGAAACTCTTTAAAATCCTTGAAGTATTAAGCAGTCCCATTTATTTTATGGTGTGCTTGCAGCATGCTCTGTTTTTCCATTTTACCACATAGAGCAAAACCCGAGGAAAAAGCTCTCTAAATTATGTAGTTGCAGTTTGGGATTAGAAAGCAAAAGTTTAAGACAGCCACAATTTCCTTTAGTGAGGCAGAAAATACACAAGAGGTGAAGGGCGATTTCTGTTATCCACAGAATGATTTCAAGTAGCCATCCCGATCTAGACAATACAGCTGATGAGAAGATTTACTCTCTACATTTCTGCTTCTTTCCACCCCCATGTTAGGCAGCCCTTGCATTTCGAGAATCTCTTCCTCTCTAACAAAGAAATGTCTGCAGACCACCCAAGGATCCTTGTCCTGAGGAAATTCTATAAACAAAATTAAACTCCATTAGCCAAGCATGTTTAACAATGATAAAAGAAATAAGAACTGACCAATCAGGTTTATGCAGGAGTATAAAAATACTTTACAATAAAACTTTACATTACCTGCAGTATCTAAAATAGTTTCTCATACTTGCACATCCCCATATTTCTATGTTTGCCTTTACTTCCACAAAACTAAAATAAAAACTCAGTACAAAAAGGCTAGCAAGGGATGGGGTCAAACAGGAAATGGGTGAAATAGTCGTCTATCGTCATCATGATTTCTATACCACTTTATTTTTTTGGGGGGGGGATCTCAAAGCAGTTTAAACCGAAGGAAGGAGATAAGAGATGTATTTTTACACAGCATCTACCAGCACCTCCCCAAAAAACAAAGCAGCATTTGCAGAAGGTAAATTTGCATTTGCAAAAAATTAAGAAACAAAATTTCAACACAACTCTGCATTTTCTATAAAATATTAATCTTAAAGCTGGGGGAGAACTAGCTGAGAATCTGCTGTATCTGAGTATGTTTTGGATATTCGTATCTTTTTCAAAATCAATACAATCGGGACAATGGAATTCTAATAATGTGCTGAAAGTAGAGTCTTAAATATTTTAAAACACATGTATTGAATATTCCTAAGCTGCAGCAGCATGTGAGAGACACAGTTATAGAGTGAATGTAAAACATACATTTCCCCATATGACTAGAAAGCATTTAAATACAGTGACACGTCTTGTGTAACAGCCCTTGCACACTGAACAATGACCTTCAAGCTTTCAGTTCAGCCAGTACTTTATTGTTGGTTGTCAATATTCCTTTATTGCACGCTTACTGTTCTTTGAAGATTGAATTTTGGCAGACCACGACATACTTCACACCATAACCAAATTAAAAGAGCAGAGTTGTGTGTTTTTTTTAAAAAAAAATAATTATATGCATTTAATTAAAAAAATACTAATTAAACTCTCCTTCTTTGGAGGTTTTTAAAGAGAGGTTGGATGGTCATCTGTCATGGCTGCTTGAGTTGAGATTCCTGCATTGCAGGGGGGCTGGGCTGGATGACCCTCAGGGGTCCCTTCCAACTCTAAGATTCTGTGAGTCTATGAATAGGGTGATTTATTCTGTTTCCATGTAACACTGCTGGGGTGCAGGAGGACAAATTGCTATTCTGAAGTATCAAGTTCAAAAGGTTTTGACAGATCTTCTGTTTCTGCATTTTTGATCCACAAATCACACATTTGAGAACTGACTTTATACTGGAGTTTATAAGAGTTTTTTTTCCATTTGAGCGCAATATAATTCATGTGGCAAATCAAATGTGAATTGTGTATAAAAGTTTTTACTCATTGTGAGCTTTTAGGCCAACAGCCATGAGCTGGACCATTTTGGAAATTTCCACCAACAGGACAATGTTTTATGTATATTTTGAGAACCCTAACGCATATTGGGTAAATAAATCCTTAGTTTTAAAACCCAGTAATGCTTTCTTTGCACATATTTTTACACCCACCCACCACGAATGCAGACTTTTTGAAATGAATTCAGATTTGTTCTAGGACGCATATCTTGCTGCAATCTCCGTCTTGTGTATGTCAAGAAAATAAAAAGCAATAATGTAAAGAACAGCACAAATTTTCTAAATAAAGTAAACGTCTTCTTTGTTTGAGAGCTCCCCAATGTGTAAAGTTTGCTTGTGTAAAATGCCTTCCCCCTCCTTCTGCCGTGAAGTCAGGCTGCTACGTAAGCACAGAGCAGAGCGCCCCCTGCTGGAGCCAAGGGGCTGGCCGGCCAGAGTTGCCATGTGTCTGCCTGTCTACACTTGCTGTGCAGAACATGCACTCACCTGTACAGCAGGCACAGACAGGCAGTCACATGATAACCCAGCCTGAAAGACAACCAGCCAATGAGAGAGCCTCTCTGATGAGAGCATCTTCATCACATCACTTCTGGATCTCATTCTGTTGGTTCAAGAATTAAAACCATGTATACAGTTTATTGCCAGTTTGTACAAAACTTTTGAAAGAAGCCAGCGATTAACAGTACCTACAAAATGCAATAAAACCCACTGCTGAAAATTTTTTTACTGTGCTTTTTATAGTCCTCTTTTCCTACTGATTCTGACTAGCTCATTACGAAATGCAGCACACACGGCAGAAGGGGATGGCTGCCATTTCTAGGAATGTCTTCTCCCATTATTGGAACTGTAGCAGTGCAACACCAACAATACTCTGTTGTTTCTTTTCAGCATTTGAGGTACAAATTTAGTGGGCACAGCAAACATGCAAGTTGATCTGCAAAATATTTGCAAATTGCAATCCAATCTGTGTCAGCTCAGAAGTAAGTCACATTGAGTTCAAAGGGGCTTGTGTCCCACATAAGTGAGCACAGGGTTTTTGTTTAGTCGTTCAGTCATGTCTGACTCTTTGTGACCCCCTGGACCAGAGCACACCAGGCACTCCTGTCTTCCACTGCCTCCCGCAGCTTGGTCAGACTCCTGTTGGTGGCTTCGAGAACACTGTCCAAAGACAGCACAGGGTAGCTGTCTTTTAAGCTGCCATTAAGTAGGGAGAATGCAGTTGACTACCTTGCCTGTTTTCTAGTTTGTGAAACACACACAAAAAATATGGGAATGCAGCTTAAACAGGATTTACCTAGATAAAATGCCATTATTTCTCCCACTGTTAGGATTATAATGATTCCCAATTGCACTTTAGGGTGCAAAAAGCTAACGTACCAATTCCAACTGCAGAGTTTTATATACGGCAAACTAGTAAGTTTTTATGCAAGAGTCTAAATAGACACGGGTCCAACATTAAAAAGAAACTGGTGTGCAGAATCCTCTGAAAAGCTCTAGCATGCCTTAAAGTTGCCATATTGAGTCAAGGGAGGAGAAGACATTTTTTAAAAGGTGAGTCAAAGAGGAAGCTATGGATGTGATGAAACTTTGATTCAGCCCACCACAGGAAATAGTTGTCCCTCTTTAGCTGTTTGTTCTCCAGTGGGCTGTCCTGTCAGGGGTCTCACGGGCATATTTGGAAATCTGAGGAAGTTTTGTGGACACCTCCTCAGAATGGCTGCCATGGGAGTGTGGACAGCTGCAAAATGGTGGCCTTAGGGTGTAAAGGGACCCCTGACAGTTAGGTCCAGTCGCAGACGACTCTGGGGTTGTGGCGCTCATCTCGCTTTACTGGCGAGGGAGTCAGCGTACAGCTTCCGGGACATGTGGCCAGCATGACTAAGCTGCTTCTGGCGAACCAGAGCAGTGCACGGAAATGCCGTTTACCTTCCTGCCAGAGCGGTATCTATTTATCTACTTGCACTTTGACGTGCTTTCAAAATTTACTACTGCAATTTGACATCCATTTCACAGAAAGCAAAATGGTGTGGTTAAAAGATGAGCAACTCTGCATTTGCATATTCACCACCCAAATCTATTGTGTCCAATTAACTCTCAGGCCACTCAATATTTATTGTCACAGAGCCATCACATTAGTCAGGCAGGAAATGGAAGAAATAGCAAAAAAAAAAAAGCTATCAAAATCTCACCCCCTAAATTTTATGTGCAAGATTAGCACCGGGGATTCCCATGGCAAAGAAACTGTTTCAAAGAACTCTGGGAAGAGAAAGATCCCCCTGGCAGTGAGGGGCCCAAGAGCACCACAAGGGGACCTGGGGAGGAGACCCTACTGAACAGAACCCTCTCCTTGGGGATCCCCTATTCTGCTGCCCACCGAGGAGTTAAACAAAATGTACCCCCCAGGTTTCTCTGATCCTCTTTGAGCTCCCCCCTCTCTCATCCAGGGTCAGCTCTCTTTCTCTTCTCTTCTCTTCCTCTTCTCTTCTCTTCTCTCTCTTGTTTGCTTGCACCCTTTCCCTGCAGTTCTTGCATGGAGCCTCTTCCTGCTCTCTGCTCTGCCCTCCAAGAGGTGACAACAGCAGCAAGTCCTTTCCCTTCCATGCTCTTCTTGCAAGGGAACCATGCTTGCAGCAGCCGGCGCAAAGGAGCAAACAGCCACTTGGTGGCGCACATGGCTGTGGCCAGAGGAAGCAGCAGGGAAGAAGCACCAAATAATCTTGCTGCCTGGCTTCCATAGAAAGTTCCTTGGTGGTTTTTTATTATTAAAAGAAACAAACCCTAAGTGTTTCCCCCCTCCTTGACAGACAGGGCTGGGATCTACTGTCAGTGGTTTTTATGACTGGCTAAGAAGATGGACTGAGGTTTCTCAGTCATTGCATACCCTGCAAAATTTCTCAGATGAAAATAGGGACGCCCTATTCAATAATGATAGTAGTAGTAGCAGTGGTGGTAGTGGTGGTAGTAGTAGTAATTTTATCATTTATTCCCCACTGGGTTGCCCCAGCCACTCCAACATACATAAAAATATAATAAAACATGAAACATTTTAAAAACTTCCCTATACAGGGCTGCCTTCAGACGGCTTGGGGGTTTTCATAACTCCACAGCCTCCAACATTTCTCCAATGAAAATAGGGATGTCCTAAGGAAAAGCAGGATGTTCCGGGATCAAATAAGAAACCGGAAGGGCTTCTGTAAATCCCGGACGGTTCCTGGAAAATAGTGACACTTGGAGGGTCTGTCATTGGAAATGTATCATTGTGGGTGACAGGAGAAAATGGAGTGTGGCTTGGGATATTTGGGGGCTTCAGAATCTTGGCAGGGCTACAAGAGAGGCTCATAAACAACCACGAAGGGCAGAGCCACACTCACCTGACTTTTAAGGCTGTTTTTGTTCCGGGGGACAAGAGCTGCCTGTTCTCTCCCCTCTTCCAGGCCTGGGGAAGAGGGTCCTTGTCTTTTCCTCCACACCTTCTGGGTGTCTTGGGCCACAGAGAAGCACCTCTTCAGCCACGCCTGCCATCTCCATTTGCCCAGAGGGCTTTTGAGCCCATGAACAGTGCCAGCAGTAGTGGCCAAGGCATTCCTTGGAGGCTGGATCCTGCTGCCCAAGGTGGTTGCCTCGCTCCCCTTGCCTCCTGCATGCAGAGGCTCTGACAGGGTGCTGTCTCTGCCCCACCAGTCTGAACATTTGCCTGTGTGGAATTCCTGGTTGCCAGCAGGTGAGTGGTTGAAAACAAGGATGGACTTACTCCCAAGGAAGCTTGCCTAAAGGCTGAGCACTCTTGTTTTCCTAGCAATGGAAAGCATTAGCAAGCGAAGCCCCTGAAGATATGCTGGCAAGTCACTCCTCAACATCATTAAAAGATGTAGCGCCATGGCCTCCCAGCTCCTCTCTGGATGGAACCACGACCATCTCCCTGCCACCTCATCCCTCTTTGGTTTCTTTCCCCTGGTATGCAAGCCTTCCTTTGGCCTTCTGCTCCCAGCAATTCTTTTCTCTGGGGGACGCCCCCCCCCCCAGTCTCTCTCCCGTAACTCATCTTGAACTAGGCAGATCTTTCCCTGAGGTTTGATCTTTTTAAACTTTTGGCAAATTGGTAAAATTGGTAAAAACAAAAACTTTTCAGCAAGTCTATATGATGTATTTCAATCTGACAGCTACTCAGTCTTCACTGTCATAGCGAGGGCCCACAAATGGCTTCCCACAGATCCATGGTTCGCAGTACCATATTTTCCAAAACCCCATTATTGTATTCTTCTTTGGCTGTGCCATAAAAACGGGTACTGTATATTCCTGTGTATAAGACTACTTTTTAACCCAGGAAAATCTTCTCAAAAGTCGGGGGTCGTCTTATATGCCGGGTCGTATTTCTTATACGGCGAGTATATCCCAAACTCTATATTTTAACTGGAAAAGTTGGAGGTAGTCTTATACGCCCAGCCGTCTTATACGCCAGAATATACGGTATATACACATTTATCAATATTTAAATATTTACATATTATTTCGGACAAGGTAGGAGAACACTTTATGTTGAAATCCACAGAAAGGCAATAGCTTTATGAAAACCAACAAAAATGTCACAAAATAGTAAACTCGTTTCTAAATTCAAGTTCAAGAACTCTGAAGACCTCAAGATCTTGCTCAATATTTCCTGACATATCACCTGGCTCTGATTGTGGATCCCAAGGAAGCAACATGGCTGCCTTTGCCTTTTGACAATACTGAGCAGTCTTGTAACCACAGAGGAGGAACCAACAGAACTCGCTTACTTGAGAAACATCTCAGCTGAAGGGCAGGAGGTGGAAGTTCCAGGCCGGGGGGGGGGGGTCTGTGCCCCTGGCTCATGACATTGAGAGGCAGCACCCTGTTTTGGAGGAGGCCAACCGATGCGTCCTCTGGAATGCGCTTGGAAAAAACTGCCCTTTTGTAAAGAACGAGTTTGTTTGTTTTTTTAGTTGTAGCAACTCTGTCAGAAAGCAAGTTTGGAATCAGAAGCAAAAGGCAAAGAGAGAGTGCTAGCCTGAGAGTTAGTTGAAAGAGAGAGCCAGGAAGAAAAGCCAATGCAATTCTGGGCTGCATCAATAGGAGTATAGCATCTAGATCAAGGGAAGTAATAGTACCACTGTATTCTGCTCTGGTCAGACCTCACCTGGAGTACTGTGTCCAGTTCTGGGAACCACAGTTCAAGAAGGATACTGACAAGCTGGAATGTGTCCAGAGGAGGGCAACCAAAATGGTTCCTCATAAGGCATTATGAGGAACAGCTTAGGGAGCTGGGTATGTTTAGCCTGGAGAAGACAAGGTTAAGGGGAGATATGATAGCCATGTTCAAATATATAAAAGGATGTCATATGGAAGAGGGAGAAAGGTTGTTTTCTGCTGTTCCAGAGAAGCGGACACGGAGCAATGGATTCAAACTACAAGAAAGAAGATTCCACCTAAACATTAGGAAGAACTTCCTGACAGTAAGAGCTGTTTGACAGTGGCATTTGCTACCGAGGAGTGTGGTGGAGTCTCCTTCTTTGGAGGTCTTTAAGCAGAGGCTTGACAGGCATATGTCAAGAATGCTTTGACGGAGTTTCCTGCTTGGCAGGGGGTTGGACTGGATGGCCCTTGTGGTCTCTTCCAACTCTAGGATTCTATGATCCTTAACCTCTGAAATTAGCTTCAGGCCTGGACAGCAAGCGACTACCTACTGACCGGCTTTGGCTCAGCAGCATTAGATTTTTATTTAAGTGTTATTTAAGAAGATAAATGTTTCTTTTTGTATATAGCTTTCCCCTTTTTCCCTTTTCCTCTTTTCTTTTCTTCTTCTTCTTTGGTTCTTTCTTTCTTTACTTTCCCTTATCTCTATTGTAATGATTTTGTATATCCTCGCATATGTTTGTATTTTAAAGAATTTAATAAAGAATTAAAACTGAAAAAATAAAAGATTTCCATCTAGTGATCACCTTTATAAGGGTAATGGACTAGAGCTTACTAGGTAAAGAAAGTCAGTGAAATCCAAATGGTACACGATTACCTAGTGGTTGGAGAAGACTCAACTGTCCTTCAGCTGGTGAGAAAGCATCTTTCTCTGGTTGTACGTCCTGCTACAAATAACTAGACTCAGTATTGTTTATGACACATACAAAGCAAAGATAGTCATGATAGTCCTTTAGGGGAAAAACCTTCAAAACCCACCCCTAGGCAATACACTTCTTTGGGCCAAGCAGATGTCTGTCCAGAAGCCCTAATCTCACAGGAGGCTACACCTGCTGTCCCCTCGCACACACTCAGCTCCAAGGGGGCAGAGATTGCAGGCTGTGGCTCCTTTATCCCAACATCTTAAGTGTGTAATTTGATATTTGTCTAGCAGCTGGGAGGGACTTGCTGAGATATTCATGGGGCTATAAAATGAATAGATTTAACTTATGAAATAGTAGCTGTAATTTTATTGAAAACTCTGGAGTATTTGATTTGATTTTGTACATTTTATGATTGAAAGAACAACCCTGAAACCAGTGCCAGACCAGAGACCATAACTCTCATTCAAATATTCTAGCAGACCCACCGAAAGCAGCGGGTGTTAGCTGAAAGGGGTACCACTTCTACCCACCCAGGCTGCCTGTAGCTTTAAATTTGAACACCAGAGGCTGTGTGAGCACTGCACCCCGCCCCAGGCAATAAAATATTCACATTGTTTCCAGAAAGCAATATAGGGAAGGGGCTGAATTCCTTAGAAAAAGCCATTCTTAGGTGCAAATTCTAAACTTTTCTGGAAGCTCCATTGTCAGTTAAAGACACCCCCCCCCCAAATACATCCTACCTCCCCAGTTTGATGCAACTTCATGGTGCTGGTTGATCTAGTCATCTACATGCAATGCTGAAGACATCACTTGAATTCAACTTTATTTTTAGCAGGTGTGCGATTCCCTGAGGGCAATCAGTGGGGAAGCTCAAAGGCCAAACAAAACATGGAAGAGCAGCTCTTCCCTTCTGTGTTTTCCACAGTGGAAGAGGGAACACAAGGAAAGGGTTAATGCCCATGGCTAAAATTCTGATCAGATATCCAAGTGGTTGCTATTTAATGCTAAAAAATGAGGGAAAAACCCAGAAATTGCAAGTGACAAATTTAACAGCATTGTAGTTTTGCCCCCAAGGAAAACTACCCTAACGGAAGGGTATGGGTTGGGGAAACCTCCTTCCAAGAAGCAATTAATTAAGGTGGAGAGCCCACACAGATCAAGGGAAAGGACTTGGAAAGTCTCCAAAACTGGAAACAATAGAGAAAGGAGGGGCACCTCAAAATGCCATCCATTCCCCCTTCTACTCCTGTTTCACTTTCCCCTCCTTAACAGACTCTCTGAGGCAAGAAGACAAGGAGGAGGAAGTGCTGGGAAAACATGGGAGGAGTACAACGGGCTGACCATGTTTTCTGTACTCCCCATAAAATTGTTTGAAGGCAGGACAGTGACTGCAGATTAAAAGTTTCATCCGGGTGCATGTCCTCTATAGCACATTCTGCTGCTTCTCTGCTTGTGGCACAAAGAACTCCGGAGTTGCTCCACGGACTCTTTCAGACACCAGCACCCCTCCATGCCACCATTCAATGCTTGGCAGCTCCAAGTTTGGTGCCATAACCCCCAACACTGCCTTGTGCCTCAATTTCTTTCACACTGAATTCTTCTTCACCTTCAATCTCCAACATCCATTTCATAGCATTTTGGTTACTGTAGAGTAAATCAAAGGCAAGAAGGAGGCTGATTTCATTGCAACAAAACAGAAAGACCTGGGCCTTTTTCTTGCCAACCACAGAATGAGAAAGGAGGAGCACAGATGGAGTCCGTCTCTGGAAAATACTTTGGCAAAGCAAGGCACCTGTGGATCCGTGCGTCTCTCCTGACTGCTGCTGCAGACTAAAGCACGGTTTGGTCAAGATCCCCTCGCTTATAGGCACTCAGGGGGTAAAATGTAGCCACAACAAACTTGCCATCAAAACTCTTCCCAGTCAGTGCTTGTTGGGCAGCTTTTGAATCTGCAGCATTTGCATACTCAACAAAGACCTGAAAAGAAACAGGAGGAATGTCAATCTCCTTTGTCCCCTTGCACTCTTGCTTTCCAGGACAGGCAAGACACCGACCAGAAACTGGTAGATTACCTTTGTTAAATTCTAAGGAGTAAAATACATTAAAATGGTATGTGTTTATTTGATAAGGAAAGATTGTAACATGATTTAATTCTGCAAAATGTAAGTGTGGTACGCTACAGTAGTGTAATTTAAAGACACATTATATCACTAGAAGATGTTACCAGAATCTCTGGATAAAGTATAGAAGGTAATACTGTATTGAAAAACTTAAATGGAGGTGCATTTCTATAGTTTTATAGTCTTAATAGTGTGACATTTCAGAGGCATACTGCATTAATAGATAATGCTACTAAAATTCTGTCTCCAAGTCTTATTTTAGAGATATATAGACACAGTAAAGTATTCCAAGATTCCCAGAGAGACAGGCGCGCGCACACACAAAAAATCTGATTTTTTTTAAAAAAATCTGCTTCCATTTGTAAGAGAATCATTCTCTCTATGCAAGATAGAACACAGGAGTTATATCAGGAAGCCTCAGTATGTGCCTCACTCAGCTGTCATTGTAAAAGGAGAGGTCAGCGCAGCCTTAGAGCAAAACTTCAAAGATTAAACATACACACTAATCTCGACTGCCCAAGTACTTACATGGCCTTTGCCTGGATTTTCCTTCGGAACAAACAAGGACACAACCCGTCCATATTTGCAACATTCTTCTCTTATGTCATCCACGATATCTGTGGAATTGAGAAGACAACTGAAAACACATAGCAAAGACCCAGCATAGCATATTGGATAGACTGGAATGGAAGGACCCAGGAATCCTGTTTGCAAAATGCCTGCTTGCCTCCAGAGCAACTGCTGCACAAGGTTCTTGCAAGACTAAGCTTCTTGAAGGAAGCACAATAAATAAATAAACACAATCAATAACATATATATTTTGCCACAAATTGCATGTTTCATAACATATAGGGGTCAACAAATTATGTCCAGGCTTGGCCATAAACAACTATCTATGTGAGTCAGCCAGAATATCATTAAACTGCCCCTGAGTCCATATTCTAAGCCAGTACAACCTGCTCTTCCACGCAGCATTGAGGAGAAGGGCCTAGGGCACTAGTGGGGTAAGCCTGAATGCCTGAACATCTGTCTTAAACGCTGCCCCAGCACCTAGCAAGTATTCCAGACCTTAGGGGCAGGCAGACACTGGAGAAACTTACTACAAGACAAGCAGAAATCTAACCAGGAAATCTCAGGCTGACACCACCACCCTGCCCGAGCTGGCCAAAGACCTGACCAAGGGCAGGCAATTAATATTCTTATTTCCTGGCTTCCGGTTCCGGTCTGCCTTAATGGAGAAAGCTCCCACGACAGGAGATCGTTGGCGAAGAAAAAACAAGGATGATTGAGGTTAATTAGCCTTGAAAATTCTCCCCAGGGACAGGGGGCAACAAGCTTCACTCGCAGTTCGTCTTGGTTCCTGGCTCTCGCTCCGGCATGGATTGTGGGAGGCAGGAGGTGCTGAGTGCAAAGCACTTTGCCTACTGATAACCCCCCCTATGCTGCCATTAAGAAGCACAGGTTATCCTGTTAATTAGAGTTTAAACTGGACTAATGTACAGATGAATTAATCATGCAAAAGGCTGGACTAGATGAATCCCAAGCTGGAATTAAGATTGCCGGAAGAAATATCAACAACCTCAGATATACAGATGATACAACCTTGATGGCAGAAAGTGAGGAGGAATTAAAGAACCTTTTAATGAGGGTGAAAGAGGAGAGCACAAAATATGGTCTGAAGCTCTACATCAAAAAAACCAAGATCATGGCCACTGGTCCCATCACCTCCTGGCAAATAGAAGGGGAAGAAATGGAGGCAGTGAGAGATTTTACTTTCTTGGGTTACATGATCACTGCAGATGGTGACAGCAGTCACGAAATTAAAAGACGCCTGCTTCTTGGGAGAAAAGCAATGACAAACCTAGACAGCATCTTAAAAAGCAGAGACGTCACCTTGCCTACAAAGGTCCGTATAGTTAAAGCTATGGTTTTCCCAGTAGTGATGTATGGAAGTGAGAGCTGGACCATGAAGAAGGCTGATCGCCGAAGAATTGATGCTTTTGAATTGTGGTGCTGGAGGAGATTCTTGAGAGTCCCATGGACTGCAAGAAGATCAAACCTATCCATTCTTAGGGAAATCAGCCCTGAGTGCTCACTGGAAGGACAGATCGTGAAGCTGAGGCTCTAATACTTTGGCCACCTCATGAGAAGAGAAGACTCCCTGGAAAAGACCTTGATGTTGGGAAAGATGGAGGGCACAAGGAAAAGGGGACGACAGAGGACGAGATGGTTGGACAGTGTTCTCGAAGCTACGAACATGAGTTTGACCAAACTGCGGGAGGCAGTGGAAGACAAGAGTGCCTGGCGTGCTCTGGTCCATGGGGTCACGAAGAGTCGGACATGACTAAACAACAACAACAACAATGTAGAGATTGCGTACTAGAAGAAATTAGATCATAAACTGCGGAATCGAAGCAGCTGAAAGGTCGTTAAAAGTTTGAATTTGAAAGAAGACTTCATTTGGTATAAAAGTCAGTGTGGGGGGAGGGAAGCCTATGGTTTCTCTATATAAAGTGTTATTCTCTTTATATATGATTTGGCAACCCTCCCTTGAAATGCTAGTTTAAATTATGGATATTCAGATGATGATGGTGAAAAATGGATTGCAGATATGGAATATAACATCAAATGGAATTGTGTGTGTAAAATAAAAACGAAAAAGGGGGGAAAGGGAGAGAAGCTCTATTCTGCAAAAGGTTTATGATGGAAACTCAGAGCTGATTCTCCCCTACTCCCTATTATCCTCAGACTATACTGAATAATGCTAAAAGGGCTTGGAATTTAATTTAATTGGAAGCGCAATCGCTTATCCTCAGCTGGACGGAGGGATGAGAGAAAACTGTGAGCTTGCCAAGGGTTGATAAGGTTCATTACTGAGTTATTTGAAGTCTGACAGCTTGCTCTCCAGGCTGAGAGAAAAATGGCGAACAGGAAATTTATTGGGACAGTGTGACTTTTGTAGCTGCAAAACAATGAACCAGGGACACTAGTGGTGCTAGTTTAGGGGAGGGGTGGGGAACCTTCTGGACTCTGTGTACCAGGTCCTTATCAGGGCCAAATTATGATGCCACATGACTGACATGTGCATGGAGCCACCTGCTGGTCAAAATCCCTTGCAATTTGCAAGTCTCCCTGCACTCGCTTTTAAGTCCCCAAACTTGAAGGTTTAAAAAAGGAAGCAAGAGGAGAAAGCGCTTCCAAATCGTGAGAGTAAAATTGACTGCATTGATGCGGGTTTATCTGTAGAGCTTTTATTAGTGCTGCCCATGTTTTATTTTAGTTTTTAGATGTCTTAGATGTTTTAACTTTGTACTGAGAATTGTAGCTTTTCTGACTGACAGTTGAATAAAGAATGATGATTATTATTTCACTTTTAACAGCAGTAGCATCTTCTGCAGGCGTTGAAAGAATATTCTCTTCCTTTGGACCCATTCATTCTAAATTGAGAAATCGTTTGGGACCCGATAAAGCAGGAAAGCTTGTTTTTCTTTTCCAGATTATGAATATAGAAGAAGATGAAGATGACGAGTGAGCTACAGAGGACAGTATTTAAGTTTTTCATGTGTAGGCTGGGCTGACAGTCTAAGTTTCTTAATAAATCTATTTAAATTGTTATTATTAAGGTAATGATTATTTTTCTCCTTCCTAAGTACAACAGAAAAGTTGTCCAAATATGAATGATTAACCTATTAAACTGGGGATAAAAAAACTAGTATGAAAAGTTGTTATTCTAAAAATCTTCATCTACCTGCATATTAAAGTTATACCAGCAAGAATTAAGTCTTTATGTAGAAAACTATGATTTAAATCAAATCCACCCTGCTTCCTAGTACATTCTGTAGTGTGCTGAAGGATAAGGAGCTACATCAAGATGTACCAACCTTCAAATTCTTCTTCACTTTGGAGAGAAGTTTCGCTCAAAATATTTAGCAGTCTTAGCACTGGAGTTGGAAGCATCACCAGATCTTCAATATGGGGGGCTGTTAAAGCAATGTAAGGTGATCATTATATCAAAGAGAAATTATAAATGGTTGAATGCAACTTGCTGCAACCTACACAATCCTATTCTCAAAGAGAGTTTAAAGGTTTGCCTTTCTTTACCTTGCCTTCTCACATACAATGTCTCTTTACGTTGTATTTTTACCTGAGATCCTGGGATGAAGGGCAACATATAAATCTAATAAACAAAAATGATTTTAAAAACTCTCCTTGTAATGGTGGGTTCAGACATCAGTGAAATGGGGCTAGGCCTGATTCAGACATTTAAAATGGCACACGGGAGATGTGTGAAAGGAGGAAGTGTTAATTGAAAACGTACCCTTAGGAGTCCACAAGATGACCAGAGGGTCCCTCTTCAGGACAAATATTGTTTTTAAAATGTTAACCAGCTTAAACTTAATGCAGAGAATGGATAGGAAATCTCAAAATGAATTGAACAGAGTCGGGGCCAGTTAAGCAAGCATTATTTGTGGCCAGAGAAATGCAAGATGTTATATGCCCTACCGAAAGCAATGCTGAAGAAAGGGCTGCACAAGGCCTTTGCTGCAGTGGCTCTTTCCTGTGGGTCCTCGTGAAGCATGCTGGAAAGCAAAAAGGAGCATTTGTTGTACAAGCAAGTTCCAGAGATGCTCTCCACAGGGAGACGATTCAAGCTGCACCCAAGATGATTTCTAGAAGAGTAGTAAAAGCCCACCAGGTTCTGGAGAAAACACGACACCACAGCTTTCATTGTTCCAGTTCTATGGCGTTATGATGATGCTGATTTTATAAACCTTATTTCAGTGGTCATTTGCTAGTAGTTTTATTTTGGCTGCACTGCAGGTTCCCTTGAGTGCTATTCTGCGGAAGTGTGCTACTGAAACACAAAGCAACATATACATTTCTCCTGTCTTTCTCTTTTAAAGGTGAATGGCCATGCCACTGGTTTTCCCCAGGACATACGGTAGATTCTCCATACTGAGTTATGCCAAGGAGAATAAATAATCATTATCTCCCCCACCTTCAAATTAGGTAACTACATGTTACCTAAAGATGAGAAAGCTCATCTTTAGTATTTTATTTCCCATAAATATTATTACCAAAATAGTCTCAAAACAAACAAACAAACAGACTGCAAAGTCACAGCCCCACCAAACACAAATTGGTCTCATTAATTAATCTACTGGTGAAACCTTCTAGCTAGTCCTGTTTACACAAGGCTGACTGTTTCGTGAATCTATTGCACAATTTCCTGATTTGTATGGGGCTTTGACCCCTGGTTTCTTTTTTTAAACCTACATCTTACTTATTTAAAAGACTTGACTGAAAGGGGAAAGTTGCAAATACACATTGCCTGAGCTAGCAATTATTCCCTGCTCTCCACAGCAACGAGTTAAGTAAATTGTAGGTGAATGACAAAAAATGAGGGCCAATATGATACAAAATAAGCTATATGGTATTTTGGCATTCCTTAGCCTGATTACTATCTCCTATCTCTCCCACATCCCAAGCAAGACTTTGTCCAGCCACTGCCTTTTAACAACCATTTTCCATTCACATAAGCTGTGCTTTTAGCATCCATTAAGTGATGAAACACAAGGGCCCTTATGGGAGGCAAATGCTGGTTTTGTATCTGCCGTATTAAGGAAGGCCAAGAGAGGAAAAGCTGGGATGGGACCTGACAATCCTATTTATTCTGTGAAGGATTGCTGAGGTTAAGGGAGAGGCACCACAGGCAGAAAGAAAGTCCCTCTTGTTCAAAAGACTTTGTAGATAACAATACAACTCACCCTTTGTTTGACTGAATCCATAGGGGCTGAGCTAGAGTAGCGGGGCAAAACCCCAGAGGAAGAAAACACAGGCAACATACCTTTTGAGAAGGTCTCTGAGGTGATAGGTAGGGATGGCAGAATTCACTACACTTTTGCTGGCGAAAATGCGCTCAATAATGGCAGAACTATTTGCCTAGGAAGAAAAGGTAGGAAGAAAATCTCTCAGAAAAAAAACAACCAACCCATCTTGTATTCACTCTGAACAATCTGAACAGTTTCCTCAGGTTGTAGCAGAGCCGGCTACTACCATAAGCCCCCCCCCCCCGGCACATTAAGCCCGCCACAGTGAATTGCTCCATAACACCTATTCCATGGTGGGTTCAATATTGACACAAAGCAAACCATGGCAATTCTACCCATTCCTAAAATTAGTTGATGCTCCTCCCTTCTCTTCAGCCATCTGCACCAGGGATTGGAGCCCCCAGTTGTGCCTGGACTCGGCCACCAACACCACACCCCCTGGGCTGTTCCAAGTTGGGAGAGTGTAGGTGCAGGATTCCTCTGCTGACTTTAGAGGCAGACCAGGGAGCCTCCTGGGTCGCACCTTTCTTCCACTACAGCTTACATCACTTGCTAATACCATCCAGGTGCCTTTGAGGTGGCTCCCCTTCTTCCCTCCGGCACTCTGGGAGAGATGCACTGGGATGGAGGCCTGAGGCTTCATGAATGGAGGATGCTCCCTTAGGAGCCTTCCCAGACCTATGGTTGTGCTAGTGGGTGGGGATAGTGTATTTCTCCCCCTGAAAGAAGGTACAACACACCTGGCTGAGAACTGTGAGCAGCTGCAGACACCATGTTGGGAGACTGCAAAGGGACCCACGGAAGGGACAAAGGGTTGCGCAAACAGTAACTTTATAGCAAGGCAATTATAGAAACCCTACATGACAGGAAAAGCTCATGGCCTGGAGGTGCGGCTCCCGCTCTGCATGCTGCGTTCCAGCTCTGGCATCGCCAGGAAGGGCCGGGGAAGACGGCTGCCTTAAATCCCAGAAAGCAGCTGCCTGTCCGTGATGACAATATTGAGTTTGAAGGATCTGTGGCCTCAGCTGGCAGCTTCTTACTTCATGCGCTGATGTCAGCTCGCGTCACCTCCGCTCCTCCCCCAGCAAATGATTGCTTCCTTCACAGATTGGTAAGGTACTGGCTCCCATCAGGAAAGCTGCAGCATTCAGTATTTTATCTATCCAGCAAGGCAAATTCAAGCCATATAAGGTGCTGACTTTGTCAAAGAGGAGTTTCAAAACTCCCAAAGAGAAATTGCCACCAAAGATGAGGTGTGATCTGATCAAGGCAGAATTGAGTGGGACTGTGACTTCCCTTGATCTGGGCACTCGACTTCTGTTGATGCAGCCTAGAATAGTGTTAGCTTTCTTTGCTGCTACATCACACTGTGGACTCATGTTAAGCTTATGGTTTACTAAGAGTGGCTGGGGAAACCCAGCTAGATGGGTGAGGTATAAATAATAAATAATAATTATTATATAAGACCCCTAGATCCCTTTCACACGTACTGCTAGTAAGCCAGGTGTCCCCCATCCTATATTTGTGTATCTGGTTCTTCCTGCCTAAGTGCTGAACCTTACATTTGTCCCTTTTGAAATTCATTCTCTTAGTTTAGGTCCAGTTTTCCAATCTGTTACGGTCATTTTGTATTCTGATTCTGTCGTCTGCAGCATTAGCTACCCCTTTCAGTTTGTTGTCCTCTGCAAATTTGACACACATGCCCACCATTCTTTCATCCAACTCATTTATAAAGGTGTTGAACAACAATGGGCCCAGGACAGAACGCTGCAGCACTCTGCTTATCCCTTATTTCCAGGATGATGAGGAAACATTAATGCAGGCATCCCCAAACTTCGGCCCTCCAGATGTTTTGGACTACAATCCCCATCATCCCTGACCACTGGTCCTATTAGCTATGGATCATGGGAGTTGTAGGTCAAAACATCTGGAGGGCCGCAGTTTGGGGATGCCTGCATTAATGTATACTCCTTGGGTTTGCTCAACCAGCTACAAATCCACCTGACAGTTACCTCGTTCAACACACATTTTACCAGCTTCCTCGCAAGAATATCATGGGGGATTTTGTCAAAAGCCTTACTGAAGTTATTCAGCATTCCCCTGATCCACCAAGCTTGCAAATCTCAAAAGCAACTGTTATCTCTGCAAAAAGCTCCTCACCCTCCACTCCTGAGATTGGACAGTATGTTTTAGTTTCATTCCTGAAAACATCTCCAGTAATACTATTCCAAGGCTCCAGAGATCAATAGCAGAAGTGCATTCCACCCCGCCTTGGACTCCCGCCTTGGAGAGGCGGTTCTGCAGCTCAGCCTCAGGAGCGCGGTACCCGTCTGTCTGAATGTACTTCACATCCTGGGGAGAATGAAGAGCTTGCTTAGAAGTCTAAAATCATAACAAAGCACTGCAGTGGATCTGAAACCTTATACTAGTTTGTTTTACAGTGGTCCAGTGAAATCGCCCACTCAGGCTGCTTCATGCAGAGCCAAAGGATACCACAAAGAAATGCTTAACTTTTGCTAGTCCAAGAATTTGTCAATAAACTTTTTTTATATAAGTAACCTCTCACAAGCAAAAATTCAGTACCTGCATAGGAAATCTGTTTTGTGATTTAAGCTTAAAATGTTTCAAGGGGTTCTGGAAAAAAACCTCTACCACTGGAAAACCACCTCAGGGTATATGTTTAAATGTTGATTTGTGCCATTTCCAGGTGGAAGTATCTGAGCACTACAAAAACTTTGCTCTTCCACTACCAGAGGAATTGGTAGGCACTTTTCACACACTCAGGGGACGGAGCAATTTGTTCTACCCATGCTAACTGGGGGCTCGTCCAAACCTCTGAAGCACTACTCCTGCGCTCTGACTGCAGATTTCTGAAAGCCCAAGGGCTCAGTCTTCCATTTGCCCTGATGCTTTTCCCCGGGAAATTCACCATTTAGTGCTGAACCAGAACAAACAGCCATTACGTTTTCCGTGGACTGCTGTTTGTTCTGATGTAGCGCCAAAGAGCAGATTTTTGTGGGGGAAAGTGACAGGCTCAGACCCCTGCCTAGAAAGCATGGGACAATCAGACGTGTGGACGAGTCCCATGTGCATCTGAGACTGCTTGGGAGAAAGGAATTCACCTCATGTGTGGCAAACCCCAGTTTTCCTACACATGTGTAGGAACTGCAAGGGATGGACTGGATGACTCTCAAGGTCCCTTCCAACTCTACCATTCTATGATTCTGTGTGAAACAGGAAACCTCAGAGCCACACTGCTTAGAGCAGTGTTTCCCAAACTTGGATCTCCAGCTGTTTTTGGACTAGAACTCCCATCATCGCTAGCTAGCAAGACCAGTAGTCAGGGATGATGGGAATTGTTGTCCATAAGCAACTGGTAACCAAAGTTTGGAAAGCAGTGTCTTCGAGCAATAAGCAGCTTAGCGCATTCTTTAAAATGTGTATAAAGTACACAAGCAATTCTGCAACAATGCTCACAGAGTAGAATAATAGCAATCCCTTCCATAAAGATTTCAGGATACGTTTTAATAAAAGCACTGCATGTGCCCCCCTCCATGAGCATGCACACATACACAGGGTGAAGTTTTTAACTGAAGAGAATTTGGAAACAGTTTCCTGGTCATAGACAAAGATATCTTTACAGCGGAAAGTGTTTTCATTTGCCACAGTGCACCCCCCCTTTTGTCTGGCATTTTTTGCCGGTTTCTGAAAGTGTGTCACCTCCTTTAGAAAAGGCAAAACCGGGCTGAATCTGCACAGCACAAGGGCACCCAAAGCCATTCAGCATTTTCTGCAGCCATCTTGCCTCTCTGATTACCTTTTTGCCGAAAAGGTTCCAATGACACTTGACCAACCTGAATTCCCTCCTTGAAGCTGAGTCCAAAGTCAATGAGCTTGAAGCCCTCCTCCTCCGCACTCCACAGGATGTTGCGCGGCTTCAGGTCTGCATGCACATAGCCTCTGTGGTGGAGGAAGGCAAGGCCTTCCAGGACGTCTCGCGCACAGTGCTGGGTGATCCACATGGAGCAGCCATGCACGCTGGAGTGCGCCAGCAGCTCTGACACGCTGATGTCCAGCAACTCCAACAAGAGGCAGCACGATGGGCCTTGGGCAGAAGGGTAGTCGGTGAACACACCGTACAGGGTCACTGCAAGCAGAAAAACACCCCGAAAGGATCAGCAGGGGTTACTTGGTGTGGAACCACCGGTCCCCGGAAGCTGTTCTGTGCTAAGGCAGTGATTCCCACAAAAAGCCGCATTTGGAAGATACAAGATTTGGTTGTTTCCAGCACTTCTCCTAGAGCATCTGGGCCTGGGTATAATTTTAATCCAGAGCTAGGCAAGTGCTGCTTGTTTCTTTTGGGGGATTAACCTTTTAACCTTCAAGAGAATCCTTACCCCAACTCTATGGCCATCGAAGAAAAATGGATGCAGCACAAATAAGGTCAACAACGAAACAGTCCTTAGGTAGCACCAAATAAAACTCTAGTCTAGATCCATGCACGGTTCTACTGCAATGGAAGTCACTGTCAACATGGTTGGCAATGTGGGTACAGAAATGAATTCAAACCCCCTGGATACTCTGCACGGGTCCAATATGGCATCATTTGAGAAGGAAATCCGTCTGGCTGGACTCCTGCCCGCTGCCCAATTTTCCGGATCTTTCCCCCTGTAGCACAGCAATAAGACTTGGTTCACTCATTGCTGTTGTTGGCCAAAGTATGAAATACTAAGCTGCAGCATTTCCAGTGGATGCCCAAATGCGCTTCATGGATAGCCTAGTTGTGATTCTTCTTGCCTTTGGAATTTTAGAAGGAAACTTTGGTTGTTCCTCAGGACCAGTTCCCAGAAACAAGTTGGTTTTCTTCTGCTCCAAACCCCATCATAAGTTATCACCAGCTATGCTCTGTGTTGTACGGTGGCTACAGTTGACCATTTGGTGTAGATTTATGCTGTTATGCACAGAGCCAACCATCCGTCACATAGTTCCCATCAGTATGCCTGGCGGTGGGGGGCAAGAGGGGCTGGCCTGGTAGTAAAAATCCATGTCTCTCAACAAGGACAGGCATAGGGTTGCATGCCCATTGCAAGAGGCTAAGAAGCAGTTACCGTAAGGTCAATGGGAATCTGCAGCTGACCTCTGGCAGCAGCTGTGAGAATACAAATCAGATGAAAGCCAAGTTGCCTTGAGATGCAGTGGTAAGTCTCACATTTATTATTTGTTGGGAAGATTTAAGTATCACCCTTCAGCAAAGCAACAAGGCATGTTACACAAAGGAGTCTTAGAATCATAGACTCGCCATGTTGGAAGGGAGCCTGAGGTTCATCTAGTCCAGGGGTCAGCAACCTTTTTCAGCCATGGGCCGGTCCACCGTCCCTCAGACCATGTGGTGGGCCAGACTATATTTTGGGGGGAATAAATGGGCAAATTCCTAGCCCCCCCCAAATAACGCAGAGATACATTTTAAATAAAAGGGCACATTCTACTCATGTAAAAACACGCTCCGTGGGCCAGATTGAGAAGGCGATTGGGCCACATCTGGCCCACGGGCCTTTGGTTGCCTACCCCTGATCTAGTCCAACCCCTGCAAGGCAGCAATAGGCAGCTGTCCCATACGGGGATTGAACCTGCCACCTTGGCATTATTAGCACACCCTGCTCTAAGCAACTGAGCTTGTCTGTTTCCCACTCAGGCTTCAGACAAGATGAACGCACTCAAGAATACTTGCACCAGCCTTCCAAAGCCTGTTGACCTCCTAGTGGCTTGGACTGCAACTCTCACAAGCCAATGGTCAATGAAGGGCAACAGGTTGGGGAACGCTGACGGACATCACCCTCAGTACCATGTTGTCTTTGGGACATCCTTTCCCCTCTCAATTTACGCCCTCTGTGCTGGCCAAGTGATTCCTCATGCTGTGCACATGTACCCATTTTATTTAGTGAATGGATTTATATCCTGCATTTCTTCCACAATGCACCTCCCCCTGGGACAAGGATCAGATTCAGATCCGCTTAACTTTAGCATGGGGGCTGCTACCTTGCAAAATTGGATGCACTGAATCAGAGCTTTCTGGCCCATGAGTGGCTTTGCTGCTTCTGGTCCTGGAGATGGGAAAGGCAAAGCAGATCTTGCCTGTCAAATCGCCCATCTGAACAACAGGGACTGGATTAAGGCACCCCGGCGGGTTCCCCATTTGTGGGATGCCTTAATCACAAAACAACAACCCTGCAGTTCCAGGATTCTACAAACAGTGCAGTTTGCCAGTGGCTCCTGATGGAGGACGTGCCCCAGAAAGAAAGGGGGCTGGAGAGAGCGCCTGGCTGCTGGAGACCCAGGATGGGGTTCCCGTTTAGGCAAAGCCCCCCCCCCCCTGCGTGACTCCTGCCCGCTGCACCTCCCGCATAGAGTTAGAGAGTTGGCGGGGACCCCAGGGTTCATTTAGTCCACCCCGCCCAGGCCAGTCGGGTGCTGGAGCCGCCCTGGGCAGACGGGGAGCGTCTGCAAAGGAAGCCAGGGCACTTGGAGAAGAAGAGAAAGCCCCTTTTCGCCTCCGCTTTAGGGCGGCGCGGCTGCTGGCTCTCTGCACAAGCCCCGGAACCCGCCCCCCCCCGCGTTCTCTCACCGATGCTGCGGTGGCCGCGCAGCTCCTCCAGCGCGGCGCGCTCCTTGCGGAAGCCGTAGCCGCCGCCGCCGCCCTCGGCCTCCTCCTCCTCCTCCTCCCCCTCCCCGCGGCGGCCGGGCGGCAGAAACGCCTTGAGAGCGGCCGGCGGGGCGCGAGGGTCTCCCAGGCAGCGCGCCCGGTACACGGCGGCCGAAGAGCCCCGGCCCAGCGGCGCCTCCGCCCGCCACAGCCCCGCGCCCCCCGCCGCCATGGAGGAGGAGGAGGAGGAGGCGGGCACGTCGCCAGGCCAGTTGGCCTCTCTCTCTCTCTCTCTCTCCCCGCTGGCCTTTTCCCCACCGTCGTCTCACTGTTTCTTAATACTGTAGTTGTATTTCTTTCAATCAATGTATCAATAGTAAAGGAACGCCCCTCCCCCCGGAGTGGGCGGAGACAGGAGACTCGGCACGTGGCCAAGGGGAGGGGCAGGATGACATCACAGGGGAAAAGCCCTTTTGCCGGGAAGGAGCGGGGCAGAATGGCAGGGAAGATGGAGGCAAGAAGGAAGGAAAAGCTGCCCCCCCGTCTGCCCCCCCTCCAGATTGTACAGAGGTGTTAATAAACCCTATTTCAAAGACGCCGCCAGCTCCGCCGTGCCTGCTGCCTCAGTTCTCCCCAATCCTCCCAGAATGTTCTGCGTCCCTCGGCAGAGACGGATCTCGAACACGTGGCCAGAGGGCGTAGCTCCCACGTGACGTTTCCTGAGTGACACAGTTCAAAGAGAGGAAGAGGGAAAGAGCGCTGTGCTTCCTCTCGCTCCGGGTGAGGAGTCAGGCCCAAGCCAAGCCTTCTCCATCAGAACTGCCATTTGTAACCCCTTATTCATGCACTGTTAAGTCGGGCTGCATAAATCTCCCACAGTACCATGGGGGAGAATTTCAGTGATTAAAATGAATGTACAGTATTGCCTAGAAGGCTTTTTTAAATTTCAATCAGTCCTGGTGACAAGCAGTGCTAGATGCTTCAAAGAATGGCAAAAATATATTTTCAGATTCATCTGACTAGGGAAGAAACCAAGAATAAAATATCAATTATTATCAGATACTAAAGAGAGAGGTGGTTTTGTCCTGCCGATTTCAGATTCTATTATGCGGCATCTTGCATCTGCTGGATCCAGGAATGGATAATATTAAAAAACGGAGATGTAAAAAATTTACTGGGAAATGATATATAATGAATTGAAGAAAATGTTGAAAATAACATTTGCTAAAAAAAAACAGAAGCTTTCTTGCTAGGTATTTTAGGCCAAGATCTACCAAAAGAGAAGAGGACCCTTATTCATGTATGCTACTACAACAGCAAGAATTTTGATAGCACAGAATTGGAAGACTGGAGAAATGCCAACTAAAGAGCAATGGCAAGAAAAACTGATGAACTATGCAGAATTGGCGAAATTGACGGACAGACTTCAAGAAAAAGACAACAGTGACTGTGAAAGAGAATGGGAACCATTTATAGTATACTTGCAGAAACAAAGGAAGACTATTGACTTGATGGCAGGATTTAAATAAACACTCACACCTTTACTAACAAAAAATATGTAGAAGATAAAGAAATAATATAGTGTATCTTTTAAGAAACAGTGGAAGTTGGGGGAAGCCCAGGAGGGGAAGGAAGAGGGAATGTAATATAAATGTTAGGGATATGAGATGTATGTAATGATAGAAAAAGAAAAGTGAATAAAAATTTAATTAGAAAAGAAAAAAAATGCAGATGTGTTAGACGTAGAAGGACATGATAATAGATTTGGGTGGTGTCACAGTGGCCTGAGTGGACTACTTCAGAGTAACGACGCTACGCAGCTCTGCATTTTATTCTTTTATTGGTGCTGCGTATTTACAGTGCTCAAGTCATTGCTATTTACACGGAGCGATGTTGTCAGTCGGTTTCAGAACCTCCTAATGGCTTTTGGCGCGTCTTTCTCCAACACAAAAGCTTTGGCAGACCCATCCTCTTGCCCCTCCTCTTCCTGCGTAATTCTGGAGTTGGAGGGATGGGTCTTCCCCCCTTGCTTGCCCCTTCCTGTCCCCCTTGGGACCCTGGCTCCTCTACCTTGCCTGAGCCTCGGACACGACTTCCTGCTTCCCCACTGGAATCGGAACTCTCCCTGCTTTCCCCTTTGCTCGGGGACGGGCTTGAACTCAGGAGGGGAGGGACTTCGCGATATCCCCTGTCCCTCACATCCACCCCCCTCCCAAGCTCTCCTTCACCCCTCCCCAGGCCCCCCCCATGTGTCGGTGACGACTGGAAGCCTAAGAACTCAGTGCTCTCCGAGCCCGTTGGTGTGAATACCTCCCCCCAGTCCTGCGAGCCCCCCCCTTCCGCCTGGGCGGACGGGAATCCCAAAAAGTCCGTGGCGTCAGAGCTGGTGGGGGTAAAAACGTTCTGCCAATCTGCCCCTTCCTCTGACTGGGTGGATCTCGGTGACACCCATACCTCATCCTCTGGTTCCTCAAACTCCGCTTCCCAGCGCCATGGTGAGCTGCTCTCCCGTGCCTCCTCCTCCTCCCCCTCCCTTTCCATGTGCCAGGGCTTGGGTCTGTGGGGAAAGAGGGCGTGAAATTCTTCCACCAAGAATTCCTCCTGTATCTGGGTGGCTGGGACCCATTCATTCTGGGACGGTGGAGCATCCTCCCATGCCATGAGGTACTCCAGTCCCCCCACCCCCCACCTTGAATCCAGGATGGCCGTGGCCTCATTGAGTTGCTCCCTGCCTTCCCTCTCCCCCCCTCCCTCGGGGGTTTGTTCGCTGTCTCGGAGCCTGCTGCTTTCCCTGTACGGCGACAGCAGCGATCTATGAAACACTGGATGCACCCTCATGTCCTCTGGCAGTGCCAGCCTGTATGCCACCGGGTTTACCTGTTGCGTGACCGTGAAGGGGCCCAGCCTTTTGGGTGCCAGCTTTTTGCACCTCCCTCTGGTGGGAAGGCCCTCCGAGGACAACCACACCTTGTCCCCCACCCTGATGACCTCCCCTTGTCGCCTGTGGCGATCTGCCCCCTTTTTGTACGCTTCCTTGGCCCTCTCCAAGTGTTCTCTGAGCTGCTGGTGCACCGTCTCCAGTTCCTCTGCCCAATCCTCAGCCTGTGGGCCCTCCTCCTCCTCCTCCTCCCTCTCCCTCTCTGGGAAAGATCTGAGGTCGCGCCCGTAATTGGCCTTAAAGGGCGACACCCCTGTGGAGACGTGCACTGCATTGTTGTAGGCAAATTCTGCTAGTGGCAAGCGATCCACCCAGTCCGTTTGCCGCTGGCTGACGTAGCATCTCAGGTACTGCTGCAGAATGGCGTTGACCCTCTCCGCTTGTCCGTTGGTCTGCGGGTGTCTAGCCGTCGACAAGCTGACCTCCACCTGCAGGAGGTTCATGAGCCGCCGCCAGAACCTGGAAACAAATTGGCGACCACGATCCGAAATAACCCTTAAAGGTAATCCATGCAGTCTGAAAATGTGATCAACAAACAGTTTGGCTGTCTCTTCTGCCGAGACTGCCCTGGCACACGGTATAAAGTGACACATTTTGGACATAAGGTCCACCACCACCAACACTGCAGTCTTACCCCTGGACGAAGGCAGATCTGTGATGAAGTCCATGGACACCACTTCCCACGGCCTGTGTGGTGTGGCTAAGGGCTCCAGCAACCCTGGTGGCGCTGCTCTGACCACCTTCGCCCGCTGGCAGGTGGTACAGCCCCTTACATAGTCTCGAACATCTTCCCGCACCCCTGGCCACCAGAAGTGTCTCATGACTAGGTGAGCGGTTTTGTCCCTTCCAAAATGCCCCGCTGTAGGGTTGTCGTGCATCTGCTTGAGGACCGTACGTCGAAGCTGGGTGGTGGGCAGGTACAGCGCACCCTTGTAGAAAAGCAGCCCTCTGCGTTCTGCAAAGTCTTTTGCCTGCTCCCTCCCCCCTCTCAGTTCTCTGAAGATGCGGTTGGCAAATTCATCCGCTGCCGTCAGAGCTGTGAGTTCTGCCTCGCTCACCACAGCTGCTCCGCAGGACCATGCCGACGGGGGGAAAATGTGCCTTGGGGCTGGTGGCGCCTCCTCCTCCATGTACTCTGGCTTGCGGGAGAGGGCATCCGCCCTGACATTCTGCTCCCCCGGGATGTAGTGGATGGAGAAGTTGAAGTTCGAGAAGAACTCTGCCCACCGTATCTGCCGCTGGTTGAGCACCCTGGCAGTTCTCCAGAACTCCAGGTTCTTGTGGTCTGTGCACACCTGGATGGGGTGCTTTGCGCCCACCAGGAAGTGTCGCCAGTGCTGGAACGCAGCGTAGATCGCAAGAAGTTCCCTATCAAACACTGTGTAGTTGCGTTCAGGCTGTGTCAACTTCCTGGAGAAGAAGGCACAGGGTCTCCACTCCCTGTTGGCGTCCAGTTGCAACAAAATTGCGCCCACAGCTTTTTCAGAAGCATCTGTCTCAATGCGTAGGGGCGCGTCCTGCACCACATGGAACAGGTTTTGGTCTGAGGCGAACACTCTCTTGAGGCTTTCGAACGCTGCTTGCGCCTCTGGTGTCCACTTGAACTTCTGCTTGCCTCTCAGGCAGTCCGTGATGGGAGCCGTAACGCGAGAGAAGTTCTTGATGAACTTCCTGTAGAAGTTAGCGAAGCCTAGTAGGCGTTGGGCATCTTTGCGCGTCCTGGGGCTGTGCCAGTCCAGGATGGCCTGCACCTTGTCCTTGTCCATCGCCAGCCCCTTGTCTGACAGCTTGTAGCCCAGGAAGTCCACCTGTTTGGTGTGAAACTTGCACTTCTCCAGCTTCACATACAGGTGGTTCTCCTTCAGGCGTTGCAACACCTCTCTGACATCTTTCACATGCTGCACTGGGTCATTCGAGTAGATAAGGATGTCATCTAGGAAGACCAAGCATTTCCTGAAGAGGAGGGACCCCAGGACGTGGTGCATGAAGGCCTGGAAGCATGCGGAGCCCCCTTGCAAACCGAAGGGCATCACCAGATATTCAAAAGAGCCCAGAGGCGTGAACATCGTGGTTTTCCATTCATCTCCTTCCCGGATCCTGATCAAGTTGTACGCCCCCCTTAGGTCCAGCTTGGTGAAAATCTTGCCCCTGCGTGCCGCTGTCAGGAGATCATCCACTCTGGGCATGGGGAAAGCCACTGGCTCTGTCACCGAATTCAGCCGTCTAAAGTCCACCACAAGACGGCGCTGTTGCGTGTCTTTCTTGTCCACCCAGAAGACCGGGCTGCCCCCTGCTGCCTTGCTTTCCCTTATGAACCCCCGCTTGAGGTTCTTGTCGATGAAAGCGCGCAGATCCTCCAGCTCCTGGTCTGACATGGCGTACAGCTTGGCTGGGGGTATCGTCGCCCCTGGCACCAGGTTGATCTGGCAGTCAAAAGGCCTGTGCGGGGGTAGGTGGTCGGACTCCGCTTCGCTGAAGACCTCCTGCAGGTCCCAGTACTGCTTGGGTATTGCCTCACCCCCTTTGATATGCATGGTGGCCACCGTGGCTATTGGAGGCCCCTCCCCTGGTTGGTGCTGCATGCAATGTTCCAGACAAAAGTCCGACCCAAACGTGATGCACCTCTGGTGCCAACTGATGGAGGGGTCGTGGCGCGCCAGCCAGCTCATGCCCAAGACGATGGGGGGGTCTGAGATGGTGGTGACGTTGAACGCCAGTGTCTCTGAGTGCCTTCCCACCGTCATTCTCATGGGGGGGGTTTGATGTGTGATGGCCCCTCCCAGCAGCTCCCTGCCGTCAATGGTTGCCACGTGCAGAGGAAAATCCAACTGCAAAAGCTGGATTTGGTGCTCTTCTGCAAAGCTTCTCGAGAAGAAGTTGGCGGACGCCCCACTGTCAATTAAGGCGAGGACCGTCAGGGGATAGCCATTTGGGAGCGTTAGCGTCACTTCTAGAACCACTCCTGCTCTGGGAGGGGTGGGCTGGCTCTGCACCTCTCTGTGCGGGTGGGCGGGCTGGGGCTGTTGTCTGCTGACTGTGCCTGGCTGCTGCCCCTTGTCTCCTGCAGCCAGGCTTTCCCGTTTCCCTGCTGTGGTGCTGCGTCAGTGGGGGAGGGCACCACCGTTCCCGCCTTTCCTTGCCACTCCCTGCGATGTGGGCAGTCTCTGATGAGATGCTGGGGTGAGTTGCAGAGAAAGCAATTCCCGCCCCTTCCCTCCTTGCGTCTTGGCGCCGCTGGGGTTTGAAAAGCCCGCGCGCGCGCGCTATCAATCTGCATGGGCTCCTGGTCCTGGCTGGCTCCAGGCGTGGCTTGAAAGGGTTGTTGAGGGAGTGGCTTCTCCTGCGACCGTGGGAACCAAGCCCGCTTTGCGCGCGTCGCTTGCTTGTCGTTCCACCGGGACTCCTGCCTCACCCCCACCGCCAGAGCTGCTTTGCTCAGCTGATCCATAGTACTGGGCTTTGGACCTCTCGAGAGTTCATCCTTCACCTCCTCGCTCAAACCCAAGTAAAACGCAGCTTGCATGGGAGGCGAATCCAAAACCCACCCCAGTCTGTGCACCAGCATGGTGAATTTCGCCCAATATGCGCGAACTGTCATATTTCCTTGGCGTAAATTATGCAGTTCCTCCTTAGTCTGGTCCAAATGACTATCGGACGAATACATCGTCCTCAAACCTTCTAGAAATTGTTGGACATTTTTCATGCAAGGATTCTTGGTTGCGATTAATGGTCTTAGCCACTCCCTGGCTGCTCCGGTGAGATGTTCCACAATAAACGCTACTCTGTGCTCATCATCGGGGAACTCATTCTGGTGCAGCTCAAGAGCATACACGATCTCAGTCTCAAAGCCCTGAAACTCCTTCGGGTCTCCATTGAACTTGCTTACTAGGGTCCCTGCTCTCCTTCCTGGCAGCACTTGGACTTGGGGAGCCCCTCCCGCCTTGTTTTTCTCTGCATCCAGCTTGTTTTGGAGGTCTACCGCCACCGCCCTTAAATGCTGCTCTTTTTCCTGGAGCTCTCTCACCTGTTCCGCAAGTTGTAGCCGGTCGTCCTGGACCTTCTTAGTCTCCTCTTTAGCTGCCTTCAATTCTCCCTGCGCCTGCAGCGACAGCTGTTGCAGTTCTAGCTGGGCTTGCTCAGCGATCTGCCGCCACTTCTCCGCCTCGGACACGCTCATCCCGGCAACTCCGAAGTAGCCCAAAAATGATTAGGAGGTTGCTGTCACAGTGGCCTGAGTGGACTACTTCAGAGTAACGACGCTACGCAGCTCTGCATTTTATTCTTTTATTGGTGCTGCGTATTTACAGTGCTCAAGTCATTGCTATTTACACGGAGCGATGTTGTCAGTCGGTTTCAGAACCTCCTAATGGCTTTTGGCGCGTCTTTCTCCAACACAAAAGCTTTGGCAGACCCATCCTCTTGCCCCTCCTCTTCCTGCGTAATTCTGGAGTTGGAGGGATGGGTCTTCCCCCCTTGCTTGCCCCTTCCTGTCCCCCTTGGGACCCTGGCTCCTCTACCTTGCCTGAGCCTCGGACACGACTTCCTGCTTCCCCACTGGAATCGGAACTCTCCCTGCTTTCCCCTTTGCTCGGGGACGGGCTTGAACTCAGGAGGGGAGGGACTTCGCGATATCCCCTGTCCCTCACAGGTGGCATGATAAGGTGAAAGTACACAAAGGCTTTCAGAATCAAATAATAAGAAAATCAATTTTTAAAGTATGGGAGAAGTATACTTATCAGTACAAAAAACACTATAGTGGCTTTCCCCGTTAGAAGCAATATCTTTCAAGGAAGTGAATATGAGGACCAATTGGCCCACCTATTGAGAGCTGTTAACTGAGGCAGAAAACCAGGTAAAATAAAAATAAAATTTTATAATAAAATTTATAATAAAATAAAATTAAAATTTTGACAAGGTGGTAACAGATTGGCTACAATACCATCAAGTAAATCATTTTTTAATTGAAAAAAGAAAGGTTTTAATTATGAGTAACCAATATTTCAAAAAGAGATTTTAGGAGATAATATTAAATTGTTGTCAAAAATGTATAATTTGCTCCTGGAATGGGAAACAAAAGATGAACAAGTCAAATCTGTGATGATAAAATTAGCAAAAGATGTGGGACATAATGTACAAATGACAGACTGGGGAGAGACTATGGAAAATAGATCTGAAATTTACGGCATGTTCTTTATTGAAAGGAAATTATATGAAAATGATGTACCAGTGGTATTTGACCCCAGTAAAAAGAGCAAAAATGTACAGAACAAGTACCCAATATATGCTGGAAATGTAAAGAAAAAGAAGGTACTTTTACTGTATGTGGTGGACTTGTAATATAACTAAAAAATTATGGGAAATGATACCATAGAATCATAGAGTTGGAAGAGACCAGTCCAACCCCCTGCCAAGCAGGAAACACCATCAAAGCATTCCGGACAGATGAAGTCCTCCAAAGAAGGAGACTCCACCACACTCCTTGGCCTTATGGAAAATTCAAGGTTTTTTTAAAAAACCCTTTAAAAAAAGCATTTTCAGAACGATTTCTATACATATGTAGATTCCACATAAGATAAAACTGTGGGAACCAGGCGAAATGGCAAGAGCAACCTGAGCTGGGTGCTAGGAAGGCGGCTGGAGTTTGGAGGAAGACAGGAAGCAGTTGTACATCAACTCTGATGGATGCTCTGTCAATGTCTGCACACTTCAGTCTTTGCTGCCCCCGTCTGGCTGTGCCAAGAATTGCACCTGGAAACTTCTGCATGCAATAATGCTTTTGCCTTTGTGTTGTCCCAGAGAACTCTCATCCTCCTTCAAGGGTCTCCGTGTTGCTTCAGGCCGGATGCTCTTTAACACCCCAAAGTCTGGGTGCTCTGAGTTCTGCTAGGAATATCTAACAGAATACTGTATCTAACCAAAGGATAGGTAACAATGCACTTGCATGGCCACCCACACGAGTGAAAAGGCCTCAAACTTGCACATGAAAGAAGATGGGATTAAAACTCTGAAAAAGCAGTAGCCATATAATTAACCAACAAGGTTCTCGGTCTCCTTTTCTTCTCCACAGTGGCTAGGAAAGCAGTTTATGGAAGGACAGTTTCCTTTTTGCTTAGCAAATAGCCAGAATTCTGTCTGTTGAATGGAAGGAATGTCTTCCCTTCCTGTCAGAGATCTAGAAAGTTCCAACCTGTGCACACTGCTGTTCTTAACACCCTGCAGCTCTGCCCAGGATTGGGTGGCTTAAAGGCCAGGATCCCATCCTCAGGAGGCAGCTAAGCTGAGCTGAGGGATGATGGAGTAGCAATATTGGTTCTGTGGTAAATGGTGTAAATAGTTGCAAACCTGTCAAGAGGGGTCCATACCTGTGTGGTACCCAAGCAGAAGGCTCCAGGTGCCTTGGAGAGTTGTTGGCTGTCACCACCACCAATATCAGGCTAAATGGACCAATGATGTGAATCTGTGTTATCTTCATACAGTCCTGAATTTATCACCTACCCACACGACATGGACCATGAAAAACACTTAGTTCTTTTCTTGGTACTCAAGTCTCACCATTTCTTTTATTTTATTTTTTAAAAGGGCACATACATAATTGACTATTAACACATTTGTTACCTTTTCCATGTTAAAAAGGTGTTTTAAAAACATGAAACCTTATCACACAAGACAAGAAAGGTGTACCCGCACTGAGCTCCGATATGATTTTTAGAATCATAGAATCATAGAGTCGGAAGAGACCACAAGGGCCATCCAGTCCAACCCCCTGCCAAGCAGGAAACACCATCAAAGCATTCCTGACAGATGGCTGTCAAGCCTCTGCTTAAAGACCTCCAAAGAAGGAGACTCCACCACACTCCTTGGCAGCAAATTCCACTGCCGAACAGCTCTTACTGTCAGGAAGTTCTTCCTAATGTTTAGGTGGAATTTTCTTTCTTGTAGTTTGAATCCGTTGCTCCGTGTCCGCTTCTCTGGAGCAGCAGAAAGCAACCTTTCTCCCTCCTTTATATGACATCCTTTTATATATTTGAACATGGTTATCATATCACCCCTTAACCTTCTCTTCTCCAGGCTAAACATACCCAGCTCCCTAAGCCATTCCTCATAAGGCATCGTTTCCAGGCCTTTGACCATTTTGGTTGCCCTCTTCTGGACACGTTCCAGCTTATCAGTATCCTTCTTGAACTGTGGTGCCCAGAACTGGACACAGTACTCCAGGTGAGGTCTGACCAGAGCAGAATACAGTGATACTATTACTTCCCTTGATCTAGATGCTATATTCCTATTGATGCAGCCCAGAATTGCATTGGCTTTTTTAGCTGCTGCATCACACTGCTGACTCATGTCAAGTTTGTGGTCAACCAAAACTCCTAGATCCTTTTCACATGTACTGCTCTCAAGCCAGGTGTCTCCCATCCTGTATTTGTGCCTTTCATTTTTTTTGCCCAAGTGTAGTACTTTACATTTCTCCTTGTTAAAATTCATCTTGTTTGCTTTGGCCCAGTTGTCTAATCTGTTAAGGTCATTCTGAAGTGTGATCCTGTCCTCTGGGGTGTTAGCCATCCCTCCCAATTTGGTGTCATCTGCAAACTTGCTCAGGATTCCCTCAAGCCCATCATCCAAGTCATTGATAAAGATGTTGAACAAGACTGGGCCCAAGACAGAACCCTGTGGCACCCCACTAGTCACTACTCTCCAGGATGAGGAGGAGCCATTTTAGACTGGGTCTCAGAGGAAATACACTATTGAACCAAAAAATGTCCTTTGTGTCTGCTTCCCTACCCTTGTGCAGCTTAAATGGGTATTGCAAAAGCAAACCAATTACAGTTTATAAATGTTTCTATTCATACACACTGTAAACATCTTATAATTATGTCCAATTAGTCAGACTTGCAACACATTAACCCTGCTATATTCGTTATTCCTTACTCCCAGCTGCAACCACAGTGTGGCAGTATTTTAATGCCAATGAAAGTGATAATCCAAAATAGATTAATTCAGATGATGGTCTTTGGTGTATTCTCGAGGAAATCAAAATTAAAGTGAAAGAACTTTGGTGTTTGCTTACTTAGTTTCAGAGTTTTGGGTCCTAGATTGTTGTGCTCATGTGCTTTCTGGTCACTGGATGCGGTTTTAAACATCATTATAAATTAACTAACTTGAATAGCTGTTATTTCCTCTCAATACTTTCTTCCTTCCCAGCACTGCAACGGGCAATGCAATTCCTCTCCCCCCCCCAAAAAACATCTTTATTGTGTGTTTTTTACAACAGAAATGCTTTCTTATGAAGTTTCAATTTCTTATGAAGTTTCAATTTCTTTGATGTACTAATGTTTCTAAAATATAAAAAAATGTTCTTTATCATTTAACTTATTGATGTTCTAATTACCTCTGACTTACTTCCCCTTCTTAGCTGGTTCTTTTTGAGTTCTTGGTTGAATGCATCTCATTGTGAATCTAGACTGTTGGTAACCGGCTTATATGCTACTTTTCCATGTTTCTCATTACAAGAGTTTTGTGCAATCAAATCTCTCGCTGCTGTGGTGGCGTACATAAATAATTTCTTTAGATCTCTTGGGATCTCCCTCCCAATAATCCCTAAAAGAAATGCCTCAGGTTTGGGGGGGGGAATGATATTTTAAACATCTTTTTCAACTCATTATATATTGAGTCCCAAAATTCCTTCATTCTTTTACAGGTCCACCAGACATGATACATTGATCCCTCCTTACATTTCCAGCAACGATCTGAATTATTTTTGTACATTATCACTAATTTCCTCGGTGTTCTATATCAGCGATAGAAGACCTTCATGGAGTTTTCCTTAATAGAATAACAAGCTGTAAACTTAAGATGTTCCCTCCAGTTTTTGCCAATCTGAGAGTTGTATGTTATGACCTAGATCTCTTGCCCACTTTACAATGTCAGATTTTACCTCCTCATGTTTCACCGACCATTCTAATAAGATTTTATACATTTTGGACAGTGTTTTATCGTCATTGTCCCTTTCAAACCTTGAAAGTTCTTTGTTAAAGCTCCCTTTTTATCTTGTTTGAATAGGTCATATATTTGGTGGTACTGTAACCAATTAGTCACTCTACTTTTTATTACTTCAAAATTATTGAGTTTTAATTGGTTACCTTCTTCACAGATAATTTCTTTATATGTAACCCAATCATTCATCATGTTAACCTTTTTTTTCTGTCATGGCTCCCGTCAGCGACAACCATCAGGGTGTCTTTCCCCCCCAGGATACCCTTGTTTTTTAACCAGACTGCGTATAGGGACCTTATTATTATATGATTCATAAAATCTCTGTGGACTCTTGCCTTGTCATAACATAAGTAAACATGCCAACCAAAACGATTGTTAAAGCCCTCTAGGTCTAGTATGTCAGCATTTTTCAATACTAGCCATTCCTTAATCCAAGATAGGCATGCAGCTTCATAATATAGCTCTAAATTTGGCAGGGCAAAACCTCTTTATCTGCTATCTGTCAATAATTTATAACTTATTCTCGACCTCTTGCCCTGCCAAATAAATCTTGTTATATCTTTCTGCCCAGTCTTAAAATGTTTTACACTGACCACTACTGGGATGGCTTGAAACAGAAAAAGCATTTTAGGCAACACATTAATTTTTATTTTGGAGAGCCTACACCGGAATGATAATTCTAACCTGTCCCATATTTCCAAGCTTCTTTTTATCTCCTTCCAAACTGGTATATAGTTTTCTTTATATATATATAGGTTTATGTTCTTTGCCGATATCCAGATTCCTATATATTTGATTCTTTTACAAATTGTCAGTCCTGTAAGTTGTTGTAGTTCTCTTCTATCCTCCTCTCATATTCTTTACTAACATTTTTTATTTTTCTTTATTGAGTTTGAAGCCTGCAACTAACCCAAATTCTGTAATCTTCTCTATTGCTATTGGTACGCTTTCTTTTGGGTTTTCTGTTGTTATAGTCAGGTCATTGTCAAAGGCTTTTATGTAGTTTAAAGGTCTTACTTCTGACAACTATAACCCTTAGGTTCTTTTCTTTTCTGATGTTAGTATTCAGAATACACCAAAATAAGTAACAGTGGGGATAAATGACACACCTATCTTGTACCTCTCTTAATATTACAGTTTTCCGTTATATTTGTTATTTATAACTAGTTTAGCTCTTTGTTATGAATATATTGCATTTATACCTCTATAGAAATTCTCTCCCTATAATCTCCATTCCCACCCCCCATAAACCTCCAGGAGACGTTGTCAAATGCCCTTTTATTTAAAATATATGCCTGAACAACAATGCCGCCTGTTTTTCATTTCTAACTTCTAGATACTCTAGAGCAGTGGTATCCAAACTTTTTTCAAAGAGGTCCAGATTTGATGAAGTGAACATGCGTGAGGGCCGACCATTTTGCCTGACGTTCTTTGAACCATTCAAATTAAATGCAAATTAAATTAAATGCAAATTAGCTATTTTATGCAAAGTTTATTGCAAGTGGCATACTTTTCATCTCATCACATGGATGACAAATCTAAACAGGTGTTAAATCACTCTGCCTTTTATATCTGAAGGCTAGATGGGGAAAAATCCAGGAAGCTGAAATATATGCCAGGAACATTGTAAAGTACATTACATATAATTGGTAATAAAGGTTGTCTGTCAACTTTTAAGTTCAAAAAATATGAACAGGAACATAACACTAAGTTGGCACAAACCTCTTGATGAGAGTAGTAAACAAACCAGAAAAAAATGTTAAAGGAGGTGTGTGTGTGTGTGTGTGTGTGTGTGTGTGTGTGTGTCCCTTTTTCTTCCCTCTCTCCTTCAATCCTTTTCATTGGTTGTTGAATTTTCATCATACTAATTGGGGCATTCAGTTGGGTTGTCTCTTCTTTTGTAATCTTCCATAATTTATTCTGGTTCAAAAACTCATCTATTCTTTCTCGTTTTTCTTGGCCTTCTTTATATAACTCTCTATAATCTAAGAAACTATTACTTATCTTTTTTGGTTCCTCAATTGTTTTACCATCCACAATCAATTTGTTTATCAGCTTTTTACTTTGTTTCTTCCTTAATTGCCAAGCCAACAGCTTTCCAGGTTTATTTGCCAATTCAGTTATTTTGTTTTAACATTTTTATCTTTGATTCTATTTCTTGATTCAAAATCATTGATAGTTGTACTTGCAGCATTTTAATGTTTTGATTTAGCTTCTCATTTTTTGGATTCTTTTTCATTCTTTTTAATCTGCTCTAATATTTCCATTGTTTCTTTTTCTTTCAGTTTTCTCTGGATCCCGTTCTGCTGCATGAAGAAACCTCTCATTACCACTTTTCCTGCCTCCCATAGAACTTGATGTCAGTTCCCTCATTATTTCTTGGATGTTTAAATCTCCAAGCATCCAAGTTGAAGGGGACAACTCCATTAAAATCTCATAAAAGGATTATTTTTTCCTAGCATTTTTTCTTCTGGTCTTCTTCCTCTTCCTGGTTATTCTCTCTAGTTTCCTCCAGTTCCTCATCTCCCCAGTCAACTGCCCTTTTTTAAATTCCTAAATTCTTTCTGTAACTTCTCACAAATCTTCCTGCTTCTTCCACTGACTTGAGTCTCCATCTTTTCCCTTTATACGTGAAAGGGATTCCCTCTGGGAACTCCCACCTATATGGGATGCTTTTCTTTTTGAATGGGTCTATCAGAAATTTAGGGATGCGGGTGGCACTGTGGTTTAAATCACTGTGCTGCATGGGCTTGCCGATCGGGAGCTCCTGTTGTTCGGTCCCAGCTCCTGCCAACCTAACAGTTCGAAAGCACACAGTGGAAGTAGATAAATAGGTATCGCTGCAGCAGGAAGGTAAACGGCGTTTCCATGTGTTGCTCTGCTTCAGCAGAAGCGGCTTAGTCATGCTGGCCACATGACCCGGAAAAACTGTCTGCAGAAGCGGACAAACGCTGGCTTCCTTGGCCTGTAGAGCGAGATGAGCGCTGCAACCCCAGAGTCATTCACGAATGGACTTAACTGTCAGGGGTATAATTCTGTCTTTTCTTTAGCAACCTACTTGGGACCTCTCTTAAGATAATTGTATTTTTCTCCTCCATACGGAGTCTTTTTTAAAAGTTTGTTTGTAATATTCTATCTCTATATAATAATAATAATTTATTATTCATACCCTGCCCATCTTTGAGAGCTACAGAGTTAAAACACACTAAACAATCACCTGGCCATTTGTTTGCTTTTGCCTCTAAATTTTTTATCAATCATACAAACTATATCTTCTTCCTCAAGCTCTAATCACTTTGTCAATTCTCTTATCAATTTCTCCATTATGTGCTCATTCTGCTCCACTGAAATCCCTCTAAAACATAAGGTCATCTGTTTTTGCTGGAATTTCAGGATTGCTACAGAATCTAGAATTGCTTCCTGTATCTCTCTTTGTTCCCCACTTTCTTCCTTAATGTTTTCTTGCTGCTTCCTTAATTCCTTACAATGATTTTGTGTTTTTTAAACCCCTTCCTCAAGCTTCAATGGTTTTTTTAGAGATCCTGTACTGCTTTCCCAAGTTCCTGGTTCTTGACTGTCAGTTCCTTAATTTGTCCAGTTAGTGCAACAATTAAGCTAGAGTTTTGATATATTGTTTTCTCCATCTCATCTAGTTTGGTCCCTATCATTTTAGTATTTTCGTTCATATCTTTTTTCAGGCCCAGTATCATATCTCTGATGTGTATTCCTAGATCTCCCTCCACTACTGATTGCTTTCTTCCTAAATTTGCTCCTGCCATTGATGATGTTTTAAGTGTTTGCTGCTTCTTAGTAGTCATCCCTAGTTGTGTGTTGCTTTCAATTACTCTCAGTTGTGACAGATGCACCCTTTTCTCAAACTTTCTCAATCTCTCTCAAACCTCCCAGGTCTTTTAATACTTTGTTCCTCTCCCTCCCTCCCCTTTAGGCCCGTCCTATTTCCTGTTCAACTTCCCCAGTTACTGTGGGATTCTGCGATGTATACTCTGCTGAATCATGCACCATCCACTTCCATATCTCAGAGACTGCAGAGTACTCCTCCTATTACTTTCCTCCCCAAATTTGTAACCTGAGAGCATACCATGCAGTACACAATATACAAAATATACAAAGTCAACACACCATGTAAGTCCAAAGAGTCCGTTTTTAGTCTACCTTAAATTCTTCTCGCCATCTTCTATCTTCTTCAACCCCTTCTAGAGACTAGTTCAAATATCTGCACTTCTTTTCTCCCTTCAAACCCCTCCTCTCCCAATCGCTGCTTCTCAAGTCCGCTCCCAAACCATTTTTCTCCTTCTGTCCTTGTTGTCCGTTGCCCTCTTGTCATTCTATTCTCTCCCTTCCCCTACTGTCGCTTTCTCAATATTTCTTTGCTCAGATATTTCTCCACATGCTTGCAAGTAAAGATACAAACATGGAAGCTGGATTATAATGTCCACAAAATTTAGGAAATTCTATTCCTTACAGCTACGGTGAAGGAGAACTATAATTTCCCATGCTATTTTAGTATACCCATCCACCACTCAAACTTCTTTATATTTCTTACCTGTTTGATTAACTCCAGAGAAAAATAACAGCTGGACACATTTCGAGTGAGCTGAAAGCAATTGGAAAGTGAGGTCATTGCTGACAATGTGTATACACTCAGCCCACCTTGTGGTAAATAAGTTTTGTATGTTTTTGTGTTTGACCAGAGGAGACAGAAGGTAAAAGATTGGTATGACCACATTGTCACACATGTAGGTTTTTTAAAAATTAATTGCTTACATCTGCTGTAGAGACTTTGTTTAAATAAAAAGTCCACTTTTTAAATAAAATAAGCCCACACCTATTATGCCGGCATATAAGGCGACTGGGTGTATAAGACGACCCCCTAATTTTCATATTTAAAATATAGAGTTTGGGATATATTCACCATATAGCCCTTTTTTGGCGGGGAGGGGAGGGGAGGCGGTCTTCTCCAGCACTTAAGTCTGCAGCTAGGGAAATGGTGGGGTTTTTTTTTAAGTTATTGAGAGGGGAAAAGAAGCCATAGAGAGGAGAGAGGAGAGCGGAGAGAGAGAAAAGAGAAAGAGAGAGAGAGAGAGAGAGAGACGGACGGACGGAGAGATCCCTTCGCTATGTGCTGACAAAGAGAGAGGGGGGAGCAGCCCTCTCCCGAGCGCGCTTCTTCGTGTTCATACGGTCGCGGCATACAGTGGGGATGCGGCCGTGGCCGTTTTTGAGCTCTCCCCACCGTATGCAGCGACCGCAGATTCTTGTACCCGGCGTATAAGACGGCCCCCCAACTTTTGAAAAGATTTTCCTGGGTTCAAAAGCCTTCTTATACACCAGAATATACGGTATGTACACCATGTTTCAATTTTACTGTAATTTTAAAAAGAATTGTAAACCACACTGTTGAAAGGTGGGATATAAACCAATTAATATAAATAAATAAAGCCTCTTTTCAAAACACCAAGTCTTTTTAAAAAATATGTCTCTAATCTAAGCAGGATAATCACTCCTCCTATTAAAAAACAGCTTACCAGTTTGGAAGTGAAACAGCCCCATTACCAAAAATAAGGTTGTAGTTTTTATCTACTTATGGGATGAAATATTATCACTTAAATTCCTGTGACTGTCCAGGACTGAATGGTGGCAGTTGAGCCTATAGAGATAAGAATAATAACGTCCTGGTTCCTAGCACTGAGCAATGGCTGTGTTCAAGCTCCATGGTCCTAAGGCAAACTCTCAATACCAGTTGCTGAGATTCACTGGGGGTGGGGGGAGGGGAGGTCCTTCTCGGAGGCTTCCCACTGCCATCTGGTTGGCTGCTGTGAGAACAGGAAGTTGGGCCACTGGCTTGATGCAACAGGGTTCGTCTCGAATATTTTCCTTCCTTAGGGCAGAAGTGAGAATTGCCCATAGAAGGAGAAATTTGGTACTGCTGTAATTGAGAAGAAGCATGTCTGTCCAGAAAGAGCAAATGGTGGAAGTTGGGATTTTTCAATATGAAAAATGATTTTTGCTTTGGTTTTTTTGAACACTGAAAAATTCAATTTGGCTGCATGGAAGCCAATGAAACACATGTTTCTGCATTCAGCATTCAACACATGTTGAATGTGCCTCTGTCTCTGGCACTCAGAGGACTCTGCCCAGGCCTGGCCCTCCTCTGTTCCCCAAGTGCTTTTCATTTGGCTAGAATGTTCCCCTGAACCTGGATAATGCTTCTTTATCTGGATGCAGGATGGAGGGGGGTGGGTGAGTGGACTGCAGAGTCTAGCTTATGTACCAAGTTGCATTTACATGGGTTGCTCAATCTACATTTTCCTCCAGCTACACCCACTGCTGGCCTGTGGTCCTCCAAAGGTTGCTCTATTGCAATAAGGCATCACGATGAGGGCTGGCAGAGAGCACCAGACGTGGGCCTTCGAGGGGAACTTTTAGGAGGAGGAGAAAGAAAAAATGGGGGAGGAGAAGGTCTCCTTTTACAAACCTTGAATAGCACTGCAAGATCCCTCTTTCAGGTTGGGGAACACACTGCAACTCTTTGGGGTGTCCCCCCACTTACTATGATGTATGTGACTCAACTCTTAAATGATGTAGATAAATACTATACTCATGTGGAATCCTACAGTTAAGGGGGATCGACTCACCAGACTTAAGATTCCTTGGAATGCAGAATCTGTCACACATTATTTTTTCCAAAGAATAAAAATAATACCCCTTCTAATGGGAAGCTGCTTCATTTTTTTAAAAAATTGCATCACTTGTGAAATAAAATCAACACCAGATAGGAGAACAGAAGCCTCTCTTTTAATTCTAGAGAAAAATCAGGATAAATTAGACTCTGATCAAACAAGACACAGGGAACCCGGAAAAGCAACTTCCAGAAAACTTGGAGAAAGTAGTACTGATATGAGACTATACAAATATTCAGTAATGTATAGTATATTTCAGTATATTTCATGTGAATTTATTTCACACCCGTTATCTTTCCTCTTTAGGGCACCCCCCTCCCCACAAAAAGTGGAGAAAATGGGAGCTGAAAGAAGTCTGAACAAGTTGGTTATGGCATTCAACATTTCTGCAGCCAGAATGTGACTTCCAAGGGTAAATTTTGCTTCCCTCTATTTTGCATACTGGCCTCTTATTGCAGGGAATTACTTCACACCATGATCAAGTCCCGCAAAGTATTTGGCTCTGAAGACACCGTCTACAAATCTACCCCTTTACCTAGTCACATATTCTGACACCCTTTTTCTGGAAATGCTAAAACAGAAGGGAAAAAAAGGTTTGGATCCACACCATCCCTTATTAATCATAACCAATGCCTATGTCACATAGTCTCAGGGGCGAAATTATACCTGTAGGTTTACAATCTGAGGTAGACATGATAAACAGGGGAAAGTAAAGAGAGGAATGGGTAAGGAAAATTAAGAACAAGGTACCAAGGAAAGGGAAAAATCAGAAAAAGATAAAAGGTAAATTTTAAGCAGTTTAAAATGTTGTATAGAGGTGAAGCAATAATGTGAGTATCAAAGGGGACAGAATTCTTCTAGAAAGAAGGTGCCAGTGACAGGAAAAGGAGAGGCATGGAAAGGAACTGGAAGAAAATGCCATGTAAGAAGATGACTAGAACCAATGGAATCAAGAGAGCAGGAAGGAATGGTGAGACAGGACACCAGCGAGAAGATTTAAAAGTTAGACCAATGAGCTTGCAGTGAATATGGAAAAAATGAAGAGAGCTCACAAAAGGGCAATTGGTAAATCAATCTCATTGTAAACATTAATGCTTAAGAACACAGTTATTTCTTATCTCAAGCAGAAACTGTGAAAAATCTGGAGCCACTCAACTGAGTCACCCCCAGTTACCACCACACAAAAGCCCACGGCATGTAGACAATGTTTCCATGCTTAGCTCCACCTTCTGGCCAGGGCTGATGGGGTTCCGGTCCAAAACATCTAGAGGGCACCGGGGGGGGGGGGGAGTTCCTTCTGTTTTATAAAGGCTGGGCACCTACTTCAGAATCAAAATGCCCAAGGCCCCTCTGTGACATCAACCAAGTCATAGCAGTTTATCCGATGGCAACCAGAGGGATGAGATCTACATACCTGGTCACTGCGACAAATCTCATCAAGACGGAGACAAAAGACATGACAGCTAGAAAGGTTGGATGATGCTCCTCATGGTCCATTATAGTGATACTAGCTAAGCAAGGACCTAATTCAACTAGTTGGACTCGGGAGCGGGCAGAATCCTATGTGCAATATCTATTTTGTCTGCTATCTTGAAACCCTGATAAGGCAAAGGAGGGATAAACCCCCCCCCCCCAGCTTCTATTGCTGCAAGAAGCATTTTTCTTATGGTTATACCCCCTCAAAGACATAGAAGAAAAATGTTGAACTCCTTTAAAGAATAAATGCAAAAGTGTTTTTGTTTTTTAAACCTTAGGCTTATTTTTACTCATGACAATATTTGTTAAAAATATTACATCTGCCTTTGAGAAGAGAGAGTATCATATTTTTATAATGTGGAAAAATAAACTCTACAGACATCCGAAATTGGCACACAGGTGCTTTAAAATAACATCCTCTGGCAGGATTATTCCAAAGGGGTGCTTTGCTCCCACCCTGTTTACCCAATTATTCTTTAAACACACTGGACTGCATGAATGGGTATAAAACGAGAATACCTAAAAACAGTAAAATGTTTATTTTCTTAGAAAAAAAGAGGGATTCAAACTGATTGTGGCCACAACTTCCATCTGTGGTCAGCAAAGCCAATACTGCAAGCTTATTCCTCGATTGAAATACCTAGTTAAAGGAACTTTTTTAAAAATACAGATTTCTGCTCCTGCATCACCATATCCAGTATTTGTGTGACAACATGCTTTTCAATTGATAACTTCTTCCTAGCAGAGAAACGAGGACGGTCCTGGCAAAGCATCCCACCTCCAAAGCTCTAAATTGTCCATATTAATAAGAACTCTGCAATCCCGGGGGGGGGGGGGGGTTGACAAACAGAGTGAATTTGAAGGTTCAGCTGCTCAGTTATGGTAGGTGTTGTATAATACTACTTCAGCCAATAGAAAAGAGGCCAACAGCCCAAGTGAAATCTACAGTGTCACTCAAGATTTTATGCTGAAATATTTGCTGTGTTCCTGGACACAGATAAGTGTCTGTGCAACATGTTTCACCCAGGATCAGCCAAGGCTGCTCTTCTTTCCACACAAGCTGCTCTTCTTTCCTTCCGTAACGTTCATTGTATGGTCATTAAGAAACACTGCAACTGAATGGAGCATACAACGTGGAAATGATCTTTAGTTATGTAGTGCTGTTCACTTGAGAAGACTTCCAAAAAGGATCTTGACCGTAATCTATTTACACAGTAGTATTCCTGTTTTGATCAGCAGAAATGGCACTATGTGATATCCTCCTCTTCTGAACAGTAATCACGACCCTTCAAAGGGAAAAACAGAGAGAGAGATGTATATACACATTTAACACAGGAAAAACAGAACTAGCTACGTTGATTCCGGCTTTGTGGCAGCTACAGTACAGTGAATCCTTCTGTGTTTGGTCCTATAGTGTTTTCAGTAGGAAACCTCTTTATCATGTGTGGTCAGGGCAGAGGCATTACTGGATGTCACAAGGGAACCATAATAAAATATCAAATGTACTGCCCTCCTATTGTTCTGTGAGCATCCAACAGGACCAGCAAGACCACCTTAGTGCCAACCCAGGCTTGAACCCAGAATGAAACAGATCTAAATAATGGGTGTCACCCAAGATTGCCCAGAGTTGCAGATGAATCACTAGTTCAACTCCTGGAGGGGGTGTGTGTTTGCAACCAGCTAATGATTTGCACAATCTTGGGGGTCCAGAAGAGCCTTCCTTAGGAATGTAATAATTACTACTTCCCTGAGCCACTTCCTCTAGGAAGTAGGAAGAGGCAACAGACAGGTCCCATAGATGGCAGAACCTACAAGAGGAAGAGAAACCTGCTTCCCATCTTCTTCAGCAACCCTGGCACCAGGGGACTTTTGCGCCTCTGGCAATTATTATTCCTTGGTTTGGAATTTAGCTGAAGCACTTGCTCTACTTTTTAAGCATCTTGTCAAGCTTTCTGATTACTTTGCGTAGGCAGCAGTAGCAGCACTTGAAAAAAGGGAAAGGCGAGAACAAGAACATACACACTGGTTAAGAAAAGAGGGATACAGCCCACGTCTTCCAGAAGTGTGACAAGCAGGTCTTCAGCATAGTCAATCTCTGAAAGCGATTACCATGGAAAGAGGAGAAAGGGGATCAGGGCTGAAAGTATTAATCAAATTAAGAAGCCAGTATCATGATCAGTATGAAGCTTGCATGCTATATTCAAGTATGCAAGCTTCATACTGATCAGTTTCCTTTGAAGTTTTCCAAGCTGCAATATGGATTCATTTTTCTTACTTTCACATCACATCACGAGCAACACTATCACACTTAACCCAAATCACCAGAAAGGGTAAAGAGGGTAACTCAATAAGATTTATGCATGTGGGTTTATCAGTCATGATTTCTTGAGGGAAACCTCCCTTTGCATTACATGTTTGAAACGCCAGTAGAGGAGGCTGTAAAAGAGAAGTTGGCTGTGGATGAGGAGGCTTGAAGTGAGAGGAGGCTATGGATGAGAAGGTCTAGCTCAGGGGTGGGGATTTTCCAGTCTGTAGGCCAAATCTGGCCCACCAGCTTCTCCATTTGACCTGCAAGGTCCTTCCACCCACCAGCCCCACATCTGGTGTCCTATGGGACATGAGTTGCAGGGCAGGCAGGGAGGGAGGGAGGGATGCCTCATACCCTGCAGTTAGTTGGTCTTTAAGGTGCTACTGAAGGAATTTTTTTATTTTACCCTGCAGCTAGCAAGACTTCCAACTGATGCACGGAGAGTTCAATCCTGCTTGGTCAAGTGTGCAAGCAAGTTCCCCAGGGGAACTCTGTCATGCACCCAAACCCTGCAGAAACCAGGATGGAACCAAAAGCTTCCAGACAAGCACCCTGTAAGGAAAGGATAGGAAACCCAAAACAACATCATTCAAATCCTATGAACCACAGGTTGTATTAAAAATAAATGCAGACATCAGAGCTGAAAAGAAGCAAAACAAAAAAATCAGTATGACTGAGAACAAGGAAGAATGCAAGACAGTGGCCAAATTCAATTCATAGTCAGATTTTTCATGATTTAAGGTTTTGCAAGGACCTGCTCTGGTTCCCCCCCCCCCACATTTAATGAAAATCATTTCAAGATAGGAACATTGTAAACAAGTGAAAGACAAGTCATCAACTGTAGTTTAGCTCTGCCCTAGTCCATGAAAGTGATGCCCACATTAAGTCAGTTACATAAGACTGAATTGCAAAGAAGATTTGAGCTGGGCAACTGCAAGCAAATCATGATGCTTTCCCTAAATAATCCTAAGGAGGGCTTTTTTCCAGCTGGAACTCAGTTCCGGCAGCTCCCAGGTGGGCGCCATTGCCATTCTAAGAGAACGAGAGAGGTGTTCATGGTGAGTTCTGGCACCTCTTTTTCTAGAAAAATAGCATATGAGTAATACAAAGGAATGACATACGTTTCAGGAAGTATCAGACAGGCACTTTTTAGAGTGCTATTTGCGCATCCCCCATCTATATCTTAAAAAATATTTTGTGAGCGGTTGCATCAGAAGTGTCTTGTAATTTGCCATTCCATTATAACAAACAAAGCCCAACTTTCAATAAAGTTTTTTTCCTGCTTGCTGTCCCCCGCTCTCATAGTTGCTAACTTCGTCATGAATGACATGGAGCAGCCAGTATGGTGATGTGGCTGGAGCACTGGACTGTGATGAGAGACACCCAAGTTCAAAGCCCTACTCATCCATGAAGCTCTTGGGATGACCTTGGGCGAGTCAGTATCCCTCAGCCTAAACTGCCTCGCAGGGTTGTTGCAAAGAACCTGGTAAGCTACTCTGAGGCCAAACAGTCCACATTCTCCTACCCATTCTGAAAATACACATGCATTTTTAAAATTTACCAAAAGAAGAAAGCATGCAAATAATTTCTAATACAAAAATTTCCAACTCTGTAGTCCTTAAAAATGGGCTTGCCAAATTCTAAGCAGTAAAAATACAGACAGAAAAGTTGTTGAGCTATTTTTAAGGTAAATCACCAAAAATGACACTGGCAACATGGGTTGCCATACATCCGGATTTTCCTGGACATTTTAGCGATTTTCACCCAGACACTGATTCCGACTGCAGTATTCTGGATATGTCCGGGAAATTTCAGGTGTATGGCAACCCTATTAACTGTTCCTAATTCCAAATACTGCATTTTGCAAGTTCAGAAAAATCTCCTTTCAAAGACAGAAACTATGCTGTCATATTTTGTGGCATATTTTCTCCTAGACAGAAGCAGCACAGACCCCAGGATCAATTTGAATTGAAAAACAGCAGGCTCCTCTCAGTTCCAACAGTTTTAAAATGTACAATCAGTCTCATGTTCTTATTGGGATGCTGTGTGTGCCCCACAATATCTTTTTATTAGCTGTTTTCTTGTTTTAAAACAACAGGCTGGCATTGTAGGATTTCAGAATTCCTCTAAACTAAATGTATCTTCCACAGTGTGGGGTTGGGGAGAGCAGTATGTTTCTAAGGCAACACAGCCTCTCCTATCGCTCCTGCATTTAACTATGCAATTCCGCTTCTCTAGCTGGCATACAAAGCAGGCAAAGGAAGAAGTTGGGTGGGCTGCTGCTGCTGCGGTGAAAGAAACTGTGCCAAACAGCCTCTCCTTTAGCTGTCACTAAGAAAGCTGGCAAGGCACAGAGGCCTTTTTCATGAATAGCACCCCAAAGCAATAAAGAAACAGCTCACTGCTACAGAAACTCCCATTTTTCAAAAACTGCCTTCTCAGAAAGGATGGAACAAAAAAGGCTTGCACATTTGCATGCACACGTGTACATGGTGGTTACTTTTTGCAAATAAATGAATGGATGCGTCCACAGCATTCCCATTTTAACCAAGAACTTTTGTAGTGTAACAGAGCCTGGCAGTAAAAACCACGTATCATAGAACCACTTGTATGTTGCACAAAAAGCTCCATTGTACATCCCAGTAACACACCCCATTCATGATTTCACAACTAAAGTGATTTCACAACTAAAGTGGTTTTCACTGCCATGAAATGGCTTTTGGGGTCAAATGTGTGTATGTAGGAAAAATAATTTATGAAGTACATTATGAATGGCAATTCAGCCTACAAGCCTACAAGATGTACACACCTCTCCTATAATTTTGATGCTCAATTTCAAAGTGATGTCTCACTACCCTTTGGAAAGAGCTAAATTCAGTGCACTTTCATTGTCTCTCCTGGATTTCACTGCAGCCAAGTCTGAAAGGAAGCCCTCCACGTTAAAAAGAAGCAGCCAGGGTGATGGTCCCAGCCTTTAAGCCGGGGCCTTCTGCTTCCTCCCAGAAGGCTGGGAGAGTCTGGCTGTTGTTAGGGCTGAGCCACAGCAGGGCAGCACTGATGGTAACTGCTCTTTTCTTTCCTCCAGACTTATAGCCACCAGCTCCAAGGCAGCTGCCACAAAGGAAATAGGGAGTCTGAGATAGGACTGTGCTGGTCAGACTTTTGTTCATCAAAGGGCTGCTCCCTTGCATTGGCATGGAAATAAAAATATTCAAATGCCGGATTCACAGAGCTTATGAGTGCAGACATGTCCAGCTGGTCATCAGTATGACTTGCAGCTACCAGAAACAGGTTCAATGCCTGAATCAATTCCTGTATTTTGTTGTGAAACTCTGGGGAGAGGGGAAACAGTTTTCATCCTGCCAAATTAAAATATTGGTGACTGTAAAAAATAGAGAGAGAGCTGAAGTTTAACAAGGGCACGGCATGCCAGATATTGCCACAACCTACCATTTTACTTAGCCCCAAACTGGGCAAGAGTACAGCACAACTTGGGCAAGAAGGAGAGGAGAGCTGTACTATTCTTCCATTCACAGTATCTCCTCCCCCTGCCGCCCCCAATTTGCTCCTGTGCCGTTCTCTGCCCTCCTACCTACCCATTAGGACCATGTGACTGTGGTGCAGGCAGGGAACACATGCAGGTGCACAGCAATGACTTTGGGGGAAGATCCCACTTTCCCCCGATGCTCAAGATCACCCACACTAAACTTTCAAACTCCAGTACTCCATGCTTTACAGAAAATCTCTACAATCCAAATTGAATCATGCTGCTATCACATCTAGTAGTCACGCTCTTAGAGATTAGCAACTGTGGGGCCAAATGGGCCCCAAATCTTTCCCATCATGTCCTCAGTGTTGTTAGGGCACCCTCTCCCCCCATACATTACAAAAAGCCACTTTATTCAGTTTTGTAGGGAACTCAATTACGCAGGCAATCAATTCAGAAAGCAGCTCTGCCAGCCCTATGCTTGGCACTTCCTAAGGGACCATGACAAGTGGGTGCGACAAGCTACTTGCCAATCATCTGATGACTGGAGGTGACTGACAGGTGGGTTGTCCCATCTACCTTTCAATTTTGACAAGTAGGGGTGGGTACCAATAAGGATTTGGTCCACTGGGTCAAAACAGTAACCCAGCTTTAATCCATGCATTACCCCTTCATTTCACTTGAAAATTAGCTGTCAGTCAGGAAATTAGAATTTGTCTGGAAGTTGGTATTGCTCCATTTCCACTGTTTAACTTAAATCTTTTCTGAAGGGTTCTTTTCTAGAAGTGGCACAAGACATTTTTGTGCCAGAGGCAGAAAATCCACACGGCACACCCACAGTTTAATGTGAGACGCGGCCCATCCTGGGGATTTCCTATGTTAGCCTTGTTGAAACAAACAAACAAGCGCTAGGCTCCAATGAATTTCAACAGGGCTTGCATGGAAAACTTTCCTGTGGGCTGTACCCTATTTTGTTAAGCCTCTCTCCAATCTTGCCACCTTGAGTGACAGCAAAAATCTGACCTCGTTGGTCAGGGCTGCTTCAGCTCTCCAATATCAAAGAGCAAATTTCAGGTGCTGCGTCAATTCAGCAACATTGCTTCTGAGGCTAATTAATTTGTTTGAGAGAACTGTCGCCTGTAGTGAATCTCCTAAGAATAATCAGTATTTTATTCTCATTGTTTTGTTGCAACTCATACTCATGGCTTCTGAAGATAATATTCATGTCTTGATTTCTAAGGTCAAGCTAATTACTTGTCTTACTGACCCAATCCCTCTAATTGACTCATTTCTCAGGCCTAATTGATTCTATCATAAATTCTCCATTCTCTGCTGGGAAGCTTCCCTTGTGATTTTGGCTACGCTCTGGTGAGTCCTATTTAAAATAAAAATTTAAGCTTATTAAACTTTCCCTAAATATCTACCTACTCCATTATCTTGGCTTCTCATTTGTGCAGCCCTGTTGCTTATTTTGGATTATATATTACGGTAACAGCAGGATTACACTTGCATGTGAAGCCCAGGACTCCAATAACTGTAGGAGGATATTGGGTCCAACTTCCTGTGTTCCACAAAGAGGAGGAGGAGAGGGAAACGGGAGTGTAAGTGGCATTTGGCAGTAGCCAATGGGGGCACAAGAAAGGCTGATGGTTTGAGAAACTAAATTGGGGGTTGATAATTTCAACCAAGACCTTTGCCAGGAGAGAGAGAGAGAGAGAGAGAGAGAGAGAGAGAGAGAATGGCCGCGAGCTATGCAAGAGGGGTCCGCAAGACTGGGACTCTGGCGAGGCAAGATGGCGGCGTGGAGCTCCTAAACTCGACGAACGTGCTAGCGTCGCCAAATCAGCCCCCAAACAAGCAGAAAGCCACCCAAACCGCAGCCGCTGCTGCGTGGGAGCCGAACCCTTCCCCCGCGAGTCCACCTGCCCGCCCGGCCGCCGGCGCCCGCTGCCTGGGGCTCCCGCGTCTGCAGGGGGGCGTAGTCAGCCCCCTGCACCAGCCCCTCCACGTCGCCGCATCATACCCCTCTGCCAGCCAATAGGGCTCAGGGGGCGGAGTCCAGCTGCGGCGGGAGAATCTTTCCAGCTTCTTGTTGGACCTCCGGCGAGGCATTATTGGTGCGCGCCGCGGCGCCACCGAGCTCCTGAGGGCAGCCAGCGTGTTCGCGCTGCCCGAAGGGCTCCTGAGCCGCTGAGACCGCCACCGCCGCGTGCATTCTTGGCCAAGTGAGTTGCGACAGATTTATACCTCATTGATTTCAATGGGCCTTAAGCATGAGTTGGATTGGGATAGCTGATTGTGAGGGTCCTTTATTCTACGGCTACTGCTTTAGTTTAGTATCTGAACAGTACAAGTTAAAACTTGGTAATTTAATGAAATTAGGGGGCCTTTCACACCTCTTTCCTATATTGCCTTACTCCCTATAACAGGGACAAGTAAATAAGTATATTTCTCATTAATATCAGTTCTGTATATGTTCAAGTCATGAGTCCATCCATATTAGCCTGCAGATTTTTCTCTAAAAGTCTGCAGGAAAATTCACATTTAAACATGAATTTTTTTAAAAGGCCTTTCTCTCAAAATGCACATTTTAAATGTTATTTGCTGTCCAAATACAGTATGCATTTCAAGTACATGTTGTTGATGTATTTATTTTTTTGGTGGTGTTTGAGCCAAGAGCAGTACTGAAAGATTTGGGAACTAAACAAGCCAGTGGTTAAATTGGAACTGTACATTATTTCAATACTTGCATTTCAAAACAAGACCAGTGCAGGCTAAATCCTGTGTTTTTGATAGAATTACAAGCCTGGTAGATGAAGGGAATGCTGTGGATATAGCCTATCTTGATTTCAGCAAGGCCTTTGACATGGTGCCCCATGATATTCTTGTAAAGAAGCTGGTAAAATGTGGTCTAGAACTGAAAATTAAAACTAACTGTATACTGATGGAGTACTCTGTTGTAACTAAAAAGACTCTTAATTTGGCTCTCACTTTTTAATTTTAGGATTAGGAATTAATGGGGGTCCTTGTCACAATAGCGGCTCGATGAGGGGTCCTCGAGAAAATTTTGTTGGGAACCCCTGTTCCATGGTATCCTTTTGGAATGGCTGGCTGAGTTGGCTGCAGGGATTTGCGGTGTTTCCAGTCCTACCTGCAAATTCTCACCCGCCAATCACTGGCTTTAAATATAGGAATGGGTATCCTAAGCCTATGGCAGATAAAATGGAAATGTTTACCTTGCTAAGCAAATTTCTGACTTTGGGGAATAAATGTGTGCGCAACCACTAAAAAGGTTATATGCAGCCAAGAGAGAACAAATGATTCCTTTTCTAATAAGGAAACAGAGAGCCAAATTGAGAGTATCTGGGTCAAAATTAAGGGAGAGAAAATAACAGTGATCTCATTGTGGGAGTTTACTATAGATCCCCAACCCAAACTGAGGACACAGATGAAGCCTTCCTGGAACAGATGACCAAGCATTCAAAAGGAAGTGAGATAGTAGTAATGGGGGATTTCAACTATCCTGATATTTGTCGGATGTCAAACTCAGCCAAGAGCATAAGGTTGAACAGATTCCTCACTGGCCTTGCAGACAATTTCATTGTCCAGAAAGTGGGAGAAGCAACAAGAGGATCAGCCATTTTAGATCTGATCCTAACCAATAGTGATGACCTGGTTAGTGGGGGTAGAAGTGGCAGGATCATTAGGTGGGAGTGACCATGCTCTTCTGGAGCAGAAAGGAGCAACCAAGCATACTAAGACTCAAATTCTAGACTTTAAGAAAGCGACTTCAGAAAACTTAGGGAAACGCTGGGTGAGATCCCATGGACAGAAATACTAAAAGGGAAGGGAGTTCATGATGGTTGGGAGTTTGTTAAAAGGGAGATATTAAAAGCACAACTTCAGGCAATACCAATGAGACGGAAACATGGAAGGTGCCTAAAGAAGCCAGGGTGGCTATCTAAAGAACTTTTAACTGAGTTAAGATTTAAAAGGGTTATGTACAAAAAATGGCAAAATGGTGAAACCACCAGAGAGGAATTCAAACAAATAGCCAGCATGTGCAGAGACAAAGTCAGAAAAGCTAAAGCACAGAATGAACTCAAGCTTGCTAGAGAGGTTAAAAGCAACAAAAAGGGCTTTTATGGGTATGTCCGTAGCAAAAGGAAGAACAAGGAGGAGATGATGATGAAATGTGAACAGGGGACAGAGAAAGGGCAGAACTCCTCAATGCCTTCTTTGCCTCGGTCTTCTCCAAAAAAGAAAACAATGCCTGAAGAATATAGAGCAGATGATTCAGCAGGGGAAACACAGCCCAGAATAAGTAAGGAGGTAGTACAAGAATACTTGGGTAGTTTAGATGTATTCAAGTCTCCAGGGCCAGATGAACTACATCCAAGAGTATTAAAAGAACTGGCAGAGGTGATTTAAGAACCACTGGCAGTAATCTTTGAGAATTCCTGGAGAACAGGCGGAGTCCCAGAAGACTGGGGGAGGGCAAATGTTGTCCCTATTTTCAAAAAGGGGGAAAGAGAGGACCCAAACAATTACCGCCCAGTCAGCCTGACATCAATACCAGGAAAGATTCTAGAGCAGATCATTAAGCAAACAGTCTGTGAGCACCTAGAAAGAAACTCTGTGATCACTAAAAGTCAGCATGGGTTTCTGAAAAATAAGTCATGTCAGAGTAATCTGATCTCATTTTTTGACAGAATTACAAGCCTGGTAGATGAAGGGAATGCTGTGGATATAGCCTATCTTGATTTCAGCAAGGCCTTTGACAAGGTGCCCCATGATATTCTTGTAAAGAAGCTGGTAAGATGCGGGCTAGACAATGCTACTATTCAGTGGATTTGTAACTGGCAGACTGACCGAACCCAAAGGGTGCTCATCAATGGCTCCTCCTCATCCTGGAGAGTAGTGACTAGTGGGGTGCCACAGGGTTCTGTCTTGGGCCCAGTCTTATTCAACACCTTAATCAATGACTTGGATGATGGGCTTGAGGGCATCCTGAGCAAGTTTGCAGATGACACCAAATTGGGGCTAATACCCCAGAGGACAGGATCACACTTCAAAATGACCTTAACAGATTAGACAACTGGGCCAAAGCAAACAAGATGAATTTTAACAAGGAGAAATGTAAAGTACTACACTTGGGCAAAAAAAATGAAAGGCACGAATACAGGATGGGTGATACCTGGCTTGAGAGCAGTACATGTGAAAAGGATCTAGGAGTCTTGGTAGACCACAAACTTGACATGAGTCAGCAGTGTGATGTAGCAGCTCAAAAAGCCAATGCAATTCTGGGCTGCATCAATAGGAGTATAGCATCTAGATCAAGGGAAGTAATAGTACCACTGTCTTCTGCGCTGGTCAGACCTCATCTGGAATACTGTGTCCAGTTCTGGGCACCACAGTTCAAGAAGGATACTGACAAGCTGGAACATGTCCAGAGGAGGGCAACCAAAATGGTCAAAGGCCTGGAAACGATGCCTTATGAGGAATGGCTTAGGGAGCTGGGCATGTTTAGCCTGGAGAAGAGAAGGTTAAGGGGTGATATGATAGCCATGTTCAAATATATAAAAGGACTAGCAGCTGGCCCTGCACGCGTTGCTGTGCGTTAGGCTGTGAAATGGAGGGTAATAGCCCCCATTCAGATCCCCCTGAGCCTCAGAGTCCCCCTGTTTTACAGGTGTTATGTTTAAACAGGGGTATCCCTGTGAATCCCCCCACCCTGTTCCGATCTATTAGTTATCCCGTCCCCTCTTCCCTCCACTCCCCAGGTCATCCCTGTGATTGGAGTTATCCTGTCCTAAACCAAGAGGTATTTGAAGTTAGGAAGTTAGAAAATATGTTAGTCGATGGTGGGTCAGCTGTTGTTGGGGTTAGCCTTTGTTCTATGGATGTTTGCCTTTGTATTGTGGAGTGGTCTCTTTGTTGTGGTGTGGTGGGTAGGGGATGGAGGGGATGGATTAGTGGGGAGATGTGGAATGGAGGAAAGTGTTGCAGGGTGTGTGTGAAATGTAGGTAGTAATGTTTGCGAATGGGGTTTATGAAGGGGTTGTATGGGGGTATTGGTAATATCAGGAAGTTAAGAAGTCATGTAGGTGGGGGTACAGATGGGGTATCTTAGCTTTAGAGTCCTTTTTGGAGTGTTTGAATTGTAGTTCTGGTGATGGCTGGAAGTTTATCCCGTGGTGACCTGGATATCGGGAAGGCGCAAATGGTTTTTGGGCCGGTGTGTAAGTAAAGGGTGGGAGGTGGGTGGAAGCAGTCTGTGAGGGCTTGTGGGGAGGTGTGTTTGCGAGTGGAAAAGGATCGGAGGACGGTGAGAGGGAAGGGGTCGCAGGACGCTGCTGGAGAGGAGTTTTGGACGGTGGTTAGGAGGGGAGCAAGATGGCTGAAAAAGTATCTGAGGCTCTGTGGGGGGATGTGAGTTTGAGTGGGAACGGATCAGAGGTTTGACGATTGAGAGGGAATTGTATACTTTTAAGCTGTTAGGAGGTCCAGATGCTGGTGTTGGGTATATCCGAGGAGGTCCTGGACACTTCTGGCAGATGGATATCCGTTAGTGTTGGATCTCGTGGTGGAGGCGGGGTTTGTGGGTGTGGCGTAGACTCCATGGGGAGGGAGGGGGTGTAGGAGGAGGAGCTGAGGGAATAACACCACTTGAGGGCGCTGTTTTAGTTTGTGGAAAATCAGGTTTCTACCTGTGCAGGTGTGAGATTTGAGGGATTTTGTTTTCTGCAAACACTTGGGGAGTGGCATGGATCGTTGTGTCCAAATTTCAGGATGATCGGTCAAGTGGTTACGGAGAAAAGTGGAGCCCACACTTTCACCATTTTTACATTTATATATATATATAGATGTCATATAGAGGAGGGAGAAAGGTTGTTTTCTGCTGCTCCAGAGAAGCGGACACAGAGCAATGGATTCAAACTACAAGAAAGAAGATTCCATCTAAACATTAGGAAGAACTTCCTGACAGTAAGAGCTGTTGGACAGTGGAATTTGCTGCCAAGGAATGTGGTGGAGTCTCCTTCTTTGGAGGTCTTTAAGCGGAGGCTTGACAGCCATCTGTCAGGAATGCTTTGATGGCGTTTCCTGCTTGGCAGGGGGTTGGACTGGATGGCCCTTGTGGTCTCTTCCAACTCTATGATTCTATGAGGAGGCGTATGGAAGCTCCTGCTTCTCTTTTACATGAGCTACAGCTCTCTGTGTCATCTGAACCCAGACAAACTGTGGTCAATCTTAACTAAAGTTAATGGGAACAAGCCAACTTCAAATCATGGTTCATGATGTTAGCTTGTTTTCACTAACTATCATTAAGATCAACTACAATTCAGGGTTGAGAGGACACACTAAACTGTAGTTAACCTAAAATGGAAGGTGAAGCTTGTGATCACATGCCAAGGGAGAAGGGAGTGGGCAGGCCTGGAAGGAGCCCCCTGGTTAGTAGGCTGGGCTCATTCTCTATATCTTGTGCAGTCACTGAGATGAAACACTTGGATGAAAGGGTATGCACACAATACTTTTTCTTTCATAATGCTTAATTTAGCCTCTATGACAACCACTCTCTTGCATTTTTTGATGTCACGGAATTACTTCTTTGACATTATTACTATGCTCCACTAAAGGGATTTTGTTATTTGGGATAATGACAATACTTCTCACCTAGGATGAACATGGGATGTGCTCAGAACATTTTTTAAAAATCACAATGTGATTTTTAAAAACTATGGACAGGGGGAATCAAGAGTGACTTAGAAGTCTCCTGTCAAGTCAGATGATATTCCCTTAACTACTACAAAAGGTTCTAGGTCAGAGTTGATTGCTGCCCTGAGCAACTAGGACAGGGGTCAGAAAACTTTTTCAGCAGGGAGCCAGTCCACTGTCCCTCAACCTTGTGGGGGGCCGGACTATATTTTGAAAAAAATATATGAACGAATTCCTATGCCCTACAAATAACGCAGAGATGCATTTTAAATAAAAGGACACATTCTACTCATGTAAAAACACGCTAATTCCTGGACCAGATTTAGAAGGCGATTGGGCCAGATCCAGCCCCTGGGCCTTAGTTTGCCTACCCATGAGCTAGGATAACTGATCTCACTGGCAATAAACTGGCCATTGTCCTGACCTGGCACTGGATCTGATACCAAGAGGCATGCAATGCAGGGACACCAAAGGCTGCTCTGACTAGAACAGAATGCTCTCTGCCTCCAAAGTAAACTCTTCTCCCTTGAGCTGCTTCACTGCTAAATACTCACCTTAGCCCTTGTCTGTTCCCACGTAGAAGGTGGTAACATACATGAGCCTTCACATCCCATTCAAAATAATGGCCATCCAACAAAAGGTTGGTTTAGTATTCACAAGTTTGTTCTCACTTTCACAATAAACCTTTGCAGACTGACATCATGTCAACCTGAATGGATGTAACTGCAATTATTTAGAATGGGAACACCATCAACATGAAAAACCGCCCTAGATCACTATTAAGCCCCCTAATAGATTCTTGTGTCTAGGTCACATTCCATAATTGCTATGCAGAAACATATTCTAAGTTATGTTTTGTTGTTGTTGTTGTTTAGTCGTCTTAGTCGGTCCGGCTCTCCGTGACCCCATGAACCAGAGCATGCTTACCTTTTCAATTTTCTCATCCAGCATTCTGAAGAATTCTTGTTGGCTTTCAGAGATGTGCATGCTGAAACACACAAAAAGAACAGATTCATTTCCCTTTTTGTTTGTATTCAGTCAGCAATTGAGAACACTCCTTTTTAAATAAAATTTTTGATTCTCCTGCTGCTTAAGTGCTGCTCTTTGTGCTTTGTTTTTGCTGCTGCTTTTGGTCTGATAACTTGTGCTCTAATTGTTGAATGACGGCTGTTTGCATTTCTGTCTTTGAGTCACCTTGAGCAACTCCTTTGGTGGAGGGGGAAAGCAGGGGGTAGGATTCAAGTAAGATTTCCTTGAAGTAGACCCACTGAAATTAATGAACACAGCTATGTTAAGTCTGTTCATTTCAGTGGGTATTACTCTACTTCGTTAAACACCACTGAGGATATCAATTTTCAAAACAAAATATTTGAGAGGCCCAGTGAGATCAATACATGGACCCACTCTGCTGTACACAGACGGGCCCTGTGTCACTCTTAAGGCTGCCACATTCAAACTAGAGAGGAAAGCACTGGCCCCAATCCACTGCCATTTCCGTTCCGCTGGGATCCTGCTTTTGGGTTTCCCATTGGTATCTCGTTGGCCAATGTGAGAAATAAGGCATTAGGCTGAATCCTTAGTCTATTTCCTGGCAGAGGATGAATTGGTGCATCACCCTCTTACTCTAGCAGGTGCGATATCTCAGGGTAGCCTTGTAAAGGTGTCTGGGTGCAAGATTCTGTCCAGAAGACGAGGAGAGTGGAAGGACCATAAAACTTCCAATGGTGACCTGGGGAGCCGGTTTAGTTGACCTGCATCTTGGGGTGGCCCGTAACCCAGGCATGATCCTGTCCAAACGTCAGCCTTCAGGCAGGAGGCTGATTCAGGATACACACCCAGGGCCATAAGCCAAAGCCTACTCACATCTGTAATCAATAAAGTTGTGGCCATTTTCAATTCCATAACGTTGTTGTGTCAATTTTTTACCTGTTACCACCTCAGCCCTTCCTGTCCCCAGGGCACACTGTGTATGGGCCTGTGTCAGAAGTCAGCCAGCAATAAATCACATGGAGGTAGTGAATTTTACTCTTTATTAGAAGAAACTGGATTTGCTCACTCTGGCCTAATGAGCACTGCAACTCTTCTTTGGTAGGTCTTGCCCAGTGCCAGGTTCATGTATAAGCTAAACAAGCTATAGCTTAGGGCCCCCACTCTCTTGCCCCCCCAAAAAAAACTAAAAGAAAAAAACCCTGGATGTACATTTCCAAAATATAAGATAAAAAACAAATAAAATAAAACCTACATACAGCAACAGTGTTTTGTGTTGTGTAAGCTCCTATGATGTAAGTAATGGGCCCTGCCTGCTAGCCTGCTCCCTAAAATATCACATATAAAGGGCCCCATTACATTCAGTAGCTTAGGGCCTCATCAAACCTAAATCCGGACCTGGTCTTCATCCCACTCTCCTGCTTCCACTTCTGCTTTTGGACTTCTCCGAAGTGGAAGGGTCAGTGACTTGCCTATGGGAGCATCAGGTGCCCACTGCTGATTTGCTCCAGCTGAGAAGATTAAAGGCAAATCCACCCGGAGGGAAGCTGAGAATGGCATCCTCCAGAAACTCGCACAAACAAAATTCTTAAAAGGCACCACCCCTCCCCAAAACAGGGAAATAGTGATTCACCAAAGATGGGTACCAGGAAAACAGCATCCTGAATCCAACCCAATACCTACGGTATCTAGTCTAGCACCTGAGCCTCACATGGGAAGCTTGCATGCAGGACCCAGATTTTGAGTCCCCCAAACTGGCATACAGGGACATAATGACTGACAGTGGAGGTAATGTAATGATAAGGCTACCCCTGGCTTCTAGCCAACTGTCCCTGTTGCACAAGGGTCATTAAAGCACACACCGAGAGCTGCAGCCCTGCCAAATCTCTGACTTGGATAAGAGGGAGCAAATTCAGAAGTCAGATCACTACTGAGGATTTGAATTACAGGGGAGTCAGGCGGTCCCTGGCCTCCTTATCTATTTTTGCAAAGGCTACTGAGGGCACGGTGTGGATAAACTTTGGTTGAGCTGGGGGGCGGGAGCTCATTGATTCCACCGAGCTCTCTCCCCAAATAATGTGAGCATTACAAGCACCAACGTTGAAAGTGAGGGTTTTGCAGGGCTGCCCATAGAACCAATCAGTCATGATTTATAGCTTTCCCCTGAAAGGTCTTTCTGTAGAGTTCAGATGTAGCACAGTCACTCTTTAACACTAAACTCATTGAAAATCTCTAGTACACATTGACATTTCCCAGGCCAGGTTCTCTCTCTCTCTCTCTCTCTCTCTCTCTCTCTCTCTCTCTCTCTCTCTCTCTCTCTCTCTCTCTCTCTCTCTCTCTCCCCACCCCCCAAAATCACTTCTCTCCAGGCAGAAGGTCAGATAATTCACTTCCATTAACCTCGCAGCACCATGAGGCCCAGGTCAGCGGGACGATGTTTCACAGCAGTGTGCAGGATTGGAAAAATACTATTATTAGTTGCTGGCAAAGTGCTGCCAGTGCATTTGTGTGGTACAGGACAGAAGCCGACAGACCCTGCCCCAAGGGAGCATAAAAGCTGAACACACAGAGTAAGGTCAGATGCTCTCACAATGCCAGAGGACACGGGGTAGAGGGGTGCTCAGGGGACGCGCTCAGAGCATTTTGTGCATGTTCAGTAGAAGAGGTGGCCCAGTTATGAAATTCACGGAAAGATTTGTTTCTTACAAAGACATCCTGTATGTAGGAAAACGTTAAATGGCATAGGGCCAATTTACGGGATCACACTTTCCCCCCGCCCCCCTCATTTAGACAAAAAAATCACCTTCCCTCTAAATTTTCCATTCTATTAAACAAGCAAACATTTGTGTTACCAGGACTGGTATATGTTGCAACTTTATAAGTTTATTTTTTTAAAGGAGGGGACTTTATCCCCTTATACTTATCCCCTTTATACTTTATCCCCTTATACTTTATCCCCTTATACTACTTTTTTTTTTAAAAAAAACTTAATCTTTATTGGTTTCAAAGGTGTACAAACAATTAAAATAATAATAATATACATCAACAATATATTGTCGTGTGGTTATTCTTTTCCCCTCCCCACCCCTCCCGACTTCCCCCCCTCCCTAGCCCTCCTCCCTCATAACTTCCCAACCTGTACCGGGCTCCTCCCTGAAAACCATATAGGATATTACACACTACCAATCATATTACACGAAATTATCAATAGCGTATAAATATAAACCCTTTACAATTATGTTTATACCTATGATAGGACCCTTAAAAATCTGAGATCAGGTTTGGGTTCTCCACTTTATCTTTTATATAGTTGGTGAATGGTTTCCATATTTTTATAATTGCCTCTGAGTCCGTTCCCTTGAGTTCTTCATATCTTATCGCTAGTCTACAATATTGTAGTACCTTGATTTGCCAGTCCTCTCTGCTGGGAATTACCGAGGTTTTCCAGTTTTTTGCAACTAGAAGCCTAGCGGCTGCTACTGCATAACTTATTATGCACCTATCTTCAGGTTTAACATCCTCCGGTAACATTCCCAAAAGGAACATTTCCGGACTTTTCTTGATGGAATATTTCAGTATTTTTTTTAGTTCTTTGTATAACATTTCCCAGAATCCCTTAATTATGCTGCAATTCCACCATATATGGATATATGAGCCAATTTCCTTTTTACACCTCCAGCATAAATTACTGACCCCTGGATAAATTTTTGATAATTTTAGTGGCGTCAGGTGCCATCTGTTTAGCATTTTTAGAATGTTTTCCTTCAAATCATAATTAGGTGTAAAATTTGAGTCGCGTTTCCAAAGATTTCCCCATTTTTGTATTGGGATTGGTTTTCCCAAGTCTTGGCCCCACTTTATCATGTAATCTTTAGTCATCTCTTTTTCTGTCTTCCATTGTAACATAATTTGGTACAATTTTTTTATATATTTATCTTGATTGACCAATAGAATCTCTTCCAATTTTGATGTTTTAGGTTCGAATCCTATTTTTTTATCTAATTGCAATCTTTGATTTATTTGAAAATATTGTAGCCATGAGGTCAGATAATTTTTTATTTCCGAATAGTCTTTCAGCTTCAATATTCCTTCTCTTTCTTCCAAAATTTCTTTATAGGTGGGCCAGGTATTTTCCATATTTGTTCTTCTGACTGCGACTAATTCTAATGGTGAGACCCACCAAGGGGTCTTAGGTTCGAAATATCTTTTGTACTTTTGCCATACTAAATATAGGGATTTTCTAATTAAATTAAACATAAAGATATTCCTGTTACTTATCTTATCCTTCATTAAATAAAAATGCCATCCAAATGGCAGCCCTTGGCCTTCCAAGTCCAGGAGGTCCGAGTTCTTAAGCTCTATCCATTCTTTAATCCAAGTGATGGCTGCAGCGTCGTGATAGGTTTCGAGGTCTGGTAGGCCGAAGCCTCCCCTGTTTCTATGATCAATCATGATTATATAATTAACCCTCGGTCTTTTCCCATTCCAAATAAATCTTACCAGGTCTTTTCTCCATTCTCTGAAATTTTTTTCTTTTCCTAAGATTGGGAGGTTTTGAAAAAGGAAGTTCATTTTTGAAACCACACACATTTTTATCAATGAGATTCGCCCCATAAGTGATAATTTAAGTTTACTCCATACTTCAAAATCTTTCTTTATCTTTTTCCAAATTTCTTTGTAATTTTCTTGCACCAGGTCTATCCCTTTAATTGTTGTATGAATGCCTAGATATTTTAATCGTTTATCAATTTTTAGGCCTGTTTTTTCACGAAGCTCCTGCATCTCTTTATTTTCCAAATTTTTCACCAACATCTTGGTTTTCTCATAATTTATTTTCAAGCCTGCTAGCTTCCCATATTCATTAATTTTTTCTATAGCTGCGGGAATACTTTGAATTGGGTCTTCTGTAATTATTATAATATCATCTGCGAAAGCCTTTACTTTAAACTTTTTTTCCCTATTACTATTCCTCTAATATTTTCTTCCTCTCTTAAATTTTTTAATAAAATTTCCAATGTTAATATGAAGAGGATGGGCGACAGAGGGCAACCTTGTCTGGTGCCTCTCTCTCTATATATTTTTTTTGTTGATCTTCCATTTATTAAAATGGTGGCTTCCTGCTTCTTATATATAGCTTTTATTGCACTTTCTAAATATTCTCCCATTTTTAATTTTTCAATTGTTTTTATCATAAACCTCCAGGAGACTCTATCAAAAGCCTTCTCCGCATCAATTGCCAGGAGGGCTGCACCTTTATCTCTCCTATTCTCAAGGCATTCCAGGATATTCACTATATTTCTAATATTGTCTTTAGCAAATCTTCCTTTTACAAAACCAGCCTGATCTTTGTGTACTACGTCTTCCAATATTGTATTTAGTCTATTAGCGATGATTTTGGTAAAGATTTTATAATCACTATTTAATAGTGAGATTGGTCTATACTTGTCTGGCAAATCTACCTCTGTTTTTGATTTTGGTATTAGTATGATTTGAGCTTCTCTCCAAGTTCTGGGGGTAATTCCTTTTATCAATATATTATTCATTAGATCCTTGAGTGGGGTTAACAAAATTTCTTGGAAGGTTTTATAATATTCTATTGGGAATCCGTCCGGTCCCGGAGCTTTTCCTTTTTTCATAGATTTTATTGACTCTCCTATTTCGAGGGGTGTTATTTCCCTATTCAAAGATCTTATTTTTTCCAATGGGATTTGCGGCAACTGATATTTTTTAAAGAACTCATCTATTTCTTGATCATTTATCTCTTCTTTTTTGTATAATGTTTCAAAGAATTTCTGAAATACTTTCATAATCTCTTCTGATTTATCAAAAAATTTATCGCCCGATTTAATCCTATTTATTATTCTTTCATTTCTCCTTTTTTTGATTTGCCAGGTCAATAATTTATTCGGCTTATTTGCCCATTCAAAATTCCTGTATTTCCATATTTGTAATTGTCTTTCTAACTCCTGATCTATTATTCTTTCAAATTCTGATCTTAAAATTTTCAATTCTTGTTCTATCCGCTTATCATATTTGGTGTATAATATTTTTTCCTTTCTCTTAATTTCTTGCAAAAGATTTTCTTTTTTTGACCTTTCTGATTTCCTCAATATTGCGCTCTGCTGGATAAAAAACCCTCGCATAAACGCCTTCCCCGCGTCCCAAACTGTAGCTAAGTCCACCTCACCGTTATTGTTCAGATCAAGGAATTCTTTAAATTTCTTATTTGCTTCTTTTGTTATTTTTGGATATTTTAACATAAATACATTTAACCTCCAATTAACTTCTTTTTTTCCTTCTTTTAGGGTCATGGTTACTGGGTTGTGATCTGATATAATTTTGGGGTCGATTTCTGCCTTTTGTACTCTTAGTGCTAATTCTTTAGATATCCATATCATATCAATTCTACTAGCTGTCTGATGGCGTGCTGATATATGGGTAAATTCTTTTTTTATGGGATTCTTATATCTCCAAGCGTCCAATAGGTTATAATTTCTTGTCAATTCAATGAATTTTTAGGTAATTTTTTAACTCTTTTCTTTCCTTTGTTCCCATTCTTATCAAATTCTGGATCAATAATCCCATTCATATCTCCCATTATTATATATTTGCCATCAATCTGGTTCATTAACTGAGCTTCCAGTTTTTCTAGGAAAGCTATCTTGCTCCCATTAGGGGCATATAGACCCACCCAAACCCATTTCTCACCTTCGATTATTGTTTTAACTATCACTATTCTCCCTTCCTTATCTGTCCATAAGAGTTCTGGATTCCATTTTTCTTTGATATAAAGCACCACCCCTCTTTTTTTCCTTTCATCTGCCGCGACGAATTCCTTCCCCAATTTCTCATTTTTTAATACCCTTACATGTTTTTTGTTTATATGCGTTTCTTGAATGCATATCACATCAAAGTTTTGCTTTTTTAGTAGATGTCCCATCCTGTTCCGTTTCTTTTTATTATTCAAACCATTTAAATTCCATGATATAATTTTCAGATTCATATTTACTTTATTGAAATTTCCTATAAAATTTATTTCTAAAAGAAAAAAGGAAGGGGGAAAAGGAAAAAGAGAAAAAGGGAAAAGAAGGGGGGAAAAAAGGGGGGGTAATTCTAACCCTGGAGACTAAAAAGGAAGAGGGGGGGGAAGGGAAGCGAGGAGTCCCTTATACTACTTTTTTTGGTGCTTCTGCGAATCTTGGATTCTCTCTATTGGAAGTGAATCAGGTTAACAAGCTCATTTGACACTGTGTACTCTGCTCACGTTGTAACAAACCAAAGGCAGACCCCTGTTTCAATGAGATAACAGAGGAAGTAAGGGGGGGAACCCAAAACAATAACATAGGTTGAATGTGAGTAACTGAAGTTGTACATTCTTCGGCTTTCTCTTCTAAAATCCAACCTCTTACCTACTCAAGGAGGGAGAATGGTTAGTATGAATGAATGAGATTATTCACCAGGAAGCTCTCTCTGTGGTAACAGCCACACTTTCATCATTTGCTGCAGATAGCCTCTGTCCAAGAAGGACTGATGCAGAAAAATTCAGCAGTACGTCCAAGTAGTCCTCACGCAGCTGACCCTTTTTAGCAAAGAGCAGAATGCCAGGGTGAGCAAACCCCAGCCAGGCAGCCCCATGGACCCCCAACTTCTCCCTCTCAGGATCAAGTCCTGTGCAGAGACATAGTGCTGCTATGCCATTTATAAAAGGTGACAAGGAAATGTCAGGGCAGCTGATGACCTGCTTGACATGCAGAGCATGACAGACACAGCCTGTTTACTCTGCAATGCCATCCAAAATAACAATAGTAGATCATTTGAAAGTCAAGCCTTGCTTCAGTAACTCTCTAGGCGCCAACACAGTTAAGTTTTGTTTGTTCACAAAACGAAGGTTTCATTTTTAGAATGATTACGGGGGTGGCAAATGTAATTACTAACAAGGGATGTATGTTTGAAAAAGTTAAATGATTCACTTGTAATACTAAATATCTCCCCCCCCCAAGCACTGCTACTGCAGCCCATTATGTAAGGAATTTCATTTTTACAGCAATCTGAATGTTAAAAACAGGTGGAATATGAAAGCAGCAATGTTGCCATGTATCTGCGCTAGCATTCCCCAACCTAGCACCCTACATATGCTTTGGACGTCCATACCCCTCAGCCCCAGGCAGCATCATTCAAGCCATCTGGCAGGCACCAGGTTGAGGAAGGCTCAACTGGACCTGCCAGCCTGCCCTTCTGCCAGGAGACTCTCTTCCATTCGCCCTCCCTGGTTTCAGTTTTTATTTTCTATCTGACACTCAAAATGCCATAGCTATAGATCATGCTCAGTCCTCATCTGGCTGGGTTGTTGTTGTTTGTTGTTTGTTGTTGTTGTTATTGTAGTAGTGGGTGGTGGTGGAAGGGGTGTTTCATTAGAGTTGTTTGCTTTTTTTAAAAAAAGTATTCATTTACTTCTGCTAACCTCAGGTTTCCTTCAAGCATACAAATATCTCCTTCTTGTTTCTCACTGGCTTTGGCTCCATTTCTTTTGGCATTCTCCCCACTGCCATTACTCTGCTCAGAAGAACGAACCTTCTCCTCCATGCAAGTTGGCAGAAAGCAAAAGGTAGGTAGCATAAGTGAGAAAGTACATAGACAAAGAAGCACAGCTGGGATGAGATGCTCAAGGTGTGTCACGCTTCCCATCCTAGTTCTGCTCACCAAAAGCCAGAAGATCTGTTTGCTTATTCCAGCAACCCAACTCGATTTCTCACGACACCTGAAGAGAACTCTGTGTTCAAGTGTGAAACCACTGCAAACAGCTTCAGGTACAAGTCACAGGAGTTCAGCAACAAAGCTGTTTTTAATTGTCTGCGTTTATATCTGAAAGCGCAAAACCAAGACTACCCACATTCTCATGGGCATTCCCTTGTCAGGTACAGAGGCTGGCTGTGGCAGCCCCTGCCTAGGGAGACTTCCAACTCTATGTAGTTCTACGGATTGACCAACACAGAGTTCCAACCTCTATACAAGATATTCTGATTCTGGGGCCTGAAACTATATTTTAAGCCCAATTTCAGGACCCAATGCTACAGCTCAGATTTAGATATTGTGTGGCTTTAACTAACCACAGTTCAAAATCCAAACTACCGGTACAGCCTGAGCCATTGACAAACCAGAACTGAGAGCTGATTCTCTGCTTTGTTTCTCATCTGATCAGCATCCGGTGCAGTAGCTACTTTGCACAATCCAAGGTCTCCAAGTCTGTTTAAACAAAGGCTACCAGCTTGGATTAGCTGTCTCCCCCCCCCCTCAAAATACAGTATCCTGCTTTTTAATTTTTTTAAAATAGTTAAAATGGCAACACCTTGATAACAATACAAAGCTGGAGTAGTGAATGTGGTTCCCTCCAGAAGTTGATGGGCTCCAACTCCCCCCCACCCCAGGAAGCGAGGCTGATGGAAATGGAAGTCCAAAGCACATCTATCTGGAGGGCACCATGTTAGCTTTCCCAGATATAAAGTAACAAGCCAACTATTTAAAATATTAAGCAGCCAATCCAGAATGAAATAAAATAGGAAGACAATGTTTCAGCATGTCAAAAAGACAGATGGAATCAGATAAGCAATGAGCTTTTCTGGGGAGGGAAATGGAAAGTGGGGACAGAAATACCTCCCTTGGGTAAAATGTTTAATAGAAATTTCACTTTAATTCATTGGTGGGGGAAAAACCCAACATAAGACTTACTTTGCTCTAGGTTGGTGTACTAATCCTGGAAGCTCTTTGTTAGGCTTAAGCCTTACATGTGAAGTGGCACTTTTTTCCTGAAAGAGAGAAGAGAGACAGACCAACATATTAGGGTTAAAAATAAGCAACTGAATGATAAAAGAGGCCACATATAAACACTACGGTGCAAAAAATACAGGAGGAGAGGCCAAATGTTGCAATGCTGAGCTATGAGAAACCAAAATATTGTTTGAACACCCTGTTCTACATGTTACGTTAAGCTTGTTCTCTCTCCTCCACAGGGCCTTAAAGTGTTATATCCCCCAGTCTTGCAACAGATGCCAGTCTTATTTCCTTACATGATCACATATGGACACACAGGGAATATATTCTAGAACTCACAAGGCAGGTGGGTGGATAATGGAAGCAGAGAGAAAACACGTGAGAAGGGGAGGGGAGAGAGAGGGGTGGGGGGGGAGGGACTCAGAGCTATGAAAAGTTTGGGATGTCGCAATGGAAAAGCAACTTTAGGCATAAAATCAGCCTATAGAGTAAGGTCTATGGAGCGAATTTGGAGGATGAGCCAAGGAGCTGATAAGAAAAGGCAACAAGGTGGCTAGGCTAGTGAGAAAACGTGCCTGTAAGTGCTAGAGGCCATTTCTTAGAACACAGAGAAAATAGGATTCACTATGATACAGTCATATACTCATTTTGAGTTACCCTGAAAAGCCAAACACCATAGTGAAAACACTCCAAATGAGGTAATCAAACCCTCAGGATTTTCTCTAGGAAACGGGAACCTCAATGTATTTCAGGTGCAGTTTATTATTCGCTCACCGTCTTTTACAGCCTTAGGAGCATCTCAATGATCTTCCATGGAAGCAGTGGCAAAAAGGCCAACGCAGGACATCTCTTATGTCCCCATAACGGGGGTGGGGAACCTTTGGCTCTCCATAGGTTTCTGAACTACAACTCCCATGAGTCCCAAGCAAGCATAGCCATTGGCCAGGGGGGATGAGAGTTGTGGTTCAGCAACATCCAGAGGGCCAAAGGCTTCCCACACCTGCTCTAGACCAGGCACCCCCAAACTTCGGCCCTCCAGATGTTTTGGACTACAATTCCCATCTTCCCCGACCACTGGTCCTGTTAGCTAGGGATCCTGGGAGTTGTAGGCCAAAACATCTGGAGGGCCGCAGTTTGGGGATGCCTGATCTAGAATGAAGTTGGAACCCTCCTCAGATAGGCCCAGTTCTCATTGAGACAATAGATCTGTTTCTCAATATTAACTCTGCAGCTGGCAATGTGGGCGCTTGAATGATGGGATGCATCTTCATGAAAACAAATACCCCAACACAGAAAACAGCACCATCCGGGAGAAACCGGAAAGCTTCTTTCTGATATTTTATTTTCTAAAGTGCTAGGAACTGTTTTTGCATGGATGGACATTCAGCTTTTGCCAGCCCTTATTTGCAGCCTGCTTGCAAAAGTCCCACCTCAGATTTGCCACCTCAACCAGAACTAGGCCATCCTCTCATCTGTTCAGACCACTTAAGAGATTAGTGCTTTTCACTTAAAAAAAAGAGGAGCTTTTGAATTTGTGCATTTAGAAGCTCAGTGCAGCTAATGGATGATTTTGCAACAACAGCTATCACTGTAAGATTCTCGCTGGTGCCTGACACCTTCTAGGGATGCAAAATTACAGGCTGAAAATAAGAGACTAAGATTCAGATAAGCAATATTCTATGGCCTGGCTTTTCCTCGAAGCAATCAGTCTTGCCAGGCCTTTCCACCCATTCTTTGGTAGTACAATATAGAGCCTCAGAATAAAGAGCACAGCCCATCTGCTGAGTTCTCTCGATCCCATGGGACAACTTTTAATCTTGCCTTGTCATAGCTATTTCAATATATATTGTTTACCTGCATGCATGGAAAACAGACTATTGCCAGACTGAAGGGAGGGAGGAGAAGGGAGGGGAGCAGAGAGTGCTAATGAGATCATTGTCACAGATTCAAAGAATCATAGAATCATGGAGTTGGAAGAGACCACAAGGGCCATCCAGTCCAACCCCCTGCCAAGCAGGAAACACCATAAAAGCATTCCTGACATATGGCTGTCAAGCCTCCGCTTAAAGACCTCCAAAGAAGGAGACTCCACCACACTCCTTGGCAGCAAATGCCACTGCCGAACAGCTCTTACTGTCAGGAAGTTCTTCCGAATGTTTAGATGGAATCTTCTTTCTTGTAGTTTGAATCCATTGCTCCGTGTCCGCTTCTCTGGAGCAGCAGAAAACAACCTTTCACCCTCTTCTATATGACATCCTTTAATATATTTGAACATGGCTATCATATCACCCCTTAACCTTCTCTTCTCCAGGCTAAACATGCCCAGCTCCCCAAGCCATTCCTCATAAGGCATTGTTTCCAGGCCTTTGACCATTTTGGTTGCCCTCCTCTGGACACGTTCCAGCTTGTCAATATCCTTCTTGAACTGTGGTGCCCAGAACTGGACACAGTATTCCAGGTGAGGTCTGACCAGAGCAGAATACAGTGGTACTATTACTTCCCTTGATCTAGATGCTATACTCCTATTGATGCAGCCCAGAATTGCATTGGCTTTTTAAGCTGTTGCATCACACTGTTGACTCATGTCAAGTTTGTGGTCTACCAAGAGTCCTAGATCCTTTTCACATGTACTGCTCTCAAGCCAGGTGTCTCTCCCATCCTGTATTTGTGCCCCCCTTTTTTTGCCCAAGTGTAGTACTTTCCATTTCTCCCTGATATATCACAATGTCTAGAATAAGGATGGAGCTATGCAGAGGCATTGGCTGGCTTCATGTTTTTCCCTATAATATGATTTTTGTGCACGCACACACACACACACACGCACACATCATGATTTCTGAGATATTGCTAGGTAAAAAATTATGAAAATGATTATCACAATATGGACTTCAAACCAGTTTTGGACAATATATTGATATATCACCCAGCCCTATATATGGTAATAGAAAATTTGATGTAAATTTGCATTTGATTGTATGGTTACACAATTGAGAGTCAGCATGCTACTTTCTGGATCCTGAATTTCCTTCGCTGGCTGTAACAGCAAGCAACTGCTGTAGCCACAGTTAAGAGCCAATCGTTGTTTCTGTTTAAGACAGGATTTGAAACCATGGTTTCCTCCTTGATTCAGATCCTGGGTTATAGATTTAACACCACTGCAGTAGGAACTATTAACCATGATTAGACCCAGCAAGGAGGAGGAATTTACATGCAGGAAAAGATGCTCATGATTCTGGAATGGAAACACTGCACCTACACTGGTCCCAAGGAATTTGGGGTGGCTTACAAGGCACTCTCTTATTTTACCTCCACAACAACCCTGTGGGGTTAAACCGAAAGAGGTCAATGAGAAGCTTCCCCCTATGTTTTAATCCAGGTCTCCCTTACCAGAATGAACGAAGAGGAGCCACCAGGGAGCACACCCTTTCCCACCAAGCCATGGTTCTGCCCACTGTGTCTACCAGGGCAGCACAAGGCAGCTCCTATGTTTCTGATGCAGACTGAAAGAAAACACATTAGTAGCTAAGTGCATCTAAATTTATCTAGTAACTTAAATTTGTTGTCTAGTAGGGAAACAGCCAACCTTCTCATTTATTTGCCATCTGTTGCTCAGCAAGATTAATAGGCAGCAGGAAAGGAATTTAACACCACAAATAAAACTGAGCCCAATTCAGACTTGGGCCACTCATTTTTAACTTGGCAGGTCACACTGTTTATTTAAAATGTCTATTCACAGAAATCCCAGACTCACTCGATACAGATTTCTTACCCCTAGAAAGTATTATTCTCAACAACAACAAATCAACAAATTAAGGGCAGATTAATTACAAGTGCTTTCCAGCATGGGCTACAGTGGTGCTCTCCTACAACCCCCATCACTGCCATTGTGGTTGGGGCTGATGGAATTGGAGTCAACAAAACCCAAAAGACTATACCCTTGTTCTATCTGGCTTCTGGTCCCAAATGGTATTTGCACTCTGCCTAAAATGTTATTAGTGATTCGGAAAACACAACCAAGAGCTATCCCAGGGCTGCTGACTTTCGAGATTAAAGTCTTGTGATATAAGAGATTTCTGCAAGGTTAAAATTAAAATACTTAGTGATAAAACAAAACAGATAAAACCAAGACAATGTAATCTCATTCTTGATAGCTCTATCATACAAATTGGGGTGGGGGTGGGGGTGGGGAGAGGAAGAGCAGAATGCTTAAATTCCAAAAAAAATAAAAAGACAAATTGTTGAATTTCTTCAACTCTTTTCACTGATGCTGGACTTCAGTGACAGCCGTGACCTTTGTTGGCCTGACTTTTAAGTTTGATAAACATAACTTCAGAGACTTTGACTTACTTCCCAGTTTAGCTTTTCAAAGGGAGTTCTAGGGATGAGGGTTGATCTTCACAGATTTGCAATTGGGGAGGAGAAAGTTAATGCTTCCCTATCCAGCTGTGACACCCTTGAAAGTGCTCCCCCAGCCCCAATTAGATTAGAAAAACAGCCTCCCCTTGCCTCCCCTTGCCTATTTTCAAGACTAATAGCCATGCAAAGGAGGGGAGAGGAATGAGGCTAGGGGCCAGATGGGGAAACTACCCCATGGTATGGCAGTTCCCTCCCCCCCTTCTAAGATTTATTTATATTTTATTAATTTATATTTAAATAACTGATAATTCAAAATTAGCAAAAAACAGTGAAAAACTATTTAAAGCATTTATAATTATAATCAACTGTAAACAATCTTAAAACATGTCAACTTCTATGTGTCTGCAAAGATTTTTTTAAGCAGGAGCCAAAAAAGAGAGAGTGAAGGTGCTTGCCCATTGTCAACAGGCAGGGAGTTCCAAAGTGCAGATGCTGATATGTTAAAGTAGTGATTTCTTACAAGTGCAGAGGAAGTACGATGTGGCACTTCTAACTGCCCGTTCTGCAGATCAAAGTGGTCAAGCGGACAGTTTGGCATAGATCCCCACGGGTAAAACTGTCGCAAGCTGCTTTTCATTCTTACAGTAACACCAAATTTGGCCTCATAACAAATAGGCAACCACTGCATCTCTGAGCAGAGGTGTTATACCAGGGGTCAGCAACCTTTTCCAGCCATGGGCTGGTCCACCATCCCTCGGACCATGTGGTGGGCCGGACTATATATTTTTTTTGGGGGGGGATGAACAAATTCCTATGCCCCACAAATAACCCAGAGATGTATTTTAAATAAAAGGACACATTCTACTCATGTAAAAACACGCTGACCATCCGTCGGCCAGATTGAGAAGGTGATTGGGCTGCATCCGGCCCATGGACCTTAGGTTGCCTCCCCCTGTTTTATACGCAAGGAGGGTCTCTCTTGTTTTGGAAAGCCGCACTCCTCTGCTCCCACTGTGCATAGTCTACATACTAGTGTTTGCAGGTTTAATTTCCTTGTGTGAGGAGGACCTTAAATTTTTTTCTAACAAAGGCACTAGCTGATTGGCTAAGTAAGGAGCAGGAGTACATAGCGGCTTAAATTGACAGTTGCTATTGGGTGGTCATAATATATACTAAAGCCAGGAAACTGGTGGGAGACTGTTTGGTAACATTCAATCCCAAGATTCTTAAGGATGGTAATGGTAATGGGACCCCTGACCATTAGGTCCAGTCGTGACCGACTCTGGGGTTGCGCGCTCATCTCGCATTATTGGCCGAGGGAGCCGGCGTATAGCTTCCAGGTCATGTGGCCAGCATGACAAAGCCGCTTCTGGAACCAGAGCAGCACATGGAAACGCCGTTTACCTTCCCGCTGTAGCGGTTCCTATTTATCTACTTGCACTTTTACGTGCTTTCGAACTGCTAGGTTGGCAGGAGCTGGGACCAAGCAACGGGAGCTCACCCCGTCACAGGGATTCGAACCACCGACCTTCTGATCAGCAAGCCCTAGGCTCAGTGGTTTAACCACAGCGCCACCTGGGGATTCTTAAGGATACTATTATGGAAACAAATTACACAGACTCCCAAATTGAAGGACACCCAATCGTAATGCCTTCTTCAGAAGAGAGCTCAATATAAATTTTTGGCAGATGTGTTAAGGAAGGCTAATATTTCATACATATGGGAATTCCCTGAGGGAATTTCATTCACATACTGAAGGCAGAAACACAGATTTACCAGTATAGAGCAGGTGCAGAAATTTGGGGCAAAATATGATAGAGAGCTCTCAACACAGACTCCAGCAGACTTAAAGAAAGCAATAGCTGAGGTGGAAGAGGGAGCAGTTGGAGGGGAAATAGATAACTTAAATAAGAAAGAAGAAGGAGAAAAGACAAGACTTTAAACAGGAAAAGGGGAAATTGCAAAAATGACAAGGATAGATATCAAGAGGAAAAAAATTAAATACTTGGGGGTCAATATAAGTAAAAATATTGCAAGGATCCCGGATGTAAATTACAAAGAAGTATGGAGGAAGATTAAGAAGAATATAAAATCATGGAAAAATAAGAATCTATCTATTCTAGGCAGAGTAAGAGCGGTTAAAATGTTTCTAGTACCGAAATTGTTATACTTATTTCAAGAAATTCCACTACCCATTAGGAAAATATGGTTTAAAACATGGAATAACGCATTTAAAAACTGGATCTTTGGTAGCAAAAGAGTGATAACCCCAGTAAATTATGCACCGCAAGAAGAGATGGGATGGGGAATACCGAACTTAGAACTTTATTATGAAACATTCCAATTAAAAATAATAATAGATATTGGATATAAAGATGGGATTAAATGAATTAGGCTGGAGAATGAAATAAACGAAGGAATAGGAAGAGAAGAGATATTTAATAGAGACATCAAGAAGGCTTGAAAGAAGACAATAGGCCCAAGGAAAACCGGGTTAGGAATTTGGAAAAAATGGAACATGAAATGGATGCCAATATATTCAAGGTGGATGCCGTTAAAATATATGCAGAAGGGCCAAAGGGAACTTGGAAGGTGGAAGAAATTAGAAGACCAGGGATTCTACAAATTTAAAGATATTTTTGATGAACAAGGGAATTTAATTACAAAAAAAAGCTCTTTTAGAAAAAATAGGAAAACAATTTTGGCTGAAAGTGGAAGGACTTTGTGATTTAATAAAAACAGGAAGAGCAGAGGAGACAGTGAGGACAGAAATGAAAATAGATATGGTGTTGAACAAAGGACAAATAACGTAGAAAGGGATAGCAGGGCTGATATATAAACTGATGATAAGAGACAAAGACAGAATGACAAGGATAATCCAGATCAAATGGGAGCAGGAAGGTACGATCCATTCAAACACGGTACAAGAAATGATGAAGAATACAAACAATATTAAAATAGAAAAGTATAAGGCATTAAGTAGAATTTTTTGACTAAAATGGTATAGAACACTGGCACAAATGGCATATATAGTGAAAGGGTATAGCCCCAAATGCTGGCATTGCAGTTGTGAAAAAAAGACTATATTCACACATGTGGTGGGAATGCAATTTGGTTAAGGAATACAGTATTGGCAAAAGATCATAAAGGTAATTTCTGGACTATTCCAAATAAACATTGAAATTAATAGGGACTTGCTATTTTCGGGAATACTGGGAAATAATAAAGTAAAAAGTAATAACCAAGAGCTGTATAAGATCATGATTTTAGCTGGAATGGCAGTTATTGCTCTAGGATGGAAAGAAAAAGCTAAATGGAATATGGAAAAATTGAATGACTATGTTTTTGAATACCGTGTTTCTCACATTTTAAGACACGTCTTATATTTATTTTACTCAAGAAAATAAGCCTATGGCTTATTTTCGGGGGGTGTCTTTTTTTTTTTTTTTACTAACTGGTAAGTTGCTGCTGCTGCTCAAGCGCCGACAAAGCGTCCAGCAGCACGCGCCGCATGGAGCCCCGAGCCAGCGGGACCCGCTGAAGTGCCAACAAAGCTCCCGGCAGCGCTGCGCAGAGCGCCCTGAGCCGCAGTAGGAGCACCGTGGCTCTCGGCCTCTCCGCCGTTCCGTTCCTGTCTCCGCCGCAGGCGCCTCCGCCTCCTGCTCCCTCCCGGGGTGTCCCAGGCTTCGCCCGCTCGGCAGCGCTCCATGCAAAGCCAGGGGCGAGCGCAATTCCACCAGGAGGTTCCCTCTGCAGCACCCGTAGAGACCATAGAAGAAAGGCGCGCGGCAGACACACCACTTCCGTTACCCTCACTCACTCCTGCTGCGGCTCGGGGCGCTCTGTGACAAAGCGCCCAGCAGCGCCGCGCAGAGCGCCCCGAGCCGCAGGAGGAGGAGGATTCAAAGTGCTACAGAGCACTGCTGGGTCCCGCTGGCTCGGGGTGCTCCGCATGGCACTGCTGGGTGCTTTGTCGGCGCTTCAGCTGGGTCCCGCTGGTTTGGGGCTCCATGCAGCGCGTGCTGCTGGGTGTTTTGGCGAGGCCCTCCAGAACTGCACTTACGGTAGCACTACGGCTTATTTTCGGGGTATGTCTTATATTTTTTCAAAGCATGAAGATCGTGCCATGGCTTATTTTATAGGCACGTCTTAAAATGTGAGAAACACGGTACGTACAATCAGAAATATTTGCACAGATAGTGGTAGAGGATAGATGGGAAAACAAATGCCAAAAAATCACAAATAAGTGGGCATTTTACAGGAATTGGATAGAAAGGGGAGAAGACAACCCGAATATACAAGCACGAATGGACAGACTGTGTACATGGTTAAAAGATATGAACAAGGAAGGCCCGATTGGGGGGAGGGTGGGAAGGGAGGGGGAAGGAATTTGGCTGCCCTCCAGAGGAGGGCAACCAAAATGGTCAAAGGCCTGGAAACGATACCTTATGAGGAACGGCTTAGGGAGCTGGGCATGTTTAGCCTGGAGAAGAGAAGGTTAAGGGGTGATATGATAGCAATGTTCAAATATATTAAAGGATGTCACACAGACGAGGGAGAAAGGTTGTTTTCTGCTGCTCCAGAGAAGCGGACACGGAGCCATGGATTCAAACTTCAAGAAAGAAGATTCCACCTAAACATTCGGAAGAACTTCCTGACAGTAAGAGCTGTTCGACAGTGTAATTTGCTGCCAAGGAGTGTGGTGGAGTCTCCTTCTTTGGAGGTTTTTAAGCAGAGGCTTGACAGCCATCTGTCAGGAATGCTTTGATGGTTGTTGCCTTTCTGAGGACCTGTTGGCTACCCACTGGTTTGCACTGTTAGAGGAGTGGGCACCTTTGGCCAAGAGTGACAGTTCCCCTCAGAGAAAAGGTGGGATTCAAGCCTTCAGGGAAATTAAATTCCACCAAGTTGGGGGTCTATTCTTGATACTTAGGTAAAAATGGGTGGCCGTTGCCTGGAATCCACCCAGGAGCTATGTAATACATGCAGCAGATTCTATTTTGAAGTCTAGAAAATAAAAGGACTCTCTGAACAATCTCATTGTCTGGGGAACCTGCCCAAAATCCTGCATTTACCAGGCAACGCTGAAAAGCATTTGCCCACGTAATGTTGCAATTTTTTTTAAAATGTATTCTAGACCGATTTGCTACTTCTTTTGGTATATGCCGTGTGATCTCCAACCTTCTCTACAATAAAGTCACTTTCTGTTTAACTGTGATATGATGCCTTTTGAATTTCTACTCTCAAGTTCACTTTATTTAACAGAATTTGTGTGCCGCTTAATTGTAAAAGAACCTCTACATGGTTTACATGCAACAGACATTAAAATGGTCAATAAAAAGCTAGAATTCAAAAACAAGTAAACAAATAAAATCAAAATATAACCAGCGGTTAAAATAGACACTCTAGACCCCATCTTGCTTCATATTTTGTTGGCTTTACACATCATAAATCAGCCCTGGGAACTACGCTTGATGCAACAGGGCTTGATTTATAGCATAGAACACAACTACAGTACTTTATAATATGATCGTGGGACATCCAGAAAACACAAAACAACACAGCTCAAGAAGAACATAAATCGTTCCCAAAATATAATTATAAACGGGCCTCTTACATATCACCTTAAGCATGTATACAAGCTCAGTGAGAGGTGTGAACTTGCTTTTGCCGGATAATCTCATTTCTATTAGCTGTAACTGGGGACTAACAAACTCTCATCTCCTCACCAACACAAAGAAGCCTTCCCTATTCTGATCTTCCATATTGAAAATCCCTGTTCACAACAATATGTTGTGGGGAACTGTAGAAGAAAAGCTATTGAAGAGAGGCATGCATACTGTTTCTGGGTGCATATCCATCTCTCTCTCTCTCTCTCTCTCTCTCTCTCTCTCTCTCACACACACACACACACACACACTCACACACACATGTACTGTACTGTACAACTTCCTTTGATGGTCTTTGAATCTTCCTGCCACACTCTTTGAGAGCCACTGTCCTGGGGGCTACATGCCAGTGGTAGGATGAGGCAGGTAATGCATGGAACAAAGGATGCAACTCTGACCTTGCTACATTAGGCTATATTGCAGCCACACCAATTCCTAAACAGATCAAGAGACATATCCATCCAGGAAAGCAAGAGGCATCATCATCGCGGCTGAAGGACGCATTCCAGCCAGGCAAAGCCACCTGAGTGGGGGGCAGAGCAGAGGTAGTCAAGGGCTGGAATCTATAGAGGTCTGGAGCAAGGGTCAGCAACCTTTTTCAGCCGTGGGCCGTTCCACCGTCTCTCAGACCACGTGGTGGGCCAGACTTTTTTTTGGGGGGGGGGGGGTTGAACAAATTACTATGCCCCACAAGATGCATTTTAAATAAAAGCACACATTCTACTCATGTGAAAACATGCTGATTCCTGAACTGTTCGTGGGCCAGATTGAGAAGGCAATTGGGCCGCATCCGGCCCATGGGCCTTAGGTTGCCTACCCCTGATCTGGAGGCTATATTTACACATACACACCAGCTTGAGTTTATCAATCTCTGGTTTAGGGAGACAAACTAGGATAAATAACCACCGTTTAGAAATGAAAACACCCAATCTCCTCCTTGTGGCCACAGTGGATGAAGTGGGAGGAGTGCTTGAGTCTGAGACTCACTGCTATTCAAACACGTAGTGGTATATTTTAGTGTTACGTGGGATTGCAGTCATTAGTATTCCAATCCTCACCAGGTTTACTCAGAAACAAGGTGCAGTGCATTCTATGGCACCAAATTCCTAGTAAGCATGGTAAGGGTTGCAGCCATAGCCATAAAAGGTAACACAGTACACGGATGATAGTATGTTCTCAATGTAACCTTTATTCTCAGAACAATGAAAACAACAGCAGCAGTGTTGCTGACTTTTTAGGGAGGAGAAAAGTTCTAGAAAAGTTCCCTAGAGATTAATTCTGGCCTCCTAAGAACATGTGTTTCCTTGTAGATTTGGAGCAATGTTCATTTAGTCCAGAATTCTGCTTCCAAGAGTTACCAGCCAGATGCCACTAAAACGTCACAAACAATGCATAAAAATTATGGGTCCCTGCTTCTTTCCAGTGCCAGACAATTAGAGCTATATTACTGTACCTCTACTAGCCTTTCCTTAGAACTGCACCAAATGTTCTCATATTGCAATATTCAGGTTGAAAGTAAAGCTTCTGGGTAAATATATTTCCCTAAAAATCCTCATGAGCACGTTCACCTTTTAAAAAAATAAAAATAAAAACCTGTCTGTCATCATTTTTCCTCTCTGCTGCTCCTTCTGTGCCATCTTCATTTGCTAATAACCTACCCCCTTGAATTTAAGTCCTCCCCCCCCCGAATTCAGCAGTTCTAGATAAATCGGGGATCATACAGTAAAAAAAGAAGGTATCACAGAGCTACACATACAAATGAGATCTCCCATGTGACATTGTTGAGCACAAAGATCAACTAAAGCAACACCAGGGCTTTCTAGCTGCCACCATGGTGATCCCAACACAGTGATCACATAGTGAACGAGCTGACGACACAACACCACACGGCCAATCGGATTTACAGCAGTTGTCTTTCATACATCATGATGGGTAAATGAAGTCATTTGGGAGTGATGACAATGCTTCCTGCAAAGCACTTTCAAAACAATTCTTGAAAAACTGGGTGCATTTGACATTGCTGAAAATGTTCATGAAAAGAAGGGCATATTTTTGCTTCATCCCACAACAGGCTAACTGATACGTCTTGAATTAGTTTAATTCTTCACTGGATTTTGAAACCATCACCCGATCTTGGCAGTGAATTCCATAGCTAATTATGCATTGCACAAAGTACTTTCTTTCACTTGCCCTGAATGCCAATCAGCTCCAGCGGATGACTCAAGATCCTTCATAGCAACCACCACCACCTCCCACACGGATGATTTTTCACTTTAAACATGTTACAGTGCAGCTTAAAGAGACTTAGTTAAATTCTGATACATGCTGTTCCAGAGAAGACAGAATTCTGAGCTTAGTATTTAGAAATTCCATTTGCCTGTTTGATGAAATAAATAGTTCCTACGATCATTTCTGATCACTTTACCACACATGCACCTCAGTTATTTGAAGATTATTAGTGTATAGGCTCAATCCAACATCAAAGCCAAAGTGATTATATTTGCTACATGGGTCAATTATCTTTTGACTGCACTAGGGTAATCTTTACTCTACAGGAATTTCAGGATATTAGCAGGCAGCAGCAACTGTACAACCAGGTGTCATTAGTAGAGTAGCAATCACTAGCATCACAATAATTTAGTGCCTGTCACTGTTTTCACTACAAACCAATTTTAAAGAAGCTTAGGAACTCCATTTAAAATAATTCTTTCCCTAGAGTTACGTTGGAGGATTTCAGGCCATGAGACGCTGTCTCCCATTCTTTCTTTGCTATCAGCTCACACATAATGGGCCAGCCCAGACATTAGTATCTTTGCTAGAGTATAAACCAAACCTTGCTCCCATCACTGATTTCCCACATGCAGGAAACTTCTCTATAGATCACCACATTCAGTGGTCCTACACGAGGGTTATCTGCTGCTTGAAGGCATCTGGGGAAGTTGCCAACTGCTATGTCTTCCAAATGCATGCAGTCAGAGACCTGAGAGCAAGACTCTAACATTACGCTTGGAGAGGATTTGTGTTAATTGTAGGAATTCCTTGACGTGCAAAGGAATCCTAGGATTCCCTACAGAGCCCTTCTTTTGTGTGACTCTGCAATGCCCATAATTCCTGATTCCTGGCTATGCTGGATGGAGATTATGGAAGCTGGAATTCAACAACAAACCATACTGACAATCTTGGATGGCAGCTATAGTATTAGACCTATTGTGACTGCAACTGTCTCACCAGGAGAGTGCTGGTCTATCAAGGGCTGTTGTTGTTGGCATCTGTCTGTCCTGAGAGACAATGGAGCATGCTTCTGGGGGTGAAGTGAAAGCGCTGTGTTAGCAGCATCAAAGTGACCTCCCTGGGCTGCAAACCTGGGCAGTGTGTATGAAGGTCCTGGGTTGCCCAGTAGAAAAGACTCCCCTCACATTGGCACCAGCTTGGCTGCAGGAGTTGCCAGAAGGAGGCGTACGAGGTGCCATCCAACTGCCTTCGGGACTCCACTCCGGATTTGTGAAGGGTTTACTCTCCCAGAGATATCCCCCAAGGCAACAGAGGTTTAGGATCAGAGTGTTCCATCTCCTAGATGGGCTAACTTTCCAGGCTGACAAACCCCATCTGCCCCTTAAGTGTAACTAATAAATATTCCAACAGTTACAACAGAATTATCAATAATTTCTATGCTACTATATTTGTTGTGATGGTACTCTTCACACATTACGCCCCCCTCACATTAACCAGCACTGATCAATGTAGTGTCACACCTCGGTTTAAGTACGCCTTGGTTTGAGTATTTTCAGTTTAAGTACTCCGTGGACCTGTCTGGAACAGATTAATCCACTTTCCATTACTTTCAATGGGAAAGGTCGCTTCAGGTTAAGTACAGACTTCCAGAACCAATTGTGTTTGTAAATCGAGGTATTATTATTATTATTATTATTATTATTATTATTATTATTATTAATACCCCGCCCATCTGGCTGGGTTTCCCCCACGACTCTGGGCGGCTTCCAACAAATACCAAAACACATTAAAATATCACAGATTAAAAACTTCCCTAAACAGGGCTGCCTTTAGGTGTTTTCTAAATGTCAGGTAGTTGTTTATCTCCTTGACCTCCGATGGGAGGGCGTTCCACAGGGCGGGCGCCACTACCGAAAAGGCCTGGTTCCCTGTAGCTTTGCTTCTCGCAGTGAGGGAACCGCCAGAAGGCCCTCGGCGCTGGACCTCAGTGTCCGGGCTGAACGATGGGGGTGGAGACACTCCTTCAGGTATACAGGACTGAGGCCGTTTAGGGCTTTAAAGGTCAGCACCAACACTTTGAATTGTGCTTGGAAACGTACTGGGAGCCAATGTAGGTCTCTTAGGACCGGTGTTATTTGGTCTCGACGGCCACTCCCAGTCACCAGTCTAGCTGCTGCATTCTGGATTAATTGCAGTTTCCGGGTCACCTTCAAAGGTAGCCCCACGTAGAGCGCATTGCAGTAGTCCAAGCGGGAGATAACTAGAGCATGCACCACTCTGGTGAGACTCCGTACCAGATGGAGCTGATAGACAGCCGCCCTGGACACACTGTAAAGAACATATACATTTGCCTTATAGCAGCTCAGATCATTAGCTCATCTACACTGAGTGGCAGCAGTTCTCCCTAACTCTCAAGCACAGATCTTTCCTAGACCTGCTACCCCAAATTCTTTTTACTGGAAATGCTCTTTTGCCAATCTCTGTCCCCTCAATCACAAATGAAACAAAAATGTTATCAGACAAACTCCTAACAGACCTTAAGTCATTCTCTTTGCAACTTTCGCATTACTTAAAAACTAGTGACAACAGGATGATCTAAATATAGATTTCTGGTCTTATTAGATTCCATTCACACTTCCTTCTCTTAGTGTTTATGCAGGCAATTATTTTGTTCTAGTAATTAAGTTGTCAGCCTGCCAGAAGCATATTCATGTTATGCAGGGCCACATCCTTCATTTCCTACAATCACCAGCAGCACAAAACAGCTGGAGTCCATCGATTATGCTGTAAACTTACAACAAAGTGGTATTTAGAGGCATTGGGTGGTGGGAGAATAAATTCAGGTTATCATGTTATTCACTACAATCTAGTGCCGGAACTGCACAGTTTCCCAAATTGGCAGGCGCATAGATACATGTGCACATACCCAGGGCCACGATTAAAATATTCAAATGTCCTTCGATCAACACAGACAAAGCCACTGGAATAGCATGGCACACCAACAAGGAGCCCAAGCTCCCTTTCAAGGCAATTGTGATAAGCAATGATTATTTTACAGTTTGGACAGCGTCACGTAGACGCCTGTACAAACACAACTGTGACACGAGTCAATAGATTCTGGCACTGCTCCGTTATTGATGCACATTTTGCCCTGGGCTCCTAAAGAATACATTTCATGATCTGCCACTGGAGTGAGGTGCTTTTTTATACAAAAAAACCCACAATACCTCATAAATGAGGCACTTCAGGCAATAATGGAGGCTGGCCTGTTCATTTTACTAGATGTTGCACAGCTATTGCCTGGAGCATCTCAGCCCTGCAAAACACAAAAAGCACTTTAAAATATTGTTTATGGTTGCATTTTATATACTGGAGAAACAAACAATTTCCCCAACTCCCCTTTCCACTTGTGCTAGGCCAGGGTTTCCATTACAAGCAAAACAAAGAACCGCTTTCGGATTTCAAAAACAGGAAACAGATTGGTAATGTTTGTGAGACTGAGGCCTTGTGCGTCTTTTATGAACCTAAAATATCAAAATGCCTGAAAGGGAAATCGTAACAAAAATAGAAGCACTTCTGAGTCAAGAAGTCAGAAAATATCTATTTTAAGAAGAAGAATGGGAATATCTGTTGTTATTTGCAGATTACAAAGCATCATTCAAGCCCCATCTTCCAAATTAATCTTTAAAGCCACTTAATATTTATCAAATCCTTTGGGAGAATAGCAGATGATGACGAGAGACCAAATCATTTGTGTCCTTGAAGAATCATTGTATCTTTTGGACGGGGTGGGGGGGGGAGTCAAGAGATAGCGGGGTCCCACAGGGAATTTCCCAGAGCACAGAGTGAACAATTTGTGTTCCACAACACTTTACACTTCATTAGCACATTTTCTCCCAATGGTCTCTCCAAGGAATTCCAAAACAGTAATGAATCCAGCCTCTTAGTTGCAGGAAGTTTTACATTATACAGTAATTGTTCATCAGCTATGTATGGGTGGCACTAACGGCAGTCCAGAGCTCTTAATAGGTTGGTAGCAACTTTCTGGAATAGCACAAGCTGGAAACTGGGGCTTTCTCCGGGGTCACAAAGCAGAGATGGATTATCAAAGATGCATTTCTGATTTCAACACTGTCCACAACCATTGCAAGGATGAGCTTAAGGAGGACATACACCAGGTCCCACAACTTACGCACATTTAACTTGTGTGAATTCAGCTTTATGCCACTCGCCATTGAACCCACTGAGTTTTGACTATACTGTACACAATTTTGGCTTTAGGCATGATCCCCAGAACATAACCCCCATGTAAGTTGCAAGTCTACAGTACTTTAAAATGTAAACTTGTGTACATGAACTTGTGCACACCCCTGCCAGGTGTTCATATTGTGGTTTTGCTCCTGGTAGTAGGTTCTAGGTTGATTTCCTGAGTTACATTTGAACATTCTTAAGCCTGCAGCTTTAAACTTCTAGCCACACCAGAAATACACACACTTCAACCAACTGCCCTAGACTTCGCAGCAGGCAATATGTAAAATGCTGAGACAAGAGTCCTGCCCTTGGCCTACCAGGCGAGGCCCCCTCAAATTAACCTTGTGCATTTTCCAATAAACAGGTTGTCCCTTCATTTCAGAATTGCAATTTACATTTAATACTTTGTTTGTTATTTACAGCTTTCATATGGCAAGCTGTAACCTCAGCAAATCTCAAGCAAGCGCTTCACAGACAACACACTGCTTCTTTAGCACCCCTCCCAAGTATTTCACAGATGAAAAAGGCACATATAAATTTGTAACACTTATTGTCACACCAAAGTTCATTACAGTGCAGAAGGCTCTCCTGCCTGCCACATATTGCATTCACTTAATGAGCAACAGCCTGATCTGCACAGGCTTCTGCAGTTGGGGCATTGAAAAACTTCCCAAAACAATGTACTTCAAACAAACAAACAAACAAACAAAGAACAACAGAAGAATATCACAAATATCACAATGGATCTTGAGTATCATGGAGGGGTGAAGGGTGCCTTATGAGGAACGGCTTAGGGAGCTGGGTATGTTTAGCCTGGAGAAGAGAAGGTTAAGGGGTGATATGATAGAGCCATATTCAAATATATAAAAATGTCATATGGAAGAGGGTGAAAGGTTGTTTTCTGCTGCTCCAGAGAAGCGGACACGGAGCAATGGATTCAAGCTACAAGAAAGAAGATTCCACCTAAACATTAGGAAGAACTTCCTGACAGTAAGGGCTGTTTGACAGTGGAATTTACACAACAACTTCACAAGCTCATCGAAAAAATCTGGGAAAGAGAAGAAATCCCAGCAGATTATAGGGATGCCAAAATTATCTATCTTTTTTAAAAAAGGTGACGGAACTAATTATGGAAACTATTGAGGCATCTCTCTATTAGCTGCGGCTAATAGAGGATCTTGTAAGGATCTTAGCAAAGCGTCTGGTAACAATATCCGAGGTGACCCTTCCTGAATCCCAAAATGGTTTTTGGCCTTCTGGGGGGACAGTGGACATGATTTTCACCGCTCGACAGCTTCAAGAAAAATGCAGAGAGCAAAACCAACCCCTGTATATGGCGTTTATTGACCTGACTAAGGCTTTCGACACTGTAAATCAGGGTTCCCCAAACTAAGGCATGCAAGGCTCATGTATGCGGCCCCCAGCGACCCCCGCCACCCACTGCCACTGCCCGCATGGCACAGCTGCCCACTTCCAGGTCACCGGAGCGTTGGAAATAGCTTGTGCACATGTACACTTCCAGGCCGGAGGAGGCCCATGCACATGTGCACAAGCTATTTCCGGTGTTCAGACAATCTGGAAGTGCGCTGAAAATCGCGTGTGTGCACATGCTCAGAGGATGACCCCCAAACCATCCTAAATATCTTTGCAGAAGCTTGTGTGTGCATTCCTGCACGTTCCAACCCGCAGCGCAATTGGCACCGGCCCTTGGTGAGGTAAGTTTGGGGACCCCTGCTGTAAATCATAATGCCCTGTGGACTGTCCTTCTGAAAATTGGCTGCCCAGATAAATTTGTAAACATCATTCGGCTCCATGATAATATGACAGCAACAATCGCAGATAACAATGGCTCTCAAAGTGAACCATTCACAGTGGGATCTGGTGTTAAAACAGAGTTGGGTTATTGCCCCAACTCTATTCATTATTTTCATTGCCATGATCCTACACTTTGTCGAAGGGAAACTCCCCACCAGAGTAGAAATCATATATCAAACAGATGGAAAGCTCTTCAATCTGAGCAGACTGAAAGCAAAGAGTAAGGTTACCGTAACTTCCATTATACAGCTTCAGTATGCTGATGACAACGTAGTGTGCGCACGCTCAGAGGATGACCCTCAAACCATCCTAAATATCTTTACAGAAGCTTACAAAAAGCTTGGCCCTATCACTCAACATCCAAAAAACCAAAGTGCTGCACCAACAAGTACAAAATAACCCCTCTGCAGCGCCACAAATCCAACTCAGTGGTGTAACGTTGGAAAATGTTAATCACTTCTCCTTTCCACAAGGGCCAACATTGATGCCGAAATCCAGCATCGCCTGAGCTCTGTGAGTGCGGCTTTCTCCCGATTGATGTGCAGAATGTTTGAGGACCGGGACATTCACAGGAAAACCAAAATGCTTGTTTACAAAGCTATTGTACTACCAACCTTACTATATGCTTGTAAAACATGGATCACTTATAAACACCATCTCCAACTCCTCGAAAGATTCCATCAACAGTGTCTCCAAAAATTCTTTACACATCACTTGGGAAGACAGGTGAACTAATATCAGTGTACTGGAAGAAGCAAAGATCACCAGTGTTGAAGCAATGATTCTTCAACATCAACTTTGTTGGACTGGTCATGTTGTACGGATGCCTGATGATCGTCTTCCAAATCAACTACTCTGTTCCGAACTTAAAAATGGAAAGCGTAATGCTGGTGGTCAACAAAAGAGGTTTAAAACTGTCTCAAGGCAAATCTTTAAAAATGTAGTATAAACACTGACAACTGGAAAACACTGGCCTGCGAGTGCTCCAGTTGGAGAACAGCCTTTACCAAAGGTGTCATGGGCTTTGTAGACACTCGAACTTAGGACGCACGGAAGAAACATGCTAAGAGGAAGGCACGCTTGGCAAATCCACACCGTGATCAACTCCCGCCTGGAAACCAATGTCCCCACTGTGGAAGGACGTGTGGATCCAGAATTGGCCTCCACAGTCACTCACTCACTGTTAAAACTGTGTCTATGGAAGACAATCTTACTCGGCTACAAGTGATCACAAAAGAAGAAGAAGAAGAAGAAGAAGAAGAAGAAGAAGAAGAAGAAGAAGAAGAAGAAGAAGAGAGGAGGAGGAGGAGGAGGAGGAGGAGGAGGAGGAGGAGGAGGAGGAGGAGGAGGAGGAGGAGGAGGAGGAGGAGGCTGCATGATGGATTCATTAGCGCAAATGTTTTAAGTTGAGGACCAGAAAAAGTAGAAAGGAAAATCTGAGCAAACATTTATCACGTTCCCTAAATCACATCAATATACCAGACTATAGATGGTCTATGAATGTCAACACACTCAAATGATTTATCTAGCAAATTATATACACATTTGGATGGGCAAAGATTGAAGAGTGCATCACCTGCAGGTCTATAAATGCTTGACTGATTCTTGGAGTAAATGTTATTTCTGCAAAACCCTTAAAAGGAAGCTGATGAACTCAAAACTTAACATCTCATTTCTAATGAATCACTTCGACTTTTTATTCTTTGCACATTTGAAAATAATTAGTGTGTTTCCCTTTCATGCTAGTTTTGATCTCTTCTCCACCCCACACCAAACTGGAAAATAATACTTAGATTACTTTTGAATGCCTCGTAAAACAAAAATTAGCCTCACACAAAAATCTAGTAACCTGTTTGAACAAAACCTCCAAGACAGACTGAAGACTTGGATGTTGTCCTCCTACAACAAATTACCAAACATCAAAAGCATCAATTTAAAATATCTTATACTTTCCCTTCTGGCCCCCTACGGGGCAAAAGTGACTTGCCGCGGGAAGTGGGGATGGGTGCGATGTTGTTCATCTCTTTTAAAAATTGGCAGTTGTTATTGGCTTACCTCTCAGTATTACACAATTTTGATTCTGGGAATTTGCCCATTAGGACCTTGTGCTGCCTCTTACTTGCTGCTGCCCATATGGACATGGGCAGATACTGGAAAACTCATCCTAGATGTACAGTTTAATGATGGTACACTAAACCTTGGCAAACAGCATGTTCAGAACTATTGATTCTCCACAGTGAATTAGTCAGAAAGTTGTTGAAGAAAGAAAGGCCAATTTAAAGAACTCTGGTTTCTTCCCCTAACATACAGGCCTGAAGGAAATTCAGACACTGATGTTGGATTATTATTATTTTTTGATGGGCTATTCTAGTTACAGTGGCACTTAATGCATAGTAGACCCATTTCCATCTTTGATCAGTACACAAGAAATCATCACTCAGACTGTCAGCATGTTTACTGACTCCATTTTGCAATATGAACCCTCCTGTTTTGGCTGTTTGGATCCTGATCAATCTCCTCATATAACCTGGCTGAATATGCCTTTCAACTCAGACAGTGCCCGGGAAGAAGGCAGAAAGTGCATGAATCAGAAAACACACCACACAATTTTGGAAACATCTCTTTGAATAGCCAAGCAGAATATAAAAGCAAAGCAAAGCTGCCAAGACATTTTTTGCTCAGGAAAATCATAAACAGCTGTGAAAGGGGCGGCAAGGAGTCAGAAGAAGCTGGCAGTATTTCATGCATCAGCATGCATCCCATCGTGCTCTGGGAGGCTTAGGTCCTTAATTGCCCAAGGGCATAAACATCAAATGTGTAAAAACAATGACAGTGACAAAATGGCAAAAGTGATTGTGGGAAGATCTGAAGCAGATAATGGGATGTGCTTTCTTGCAATTGGGAACTGCCTGAACAATGTGCTCACAGTTCTAAAGCATTTTCTTCATAGGGATTTTTCAATATGCAGGATGCAATGGTTTTAACAGTCGTTTCCTTATGAGGGTTTTTATCTCTCCTCTAGCAGATAAATGGATGCAAGATAATCAATTTTTTGTTAAGCACCAGACCAGCCATTCAAGAACGATTCTATTTTAGATTAAAGCTTTTAACTCAATTTATCTAAATTCTATTCTGTCTACCCATTATCCAAAGGAGATGCCACTGCAGTTAGAATATAACTTGGTTTAAAGATAATCTGGCTCCTTTTCCACCTTTATTGCATTAATTCATTTAGTCACACTGTTTATACCTACCCTTTACAAATCAGTAAGGAACCCTTGCCCTCAGGCCTACAATCTAAAAAGAAATGTGCTGCATCCGCTTGTCTTTTTCTGGGAGTGAAGTCAAACCACTGGAGAATCACAGCGCCTGCTGTGGCTGCAGAGACTGGTAATCCGTAACTACTACCTCCCACATTGTTTTTGCTGCGTTTGCAGCGTTGAAGTGATCTCCCCAGGGTGCAATCCTGGTCAGTGTGTATGGAGATCCGGGGCTGTCCAGACAACGACCCCCCCCCTCAGCCTTCTTGATGTGGTCCAAAGGAAATTAGAGCAACCTACTCCTGGCACCAGCTTGGCTGCAGGACTTGCCAGGCGGAGGCGTACATGACATGCGAGGAAACAAATGAAAGTCCATGGCAGCTGGAACTAAAGCAGAAAACAGAAAGTACCTAACAAAAAAAAAATAAAGGACTGTCTCTATTGGAGGGGAATCCAATTTACACATGAATGAATGTGAATGAATCCAAAAAGATTAGGGGATTTTCTGAAGAGTTAAAGCTACCCTGAGGCTTATAACTAAATATCAGAAACTCCAAGTCTCTTCCGGATCCAATTCTCCCGTTCACTTCCCTGCGCAGTTTTCCCTTCCAAGAGGAGCACATCCTTAAGTACTGGGATTTGTGTCAGATGTGAAGAACCAGATTAAATCAGGCACACTCAAGACCAGCAAAGGCCCATCGTTTGGATCATCCGGCTCTTGCCTGTTCATGTTCTGTCTTCCAGGGAGAAACTTTTCCTCCGTGGAAAGTAACTGCCTGTACTTGTTGCATACCATGAAGCACGGTTAACAGCCAAGGCTATGGGAAGCAAGAAGAACTTTAAAAATACTGAATTGAAACTTTTTTATGGCATAAAGCAGTTTGGAGTGGGAATAGTATCCAGATTGCACATGCGGAGGAGTGGAGAGAATGCTGGACCTGGACGATCTGGGTTCAAATCTCAGCAGCCCATTTAGCTATGAGCCAAACTTAAACATTTCACATGCTATAGTACTGTGCATGGATGCATTCTTATTTTCCGAAACCATGTCCGAGACTATGCACTTTAAGAAAAACGAATCAAAACCATTCTCCAAGAGAGAAATAAGTTAAGGAAATCAAGAATAACTCAAGGGCTAACACATTTCACCCCATCACATTCAACAGCCTCCTTTCCTTTATGGAGTAAACCATATTTAGCATTATGCCCACACTGGTACTTCCTGCCCACCTAGCAGTTCGAAAGCACGTCAAAGTGCAAGTAGATAAATAGGTACTGTTACAGTAGGTAAACAGTGTTTCTGTGCGCTGCTCTGGTTCACCAGAAGCGGCTTAGTCATGCTGGCCTCATGACCCGGAAGCTGTCTGCAGACAAACGCCGGCTCCCTCAGCCTGTAGAGCAAGATGAGGGCAATCCCAGAGTTTTCCGCAACTGGACCTAATGGTCAGGGGTACCTTTACCACACTGGTACTGCTAACCAAGGTAAGCTACAAACCACACTTTGCAAGCCTGCTGCTAATGACAGCTGAAAACTGTGGTTTAGGGACAATGATTGTTATTGAAAATATCGGTGCAGATGTGGTCAGCTTTGAAAATGAAAGGGAGCAGGGGATTTGCATGTGAGGAGGTGTACGTATGCCTGCAGGGTGCTCTTGATCTTCTAAGTTGACCATGATGCCTGCTCTGATCTAGAGATTGTAACATAGCCATGTTCAAATATATAAAAGGATGTCATATAGAGGAGGGTGAAAGGTTGTTTTCTGCTGCTCCAGAGAAGCAGACATGGAGCAATGGATTCACACTACAAGAAAGAAGATTCCACCTAAACATTCGGGAGAACTTCCTGACAGTAAGGGCTGTTTGACAGTGGAATTTGCTACCAAGGAGTGTGGTGGAGTCTCATTCTTTGGAGGTCTTTAAGCGGAGGCTTGACAGCCATCTGTCAGGAATGCTTTGACGGTGTTTCCTGCTCGGCAGGGGGTTGGACTGGATGGCCCTTGGGGTCTCTTCCAACTCTAGGATTCTAAGACCCTTTGGGCACGTGAGTGCTGTGAAGCCCTCAGGTTGTATATATGTATAAATAAATAAACCATATATTGTCAAGACATTGCTGTCTCCACTGTGCCTCATTTCCAAAAAGAAATACAAACCATGTTAAGTGCCTGGAACCCCTGGAATCTTGCACTGCTCAGTAGGGTGGGTCATAAAAAAACTTTTTTGTGGAAAATGTTTCCTCCCTTGATCTTATATCAGGCGTATGGTATAAACATACTCAAATTTCAAATTTGGGACAAATCGGTTAATATTTAGACCCTGCTCCTACAGATTGAAATTTTGCCTCACTATGAGTGATGAAAACATAGGAATTTGACTCATTTATTCTCAGTATGCTAAATTGTGAACTAATAAACATAAATTTTAGGTTTCATGTAGCGCAATAATAGTTGCATACTATTATTTTCTGCAATATTTATTTATTTAAGATAAAACATGTTGATAATTTACATGAAAAACCAATGGTTTTGAACAAATTATATGGAACAATTAAGCAAACGGTCCGTCATGGTGTTTAGTTGCGCCAGAAGCTATTTAGTCCTGCTGGCCACATGACATGAAAAGTTGTCTGTGGACAAATGCTGGCTCCCTCGACCTGCAAGTGAGATGATCGCCACAACCCCATAGTGGCCTTTGACTGGACTTTACCATCCAGGAGTCCAAAGAGCACTTCTGTGTGTATCAGAGTCAAAGTGACTCTCTTGTTCAAATGTTAGTTCATCCAGAAATTCACTGGGTGAATTTGGACATACCACTTTCACTATACCTCAGCTTCCCACCTGCAAAAATGACAGTTGTGAATTGCTTAGATGTATTTTAGCTATCCTGACAAGAATTCAGGAGCAATGTGTATTATATATTTCTAATAAACCATAATTAATGATTCAGAGGAAAGCAGTACATTTAGGCTGCAAAAGGAAGAAATCCAATCAAAATCTTTCACAATTTCTTGCTACTGTTGTTGGAAACTGCAGTCACTCATTCTAGTTGCAATTAAAGGCCAAGCACAAAAAACATTTCTGTATATTAATTCCAAATATTTCTACATATTTGAAAGGCTAAAGGTGGGGTAGGGTGGATGAGATCCTCTCATGCCACATAATGCCAGGGAACACAAAAGGAGCACAACTATTTAGGACTGCATGACCGCATTTATAATTTATGCAGACACCTGCCCTAATACATACACAGGGATTTTGGCATAATATCATGGTTTGTGATGGGAAAATGACACAGCAGCTGCTTTGTGCTGCCTTGTAAACATTTAAATACAGGCAGAGGTCTTGGGACAAGCTGTTTATAGGGCTTATAGACAATTTTTCTATGGAACAACACAGATTATATTTTCCTTTTATCACCACTTAAGAATAGAACTGGGAGTTTGAAAAGTGTTGGAAATTGGAAGGAGAGAGGGCTAAGACTTGCTGTGATGGTGGAAAGAACCCGTTTGCTCTTTTTTGCTAATTGCAGTCTCATAATTCATTGCAAGTCAGTGGGGAAACTGACTAAACAGGCTCAGAAGCAACTTCTGCTCAAGTCACCACCACAAGTTAGCTGAGATCTTGGCATTGCATGGGGTTGGACAAGGGTCCCTTCCGACTCTAAAATTGTATGCTTCTAAGTGTCTTCTCTGGTGTTGCCCTTTAGCCTCTGCCTACAAGGCAACAGTTCCCTCTGATCATCTTCTGTGGGAAGGGAACAAGGCTGATAAGCTAAAATTTGCTCAGTCCAGAATGGACTTCACTTTCAGGAGCTAGGCTAAAACCTGTTTGCCTTAGCTTTTTTATGAACATGTGATTTTAATTTAAATTGGCTGAGAACTTCTATACAGGGTTTACTACTCACTGTTTATTCAACTTTTTATTGGGCTTATTGCTATTTTTGCTCTTAAATGTTGTTTTGCTTCTTAGCTGTTATGACTTTGATACTATGCTTTAACCATGTTTTGTTTTTCTCGCACACTGATCTGGAAACTTATATAAGGCTAGGATTAAGACTAACTTTGAAGACTAAAAAATGAGGCCAGGATCCACCTAACAGTCTATGTCAGGATACAAGTTCCAGCTTCCCCACCATTTCAGAAACTAATAAAACTGAGTTGATCAGAGACTAGGGCAGGAGCGAAGTGAACAGAAAGGGGCTTCTATTGTATCAGTAGGACAGAGCCACAGAAGCACCTATGGTCTGTAGGCAGCCTAGAACAACTGCAGGGAAGTACAGCAAGCAAGTCTCATGATGCTAAAATACATCCCAGGAAGATTGAATGATTCAATCTAAATGATGATCATGAATAGCCATTCTTAGCAAGTATAACCTTCTCCTCACTGTTTCCTAGGTCAGGGGTTGTCAACTAGTGGGCATTTCAGGATTCTAGGTGGGCGGTGGGGATTCTACGGCACAAGCTGAATCCTCCTTCCATTGAGCACTGGGGGGCAGTGTTATGGAAATCAGGGGGGGCACATATCTTTAAAGTTGTTAAATGTTATAAATATTATGCATAAACGTATCCTTTCAACTTGACAGCTCAGGGAAGTTACCTAGTTTTAAAAATCATATAAAATCAACTCCAGTTTCCTCCATTCCAACGCTATTTTGCCCTTGAAAAGGGACTCCCGGAAGTGGCCAGAGGCACTTTGTTGGCCAAGCCTAATCCCATCACCCAACCAGGACCTTATTGTTCTTTTCCTGTGAATACTCAAGAAGTTCCTCCCGGTACTTATCACACTTTTACTTTGGCTATGAACCATTACCCTTATGTTAATCTTGTTTACCAGTATGTTAATATTGTATGTACCTCCCCTTTTCTGACGTTTAGCTATGTAACTATGATGTAGGAATGACACTTCTGAAATGTATTATGGGATTGAGGTGGGAAGTTTTAAAAGTTCTTGTAACCCTGTTCTCAGTGTTCAGTCTTGGCTTGAACCTGTTGTGCAATAAACCTTGCTATTTTGCTCCGGTCGGTGCTGGACTCCTTCCTTTATTCTGCAGTGGATCGCGAGCTCTTGCCTGATGAGCTGGGTGGCTGAGCAGCCTTGCACCCAGAATTTCCCCTAACATTTGGTGCCGAAACCCGGGACTTGCGGTTCTCCCGTGTTGCTGACCGGGGTCCCCAAGGTCTTCAGCCGGCACCAGGCCCCTTTTGCCTGGGAAGATCCCTTTGGACCCTCGGCCATCCTCCGGGCGGTAATTTGCAAGTCTCGAAGGATCCAGCCAGGGAGCAAAGGCAAGACCCAGCTGGCTTTCATCGATCCCGGGATCACAGTATAGAAGACATGGGAGTATAAGGCTAAAATCCAGTGCACTGGTGGTAGCGGGGTGGTAAAATTCCTGGCAACTGAATTCTCTGCCCTCTTATCTATCGTTCTTCTTGCCTTTCTCTTGGTCCAAATCCAAAGCCCGTGGACCTAGCTCAACTCAAAGGGGAGTTCTGAGCACTTTCTCTGCCTCTAAATCCTCTGGCCAGCCGCCCTGATGGGGTCTGAAATAAGACGGAGAGGACCGGCTTAAACACCCATCTCGTCACAACGGGTCCCTGTCAAAAGCAAGGAGTCAGAGTTCTTCTTCCACCCTTCAGCCAGTCGGTTGAAGTCTTTTCTTCCTTTCCTTTATTTTCTTCCTTTCTTTTTCAGTCATTTATTTATTTAAGTTCACTTTTTTATCTTCTTCTTTTTTTAAATCACTTCTATTAAATCTATGGCTGTTCTATTATTTGTGGATGATTATATTAACTCTTGAACTAACCTTATACCTTTTATTTATTTTATTATTTATTTTATTATTTGATAATATTAATATTTATTAATATTTAATAATAAAATAAAATAAAGATGCATTAGTGGGAGGTAGGTATAGAAAGGTTGACTATCCCTGTCCTAGATGAACTGGCAGGACTAGATTTGTCATACTGTGTTTATAGCTGTGCAGCAATCTGAGGTAACATCTATTTTTAATTCTCCCATGGCTTGCTCCTTCTCAAAGAATATTTTTCTTCTTTATTCTAAGTGTCCCTTTACTTATAGATACACTGTGCCCAAGGAAAACCACACACATGGGGCTCACTGCGAGAAGTCTCCTTCCTCCACACATCTCTTGTTTCTCACGACAAACTTGGGCGTCTCACTGGCTAAGGTAATCTTCTGTTGACCAGAACTTGAAGGTTTGATCCTTGGAGGTACTATCAATCTTCATTGTGTTTCCCATTCATGGAGATCAGCACAAATTACCTTTTAGGATGACTTTATGCAGAAGGGGAAGAGTTTCCAACCCTTGAGCAGAACCAAAAGAGAGCAATGTTGTGATGTTAGAAAAAACTGCACCTGCTCAGTGGTGCCTTGCCTTGGATTGTGTGTGTTTTTTTTTAAGGCACACAACTCCTGCCCCTTTGGGGAAGAGGATTGCTCTAAACTTCATGTTGATCAAGGCAGGTGCCAGGATGTTGGGTGCCATGTTTACCCACACAATACATTATTGGTAGCTATGCCAATGCAATGTGCAAAAAAGTAGAGAGAACTCCACATGACCAATTAATGGTGGAATGAGGCCTCAAGTTACACAGATGTTTCCCTTATAAGTGTTCAAAATAAGGATAAAATTGCCTATCTCATATAAGTTTCACTGAACCAACAATGACATTTAAAAGGGACCCTTGACCATTAGGTCCAGTCGTGACCGACTCTGGGGTTGCAGCGCTCATCTCGCGTTATTGGCGGAGGGAGCCGGCGTACAGCTTCCAGGTTATGTGGCCAGCATGACAAAGCCGCTTCTGGCAAACCAGAGCAGCACATGGAAACGCCGTTTACCTTCCCACCAGAGCGGTAATAAATAAACTCTGTACTACAATACAATAAACTCTATATTACAATACATACTTGGCTGTGCTACCGGTATTACTTTAATACACAACGCTGCTCTATACAGATATGCAGGGCCATCTTAAGCAGGTCGGGCGCCCGGGCGCCGTGGTGCGCAGATCGCTCCGGCCCATAGCTGCCAAGTTATCCCTTTTTTACAGGGATTTTCCCTTATGCTGAATAGGCTTCCTCGCGAGAAAAGTGAAAACTTGGCAGCTATGCTCCGGCGCCCCTGCCCCGTTTCTTCCCGCGGCTGGTGGTTTCCGCGCGGCTTCACCGCGCAGCGCCCTCCTGTCAACCCAGCGCCCCGCGCCCCGCAGCCTACCCCTAGAGCCGGCCCTGCAGATATGTACTCTCATAAACTTGTTGCAATCCTGACAGAGATCAAGGCAAGGTAGGCTATTTGTATCTTTGTTTTGCAGATGGGTGGGGGCTGAGATTGAGGAGGGAGCTCTGCCTAAAGTTACCTCAGACAGAAATCTAAACCAGGCACCCCCAAACTGCGGCCCTCCAGATGTTTTGGCCTACAACTCCCATGATCCCTAGCTAACAGGACTAGTGGTCAGGGATGATGGGAATTGTAGTCCAAAACATCTGGAGGGCTGAAGTTTGGGGGTGCCTGATCTAAACCATCCAATCTGCAGCTCAGTCTCGGCCTCTGCCCTATTCCAGCTCATAAAGTTTAGTTCCTCCCCCACCCCCTACATACCAAAACTTATCAGCTGCCCCAAATATAGACTCTCAGGGTGGCTTAGCACAATAAAACAGGTGCAATAAATCATGTTTAAAACAATGGACAATAAAAAAGCCTAACAGCATAGGCAAACTCCAGAATTATCAGCAGCCACCAGACAATAGAAATTCCATTGTATTTTTTTAAAAAGAAAGTCTGCACTAAAGTTCTTGACGGGGAAAAAACTTCTGTAGGCAGGGATTTCCCCTCAAAAGGGTGCCACAATCCAGAGATCCTTGCTCCTTGTCCCCACCTGCCTTGCCTGACTGTGGCAGAACCCAGAGCAAGGCTTAATCTGAAGATCTTAGCATCTGGGGAGGCAAGTGTGTGGTTTACGAATAAGCATTTTGTATTGGGAAACATCAAGGCAATCAAGCCAGGAGGAATACTTCTGCCTACATATATAAAATTATTACTTCATCTCTAGCACTATTCCAAACATTTCCTGACAAAGTTGCCTTTCTGCATGTGTGTTCCTGCCCTGTACAAAGAACTGATAACCACCGTGCAACATAAGCCTGCATTAGCCCCATTTAAGATGCCAGTTTTTCAGTACAGTGGTACCTCTACTTACGAATAACTCTACTTGCAAATGTTTCTACTTACACGGGAAGCTGTCAGCTGATCTTCCTTTGCCTTCTTCCCGCGCTACAGCTGGTTCCCCTTCGTGTTCCACTGGTCTCTGCCGGTTGTCACAAGCGGTGAGGGGCAACCGGCAGAGACCAGCGGAACACAAAGGGGAACCAGCTGTAGCGCAGGAAGAAGGGGGGGAGAAGCGGAGGAACGGATCAGTTCCTCCGCTTCTCCCCCCGCTGCCTCGCACAGAGACGGCATGGGGAGCCTTGCCGGGCTGTTGCCACCTGCCTGCCTGCCTTCCCCGAGCCAAGTGCCCGCTGCGCTTCGGCTCAGGGGATTGGCGGCAGCAGCGACGCCTGGTCGCTTGGCTCGGGGCAGGCAGGCAGGCAGGCAGGCGGTGCCTGCCTTCCCCGAGCCAAGCGAGCAAACGCCGCCGACGCCGCCAGTCCCCTGGAGCCCATAGGAACACATTAATTAAGTTTCAATGTATTCCTATGGGAAACTGTGCCTCGCAAGACGAATTTTTCGTAAAACGAATTGACCCGCAGAACGAATTAAATTTGTTTTGCAAGGTACCACTGTACAGAGCATGAGGAAGCCAGAAACTAATCACTCCTCAGCATGTGGGCCTAGGAAGCTGCTTTACAGCGAGTCAGACCACAGGTCCATCTACCTTAGTATTACATTCAAAGACTAGCAGCATATCTGCAGGGTTTCAGATGGGGTCTCTCCCAGCCCAACCTGGAGATGCCAGGAATTGAACCTGGGATCTTTTGCATGCACGGCAGATGCTTTTCCACTGAGCGATGGCCCTTGCAGCCTTTCTCTCTCTCTCTCTCTCACACACACACACACACACACACAGAGAGAGAGAGAGAGAGAGAGAGAGAGAGAGAGAGAGAGAGAGAGAGAGAGAGAGAAAGACTCATTCATCCCCTTCTCTCCCATTTTGGGAACATCTGAAAAGCAGTGATTAAGTCTTTTATCACCACTGAACATTCTCATCTGTGACTAAATTTGAGGATCCAGAGAGGGCACAAAGAAATTGGTTCTGTCAGGGTAATAAAAGCCCATTATCTTCTATAATATCAATCTGATTTGCAAGTCCTGATTAAACATTAGAAATCTCATCAACTAGCTGGATAGGGTTAATGTTTGCTTTGCAAGTGTAAAGGAATAGAAATTACTCTTCATTGATTTTGCTTTAAACAAGGTGAACATGTTAAAATATTTGCCTTGAAATAAACCTGCTTGTATAAGGAATCTATACAAAATTCACCCTCCTGAATTCCTACTATTGCTTTGCAGCACAAATGGTTCTCTGTTAGGCATCATTTTGCAGCACAGAGAGACCTTTTCCATTACTAGGTCTGTTTGGGAAAGGTGCTGTGATATATGGAGGTGGTAAAATATGTTTATAACACTTGGAAATATAGCTTGCTTATATCAGCCTGAAATTCAAAGACTGGGGACTCCAAAGAACTGTTTACATAACGCCAGCTCTTGACATGACCAATCGTTAAAGACCCTTTCTTCACATTTCACTTGGGGAACCCCTGATTCATGTAAACGCATTGAGGCAAACAACTTCTACAACTCAGAAGGGAAAAAGAGGCCAATTCAATTCAACAAGTTGCGAAAAAAAATATTGTCGAGTCCAAGAGGCTACACTTTGCATAGAAAATATGTGCCCTTCAGCAACAAGTAACACAAAAAGAAATTTGCTAAATCAATGAACTTTTTGATGCATAGTATATCAAAAGGTATCTGTCAGCATCCTGGGGGGGGGGATCAACTCTAGTTATAAACACAGTATTTTATTCTCCATATAATCTCTCTTCTCCCATTCCTGGCTTCTGCCAACACTTCTACCAAAGTGGGAAAGGTGAAAGAAGCAAAATACATTGCTTGAGAAAGAGGGGGGATCAGTGCCACTTCACAATACAGTACATTGTTATGAGTTTGTGGGTGCCAGGCACCTATAATCCTATAATGTTAAAATATAAAACAGGCTAGCTGCCGATGCTGAGGCAATTGCCTGAGTGATGAACCATTAAGAGAAGAAAGAAAAGGTGATGAGCCATTAAGAAAGCAAAGGAGAGGGTGCTCTGTGTGAGATGTCAAATGGGTGGGCCGCCTCCCTCAAATTGAAAGTGTGTGTAATGTGACCTAGAGGCTAGAAAGCCAGAGGCAGACCACAATGTTTGATTTCTGCTTGAATCCAAGGAAGCAGCTATGGAAGAAACAAGGCCCTTTTCGGGTGATAATGAGGTGAACCCCTCCATCATAGGCTCAGGTTGTGTATGTGTGCTAATAAACCGTATAACCTAATGACACCACAGTCTCTGCTGTGCCTCATTTCCAAAAGGAGACTTAGAATCTTGCAGCGCTCATAGATTAGGGTGGCATGCAACAATATTATCCTGGGATAACAACCCCCAAGGCAAAATCCATCTTTATTGTATACAGTGGTACCTCGACTTACGAATGACTCGAGTTACGAACAGAGTTCCATACACCATTTTGGATGCGGTTTAGATAGGATTTTTTCGACTTACGAATTTTTAACCCCCCCCCCCAAGAAACAAGAACTATAGCAAGAACAGAAGGGCCAAGTGTTGGGTCAAGCACAAAGCGTAAACAACACTAAGTTTTATCCAAAGTGAACAAAACAGCTAGTGGTAAAGCTGCAAAGCAGCACAACATTATCAAGTTGAAAATCCCAATGGATTGAAAGGGGACAACATTGCAATGAAACTTACAAATCAGACATCAAGACCGCCATGCCTCTCAGAGGCCTATCCTTCATACATGCAAGGTCATGTCCCTGAACTCAATTCTTTTTGTCTTCCCTCCCCCTATTTTCACTTATCCAAAGAAGTCAGGGGAGTCTCTCCAGAAATGCATGCAGTTGTCTCATCTTCATGCCTCATAAGCCACTGTTTCATCCACCCTTCCCTCCCTTGAAAACACCACAAAATTGGTGCCTCAGGCCAACAGCAATTGCCTACAGACACTGGACAGCAAAGCACCACGGATCAGACCTTTCCCACTGCTAATGGCTTCACCTTCCTGTTGCCTGGCTGCCCTCAGCCACCACCATCACCATACAACCCCACTCGGTACACAAAAGGAAAAGCGACATGGTGTGGTTGCATGGTCATCCCAGGAAGGAGAATAGCTGCCCAGCTCTAGGCCAGCTGTGGAGAGCTCTATGGTGGAGCTTTCCAAAAGGCTTTGAAGTTGAAGAAGGACTCCCCCACACCAACCCACACCCTGGTCCCCTCATTAAGCTTCCAAGGTAAATGTAGCCCTTCCCCATCAGTTCCTTCAAAATAAAGCTTTTCCCTGATAAACTGTACCTACTGCCTGCCCTTTTCAGTGCATTCTTCACTTTGTCCCCACATCCCCTCAAATGAATGGTCAAGAACATGCTTTGTGAAGGTTTGGCCCAGCACTAGAAATTCCAGCGTTGTCCATGTGTAGCCATGTGAAGAACTGGCTAGCTCTGATCCCATCGTGCCTTAACAGAGCCGGAGTTCCATGCACAAGTACTTGGCTGTAGGCAAGGCAGCTGCACAGGACATACTGCAATGCCCTTAAGGTCCATCTGCTGTTCTGCCCAGTCCTGGATGCATGCAGCTCAAAAAGGGTGCTAGGATGTTGTCTAGCAAGAGCTACAGCAGCTGGTGTAAAGGAAACCTCTCTCCTACCCCCAACCCCAGGACTGAGCCCTGAGCGATTCCTTCTGCTACTGAACGGGAAAGTATAATTAGTAGCACTGTCAGTTTGTGACAATCAAACACCACAGAAAAAACACACCAAACTATGAGAAATATAGGCATATGGACGTCAGGGAATATCAAAAGCAACAGACGCCTCAACTCATAAAGTGATGCCCATCACACATTTTATTCTTTTAAACAAAGAGGCTTAAATTAATTCATGAGAATTAGGAGCTCTAGTCATTCTTCACTCCCTTGACCTCTTTGCTCCTACTTTCCCTTCACTAGAAAAAATTTTCTTCTAGATGTTTCCCAGTCACTGATAGCTCATCAGAAAAAAGGGATTAAATGGCTAAAAATAGAAGCTTCTTTGGGTTATTGCTCCATTGCACCATTCCCTAGGGCAAGCAAAAGCACCACCAAAGAGAGGGCCAGGAGAACATCATTCTTGATACCCTTAATCCACCTTGAAGTGCCAAGTTCAATCCTGCACACATTACTGCCCATGAGAGAGCTCTTTCCCCTCAGCAGTCCTGAGGTGCTTGGAAGAATCCAAAAATCGCAGGAAACAGCATTAACCACTTAAAGCAAAGACCTTAGAAACCAAATGCCTGAACCAAGCGGACATCTCACTAATAATTGTACACTTTTTGTTTAGAGGGGGGTTGGGGAAACCTGTGACCCTCCATAAGTTATTGGACTACAAATCCCAACAGACAAAACCAGCATGACCAATGCAAGAGATGATGGGAGTTGTAGTGAATCAACATCTAGAGCAGTGATGGGCAGCCTTTTGAGCTTGGTGTGTCAAAATTCGCCAAAAACCCGAGCATAACTTGGGTGGTGTGTCACTTCGAGAAAAAAACCATAATGTGCAAACTGGCATGTCTTCCCTAATGCTGCATAATTTATTCTGTTTTTCACTGAGCCACTGAGGAAGGGGCAAGAAACTACAGTGGGCACTTGAATTTCCACTTCCAACTACGGGAAATCTGTTTCAACCACCTCTCTGGCTTCTGAGACTTTAGAAAATGTTACACACATCTCTTAGCGGCTATAAGGACCAGTGATGTTAAAATAACTAAATAAACATAAATGTGAATGCAGTGGTGCTCAGGAAGGTGAATTGTGCACTCTTTCTCTACTTCTACAGAATTGTAGCGTACGTCAGAGCCCCAGAGGTATGCCATTGGGGATAAAACAAGTGGATAACACATAATGCAAAGCTGGAAACAAGAAATTAACTCTTATCTGCAGCAAATTACTAAACACTGATCCTTGCAAGTTCTCTGGTTGTAAGCACATTATATCTCTTTTAAGTGTCTGAGTTCAGGGTGGGAATGCAGAGAGTAAATAATGACAGACATCTACTTACCAGTTTCCTTCTCAAAAGGCAGTAAATTCTTGTGTTGGCAACAGCTCCTTTGCACACAAACACATTCATCACAAGCCAAACAGTATTGCCACGTGCAAAGCAGCTGAATACAAATGCCCATTCTACTGGAGCACACTTCACCGTATTAAGGGCAAGATAATTCATAAAGACAAGCAGAGAAAGGTAGCATTTTGCAGCTTTCCTCTGAGCTATAAATAGTTATGGCATTTTCAAGAAAGCTCTCCCCTTCAGTACACTAAGTGTTCTACATACTTTATATTTCATTACAGACCTAGAGCCTGTGTCAAACCCTTTTAATAAGTAATAATGTTCAACCCCTACCAAGTTTTCCTGGTTTCTGGCAGCTATTTTCTGGTCTTCTTCACCTCCATTTTTCATGTATTTGACTTCTTCCACAGGTTTGATCCTATACTCATCTGAGGAGCAAGAGGAAGAGGAGAAAACACACACGTGTAAGAACAGTTATAGATAGAACCTGTGCAGCTCAGCAGATGTTTTTCACAAGCAATGATCCTGTGAACACTTCATAACTCCAAATAGCTGCGTAATGAAGAAGGCTCCTCTTGGGTCTTCTTCTTTATGGACTTAATGCAATTAACCCCAAACAAGTCTGTTAAGAGCCTTTGAGGACCACTTTGCAGATTATAATGGTACGGGTACCTTATGGCTCCAAACTGTGTACTCAACTAAAAGATTTGATGCATGTAAAGCACTTTTAGGCGTTTTAAAACCACTTTCTGTGGAGTGGGGAGCAAGGCTGTGTGTGCCAGTCCCTTCCTCGCAAGTTTCTCCTACAATTGTTACGTGCATTCAGCTGAACTCAACACACACACACACCCCGGCAACTTGCAGCAACCGTCATGCAGGATTCCCCACTGCAGGAAAGACTGCCGGCACGTGCAGCCAAATTCACTCATGACCCTGCACCTCCAGAGCTTCCTACTCATGAGAGAAGGCTGCTTTTTGTCTCAGGGTAGATCCAGTGTACTTCAAACATGTACAAGCTGCAACTGGCAATGCAGGTGTGCAGCACATCTATTCATGCGGCAATATGTGGAGCAACTCTGGTGGACATTCTCACCAGAATCTGTCCACGTTAATATGAACAATTAGCTTAGGAAAGCAACTAGAGTGGTTAAGAAAACAACATGCAGCATGAATTAGGGAACTGAAATAGCTATCAAACTCAACTGTTGCTTAGAGGGAGAAGGTGGAATTGGAAATCAAGCAAACTAGAACAATATTAATGTGAGTGTCAGGATAACATGAGATAACAGCATTACTGCAATGCTGATTTAAAATACTAGGCACAGTGAGGGGGGAAGGTATTTGATCCCCAGCTAAATTTGCCAATTTGTCTTCTGGGTGTTTTCCTGTTGTTATTCTGTCTCTCATAGCTACAATAAACCTATCATTAAAATTATGGACTGGTCATTTCTTCATCAGAGGGCAAACGGGCAAATTTAGCAGGGGATCAAATACTTTCCCCCCTCACTGTAATGTCAAAATTTCAATCTTCCATGTATATAGCTCAATAATCCTTACAACAACCATATAAGGTAGGACAGGAAGATTCCCATATTACAGGTGCAGCAGGGAAGACAGAGAGATACAAGGCATCTCCCTTACACATTGCTTGGTGGGATTTAAAAAATCATACTGCCCTTCAAAGTTTGTACTAGGAATATACATTCCCCATGAGATGCACAGTTCAAATATCTTCCAGGCTTAGACCTCCCCCAGATAGTCCTCAGGAAATTGAGAGGATGTGCAGCAAAGAGATGCTCTTGGTGGACCACAGCAAGGACAACAGATAGGAAGGAAGCCGTGGCCTCCAAAGGGAATTTAGGAGAAGAGAAGGAGGACAGATGTTCCTCAGTCTCAACAACTACTCATGTGCTTTGGAATTTGGATGCACAGTCACTCTTTCCCCATCTTTATGTATTATTTCCTTATCTTTTTTAAAGACATGAGCACTGCTTCCCCACATAATATAATTCCTACACTGGCAAACAGTTTGAGTTTTGCTGAGGTAGAGGTACAGAATGATCTGGTTCTATCCTAGTTTCAGAAGCCCTCTGCAAACATTTTGTTTAGACCAGGCATCCCCAAACTCGGCCCTCCAGATGTTTTGGGACTACATCTCCCACCATCCCTAGCTAACAGGACCAGTGGTCAGGGATGATGGGAATTGTAGTCCCAAAACATCTGGAGGGCCGAGTTTGGGGGTGCCTGGTTTAGATCTTTGGCAGGAAGGGAGGGGAGAGAAGCAGGGAAGAGAGAGAGAGGGAGATTGGAGAGCTTTTCTCCACTTTTGCCTCCAGCCACGGCTGCGTCTGGCACTGCCAATTGGTACGCATCCTCTAACACGGGTGTCCAACTGGTTGATCGCGATCGACAGGTCAATCCCTGGGTGATCGTGGTCAATCGCAGGATCCTTATCGCTCGCATTGTTTAGAATCATAATTCCGCCCCCTCCCCCCTCGGTCTTTTCCTACGTCATGTTTAGTGTGCGTTCCCCCGTCGTCTGCTGTAGTGCTGCGTTCGTCTGTTAGTGGCTGCGTTGTTGGTGAGCGATTTAAATTAATTCTGCACACTTACTGTTTAAAAAAAGGTCAACAACTTTGGGAAGCCCCCCTAAAAAAGCTGAATAACTTTGGCCTGCCCCCCAATGGGTAGATCACTGCCAGTCCATCCGTCCCGGAATAGATCGCACTCTCTTGGGAGTTGGAGTCCTTCCCTAATATTGGCTGAACAGGCATCACACTTTCTACACCTTGCTGTCCACACAATACAGTAAGCTTGCAACTTATGCACATTTAATTTGTGCTCATTCAGCTTTATGTGTGTGGAAAACTTTAAAAAAAAAATAGAAAGGGAGCAGGGTTCCAGGGCAAATGACCTTGGTAATCTCACCCACCACTTGAAACCAATGTGTTTCAACTACAGTGGTACCTCGGGTTACAGACGCTTCAGGTTACAGACTCCACTAACCCGGAAGTAGTACCTCGGTTTAAGAACTTTGCTTCAGGATGAGAACAGAAATTGTGCCGCCGTGGCAGCGGGAGGCCCCATTAGCTAAAGTGGTACCTCAGCTTAAGAATGGACCTCTGGAATGAATTAAGTTCATAACCAGAGGTACCACTATATACACGATTTTGGCTTTAGGCGCAATCCCCGGAACATAACCCCTGCATTGGTTGCAGGCCTATGGTACTGAACCATGTTGTTCAGAAATGCTAAGTTTCAAATGCCTAGAGATAATTGTGTTTTGCAGGGCTAAGATACGACAGACAAGATTCCAAGAGGATCAGGTGGAATTTGTGCAAGAAAGGGGGGGGGGAGAGAAGCATCTACTCCCACAACTTGGTCCCTTAACCGGCATTATATTAAGATTACACTCCCCTTTTTCTCCCCGCAATGATGAACATTAATGGCACATATCCTCTCATAGTTTAAGTTCTGTCACACTAAAAGGATTTCTGTTTGTCATTCTAAAAAAAAGAAGTTCAAAACATGTGTTGTCAAGATGAAAAATCGCTTGCCAGAGATAGGTTGAAAATATTTGAGTTTCCTCCTGAGAAGTGTTTTCTAGGTAATTTGACTGTCAGTGTTAAGAAAAATATTGGACTAATTGTGACCCTAGAGCAGCGCAAGATGAATCATAGCAAGGATAAAATATCCATCTTGGAATCGTCCCACTAGCCTTTAGATGCAAGCAGTAGGCCTTTAGAAGCCCAAGAACTATTATTTTAGCTTAAATGTTGACATTCACAATTGCTGCCTGCTCTTGTAATTCAACTAAATGTCAGTGAGCTCAACATCAAGTAATGAAAGGTCCATGTTCACTACGCAATGTAGCCTTAGCACCAGTTCAAGGTATTAGCTGACATGGCACATCCCTTAGGAAACTGACACCTTCTCACATTCTCATGCCACCTCAGGTATCTTTGTGGGTTTCTCCCCCTTGCCAACTTGCAAGTGCCCCAATATATATGTTAAAAGCAAGATGGGATGTACAAGGCCTTCTTACATAGCAAGCAACTACTCACAAGAAATCTTAGGTAAAACAGTAAAAACTTCATACATGAATAAGACCAAGGTCTACTGAATCCAGCATTCTGCTTCCCAAAATGGACAGTCAGGTGCCAACAAGCAGGAACCAGAGGCTCATGATCCCCAGCATTTAAGGCCAAAACTAGATTTGCACAACCTGTGCGTTGTGGCTACTCTAGAGTAACGACTCTCCAGAACGTTGCCTTTTCATGCTTTTATTGTGTGCAAACTATTTACAGTGCTGGAGCTGTACAAGATACATGTTCTCAGTATGGGTCAGAACCCTGGAATGGCGATTCCCACTTTTTTTCCAACAAAGAAGTCTGGGAATCCCAAATCTCCTCCCCCGTTTCTTTTTGCGCAATTCCGGAACTGGAGGGAAAGGTCTTCTTGCCGTGTTTTCCTTCCTCCCCCTTTCCCTCTCCCTTCCTTCCTCTCCCAAGTGGAGCAGGGGCTCTGCGACCCTGCCAGAGCCATGCCCTCTACTTCCTGCTTCCCCGCTGGACTCTTGCCCCTCCCCGCTCCCGCTGGTACTCAGGGAAGAACTGGTTCTCAAGATGGGAGGGGGTTGTCTGTAGCCCCTGTCCCTCACACTGTGTCTACAATGTGATTAATTATTACTGTATTTTTAAGTAGAGGACCAGAAGATGGGTACATGGTATTGAAACCAATGCCTGGGTGCCAGCAGAAGACATGGAGGAGGGGTACTTAGTAGAGGAGTTTCATGCACTGTTCCCAGACAGACCCAAACCTCCCAGCATGTGGGTGGGGGAGGTTTTTGCAGCCACGGATGACGAAGAAGTCTTCAAAGGGTTTCCAGCCAGCGAGGAGGCGGGCAGTGAGGAAGAATGGGAAGAGGAACCACAGGAATGTCAAATGTGGGGATGGGAAGCGGTGTTTGCGGACACTGATGAGGGGGAAGGTTCTTTCAGAGGGTTTCCCGAGAGTTCACAGGAAGAAACGGACTGGCAGCAAGTGTTTGCCATGACAGACTTGGACGACATTTCATTTGAGGGATTTCCACCCTCGCCCATCCAACAGCCCGCCTCGGGAGGGAAGGGGGGGGCCTGAGGGGGGTGGATGTCAGGGGACCTCAGGACAGGGAGCCTCCGCCCATCCTCCACACCACCACCTTGACCAGTGAGAGCAGCAGCAGCAGTGGGTCAGGCGGGGGAAATGAGGAAGTTAGCGGGATGGAGCAGTTAAGGCTCAGCGATGGAGGAGAGCCCTGACCAACAGGTGGAGGGGAGCAGGCAGCCACTTCCGTCGCCTGATTTAAGGCGCGCGCCGAAACCTAAGGTCGAGGGGGCGGGAGGCGTTTTGGGGTTCCCAAGCTCTTATGCTGGACACGTAACAGGAGGCGTAACTCCCGGATTCTGCGAGTGACTGAGAGGTCATGGTTTTTGCTATCTCTGCACTGTAAATACTATGCAGAATAAAACTCTTAAGGACAGAGCAGACTCGGATGTTTGCCTTTGTTTGGTTTATTGCTTCAATTACTTCTTGGGACATTATTTCTTTGTTTAATATTCTCATTTGCTCCTCTGTTATCTTTGGTAACTTACTGTTTTTGATATAATCTTCCATCATCGTCATCTTCTCTGGTTTGTTTTTGTAGAGGTCAGTAAAATATTTTACAAAGGCTTCCCTTATTTCGTTTGTTTTCTCAGTTGTTCTACCGTTAAGCTTTATCCTATTTACATAGTTACTTTGTTCACTTTTCCTCAATTGCCATGCCAGGAGTTTCCCTGGTTTATTGGCATTTTCCAAAAAAAAACAACTGTTTTGTTTTCTTAATTTTCCATGCTATTTCTTCACTAATTAGCACAGAATATTGTGATTGGAGTAATTTTATAGCCTGTTTTACTGTTTCTTTATTTGGTGCTTTTATTAATTCCTTTTCTTTCTCTGCTATTTTATTGAAAATTTCCTTCTTTTTCTTCTCTCTTATCTTCTTTTTAATTGAATTTTGCTGAATAAATAAACCTCTCATGACCACCTTGCTAGCGTCCCAGACTGTTTGAAGTTTGGTTTCATTATTCAAATTTTGTTCAGAATATTCTCTTATTATCTTTTTTGTCTTTTCCAAGAAAACTATCATCCAGTATTTCTTCATTCAATCTCCACCAAAAGGTGGACTGAGTATCTTTTTGTATTTCCATAATTATAGAATTGTGATCTGACAATGTTCTTGGATCTATTTCAATGTTTTAAATTCTTAATTCCAATTCCTTTGAAACCCAAACCGCATCCAGTCTGGCACTGCTTCCATGAACATGAGAGGAAAAAGTGAACCTTTTCCATGTGGCATTATCAAGGGAAAACGAGGTGTTGGGTAAGGGGTTCCTGGCTAGATCAGACCAAATGTCATTTTAGTCCCTATACTGCCCCCTACAATGGCTAGCCTTGGGCAACTCACAGGGAGCACACGACATGGTTATGTTTATAGCTATTAAGAGAAGAATTTATATGCTGAACAATCCTCAGTTAAAATCTCAGTTCTGACACAAACTCACTGGCCAGCCTTGGGGCAGAACTGCTCCTTAGTTTAGCAAAAAAGCAAGTAAGAGACAACATGATAAAAGTGTATAAAACTATCCCTGGCATGGAGAAAGTGGGTGGAGGAAAACTTTCTCCTAACACTAGAACTTGCAGACATCCAAAGAAGCTGAACATTTGACGATCTAGGATAGATAAAAGAAAATATTTCTTCATACAGCACATAGGTAAACTATGGGATTCACTCAGTAGTGGTGGCTGCTTTAAACGAGGATCTGAAAATTTCATGGAGGATAAGGCTATCAATGACGACTAATCCTGATGGTTATGTTCAAAGAAGTTTGTTGTTGTCATCATCTTTCCGCAGGGCCTGCAAGACAGAGCTGTTCCGCCTGGCCTTTGGGTTAGACTCAGCCTGACCCCTGTGTTTTCCTCCCTCATGGCTTAGATTTATGGCCTACTTGAAATGAGGCTGCACTTTAAATTTTAATACTGTATTTTAATCTGTATTTTAATTAATTGTTTTTATGTTTTATTGTAATTCTGTTGGTGTCAGCCGCTCTGAGCCCGGTTTTTGACTGGGGAGGGCGGGGTATAAATAAAAATTTATTATTATTATTATTATTATTATTATTATTATTATTATTATTATCCGTCTATCTTGAGAGACAACGGAGTGTGCCTCCAGGGCTGAAGTCAAACTGCTGGAGAATCACAGCGCCTGCTGTGGCTACAAACACAGGTAACTTTTAACTGCTGTCTCCTGCATTGTTTTTGCTGCGTTTGCAGCGCTGAAGTGATCTCCCCAGCGTGCAAGTCTGGGCAGTGTGTATGGAGGTCCTGGGCTGCCCAGACGACAAGACGCCCCTCTTGTCATCGCTGATGTGGTCCAAAGGAAAGCAGAGGAAGACGCTTGGCACCAGCTTGGCTGCAGGACTTGCCAGAAGGAGATATACAAGACACCATCCAACCGCCTTAGGGATTCCACTCCGGATTTGTGTGGGTTTACTCCTTAGCCTTTTCTTCTCCCAAAGGTGTCCCACAAGGCAGCAAGTACAGATTTTTCCTTGGAGCCGCTGCTGTATCCCAGTTGCTGGAAATTGTGAAGTGGGAGAGTACTGTTATGCTCAGGGCCTGCTTTTGGGCTTCACATCTGCCCGACCACCATGAGAACAGGATGCTGGGTTAGATGGGCTACTGGCATGATCCAGCAGATTTTTCTGATATTCTTAGAGCAATGTGGAGAATACAGAGCAGCAGCTTTTCATCTCCTCTCCTCTCCTCTCTCGTAGTAGGTTCTGTCTAGGAAAAGAACACTTGATAATTTCTCCACTCCTGTTAAGTGGCAGCTATTAAACGGAACAGAGGCAGGAAAACTCTTGTTTTGATGTCTTCACATCAGACTGCTGCTTTTGCAACACATTGTCTGGGGTGAACACAGAGCCTGCTGCTCTCACCATGTGCTCTCCACGTCATCTGGTTCTCTCCTCAGACAAGCAACTGGCCTTCAATTCTCCACTTGTAATATGTAAACTGGTAATACTGACCTACCTTTAAAAGGCCAAGTGTAAAGATAACTGAGAACGTGTCGTGAAGCTCAGTTATTAGAGCTTCAGTGTATAAATCTGTGTGCACTGCACAAGTAAAACTGTTAATTCTGAAGATACCACAACTGGGAGCCAGGCAGTGCAGCATAAAGAACAGGATTTGCTGGAAAACAATGACAAGTGCCGACCCCCCTTCCTGTATCTACGGTATATATATAAAAATGTAAAAAGGGCATGTGGGTGTGTTTCCACTTTTCTCCGAAACCTCTTGACCGATAGCGTTCACATTTGCACACAACATCCCATGCTACTGTGAGAGGAAGCATATACCATTTGCGTAGACAGATGTCACACCTGCACAATGTAAAATCCCAAAAACCCTGTGTTTCAGAACATACAACTCAACTAAAAGTGCTGGGAAAAAGAAGCCAGAAAAGGTTGCCAAACATCGCCCTCTATCGGTGGCTACACTGGTACTGCAGCTAGAAAACCTTCCCTCTCCACATCACCTCGGCTTGCCTTATCAGACTAGGCCGAATGGAGGCGGGGACTCGCATGGGTGGGTGTTGGGGGGAGGAGGGGATGGAATAGGTCATGGATTGGGGACAGGGTGGGGAGAATCACAGGGATGAGCCGGGGGTGGGGTGAGACGGGATGCGTCATGGATTGGGACAGGGTGGGGGAAACACAGGGATGAGCCACAGAAACACGTGGCAGGGCCAGGTAGTTTATAATAAAAACCAAATATCTTCATGTATGCTAATGAAACTGAGCAAAAAGGGGGGGGTTGGAGTTAGAGGTCCCTGGTTCCAATCTCTCTTCAGCTGAGACCCACCAGGTCTCTCTATATACTCTTAACACCTTTCTGGCAAAATAAGGGGAATACTTATATTGGCATATCTATCTGTTGAAGTTTCTGTAAGACTTACAATGCTAACCTGTGAGTGCTTTAAACACTCAAAAGTGCTACACAAATGTTGTTTTAGTATTTCTTCACTTTGTGCAAATGTTCTTGGTTTTAAAACAAGCAAATTATTTTTAAAGGAATGCTTCTTTTTAAAGAAACTATTTACAGCTCTACTTAAAATCGATTGATGAGCAAAGCATCCAGTATTTCTCCTAACTCTAGATTTTGCATACAAAGAAAAGCCAATAATAGTGTTCAAAACAGGAAATAGAGGGAGTTATGTAGAAGGAATGTGTTTTGTCACCACCACAAAACAAAACAGTTACAAGTTGACACAAATAGATAAAAGCACAGAATAGAATAAAGATGCTGAGAAAAGGTAGAAATGATTATGACAGTATACAATGCAACTCTTTGAATCCATGGCATAGAACAGCTGGCTATGCTAACCTTAAACAGTGATTAGGCAGGTAGAGTATAGAGGAAAGAGATTCATTACCAACATCACCTATAGACACCTATGTATGTGTGCACATGTGCTTTAGAGAAACACTCCAACCACCAGTATAGCAAATGAAGATTTCCATCTGGAAACAGATAATTCCCACACACAAAGCTACCATGGCAACATAATGAAGAAGCACGACATTCATCAATAATGGTTTCGGTGATAAATGAGCATATCAGCATGTACTACTGAAACAATTACGAGGGAAGGGGGGAAATGGCAAAGGAAGCAATGAAAGGAATGGTTACAACACAATGTTGAAGACAATGAAAACCACCACCGTTTCTTAAGAACCGTATTGAAAGGTGCCTGGAATGTAATAGGATTTTCAGACAGACAGACTTCATCAACTGAAAGGTAATTTAAAAAAATAATTACTTTCCTTTTATTAGAACTAGTACTAATCAGAAATACTGCAGTCTTCAGAGAGAACTTCAGAGACCAGACCCTCTCAGATGTTTTCCAGTTTTCTTAGGGTCCTCTTAGGCTTCATGATAGTCCCGATTCCTCTTCACATTTGGAATATGTCACAGTGGTGACTTTCTATGTTTGTCTGTTTCTCTATTTCTAAGACACTTGCAGGTGCAGCACAACCAATATGAGAAGTTAGGTAACAATAAACTAGGGTTTATCTCTGTGTGTAGGAGCATTGGAACAGCTGCGCGGATATCTGAAACATTCACTTCCATTTTCAATTAACCACCATTTAACAGTAGAACCATACCCTAAAGAAAGAAGAATTCCACCTAAACATTAGGAAGAACTTCCTGACAGTAAGAGCTGTTCGACAGTGGAACTTGCTGCCAAGGAGTGTGGTGGAGTCTTCTTCTTTGGAGGTCTTTAAGCAGAGGCTTGACAGGCATATGTCAAGAATGCTTTGATGGTGTTTCCTGCTTGGCAGGGGGTTGGACTGGATGGCCCTAGTGGTTTCTTCCAACTCTATGATTCTAAACTGTGGTTAATCTTAGTGATGGTTTATTGAAACAAAGCAGCTTCATAGCCCAAGTTTGGCTTGTTTCAGTAAACCATAATAAAAAAATAAACAGAGTTTGTCTGGCAACGAGCATAATGCTAAACTGCAGTCAAAAACTACATCTCCTCTTGTGGCTGGAGGAGGACCTACACTAGCCTGAGCCCCATTCACTCAACAATAAACCATAGTTTACTATTACATCTCAGTGCAGCCAATGTAATTGAGGGAGGTTGCAAGTGTGTCCCTTAATAAGGGATGTGTGCTTGTGTAACCTGAACTCCTGCAAGTCTGGGAAACAAGCAGTTCTCTTATCTTTTCTCTGTTATCATACGATCACATGTTCCAATAAAAAGATACGATGCCTATGGAAATTTGACGATATGCAACCTCCTAATAGGCAATATTTGATAGGATCAATCCAACCCTACATAGTCGTAAAATGAAAATCCGGGATTTGTTGAAGGCATACGGAAATTCTAACAATTGCATCCATTCTCCAGGGTGTCTAGTACGCTTCAAACGTCAGAAAATATAAAATAAACAATCATGGTACCTGTGAGGGACAGGGGATATCGCGAAGTCCCTCCCCTCCTGAGTTCAAGCCCGTCCCCGAGCAAAGGGGAAAGCAGGGAGAGTTCCGATTCCAGTGGGGAAGCAGGAAGTCGTGTCCGAGGCTCAGGCAAGGTAGAGGAGCCAGGGTCCCAGGTGGGACAGGAAGGGGCAAGCAAGGGGGGAAGACCCATCCCTCCAACTCCAGAATTACGCAGGAAGAGGAGGGGCAAGAGGATGGGTCTGCCAAAGCTTTTGTGTTGGAGAAAGACGCGCCAAAAGCCATTAGGAGGTTCTGAAACCGACTGACAACATCGCTCCGTGTAAATAGCAATGACTTGAGCACTGTAAATACGCAGCACCAATAAAAGAATAAAATGCAGAGCTGCGTAGCGTCGTTACTCTGAAGTAGTTCACTCAGGCCACTGTGACAGCAACCTCCTAATCATTTTTGGGCTACTTCGGAGTTGCCGGGATGAGCGTGTCCGAGGCGGAGAAGTGGCGGCAGATCGCTGAGCAAGCCCAGCTAGAACTGCAACAGCTGTCGCTGCAGGCGCAGGGAGAATTGAAGGCAGCTAAAGAGGAGACTAAGAAGGTCCAGGACGACCGGCTACAACTTGCGGAACAGGTGAGAGAGCTCCAGGAAAAAGAGCAGCATTTAAGGGCGGTGGCGGTAGACCTCCAAAACAAGCTGGATGCAGAGAAAAACAAGGCGGGAGGGGCTCCCCAAGTCCAAGTGCTGCCAGGAAGGAGAGCAGGGACCCTTGTAAGCAAGTTCAATGGAGACCCGAAGGAGTTTCAGGGCTTTGAGACTGAGATCGTGTATGCTCTTGAGCTGCACCAGAATGAGTTCCCCGATGATGAGCACAGAGTAGCGTTTATTGTGGAACATCTCACCGGAGCAGCCAGGGAGTGGCTAAGACCATTAATCGCAACCAAGAATCCTTGCATGAAAAATGTCCAACAATTTCTAGAAGGTTTGAGGACGATGTATTCGTCCGATAGTCATTTGGACCAGACTAAGGAGGAACTGCATAATTTACGCCAAGGAAATATGACAGTTCGCGCATATTGGGCGAAATTCACCATGCTGGTGCACAGACTGGGGTGGGTTTTGGATTCGCCTCCCATGCAAGCTGCGTTTTACTTGGGTTTGAGCGAGGAGGTGAAGGATGAACTCTCGAGAGGTCCAAAGCCCAGTACTATGGATCAGCTGAGCAAAGCAGCTCTGGCGGTGGGGGTGAGGCAGGAATCCCGGTGGAACGACAAGCAAGCGACGCGCGCAAAGCGGGCTTGGTTCCCACGGTCGCAGGAGAAGCCACTCCCTCAACAACCCTTTCAAGCCACGCCTGGAGCCAGCCAGGACCAGGAGCCCATGCAGATTGATAGCGCGCGCGCGCGGGCTTTTCAAACCCCAGCGGCGCCAAGACGCAAGGAGGGAAGGGGCGGGAATTGCTTTCTCTGCAACTCACCCCAGCATCTCGTCAGAGACTGCCCACATCGCAGGGAGTGGCAAGGAAAGGCGGGAACGGTGGTGCCCTCCCCCACTGACGCAGCACCACAGCAGGGAAACGGGAAAGCCTGGCTGCAGGAGACAAGGGGCAGCAGCCAGGCACAGTCAGCAGACAACAGCCCCAGCCCGCCCACCCGCACAGAGAGGTGCAGAGCCAGCCCACCCCTCCCAGAGCAGGAGTGGTCCTAGAAGTGACGCTAACGCTCCCAAATGGCTATCCCCTGACGGTCCTCGCCTTAATTGACAGTGGGGCGTCCGCCAACTTCTTCTCGAGAAGCTTTGCAGAAGAGCACCAAATCCAGCTTTTGCAGTTGGATTTTCCTCTGCACGTGGCAACCATTGACGGCAGGGAGCTGCTGGGAGGGGCCATCACACATCAAACCCCCCCCATGAGAATGACGGTGGGAAGGCACTCAGAGACACTGGCGTTCAACGTCACCACCATCTCAGACCCCCCCATCGTCTTGGGCATGAGCTGGCTGGCGCGCCACGACCCCTCCATCAGTTGGCACCAGAGGTGCATCACGTTTGGGTCGGACTTTTGTCTGGAACATTGCATGCAGCACCAACCAGGGGAGGGGCCTCCAATAGCCACGGTGGCCACCATGCATATCAAAGGGGGTGAGGCAATACCCAAGCAGTACTGGGACCTGCAGGAGGTCTTCAGCGAAGCGGAGTCCGACCACCTACCCCCGCACAGGCCTTTTGACTGCCAGATCAACCTGGTGCCAGGGGCGACGATACCCCCAGCCAAGCTGTACGCCATGTCAGACCAGGAGCTGGAGGATCTGCGCGCTTTCATCGACAAGAACCTCAAGCGGGGGTTCATAAGGGAAAGCAAGGCAGCAGGGGGCAGCCCGGTCTTCTGGGTGGACAAGAAAGACACGCAACAGCGCCGTCTTGTGGTGGACTTTAGACGGCTGAATTCGGTGACAGAGCCAGTGGCTTTCCCCATGCCCAGAGTGGATGATCTCCTGACAGCGGCACGCAGGGGCAAGATTTTCACCAAGCTGGACCTAAGGGGGGCGTACAACTTGATCAGGATCCGGGAAGGAGATGAATGGAAAACCACGATGTTCACGCCTCTGGGCTCTTTTGAATATCTGGTGATGCCCTTCGGTTTGCAAGGGGGCTCAGCATGCTTCCAGGCCTTCATGCACCACGTCCTGGGGTCCCTCCTCTTCAGGAAATGCTTGGTCTTCCTAGATGACATCCTTATCTACTCGAATGACCCAGTGCAGCATGTGAAAGATGTCAGAGAGGTGTTGCAACGCCTGAAGGAGAACCACCTGTATGTGAAGCTGGAGAAGTGCAAGTTTCACACCAAAGAGGTGGACTTCCTGGGCTACAAGCTGTCAGACAAGGGGCTGGCGATGGACAAGGACAAGGTGCAGGCCATCCTGGACTGGCACAGCCCCAGGACGCGCAAAGATGCCCAACGCCTACTAGGCTTCGCTGACTTCTACAGGAAGTTCATCAAGAACTTCTCTCGCGTTACGGCTCCCATCACGGACTGCCTGAGAGGCAAGCAGAAGTTCAAGTGGACACCAGAGGCGCAAGCAGCGTTCGAAAGCCTCAAGAGAGTGTTCGCCTCAGACCAAAACCTGTTCCATGTGGTGCAGGACGCGCCCCTACGCATTGAGACAGATGCTTCTGAAAAAGCTGTGGGCGCAATTTTGTTGCAACTGGACGCCAACAGGGAGTGGAGACCCTGTGCCTTCTTCTCCAGGAAGCTGACACAGCCTGAACGCAACTACACAGTGTTTGATAGGGAACTTCTTGCGATCTACGCTGCGTTCCAGCACTGGCGACACTTCCTGGTGGGCGCAAAGCACCCCATCCAGGTGTGCACAGACCACAAGAACCTGGAGTTCTGGAGAACTGCCAGGGTGCTCAACCAGCGGCAGATACGGTGGGCAGAGTTCTTCTCGAACTTCAACTTCTCCATCCACTACATCCCGGGGGAGCAGAATGTCAGGGCGGATGCCCTCTCCCGCAAGCCAGAGTACATGGAGGAGGAGGCGCCACCAGCCCCAAGGCACATTTTCCCCCCGTCGGCATGGTCCTGCGGAGCAGCTGTGGTGAGCGAGGCAGAACTCACAGCTCTGACGGCAGCGGATGAATTTGCCAACCGCATCTTCAGAGAACTGAGAGGGGGGAGGGAGCAGGCAAAAGACTTTGCAGAACGCAGAGGGCTGCTTTTCTACAAGGGTGCGCTGTACCTGCCCACCACCCAGCTTCGACGTACGGTCCTCAAGCAGATGCACGACAACCCTACAGCGGGGCATTTTGGAAGGGACAAAACCGCTCACCTAGTCATGAGACACTTCTGGTGGCCAGGGGTGCGGGAAGATATTCGAGACTATGTAAGGGGCTGTACCACCTGCCAGCGGGCGAAGGTGGTCAGAGCAGCGCCACCAGGGTTGCTGGAGCCCTTAGCCACACCACACAGGCCGTGGGAAGTGGTGTCCATGGACTTCATCACAGATCTGCCTTCGTCCAGGGGTAAGACTGCAGTGTTGGTGGTGGTGGACCTTATGTCCAAAATGTGTCACTTTATACCGTGTGCCAGGGCAGTCTCGGCAGAAGAGACAGCCAAACTGTTTGTTGATCACATTTTCAGACTGCATGGATTACCTTTAAGGGTTATTTCGGATCGTGGCCGCCAATTTGTTTCCAGGTTCTGGCGGCGGCTCATGAACCTCCTGCAGGTGGAGGTCAGCTTGTCGACGGCTAGACACCCGCAGACCAACGGACAAGCGGAGAGGGTCAACGCCATTCTGCAGCAGTACCTGAGATGCTACGTCAGCCAGCGGCAAACGGACTGGGTGGATCGCTTGCCACTAGCAGAATTTGCCTACAACAATGCAGTGCACGTCTCCACAGGGGTGTCGCCCTTTAAGGCCAATTACGGGCGCGACCTCAGATCTTTCCCAGAGAGGGAGAGGGAGGAGGAGGAGGAGGAGGGCCCACAGGCTGAGGATTGGGCAGAGGAACTGGAGACGGTGCACCAGCAGCTCAGAGAACACTTGGAGAGGGCCAAGGAAGCGTACAAAAAGGGGGCAGATCGCCACAGGCGACAAGGGGAGGTCATCAGGGTGGGGGACAAGGTGTGGTTGTCCTCGGAGGGCCTTCCCACCAGAGGGAGGTGCAAAAAGCTGGCACCCAAAAGGCTGGGCCCCTTCACGGTCACGCAACAGGTAAACCCGGTGGCATACAGGCTGGCACTGCCAGAGGACATGAGGGTGCATCCAGTGTTTCATAGATCGCTGCTGTCGCCGTACAGGGAAAGCAGCAGGCTCCGAGACAGCGAACAAACCCCCGAGGGAGGGGGGGAGAGGGAAGGCAGGGAGCAACTCAATGAGGCCACGGCCATCCTGGATTCAAGGTGGGGGGTGGGGGGACTGGAGTACCTCATGGCATGGGAGGATGCTCCACCGTCCCAGAATGAATGGGTCCCAGCCACTCAGATACAGGAGGAATTCTTGGTGGAAGAATTTCACGCCCTCTTTCCCCACAGACCCAAGCCCTGGCACATGGAAAGGGAGGGGGAGGAGGAGGAGGCACGGGAAAGCAGCTCACCATGGCGCTGGGAAGCGGAGTTTGAGGAACCAGAGGATGAGGTATGGGTGTCACCGAGATCCACCCAGTCAGAGGAAGGAGCAGATTGGCAGAACGTTTTTACCCCCACCAGCTCTGACGCCACGGACTTTTTGGGATTCCCGTCCGCCCAGGCGGAAGGGGGGGGCTCGCAGGACTGGGGGGAGGTATTCACACCAACGGGCTCGGAGAGCACTGAGTTCTTAGGCTTCCAGTCGTCACCGACACATGGGGGGGGCCTGGGGAGGGGTGAAGGAGAGCTTGGGAGGGGGGTGGATGTGAGGGACAGGGGATATCGCGAAGTCCCTCCCCTCCTGAGTTCAAGCCCGTCCCCGAGCAAAGGGGAAAGCAGGGAGAGTTCCGATTCCAGTGGGGAAGCAGGAAGTCGTGTCCGAGGCTCAGGCAAGGTAGAGGAGCCAGGGTCCCAGGTGGGACAGGAAGGGGCAAGCAAGGGGGGAAGACCCATCCCTCCAACTCCAGAATTACGCAGGAAGAGGAGGGGCAAGAGGATGGGTCTGCCAAAGCTTTTGTGTTGGAGAAAGACGCGCCAAAAGCCATTAGGAGGTTCTGAAACCGACTGACAACATCGCTCCGTGTAAATAGCAATGACTTGAGCACTGTAAATACGCAGCACCAATAAAAGAATAAAATGCAGAGCTGCGTAGCGTCGTTACTCTGAAGTAGTTCACTCAGGCCACTGTGACACTTAATAAGGGATGTGTGCTTGTGTAACCTGAACTCCTGCAAGTCTGGGAAACAAGCAGTTCTCTTATCTTTTCTCTGTTATCATACGATCACATGTTCCAATAAAAAGATACGATGCCTATGGAAATTTGACGATATGCAACCTCCTAATAGGCAATATTTGATAGGATCAATCCAACCCTACATAGTCGTAAAATGAAAATCCGGGATTTGTTGAAGGCATACGGAAATTCTAACAATTGCATCCATTCTCCAGGGTGTCTAGTACGCTTCAAACGTCAGAAAATATAAAATAAACAATCATGGTACCAATCTAATATTCTAAGTAGCCTGCAGGGCAGGTCTGCCTTTCTGTGCACATCGAGAATGGGAAACACATTATGAAATGGGCAGCAGCTTGTGTTACGCTGAATGAATGCTGAATGAATGCAACTTTGGGGGCTATTTCATTATTTATTAAACACCAATAAAGAGGAGCACATTTCCATTCTAGACATGTACAGAATAGTCAAAAAGCTATTGGTAGGGAATAAGGGTTTCTCCCCATTTAGTCATGCACTGCAGAATTTACCAGGAGCAAGGAAGCCATATTACATAGTAATAAGTCTTGGCAAGCAGCTTCCAATGATTTTGGCAACGTGCATTTATGGAGTTTACCATTCCACGCTCCTTCTTCTTCCTGCTGACGCACATGTCAGCTCAGTAAAGTACAGGCCAGACAACTTGCACTGTTATTCTTTCTATGGCGGAGCACAAGAACAGCTGTCCCTTAATTTACAGCAGAAGGGAGACTTCCTTAGCTAGTTTGGGATAAACTTTCATACCAGAGGACCAGTAGGAACGACTGCCTTGCCTTTCACCTGCCTCTGCTGATTTCTGCGGTGAGCCACTGATGAGTCCTAGAAAAGAATGAAGCTGGAAACCACAAATAGGTGGAGCCAGAGGAATAAATACACATTTAACAGAAACAACCAACAGCCCTACCTTCCAAAATAAGCCCTACCTTCCAAAGTATTATAATTGTGACTGTTTCTGTGACTATGATACACACACACTATCTATCTATCTATCTATCTATCTATCTATCTATCTATCTATCTATCATCTGTGGTGTGGTAGTAGCCATAATATTGCAGCCCTTCTTATAAGTCCTTCCTCTTCCACTTAGCAGAGAACACTGAAAGAAAGCACTAATAGAGTGTTTCCATGATAATCTATCTGCTCTTTCCTCAAATCCTGAATTGTAGGGGTGTGTGTGTGTGTGTGTGTGTGTGCGCGCGCGCATGTCTATGTAGCAAGTATTAGGAAGATTCTGTTAGCATCCAAACATAGCAACTCACTGAGGGGGAAGGGACCCCATGCCAAAGCAGTGACTAACTTCTGAGAAATATATACGTACCGGTATATACATCTGCAGTTTGCATTAAGCTTTTTGGTAATGTACTATAAGCAGTCTTGTGGACCCCAATGGGTCTAAAGACAAAGTATATTATTTTAAATCAATCAAAAAAATCAAAAAGTATGACAAAAAGTCTTCACAAACAAATGTTCTCAACTGTCAAAAAGTAATTTGTCCCCCTAGTTTGTGTGTAAAGTACAAGCAATTCTTAAATGGTGTCCTCCTGTTGTGACATCTGGTCAATCCAAGAGGAAACATAGCAACTGACCTTCCAAGCCCCACATGCTATTCTGTGTAACTGAGGTGCAAATGAATCCTACAGATCATGTAAACAATAAGCTTTCTGGGTCCAGTTACACTTGCGTCAAGGAATAACTGTAAAAGGTGACGAGTCCTATAAATGCATGACCACCACTGGGACCCTGCCAAGAGCAGAAAATCAACAACAAATGGGAGATCTGAAGTGATCAGGCTGCCTAAAGAAAAGGAAGGTACAGTGGTACCTCGGGTTACAGGCGCTTCAGGTTACAGACTTCGCGAACCCAGAAATAGTACCTTGGGTTAAGAACTTTGCTTCAGGATGAGAACAGAAATTGCGCAGCGGCGGCAGCCGGAGACCCCATTAGCTAAAGTGGTACCTCAGGTTAAGAACAGCTTCAGGTTAAGAACGGACCTCCAGAAATAATTAAGTTCTGAACCCGAGGTACCACTTTATAAGAAGGCCATATCTGGCTGATCCAAAGAATACCTCTGAAATGAGTAACGTGTGTGGGGTGGGGGTGGGGGGGCCAACCATGGCAATCCCTTATACTGTTTTACTTGGAGTGACTTTATTTATACTATCTACAACTCCAGTATTTTAAAGATTGTTTTGGGTGTTTTTTTTAATCTGGTGTTTTAATTTTAAATTGTTAATGCATTTTTTTATGGTTCAATGTGCCCACTGCTGTAATTCACTTTGGTATCGTAGACTCAATGAAGGGTGGTATAGAAATTGAAATAATAAACTAACAGCTAGATTGAGATCCCTGAGAGGTATGAGTGTTGCAAGGCTCTGAATCTGCCCAGGGAGGGAACTCTGCAACAATGGAAGGCAAAGAGGTGGTGTTATTCATCTTAAATCTAGGACTGGCTGCTCAAACCATTCAGAGGAACTCAGGGATGTTTATATCCCAAGATGCCTCTGCTGGAGAAGACAGGGGGCACAACCAGAGATCCAGTCTTCCCTTCGAAATGCCTGGAACTTCACCTGAAGGGGAGGAGCTGCCACACCTGGCTCTGCTTCCAGAACAGGACTTAGTTGAGCTTTGGGCTTTATTAGGTGAACTCCTGCCACCCTGGGGGCTCTTTCAGATCTTGTACTTCTGAACTCCCAAACCAGTCCGTATGTGACCTGCTCCTTGCTACCGCATCCTTCCTGGTTCTAGTTGCTCTGTTCCCCTAACCTTCTTTTACATACAGTGGTACCTCTGGTTACAAACTTAATTCATTCCAGAAGTCCGTTCTTAAGCTGAAGCCGTTCTTATCCTGAGGCGCACTTTCGCCACTGTGCGCGCGTCTCTGGAGCAAAGTTCGCAACCAGGAGCAGCTACTTCCGGGTTAGCGGAGCTCGTAACCTGAAGTGTTCATAACCAAAGGTACCACTGTACATTGTTGGGCATGAGCTCCTTGCATGGAGCAAGCTACAAATATGTTATTTCATCTTGACATAGCTCTGGTTTCTCTTGGAGAGTTTTATGCATCTAACATTCTACATTTTGCTGTAACAAAACAGCTATTTTTCAAGGTTAAATCATTAAAAACCTTAAAAAAATAATAACAGGGTAGCCATGCCTATAAAGCAGTCTCAAATGTTATGCTGAGTTCTTCTACGAACTCAGGCAATGCAGCTAAATAACAGTCAGGGCCTTATATAGCTGCCTTCATATCACCTTTTCCACAACTTATTTTGAGAGCTATTTTTGGTACCAGAGTGCCAAGTAAAACAATTCAGAGTAGAAAGGCTTGTTTCAGCTGCACACAGGGAAAGTGGGTTAGAGTTCTCTTTTCAAAAAGCTGTTTCTCTACATCATGAACACTCAAGGAGGTTGTCCTATGACAACATTATGGACTTCCATCCTTTCATTTAAAGAACAATTAGTTCTGCACTCACAACAAATGTCCTTAAAGAATCCCACAAGAATGGGAACCACACCTAGCCAATTTAAAGAAGGATAGTGGCTGGGATCCTTGCTGTATTCCTTGCTATGGTATGGACAGGGCTTGCCCCCCCCCCCTCTCTCAGGCCCCAGGATGTGTGGAAATGGATTGTAGCAAAGAGTGGCAGAGCTGAAAAAGTTCTGGGCCCCAACGATTCAATAACATTCGATGTTAAACAGAAGGCAGCTTCTAAGCAGTTTTTGAGGAATTTTCCCAGTTAATGATTTGTCACAAAAACACAGACAGACACTTCACACGGGCCTCTTGCATATGTGTTCCCCTGTAGTATTGGGAGAAGACCATGGACTTTTGCTGAACAGAAACCACAGTCATAAAGACATAACATCTTTTTTGACATGATATGCACAGAGCAATGCAAAAAGCCAATGAGGAGGAAATCAATTTGGCAAATTTCAAACTGTATTTTCCCTCTCACATGAGCATGTCTTTTCGGTGAACTATCAACCTTAGGAATGATACAGTTATGCTTGCAAATTGTTTGCCAGTGTATCTCTGACTGTCCGGCTCCACTAAGCTTGCAGTTGTGAACTTCTGCCCCGGGGATACCCAACCTGTGGCTGTCCAGCTCCCGTGAGCCCCAGCCAGCGTGGCCATGGTCAGGGGTGCTAGGAGGGACCTTCAGTCCAGCATCTGAAGGGCTACGGGTTCCCCATGCCTGCTCTGTCCTGAAGGAAGGCCAGGCTCCAACAGGGGAACTAAAGGTTATGAACTAGCTACCAAAGAAGAATTGTCAACCTAGTCAACAAGACGGGAGAGAGAGAGAGAGAGAGAGAGAGAGAGAAGCTTACATACCAACTAAGTTGTTTGATCTTACCAATTTGGGGTCTCAGATTCTCTGGAATAAACAGGATGGCTACTTTTGGTTTATAACAAGAATTATTTACTATATTTAAAAATAAAGGGGGGGGAATAGGTTTTGAGAAACAAGAATGCTATTCCCTTTTCAGCTAAATAATACCTGCACTACATACAGGACCCCCACACAGGCAAGATGGTCGATGCCTGGGGATAAATATGCAACCTCTGCTAAGACCCAAGTTCTAGGTAAATTATGGATACACACTCCACTTTACAGAAATTTGCTTTCAATAATGCCTCACTTTATTAAACATACTGTAGGACAAATGAATTACTTAAGATTTGTGGATACAAAATTTGGGAGGGTAAAACTGAAGCAAATTACCGCCTCCCTGTCTTGCTTAGTAATAAAAACCCAGGAGGATTAAGATTTGCTTTTCTACCAATTAAAACAATTTCACCTTTCAAAAGACCTTGCAGCATATTTTAAATTTTATCTTTATGCAATATGTTTAAACAGTTTTATTTTAGAACTCTATGTTGACAATATTTTACAAAAATGCTCATAAAAACCAACAGGCAACAAACAATTTCTCTGGCTGACAATTATTTTCACACACTCTAAAACTAAAATTCTGATTTGTTCTGCAATCCAAAAATATTGACATTTTTATTCCATGCCACCAAGCATATGAGACCTTACGTTCCAAATCCTCTAACATGGATCACAGCAGATAATGATTTTATTGTATTTTTAACAACAGACATTAAATGAACCAGGCCTGATCCAATAAATGCACATGCTGTAACCCAATGTATTTAAATTAGGAAACCAAGTTTATGGATGGGAGGAGAATCAACAGTGACATTTATGTAGCAAAGGAAAAAAACTTGGACACATAAATTTAAAGCACAGGCCTATGCCTGGAAAACATGGTACAAAAGGAAATCTGGATGGACCCTTAGAATATGCGGAATAGACTACCTGTTTGTTGCTGAGCCTTTATTTCTTCTCTGCCCCAACAAATATATCATCCTTACTCTCAAGTAAGAGCCTCTGACACCATAGTCTTGGTGGAGCCAGGACAGCAACCTGGTTTGCACTCATGATAGCTTATAATATATATACATAATATATTGTAAACATACATGAATTTAAATAAATAAATAAATCAGAATCTCATTCCAGCTCTATGAAAGGTTATGGTACAGTAAAAGGCTGGCTCTACAAAGCCCATCATTTCTAGCCAGCAATGTTCTGAAAAGAAAAGGGGGGGAATTTCTGAGTCATTGTATATATTATTTTATCTAAAGACATAATTTTAATCAAAGTCAGCCAGAGAAATAAGTTGTTTATTTGTGGATTTATTTACTGGTTGTCACACACCCAGAGTGTGACAACTTTTTAAAAATAGTTCATGGTCATCATTAAGTGCAAAGATGGACTGCCTGTGAGTTCAGGAGGCAAGTTCTAGTTCACTAGAAACAAAAATGATGGGAATTTAATGAAACCAACCCCTTCGGACTGCAGGTGAATGAACGCTTCCCTACATAAACATCCTGCTGCAAGGAGAAAGCCAGCATAGCAGGGAGAGCCTGCAAGGCCCCCGCCTCTCTTTCCCCATTGTGCTCTCTTGCACTATACTAAAAATGACATTCCCCAAACTGCTATCCCTTGTTCCATGGCTCATGCAGGACAGACGGCTGACCTCAATCCTGTGTGAGAAAGCCAGGATAAGAAGCAGACTAAGTCACCAACACATCGTTGGTTGCTCACTTCCCCTATAATTCAGGGCTAGTACCGTGTTTCTCTGAAAAGAAGACACCGTCTTATATTTATTTTTCTCAAAAAACCCCACTGTGGCTTATTTTCAGGGTATGGCTTATATTCCTTGAATGCTTAAAAATCCTGCTATGGCTTATTTTATGGCTACGTCTTATTTTCGGAGAAACAGGGTAACTGTTGCGTTATGTGGTTTTGGAGATTTTGTACTGACTTTCTTTTGAAAAGAATGCACTGCCCCCCTGCTCCATTTCTCTGCTCCTCTCTTTCCTCCTCAGTCCATTTATGTTCTCTACCTTTGTGTAATCGTGGTGAGCACAACTATCCAACTCTAAAGTCAAGAGGAAAGTTGACTGCTTGTTATGCTCCACAGAGAGTGGTGCTACTCTGGGCACAGAGAATGTAGGTGCAGAATCCTGTCAGTATAGGAACAGCAGCAGCAGCACTACCCCAAAGCAAACAGCAGTACAGTGGTACCTCTACTTATGAATGACTCGACTTATGAATGTTTCTTCTTACAAATGGAGCTCCGCCCGCCATCTTGGATGCTGTTTAGATAGGATTTTTTCTACTTACGAATTTTTAGATAGGGTTGCCTCGACTTACGAATTTTTTCTCCCAATGCATTCCTATGGGATTCGACTTACAATTTTTTTCGACTTACGAATGTGCGTTTAGAACGCATTAAATTCGTAAGTAGAGGTACCGCTGTATTCTGGAGCCCCCAAGGTCTCCCTTTTCCTGTCATCTCCATAACTGAAGCCTATTTCCTTTGCCACAGCAGAACTCCTCAAACTTTCTCGAGTCTCCTTCTGAGTAGGCAGAGTGTCTCCTACCACAGGTAGCCATCAAGGATCAATGCTCACTGAAGACCCATATTCTAGCCATCAAGTCTGCATTCGCAGCTAACTCTAGAAACCGACTGCTGGTGCTCAGTAGCAAGCAGTCAAGTTAAACAAAAGATAATAATCGCTTCACTTGGCACACAGCAACATCTCCATTAAAATGCCATCGAAAGCGAACAGCTCGGTTAGGCCACTAAAGGTGTGGATACAATGAACTGTGCACACAAAGGAATTCCAGTACACAAGCAGTTCCACAGTGCTCCATTGCAGCACTAAAATAAATAAATTCAAAAGAAACAAGTTTCAAGGAGGCACTGTATATTCTACAAAGAAAGCCAAGAGCCCCAAGTTAGAGCCTTGAGTTTTGAATATTTGTAGATCAATTAGAACCTAATTGGTAAATGATGGGGGTTATTTTAATTTGGAAGGGCAAATTTTAATGAGTGGTGCTGGGGAACAATGGTACACATTTTGATGTTGGTGTGTTAACGTAATAGGGAATGCAAAACAACAACAGCAACAGAGATTTAAGATGCCCTCTCCATCTAGCAAAAAACCGTAGCATTTTAAGTACCATATATTCCGGCATATAAGACGACCCCCAACTTTTCCACTTAAAATACAGAGTTTGGGATATACTCGCCATGTAAGACTCTTCCATATACTCTTCCAACACACACCAAATAAAAATTTTAAAAAATCAGATTTTATTTCAATATGGTACTTTTAATTCAAATGCTTATGACATGCAGGTAAAGGTAAAGGTAAAGGGGCCCCTGACCATCAGGTCCAGTCGTGTCCGACTCTGGGGTTGGGCGCTCATCTCGCTCTATAGGCCGAGGGAGCCGGCGTTTGTCTGCAGACAGCTTCCGGGTCATGTGGCCAGCATGACAAAGCTGCTTCTGGCGAACCAGAGCAGCACACGGAAATGCCGTTTACCTTCCCGCCGGAGCGGTTCCTATTTATCTACTTGCATTTTGACGTGCTTTCGAACTGCTAGGTGGGCAGGAGCTGGGACTGAGCAACAGGAGCTCACCCCGTTGCAGGGATTCGAACCACCGACCTTCTGATCAGCAAGCTCTAGACTCTGTGCTTTAACCCACAGCGCCACCTGGGTCCCTATGACATGCAGATACTTAGCAGGAAAACTGTCACTTATAAACATAAGGCTGTTTGTCATCAAACATATAAACATAAAACAGTGCAAGTGGATTAAACTTTTCCTAATTCACTCTAAAGCTGAAAGGAAGGCTAAGACAATAAACCCATGGGAGCTGCCATGCTGTTTGTTTTCTAAGCTGTCAACCAAACTGGAACTGGTGATGATAGGAGGAAGATAACAACAAACAAGAGAGAGAGAGAGAGAGAGAGAGAGAGAGAGAGAGAGAGAGAGAGAGAGAGAGCGCCGGGCAAGTCCCTTTAACCTGAAATTGGGCACAAGATTTAATATATTCACTTTAACCTGATATTGGGCACAAGATTCAATATATGGGGTTAAGCCCAGTTCCCCATATCAATCTCAGATGCATCTAGATGGGACTGGGAATGTGAATCTAAATCTGAATCCCTGGAGCGCTGCTGCCAGTCAGTGCAGACAGCACTAAGTGAGATGGACCAATGGCCTTGCTTGGTCTATAAGGCAACTCCCTGCTGCTTAGATGCTCCTTTTCCCTCTATAAGGAAACCTGCCCGCCTCATCGCACCCCCTTCGAAGGAGAGGGGGAGTCTGAGACAAGCGCGTGGAGAGAGAGAGAGAGAGAGAGAGAGAGAGAGAGAGAGAGAGAGAGAGAGAGAGAGAGAGACGGAGAGATCAGGCAGGCAGAGTCAGCAAGAGGGAAAAGGAGCCAGAGAGAGGAGAGTGGGGACTCCAGCGAAGAGACTCCCCTCGTCCCCTGGGCATTCATACAGTCGCCGCATACGGTGGGGATGTGGCTGCGACCGTTTTTGAGCTCCCACCACCATATGAGGTGACCGCAGATTCTTATACCCGGCGTATAAGACGACCCCCGACTTTTGCAGAGGTTTTCCGGGGTTAGAAAGTCGTCTTATACGCCAGAATATACAATACTTCAACATCTGAAAATGTCACAACACTGAGGTTTGGTAAAATGCAATTTTATGGAAATGTAATGGGATGCGAGTGTCACTGTGGGTTAAACCACTGAGCCCAGGGCTTGCTGATCAGAAAGTCGGCAGTTCGAATCCCCGTGACGGAGTGAGCTCCCGTTGCTCGGTCCCAGCTCCTGCCTACCTAGCAGTTGGAAAGCTTGTCAAAGTGCAATTAGATAAATAGGTACCGCTACAGCGGGAAAGTAAACAGTGTTTCCGTGTGCTGCTCTGGTTTGCCAGAAGCGGCTTTGTCATGCTGGCCACATGACCTGGAAGCTGTACGCCGGCTCCCTCGGCCAATAACACAAGATGAGCGCTGCAACCCCAGTCGGTCACGACTGGACCTAATGATCAGGGGTCCCTTTACCTTTAATCTACAGTATTAAATATTGCTTAAAAGGCAGCAGATTGCTCTGTGGGTAGCAGCCCTAATCCCAGTCCCCGAAGCACTTAATTCAAGGTGTGTGTGTTCCCTGTTTTCCTTAAAACCTTTCCTGATTATTTCTACAAATGTGTAATACACTATTTTGTTCAACGTTAAACATCCTGGGAGTTCAATAGCAACTTTTAAGAACCTTGTAATGTTACATATCTAATTCACATCATGCAATGTACCTCTGTAATGCGGTCCAAGCAATTTTAGAGCAAAGAAAGGAGAATGGGAATGGCCAGGTTAAACTTTACCCTAAAATAAGCTGCTGATTAACAGGCACAAGTGATTTGTTCCTCTGTCAGAGTCTGGCTCATCATGATGTGTGAATCTGGGCTTGTCATCTGCTTCATCCAAACAAACCATGAGTGGGAAGCCGCCAGCGCTTTGCCTGGAGAAAACCAAGCCACAATCCTGAAGTAGTCTAGGGAGACATTTGATGACTAGCCAAACTCTGAATTTTTTTCTTCCTCTGAACAGCACAGACAGGAGAGGGAACAAAGCACCTGTGCATCTTAAACCATCCTTTATTTTAAACTATGGTTTTTAAAGTTTGATGTAAGGACAATATGTGCATTGTTGTTCTAAATATAAGCATCATTTCAATATCCACAATAGATCTGTCTGCTTATTATTCAGATTATCTATGTGAGCACAAAAAGAATGAATGACAGACAAAGCCAGGCTCATTTTCTCAACAATGCATCAATGTTCTTAAAATTCTTGTTACAGGTAGGTAGCCGTGTTGGTCTGACGTAGTCAAAACAAAATTAAAAAATTCCTTCCAGCAGCACCTTAAAGACCAACTAAGTTTTTTATTTTGGTATGAGCTTTCGTGTGCATGCACACTTCTTCAGATACCAATTAAAATTCTTGTACCTTACCTTTCCCAAATGTATCAAGGTTTTCCAAAGCCTTGCATTAGTGAGAAGCCAACTGAAACTAACAGGAATACAGAAGGAGGGCTTTGGGAAGGTGATATCCTACAAAAACTGTATGAGATTAGGGTATCATACAGGTGTTAGAGATTTTGCTTGCCATGTGTCATCTATTCATGTGCTGGACTGTGGCATTTGAATAGGAGAGCATGTACATAGTTTCAACCATACAATCTGTACATTTCGATGTTGCAATATTCAGATTGCATAGTTGCAGACCACAGGCCTTCCTGTGCTAGAGACCAAGAACTGTCTCTTTATTCTTCCCAGGAGCCAGAGACACAGGTTATAAGCTTTTCCAAATTTAAACCATCTTTAACATGTATTTATCCAATCTCCTCTTTAAAAACTTTCAAGAAAAATCATGACCAGCCTAATGCAGCATTACAAATAAAGAGATTTGGCTTCTCACAACTCACACTCTTAGCTAATCTGCTGGACCACAATAATTCCACAGCTCGCCTGCTGCATATAACTTGGGTTCACCTAAATCCATTGACTTCAGTAACACTAAAAGAGCCCAATTCCAAAAAATTTAAATATGCCACACATGAATGCTGCTGCAAAGGCTGCCTAAAGATAGCACAAATTTTGTTATTTATAACATTTAACATTTCCCCCTTAATTTCCAGTAAGGTTGAGATCGCCTTTGAAAAGTTTATCTTTTTCTAATGTATAAGTGTTTCTAACACACAGCTTATTACCTTGAGAATTTATTCTCGGTAAGAATTTAAGACAAAGAAACTTGACCAAACAATATTCAACAAACTCCAGGAAACCACTGTAAAGGAGATTTTCAAGAAGCTTTATTTTGCAACACACTCGGTTGCTTTTCTGTGCTCATGGGGAATCAAAGTACATTGACTTGAGTATAATGAACATCTATTAAATGAACACTTGTGTCCCAAAATATGGCACCCCAAGAATAAGTCCTTGAGCAAATCTTAAAGAACAGGAGAACTGTTCAGAAATGACAAAAAGAGGAGAATTTGAACAGGGAAATAAGGGTTCAGTAAAGCAAGGACTACCAACAAAATGGTCAAGAGCCACAAATGATGACACTCACCCCCAAATACATCTCCGTTCTGGTAGTTTTTCCCCTTCTGAGCTTCCTCTTCATTTTGTACAGCAGAAACATGCTTGGCTGACGCACAGCCCATAGTTTCATTTAGTTAACTCCAGCTTGACTGAGCCGCAAACCATTTCTACAGATGTGCACACATGGTCTTTATTATTTTGGGGAGTAATCCACCTTCCAGCTTTGTAGTCAGGGCACTTTTTTTAACCTGTTGACATAATACAAGAGAAACAGGACAAAAAGTCAGCAGTTGTTTGAGTCAAATAGCTATTGCTGATGCCCTCCATGGTGGAATGCCTAAAGAGGAGGACAAGCAAGAAGCCAAGACCCATTTTACATAATAAAATATATCTCCCCTCCAAAAGTCATGCCTGGGAAACTACAGACATCTGCAGCACTTGTTACTCATGAGCATCCATGAATTATGAGAGGGAAGGTGATACTTTCTTTTGGATAAAGTGTTTTTTTAAAAAAAATTTAAAAAAATGTCATCAGAAAGATAGCAGTAAATTTAATTCGACTTTTCCCACTTTCATACATGTTCCCACAACTGTGTTCCTCCCTCAAGGTGACAGATCTGAGAAATCTCGTAAACTTATGGTACTTTCTAGTAGCACATTTTGAACACCTTCTAAAAAGCTCTTAGCAGTTCATGGAATTGGCTTCAGTCCTACAAAAACCAAGTATCATGTGCAAATTACAAGCTTTCACCCTTGGGCAGTCACAACACACTTGGCTATAGTGGAGATGGGGATGGGGAAAGGAGATGGCTACCATAAACAAACAAACAAACAAACAAACAAACAAACAAACAAACAACTCCCATGAATTTCTGAAGCTACAAAACAGGCAAACCACCATTACTCTCAACATGACTGTTATGTCCAAATGCAACCAAACAATAGTTATAATTATGGTGATCATTAGATTTATAACAAGCCAGCTTTGTAAGGTCAAGATCTAAAGCCATATTGTTTCAGTAAGCCATTAGTTAATCTTAACACAAGTTTGTCTGGACTGATCAAAACAGGTATTCAGAAATGAAAGCAAAAACCTCTGAATTCACGGAGGTGGGGGATGCCCAGGTCTTCCTGCAGATTGTTCCCATAACACTAACCATAATTTATTGTTATGCTTGAATGCAGTCATTACGTACCAAAATATATTTAATGGGATCCAGGTCACAGACTGAACACTAACCAACTATAGTGCTGACATGGAGGAAAATACTACACCTTTTACCTGGTATGTTTTCCAGGTATGAAAAAGGTGGATTCCATGTTAACTTCCCTATGAGAAAGTTTCATCATTTGGGTTCTTTTTAGTTTGGAGAAAAAGTAAGGAGCAAAAACGACCGAAGTGTGCAAGATGACGCATGATGTGGAGAAAGTGGAAAAAGAGAAGACATTTTCCCTCTCTCCTAATACTAGAACCGGGGATATAGTTTGAACTACAAATTCCAAAACCTTTGAGTGCAGATATGGCCCCCATATGAATGTTCACAGAGGTGAATTTAGGAAAGTACAACTGGTTCAGTTGCACTGGATACAAAGCCTTGGGGGACGCTGCAACTATGCTTTAGAATGGAGGGGTGTGTGCAAATGTTTTGCACCACAAAGGGTTCTGCTGAAATTTGAGGCCACAAGGTCTGCTGCTGATGTCCACCACCATCTATCCACTCCTTTTAAACACAGCTACAGGGGCGTGTTAGGTGTGTTCTAGCATGTTCTGTCTGTTCACACAGAGATGGGGAAGGCCAAGAGGCCTTGCCAATGTCTTGTGTGAAACTGTATACTGTACCACAGCTCCCAGAATCCTAGAATAGAATCCTAGAGTTGGAAGAGACCACAAGGGCCATCCAGTCCAACCCCCTGCCAAGCAGGAAACACCATCAAAGCATTCTTGACATATGCCTGTCAAGCCTCCGCTTAAAGACCTCCAAAGAAGGAGACTCCACCACACTACTTGGCAGCAAGTTCTACTGCTGAACAGCTCTTACTGTCAGGAAGTTCTTCCTAATGTTTAGGTGGAATCTTCTTTCTTGTAGTTTGAATCCATTGCGCCGTGTCCGGTTCTCTGGAGCAGCAGAAAACAACCTTTCTCCCTCCTCTATATGACATCCTCTATATGACATTTGGATGGGTGAATGAGTCCTGGGTATTCAACAAAAGCCTACAGTTTCCAAGCATAAACTCTGGCAGATAACAGCACAGCTTTTCAGTGAAAACAGTCCAGCAGCAATAAACAGAAGCAATGCTAAATAGGCCATTGTTTCAATAATCAACTCCACTTTCCAGACTCCTACCTAGTTCACATCTATCCACTATTCTGATGTAAAAATGGCTGATTGGATGCCAGATGGGACATCTAAATAGACTAACACACAAAAAGCCTCAGCGAACTCAAACTGCCGTGCTATCACACAAAATTAAAATAAATTAAGAAGGCATTCTTTGCTGACTTTTTCACTCCCTGGATTCTTGTTAGGACATCATGTTCTTTAAGTACCAGGTGCTGAGAGCAGATCAGGTTGGCAATCTCAACCTAACTCATAAGCAGAAAGAAGAGTTCTTTGTATTCTTCAGAGGAAGTGGTCTAACTGGGTAGGACAGTTTGCTGCATTTCTTATGTCAATATTTCTAAGCCGACCGGATCCAACGACGTCTGAAGACACCCCCCCCCCGCCCCCAAGAGGAGAACAGTGGAGAATTCATTCAAATTAGATAATATTCAGAAGATTTAATTCTCTGAAAACCCGAAAGTGGAATATCTAATCCCCATCTCGTTTATCATTCACAAGCACCCTTTGAAGTTGCTTTAGGGTGAGTGACAGTGATTGGCCAAACGACAATCTATCCAGTGAATTTCATGAGTAAGTAAAATCCAAAGCAGACTACAAGCCCAAGAACCTACCCACATCACATGGCACATTACCCTTCCCTCTCTCACATGGTTGCAAAGGAAAGCATTAGCTTCTCTCTAGCACAGAGACCTGTACAAGTCACTTGTGACCCACTGACAGAAGCAAAATAATAATAATATACCAGTTAGAAACATCTTCTGTAGACACCTGGAGGCAGCCCTGTATTGGGAAGCTTTCAATGTGTGCTGTTCAGTTGTGTTTTTGTATATTCTGTTGGCAACCCAGTCAGATGGGCAGGGAAAACAACAACAACGAGAACAACAACAGCTTTCCATCTTTTTACCTGCAGTGAAAACTTTCACCTTGACTGAGAACGCCCTTGTTGTCTACCATGGATTCCTGCTAATTGCCAAGGATTCTGGGGTGAGCTCTAGAGTCCACACTCAGATCACACAGTCAGGCCTTTGGGGCCCCAGTGTCACCCAAGCGTCAAGCCAAGCATGTCCCCGAAAACTCCCTCTGCAGCTGAATGTTGAAGGAGGCTAAGGACAGGGGGAAATCTGTTTCTCAGCAAATTTCATCTGCTGTCACCAGTATCACACCAAAGCTTCCCTGAAAAAATTAGAAGGAACTCCTGGGTTCCTCAGAACAAGATTTGAAGATTATTGGCATAAGTAGTATGAGATACCCATTAGCACAATAAATTTAGAAATAAAATAATTTTAATGTGAAAGTCTGAGAAAACCCATATTCATCTATTTCATGGGGGGAAATCATTTTATCTTTGGTTTTTATGCCCAATGAGGGATTATGAAAACCAGCTTTTAAAAAATGTCTGCATCTATTTATTTTTTACAAGAAATTCTTCCTTTTCAAATAGCACTCTTAACAACCTTTGCATAAAGAAATATTCATTTAAACTCCAGACTAAACAATTATTCTGAGACATGCTAACATGTTTCTATAATGAAATAATGGATCGTTTCCTGCTTGGCAGGGGGTTGGACTGGACGGCCCTTGTGGTCTCTTCCAACTCTATGAGTCTATGGATCATATGGCATTTAAACACAAATATCTGGGGTCCCTCTGCCTGCTTCTCCCCAACAAGTTCATGTAGTTCATGTAGACACTACACCAAAGGTGAAATGAATCCACATAATGCAACACAACAAATGCAAAGGCAGGTATGTTTTCTGGTTCCCTATATAGGTCCAGAACAAATCCTAACACCCTCCCTGCTGTGCTGAGTAAATAAAAATACAAAGCAATACACAATTGTCCTGTGTGTACAATCTGTGATAGCAGTTCATGGAGAACAAGAATGCAGAAGAACATCAATATGTGCATCGTGCACTGATTTTCCATCTATTGTTTGTACAAGATTTATGTTCGCATATATGTTAATATCCCTGAAATGAGGAGTCTCTCTTCTATGAAACCTGGTGCCCTCATTATGAGTTTTGATTTCCTGTGCCTATCACCATATTGCATTTTTATGGCTTGTCTTGATGAATCCAGGCAGATAATCAAGCAGAGTAATAACAACGTCATAAAGGATAGGAGGAGTGCCACTGGAGAAACACTAGAAAAATAGCAGGAAAATTCACATTTCAGGAAATTAAATCCCAGGGAAGAAACATGCTAGTCTGCAGTAGCAAAAACAATCTCACACCACAAATGCCATTTCATTGTAAGCGATCTGTGACTACATAGAAACAATTTTTCACTCTACATATTAACACACACTCACACTCACATATATTGTGTGTTTATTTCATCACTTCCTCTACCTGACAAAGTAGACTCCAGTGCATAAAAGCTTAAGCCGCAATACAAGTTAGTCTTTCAAATGTTGTGAGGTAATTTGGGGTGTTAATTCTTCAATTAGCTTATTGCAAACATACAGCCTTGGGAGGGTAGAGAATTGATTGACACATCCTCAATGTGTCCCTAAAGTTAGTTCTTTTAGAGGTCCGTTTGACAACATCCCCCAAGAACATACGGTAATAAAATAATAAGAATGTATTAAAAGACAATACTCATGTCTTGTCTGTGTTGGCAGAGAATGACTGACTTAATTTAATACCGACAACCAGGACACGTCTAACAGTGACTGTGTATTCTGTGGGCACATTTGCACTGCACCCCCACCAAGACCTATCATGGCCACCTCCTCCACTGCAGAGCTACACATCCTACAATATAAGCACAGCTTCACAGCTTCAATAATCCAGTAGGGTCATTCCATATCAAATGATCCAACTTTTTTACCTCATGTCATCCCATTTTCTTAATATTTCTTAATATTTTGTATAATTGTTGAAGCTTAAATCTAAAATGTTAATTATTTATCTCATCCTGTTTGTGAGTTGTGGGGGTTTGAAATTTCAAAAAATTGACAATTTTGGCCTTGCCTGACTACAGTCAAACATCGGTGCACGGTGCAATTTGGCATTTGTGCGCATGTGTGAAGCGCAATTTGGCGAAACCCAGAACTAACCCTTGAATACAGTCAAACATCGGTTGTCGAACGTAATCCGTTCTGGAAGCCTGTTTGACTTCTAAAACGTTTGACAACCAAGGCATGGCTTCCGATTGGTTGCAAGAGCTTCTTGCACTCAAGCAGAAGCCGCACCGGACATTCAGGTTCTGAAAAACCTTCGGAAACCAGAGCATTTACTTCTGGGTTTTTGGCGTTCGGGAGCTGAAAAGTTCGAAAATTGAGCCATTCGAGAACAGAGGTTTGACTGTACAGTGGTACCTCCGGTTGCGAACGGCATCCGTTCCGGAGTCCCGTTCGCAACGTGAAAAGCCTGCAACCTGAAGCGCCATATCTGCACGACGCAATTTGGCATTTGTGCACATGCGCGAAGCGAAACCCAGAACTAACCCTTTCTGGTACTTCCAGGTTGCCGCAGGATGCAACCTGAAAAAATGTAACATGAAGCGGACGTAACATGAGGTATGACTGTAATAGTAGTAGTAGTAGTAGTAGTAGTAATAATAATAATAATAATAATAATAATACCCCATCCCATATTTAGTCTATTAAAGGCTATATATGTTGTTGGTTTTCCTTTCTTCTAATGGGGTTACATTATGTTCAAAATAGGGCATAGCTAACAGAAAGGTTAGGAGAAAGGAGAAAACGAGGGGGTGCTACAAATGAATTGTTCAGTGTCAAAATCTAACATTTGTCACTGCAATGTGCGCCACACAAACGTCTAAGTGGCTGAGAAAGTGCTCAGAATGGAAAACAGACCAACATGCAGCTGAGTCAGAGAGATGAAGCAAAACCCTGTGTACAAAATTATACATTGTCATGGCCTGTGCACAAACCTCACCTTCTCTATTTTTAGCTCCTTCACAGGAAATGAGTCAAAGATGACAGCAGTACCATTCAGTCTCAGACCATGTATGAAACAGCTTATTAAGCATGCCTTGTACTGATGCAAAGTTTTTGCCTTCAAGAAACATTTTTGACTTGCCTTGAGGAAGTGTCTTTGTCTACTTGAAGGTGACTCGGAAACTACAACAAATCCAGAATGCGGCAGCTAGACTGGTGACTGGGAGCAGCCGCCGAGACCACATAACACCGGTCCTGAAAGATCTACATTGGCTCCCAGTACGTTTCCGAGCACAGTTCAAAGTGTTGGTGCTGACCTTTAAAGCCCTAAATGGCCTCGGTCCAGTATACCTGAAGGAGCATCTCCACCCCCATCATTCTGCCCGGACACTGAGGTCCAGTACCGAGGGCCTTCTGGTGGTTCCCTTGTTGCGAGAAGCCAAGTTGCAGGGAAGCAGACAGAGGGCCTTCTCAGTGGTGGCGCCCGCATTGTGGAACGCCCTCCCATCAGATGTCAAAGAGAAAAACAACTATCTGACTTTTAGGAGACATCTGAAAGCAGTCCTGTATCAGGAAATTTTTAATGTTTGATGTTTTAGTACAAGGGTCAGGAAGGTTTACCTTGCCCGGGCCAGATCAGTCCTGCGGAGCCCCCTTCATGGGCCTGACAGTGAGCACGCGTGAGCAATTTCTGGTGTCTGCGCCGCGGAAGCAGGGACTCACCGAGTGGACGGCTAGGTTCTGGGGCGGCTCATGGGCCGGTTAAACGGCCTCCGCGGGCCGCTTCCGGCCCATGGGCCGCAGGTTGCCGACACCTGTTTTAGTATGTTCTGATATATGCTGTGAGCCACTCAAGAGTGGCTGGGGAAACCCAGCTAGATGGGTGGGGTATAAATAATAAATATATTATTCGAACTACCGACCTTCTGATCGGCAAGCCCTAGCTCTGTGGTTTAGACCACAGCGCCACCCGCATCCCATTATTATTATTATTATTATTATTATTATTATTATTATTATTATGTAACTCCATACACATTGCACAAGTTTCTCGGGCATATTGCAGAGGTCACAGGGTGAAAGCAGGGTGAACAGGGAGGGTGATATGCGGCTGCCCACTGCAAGGAAGACTAGTCGTGGTGAACCCAGGAGAAGGTTTCATGGGAGCTTGTCCACCATCACAGATCTCCCCTATTGACAAACCCTGATGAGTTTTGAAGATGTCGCAGAACAATTATGCAATCCATTGCTCTGGCCTAAACATTGTTTTAATACTTATGAGAACACTTGTTGATGTCAGGTATATTTTACAGTGCGCGCACACATGAGGAAAGGACCCAGAGTGAAGGCCAAGTCAGAGTGCCAGAAAAGGGGGGTGGGCATGCTCTGGCCGTCATCAGATTCTGCTAGCAGATACAGTCATATGCATCTTCTATACAATGCAGCTTTCACTGTGTCTAAAACTGATTTACAAATAGTGTAGAAGGGGAAGAAATCCGTAAGTTAATCAAATGAATAAAATAACGAAGTAACATTAAAAACCAAGAACTCTCCGCACAAAATACCCTGTATTACGGTACTCTTTCCACTAAAAACCTTTGAAACATTACAAGGGATGAGGACTTTCCTGGGAGTTCCCATAGATCTGCAGAGGCTGGTCCCACTTTTGCCAATGGGAATTTTTATTCTGGACCTATTACTTGGAAGCTGCTACTAAATCTGAACCCATCAAATCTAGCTTAATTTCTGCAGGTTTAAATTCACAATATTGTCTGCCATCCCATTTTCAATATCATCCCACTCCCCCTGCCCCCTTTAAATGGAGCTTAAATGAGGAAATGCTTCAACTGTCCTACTCTGGGTTTTAGAAAACACCATTAACAACAGCTGTGAGAAAGTTTGCAGTTTTGCTTAAGAGTCTGTGAAGACAGACATTAGAGAATTTTTTAAAATTGGAATCTCTCAACTACATACTGGAAATGTCAAAATTATTTCCATTCATGTACTATCTCTACAACTTTGTAATGAAATCTTGGATAATTTTCATTAAAATTGTCAAAAAACAGAACATCCCACCAGCAAAAAACAAAATAGAACAATACCTTGAAAAAAGCTCGATCAAGCAGAAGCAGTAAACAAGCATTTGAAATTGCCTTTGTCTCCAACTTAAGGAAAGTTTTTTTTACTTATTGCCCCCCTTATTTTGAACTTTTTTCATATACTGACGCAGCCACTCATCTCTTGCCCCCCTGCAAATAAAAATCCACTAACCTGAGAAGCGTTTGGTTTTAAAAAGAGGCACAAACTTCAAATGGATGACTACACCCACGCAAGCAAGCAAGCAAGCGCACACAGCCTCCCCCCCCCCCGAACTATCCATCACCTCTGATGCCTGGGATTGGCAGAGGAAGTAGTAAGCAAGTGTCTAGAATATACTTATATTCAGCCTACTTTGTCTCTACTTCTGAAAGTTTTCCCATCAGTTTCTGCTGTTGCCCCATTTGAGGGTTTTTTTAATTAATACACATGACAGTCCATGGGCACTTTACACTGAATGAGCATCTTTCTTTAATTTTTTTTTAACCCAAGGTAAATCCAAAATTAGGGACCCAGGTGGCGCTGTGGGTTAATCCACAGAGTCTAGGGCTTGCTGATCAGAAGGTCGGTGGTTCGAATCCCTGCAATGGGGTGAGCTCCCATTGCTTGGTCCCAGCTCCTGCCCACCTAGCAGTTTGAAAACACATCAAAGTGCAAGTAGATAAATAAGTACCACTACAGCGGGAAGGTAAACGGCATTTCCGTGCGCTGCTCTGGTTCGCCAGAAGCAGCTTAGTCTTGCTGGCCACATGACCCGGAAGCTGTCTGCGGACAAACGCCGGCTCCCTCGGCCTATAGAGCGAGATGAGCGCCGCAACCCCAGAGTCGGACACGACTGGACCTGATGGTCGGGCCCCTTTACCTTTACATCCAAAATTAAACCAAGGAAACCCGCCTTGCCATACAAAAAAATTCAAAAACCAAGAACAGTTAAACAGTTTTCTGTTACCCAACCCTCATACAGCTCTGTACTGGCCTTCTAGGGGTTTTTTGGCGAGCAGAGAAGAGGGGGATGCCATCTGCCAAATCATGTGCCCTTTCTGCCCCCCCCCCAATTGACAGGATAAAGAAGGTCAAAAGAGCTACTGCCCCCCCTCCTTGAAACTACCTGCTCTCTCCCAGGAGAGGGGGCAGGCAAATGAGTTCAGCAGTTGGCAGCAATCGTGAGGAAGAAAAGTAACAGCAGCAACCAGGAAAGCAAGTGGGCAAGAGAGCTAAACAGGTGCTGACCAACAATGGAAGCAACAAGGGCTTCAGATCCCAGCTGAATCATGAATTCAGTTACAAACGGGTTTCTATATATTGAATATATTATATATTGATATATTGTTCATAACCCGTTCCAGGTCCATATCATATCAGTTTCATAATTTTTGACTTGACAATATTTCACGAATCATGATGTGTCTTCCTCTTCTTCTTTCTTCTTTAGCGATCACTCGTAGCCAAGTAAGATTGTCTTCCATAGACATGGTTTTAACAATGGGTCCGTAAGTGACTGTGGAGGCCAATTCTGGATCCACACATCCTTCCACAGTGGGGACATTGGTTTCCGGGTGGGAGTTGATCACGGTGTGGATTTGGCAAGCGTGCCTTCCTCTTAGCACGTTTCTCCCTTGCGTCCTGAGATCGAGTGTCTTCAAAGCCCATGACAGAATGTGCATATGCTATGCAAAAATCACAATGTGGGGGAAACTGTGAAGCCAGCCAATGATTCTCTTGATTCCTGCAGCTCCTGCTAACTCTGCCAACTCAGCTCTCTCCTGCCTCATGGAGTGGGCTGGAAATCACAAGAGTAAGAACCAGCAAAATCACATTGCAGGAAAAACCATAAAGCCAGCCAATGCCACACAACTCCATCCTTATTTCAGACATTGTTATATATTGGTATATCGCAACGTTTAGCTGGTGATATCACGATGCTGAAAACCAGAAATCACCCAGCCCTACCGCCTTCCTAAATAAAGATATAAAGACACAATAAAGAAATAAAGACACAATGGGGGTGTCTTCAGAAAATGATACTAATATCCAGTAGAAGATTGAAGAAATTCAAGGCATCTGAAAATAAACACAATTGCTAATCGCCTGGCCATGCCAGATGCCAAACATTACAACCCCACCAGACACTGGCCTTGAGAGAGCCCCAAATACAGTAGAACCTTGGCTTAGGTTACCCTCAGGTAATGTGAACTTTGGGTTGCAAAAGTGGAAAACCCGGAAGCATTTTTTTTCTGTGTTTCGACGCTCGCGCATGCACAGAAGCACTCTATCGCACTGCGTGCATGTGCAGAACAGGCACCTCCGGTTCGTGATCTGACTGGAGCTCCAGTGATCTGACTGGAGCTCCAGAACGGCTCCGGTCCGCAACCAGAAGTACCACTGTAATCTGGTCCCATCCCGATTTGCCTCTTCTCTTCATCAGAGAGAGAATCTCTTTGCACTTCCAGTCACCACAATCTAGAGGCACACAAAAAGGAACCACTAGGGCTTTTTTTTTTCCCAGCCGAAACTCGCCAGAACTCGGTTCTGGCACCACTGGGCACCAATGCCATTTTAAGAGAACAAGGGAGGTGTTCCTGATGAGTTCTGGTACCTCTTTTTAGAAAAACAGAAATGGGACCAACTGTACCCTTTATTACTTCACTAGATAGCCTCTCAAGGCATCTGGCTAGTGGCTGCTTGAGACAGAAGCAATGGATTAGATAAGAAATTGGTTCTGTTCCAGCAAGCCAGTTTGTCCTGCGTTACCATGTGCAAAGTAACTTGCAATTAGCTGCGTAGGCAGGATTCTACCCCCAGTAGCTTTATTTATCTCAGGAGTGGAGTGCCTTGATACACACACGAGAGAGAGAGAGAGAGAGAGAGAGAGAGAGAGAGAGAGAGAGAGAGAGAGAGAGAGAGAGAGAGAGAGGTGTGTGCACACACCTAAAAGTAGTTCACGGCCGTGTGGGTAGCACCTGGGCTTGCACAACCTATTGAAATAGGTCAACTTAATAGATGCTGCACGTCTATAAACAAATCAATAAGAGGATGGTGGCCAGAGGAGCTTAGCTCTCAAATATCGGCTGACCGATTGCCTCAGATTTAAAGAGAAACAAAATGTCTCCTGGCCACAAGGTCTGAACATTGCAAACTCTGCTCATCGATCAAAGAGACATGGCATTTGGAGGAGTAGCACTGATTAATGAATCCCTCAGCTGGGCAGTGAAGCAGGCTGGCTAAATACAGCGACTCCTAACATATGTTGTTTCCCTCATACTATGTGTACTCTTCAATTATTCCAAGCTCTGTTCTAACTGCTAAACGCAGGCATGGGTTTTTTTTGGGGGGGGGGGGATGAAGAACTTCAAGGTTGGCACAAATCACTATTATTCTTAGAGATAACTCAGTTCAGTACAAAGCATTTTCAGGGCAAACATACTGGTGGCAAGGTAAGACCAGGCCTTTCCTACTTACAGAAGTTTAAACATATGCCGCTAAAGGCTTTCGCATTATCACATTCACAAAACAAAAAGCAGGCCAGCCTGCCATTGCCAAATGCAGCCCATGGACGGAAATAAACCAAATGCCAAGATTGAAATTACAGGTCCCCCTCTGCATTCGACAGATGTTAAGTTTTCTATTATTTAATGTGTTAATGCTTAAAACATGTTGGCAAGGTCTACCAAGTACCAGACAAGGAAAATGAAAATTACACAAAGCAGATTCTTAAAATAAAAAACCAACAGCGTCTATGCAGCATTGTAAAGGTGTCAGATATTCAGATCTCGCACTGAAAGAAAGAAAAAGTTTAAGCCTCAGGTATAGATTCAGATATAAATTCTGCAACCAGGCTGCTACTACTGCAACTGAAAAATGACAGGCTTCCATGTCTAAGTAGATTTCCATGATGTTTATAATGAGCTGCATTTTGAATGTCTGTAGCCTTGAGAATGACTAGGAAATACCTATCAAAGCATTTATCTAAGGTGGGGCTGCAGGAACAGCAGATCATAAATGTCAGGCCAGGCCACTGAACACGTCAAGCAGGAGCTCCCTCAAAAACAAAAACACCAGAGCAGGAGATGCCAGCTTTCGATGCTGCAATCTGCAAGGATGTCATAAACACAGATGCGAAAGGGGACTGGCAGATTTCTTACGTCAGCACTCCCACTGCTGATGCATCTCCTAGGGCTAAAATGGTGTTGGAAGAATATAGAGACTAGCAATTGTGAGCCACCTTGTCAGAAGGCCTCTTTCATATGCACGCACACACACAAACCAGCCTCACGACACAACGATAAATGTCCTTGCTTTGTTTTGTCCCTGGGTCTGCTGATCAGAGCACCTGGTGATTCGCCCACCCTGTTCTAATAACAGTCTTTTCACATGTTTATTTGGAAATAAGCCTACTGCATACAATGGCTAACAGTACAATTGCAGTGTAAATCTATTACTTTCAGTTGCACAAACCACTCCTGCTCTCTGCAATGTCTTGTTGCTCTTTGTACCTGAACCCTCTTCCCGAATACCCACCTTTGCCATGAAGCTTTTGGTTAAAGATCTTATTCCCCATCCCCAACTGAAATGAAGCCTAAGTATATGTACATTATAAGTATATGTACATGTACTATTCTTTATTTTGCTTCCCTTGGGTCCATTCCTCCTCCCCCTTGTTGCTTCCTTCACTGCTGGAAGCTGTCTTTCCCCCCTTATGTTATTCTATTAAGTACAGAGATGGTGGCACAAGAACGATAAAAATGAATATAAAAATGAATATAACTCCTAATTTTAACATTCAGAGTTAAAACTTTAAAAGATGAGAATGCTCTCTGCATTTGTAGGAACTAACTCAAAGTGGTGAGGGGCGATCTGAATTAATACAAGGGTTGCTTAAAAAGTGTGACTGGTTGTTCCCCACTCCCTTGTCAGTCTGGGTGTGTGTACAAAGATGTAAGAGGGAGGCTTCCCCACCCCCACCCCCACAAAAATCCCTACCAAAGCCAAACACCAGATTTGCACTTCCATTAACATTCTGAGATCTTATTTTCCAGATACTTTCACTAACATTTGAAACTGAACCAATTTGCCTGATCTTCTGGACCAAGACCTTCCTCTACACAACACCTAGGGGATGGCTGTCCCTGGATAAATATCAATGGGTAGCAGAAAGGCAGTGCCAGGGGAGTCAAGGGATGTATTGCTTACAGACAGATAATGTCACAGTGGCCGGAGTGGGCTACTTCAGAGTAACGACTCTACACCGCTCTGCATTTTATCTTTTTATTGGGTGCTGCGTATTTACAGTGCTAAAGGCAGTGCTATTTACAGAGACACATCTTATCCGCTGGAATCAGAACCTCCGAATGGCGTTTGGCGCGTTTTCCTCCAACACAACAACTTGGGGAGACCCATCCTCTTCCCCCTACGTTTTCTGCGCAATTCCGGAGTTCCTGTCTCACCTGGGGCGCTGGCTCCGCTACCCTGTCTGAGCCTCGGACCCCACTTCCTGCTGCCCCACTTGAGACGGAGCTCTCCCTGCTTTCCCCTGTGCTCGGGGATGGGCTGGAACTCAGGAGGGGAGGGCCTTCGCGATATCCCCTGTCCCTCACAGATAATAATCAAAACACCACTGACACCACCCTCATTGCAATTCCACTTAATATCAGGTGTTTGCCAAGAACCACAAGAGCTAATAACAATGTCAGCAATGGTACCATTTACAGTATGTGAATGATGCAACTTGAGACAGGCTGGTAAACAAGACCTAATGAAAACCAGGTGGAAGAACAAGTTCCACCCACAATTCTTCAGCTAAGGGTTAACCCAGAATATTAAACCTTTACATTCTCCTCAGTGCCATACTTGTGTGAGGGTAAGCCTTGTTGCAGGAATGAGAAACTTGCAGTGGGGTTGAAGGAATAGGGACAAAACAATCCCAGTGGTGCAGCAATAGAATTTGCAAGCACGTCTGTCAAGCTAAGCAGTGTCCAGTAGGATTCAAATTGGATGGAGGACCGTGTGTTGAGATTCCTGCATTGCCTGGAGTTGGACTAGATGACCCTCGGTCTACCTTCCAGCTCCACAATTCTATGATTCTATTACTATTCACTGCTCCAGGCAAACACACACACACTAAAGAAAACAGATTAAAAATAAAAGTATTAATTCAGAAAAAGAGTTCACCGTGGTGAAGTTAAGACCTGCTTGCATGTCTCATTCCTTAAAATTTCACTGTATACATAAATGTAAATAGTGGCCTTAGGGAAGCTTTCCCTGAGCCCCAGCTTCAATTTAAGACTCACGTACTTTATAGTGTTTGTTGTGAAGGTCATGACTCTTTCGTGGAAGACTTTGAACCCTCTTGAAGTGTTACCACCCTGAGGATTTCTAGTGAAGGGAAATATAGAAATTTCTCTAATGCTGTTGCACTCCACCCAATCTCCAAGTGGTGCAAGATTCCAGGGGTTCCAGGCACTTACCCAGGTTCACATTTCCTTTTGGAAATGAGGCATATATTGTTTGTTTACACACATATATGCAGCCTATGATGGAAAGCAGGGTTCAAAAATAGCAGGGCGCCAGGTGCATTCTGAGCCTAAAAAGTCCCCATTTGCGAGCACCTCAAAAAGTCTGGGTGCCTTTTTTGCACCTGGCTGACACTCAAGGATTACTGAAATGTGCTTTGAAGCCTCAAAGTATATGTTAAAGATAGACAATATGTTAAGGAGTTTAACAATATTGAGTACAGTGTTTCAAAAACTGAAGTATGGTACCAGTATTTTTAGTGTAAAGACCAAATTAAACATGGATTAACAATTTCTGACAAAAATGTGACATTAACAATGTGTCTCTTATGTGAATTGCGTATTCATTCATGTTTATCAATATAATAAACAAAAAGTGTTGCCGCCACCCCCAGTTGGCGACTAGACATTCTGTTCTGGCTCCCACAACCTAGGTCATAGGAGCCATTTGGCTCCTAGCTTTTCTATTCCAGTTTCTAACACTGATGGAAAGGTTCACAGCATTAACACCCCAAGAGGGTCTTGCTTCCCCTATAGCCACAGCCTTAGATTCACAGAAATCAGGCCTCTCTCTCTCTCTCTCTCTCTCTCTCTCTCTTTTTCCTCGCCTTCTAGCTTGCAGCTTGCCAGCTCCCAGCTCTTAACTCTCCACTCTTGCCTTAGTCTTTCTACCTACCAGTGTGCTGAGGGAGAAGGGGGCCCATTTGTCATCTGATATAGAGCCACTTCCTTTGTTACCTTAATGTTTCATATTTAGAAGGCCATGACCTCACCAGGAAGCTAACCTGGCTATTCCAGGAATTGAATCCATGCTGAATCCAGGAATTAGAAGGGATCTCAGACATACAGCCCACCCCCGCCCCAAACTCAGAGCAATAGAATAAGTGGTCTTCCTACTGAGAAAAGGGATACCCTTAGAGGAATTTGTTTGGGGGAGACTTCAGGTTGCGGCTCAACGTATTTGTAAATGCAGTGCACTGTGGTTTGATAAAGTGACCAACTGCAATAGACAACAATCCAAAAGGTCCAAATTAAATAAGCAATGTACTTCTTATCACTTCTTAGCTTTTAACTGCTGATTTGGAGGCAGGAGAGGAAACCTTGCTTTAAAATGACTTCTCTCCGTGAGAGAGAAATGTTTTGATTTGAATAAGCTTTCCAGCAAACTTCAGACAATTGAAGATTAGCAGTGACCAACTGTAATGCAGGTATACACAGATAATGCAGGTATACACAGAAGGATGATGGGAAGAAGTACCATAGCAACAAGGAGAGAGGCAGGGGACATGTTGCCTAGCAACTATATGCAACTGGCAGCAGTTTGGCAGGACATCTTTATTTTAAAGGAAGGAGGAAATGATAAACACCCCTTTCTATGCATATCAGAGCTCAGAATGGCATGTGCGGTTCCTCCCTCTTTTTCTCACAACAACCCTGTGAAGGAAGTTAGGTTGAGACAGAGTGACTGGCCCAAGGTCACCCAGCACATTCCGCAAATGAGGAAGGAAATCAACTCAGGTCCCTTCAGTCCCTTCAACAACCTAACCTAACACTGCTTTTCTCTTTGTCTAATCCAAACTCACACTCTAATTTACATTAAAAATCCCACATATACCCCGATTCTTAAAATGCACAGGACTTAGAAGTACAAGGTGACAGGTCCCTGTCCCAAGGGGCTTTTGCCAGCTGCACTTGGGATAACAGCTCTAAACATTCCTGGACTGGGAGAGCTTGACACAATAGTTCAGATATTGGTGACTTTAAGACTAGATTACTGCAATGTACTCCATGTGAGGCTTCCCTTGCATTTGACCCAGAAATTGCACTTGGCACAGAATGTTGCAGCCTGGCTGTTGACAGCATTGGGATCACGGCAGCACCTCGGATCTCTGTTCTGGTTGCCAAGCTAAGTTCAAAGTGTTACTAAAACCCTTAATGGTTTGGGAACAGCTGAACTGTGCAATCGTCTTGCCACATATATGGTCTCTTGACAGAACTTCTGCAGTTACAGGGGCTGCAAAATACTCATGAAAAATCAGTATTTTTTCACAAAATACTTGTGAAAAATCAGTATTTTAGTGTGGCAACATCTGCATTTTGGAAGTCCCTGCCTACTGAGATCAAGCAAGTATCTTCCCCCATACTCTTTTCAGTGCCTGCTTAAAGCATTTTTGTTTAGACACATAGATGTTGATGTGTTTAAATCTTTTCAACTGCTTAATTATTTTTTGCTTTTAAACTGTTTTAACTGTTTTTGCTAATAATTATAAACCACTTAGATGTTCTACTACAATCAATTAACATATATATCTTGTTAAATAAAAATATATAAATGCAATCTTAAATTTAAGATAATGGAGCCACACAGAGGCAGGAACAAATACCCATTTTATTCCAGCTCAATATGCTTAGTCTTAGTTACAACAAGATAGCCTTTGCTAAGCTTGTACTCCTCCAGATGTTTCAGACTATAGCTCCCATCATCGCTGACCACAGACCATGCTGGCTGGGGCTGATGGGTGCTGTAGTCCAAAACATCTGGAGGGTTGGCAACGGCTTTGCAGAAGGCGATATCTGAAGGAAGTGAGAGGTATGCCAAGAGGTGGTTCCACGTATAAGCAGCAGCAAGGCAGAAACTATGGGGTCCGTTGAGGGTGCAGAAACCTATTGAATGATTGAGTGAAATAATCTGACTGGTTTTTTGGGGGGTGGATAGTGCCATCATATATTTTAGACAGGAGGCAACACTGAGCTTGGTTGTATCTGGGTGCAGCCGGACGTTTCCTGATGCTGTTCTGTTCCTCTTATGAACACAATAAAAGCTCTTGTCCAGCTTCCTGACTGCTGCGTCCTCAGAGCCCATCAAACAAGGGACAAGGCCATGGTGGACTCAGGAGATACAAATAAGGAGTGTGTTCTGGATCCAGGAGTGGACAGGAAGCCAGAGGATGAATTTAAGGGAAAGCATTGCCATGGACAGAAATATGAGTGAGGGAAATAATTCTGGCCTCAGCATTCTAGACAGAGATGAGGAACACCCTTCCGGTAGTTGGGTCAACAGTGTTAGAGCTACCTTGTCCCTTCATTCTTAGCAGCCCTTCCTGCTTTCCTCAAGACCTACATGCTCAGTTTTTACAAACTTATTAGCATTTGGAATATTAGTCTCAAAAAAATTGTAACAGTGGTATAGCCAGTGGCTAAAATGAGCTTTTAAATCTCACCCAATACCTAAGGAGCTTGCATAAACAGAAACTTGCATTTCTCTCAGGTTTTAATCATTTGCCTGATGGTGTCCTGTTCAATCTACACATTCAGGACTTTAATTTGATCCATCAGTCATCCATAACTATGGCCCCATGCTTGCTTTGTAAACAAATATGCAGCTATTTCTCTAAGCAAATGACCCTGTCTCCATCAGCCACTAGACACAGCACCTTCTCTGACTTTTTCTTCTTCAGGTCATGCACAGATGATGCTAGCTTTGGTGCCCAGTTTGGGGTGGGCCATGCACATTATGGCTGACTAATACATCAGAATGTTGGGAGTCAAGTAAGATCTAAATTGGTTCTTCCTATCTCCGCCTGTTGCAATTCTATTGAAACTCAATAACTGTGGAATTATGTCGGCCAGCAAAGCAGCCATTAGTAACCAATTGATTATTGCGAAGTGCTTTAAAATCACTGAAGTGCAACAGGCACTCAGTGAAAATCAATTCTATTTTACCAATCCCAAAGCATCAAAAAATTAAGCTCAGCAGCATTTGGATTTGAAAGGAGTGGCTTGGGAGGGGGCAGGAAATCCACTCATTTACAGTAACAACTCCGCAAAATATGATGCAAAGTGTTAAACCTCAACTATCACATGACGTGTCGATCCTCTGTACTTACAGGTTCCACGTAGGCAGTGCTAGAAACTCATATATATAGGATAGGTGCCAAATGGCTCTTTAAACCAAGGTTGCAGTCACCAAAATGGAATGTTTATGTTGCCATTTTGGGGCAAAACAGCTCTACAGTCTTATTTTTCAAATGATGGATTAACTGTGATTGACTATTAAACATCTGGCCCGTTCAGATGACAACCTTGAGCTAGCTTAAAAGCTTTGAGAACTTAAAGAAGAAAAGTCAATTGATCCTGGGACAGACTACGTATATATTTGCCTATTCCAACTTCTTTTTCTTAGTGGTGCCCGCTCCTGCTCAGGCTGCCCAGAAAAAACAATTTGGAAATTCATTCCAATTGTGCAGATAAAATATAACTGATAGAATTCTACAGGGTGTAGTGTTGGTGTGTGAAAACAGTCCAGAGCCAATGATCCTGAGATGGTGGACATATCAGGCACTATCTTGGAGCCCAGGGAAGCCAGGTGCAAAATGGGCCTGTGCCTGGCTAATTCTGAACATTGCACTTAGGCATCCTGACCAATGCTCATCAATACAGTACATGCATCCGTAGGGAGCATGCTTAATTCTTTAAGTCACTTATATTCACAGTCATCCCTAAATATGGTAGTAGCTAATTTTGTCTGTCCCCAACTTCATCAATGTCACAAGTAGCCAAGCATCATGGATTTCAAACTCTGCTTCAGGGGGAACACGCACAGGAACTTCATTTCTTGTGGCACCTTCACAACTTTTATATTCAAGCTACGTTGACTCTTAAGAAGGGCTTGTTATTAGAGGTCGCTAATATCAGCAAGGTAAACTGAAATAAGCTCCCTCTTCTACCGTATAGCAACAGAGGGAAAGGAAACTAAAGCACTTGACCCCAATGAGGTCTGACAGATATGACAAAACAACATTAATGCTCAGGAAAATAAAGAGTTATTTGGATGCAAGACTGCCTGTTGTAAAAGGAGAACAGCATTCTGAAAATAGAAAAAAGCAGTTCAAACTTTTCAGAGGTCTTAGAATCATAGAATCATAGAGTTGGAAGAGACCACAAGGGCCATCCAGTCCAACCCCCTGCCAAGCAGGAAACACCATCAAAGCATTCTTGACATATGCCTGTCAAGCCTCCGCTTAAAGACCTCCAAAGAAGAAGACTCCACCACACTCCTTGGTAGCAGATTCCACTGCCGAACAGCTCTTACTGTCAGGAAGTTCTTCCTTATGTTTAGGTGGAATCTTCTTTCTTGTAGCTTGAATCCATTGCGCCGTGTCCGGTTCTCTGGAGCAGCAGGGAACAACCTTTCACCCTCCTCTATATGACATCCTTTTATATATTTGAACATGGCTACCATATCACCCCTTAACCTTCTCTTCTCCAGGCTAAACATACCCAGCTCCCTAAGCTGTTTCTCATAAGGCATCGTTTCCAGGCCTCTGACCATTTTGGTTGCCCTCCTCTGGACACGTTCCAGCTTGTCAGTATCCTTCTTAAACTGTGGTGTCCAGAACTGGACACAGTATTCCAGGTCAGGTCTGACCAGAGCAGAATACAGTGGTACAGTGGAACCTCGGTTTACGAACACCTCGGTTTATGAATTTTCAGTTTACGAACGATTGTAACCTGGAAGTAAGTAACCCAAGCTCTCCGAGGCCTACGGAGGACTCCGTGAAGTTCTGGAACGAAGGCCCGGCCTCTGAGAAGCCATCCGAGGCTCCGTGGCTGCGCTGCAGCACCGGAGGCCCTCGGATCGCTCCGCAAAGGCCCAAGCTTGGATCCGGACCTCCCCGAAGGCCCAAGCTTGGATCTGGACCTCTGCAAAGGCCCGGAGCGAACTGCCCCAAGCCAAGCCTTGACACCCACAGGATGCCCAGCAGGGCGCATCCCAGCCCCGAAGTTAGGAAAGAACACTTACCTAGCGAAAACAAAGAGCTGTGAAGCTGTTAAGAAACAAAGATGAGCCTGGGCTGAAAAGCCCTTTACCAAACCTTGCCCCACCCATGGCTGTAGAAAGATGGGTGGCACCTTGAGAACATCTACATTTAAATTTAGGTCCCAAAATAAGATCTAAGCAAGAAAGTTCACAAAGTTACTAGCCCTCTAATTCCTATTTTTACTATTCTGGTTTCCTATATATTCTGGTTTCCTCCAAGACACATTCAATAGAATAGAACTAACTCCTTTCTAGTTTACAGGAGTTTCTTTACCTGACTGCCTGGAGGCACCCAAGTAACTGGCTATTTACTAGCCTGATCAAAGGCGGCAGTCTACAACTACAGGCCCCACAAGTTTCTTCCATTCATGCACCTTCAACAACACTTCTTCTTCTTCTTTGGCGATCACTCGTAGCCAAGTAAGATTGTCTTCCGTAAACACTGTTTTAACAACAAGTCCATAAGTGATGGTGGAGACCAATTCTGGATCCACACGTCCTTCCACAGTGGGGACATTGGTTTCCAGGCGGGAGTTGATCACGGTGTGAATTTAGCAAGTGTGCCTTCCTATTAGCACATTTCTCCCTTGCGTCCTGAGATCGAGTTTCTTCAAAGCCCATGACACCTTTGCTAAAGGCTGATCTCCAACTGGAGTACTCGCAGGCCAGTGTTTCCCAGTTGTCAGTGTTTATACTACATTTTAAAAGATTTGCCTTGAGACAGTCTTTAAACCTCTTTTGTTGACCACCAGCATTACGCTTTCCATTTTTAAGTTCGGAATAGAGTAGTTGCTTTGGAAGACGATCATCAGGCATCCGCACAACATGACCAGTCCAACAAAGTTGATGTTGAAGAATCATTGCTTCAACACTGGTGATCTTTGCTTCTTCCAGTACACTGATATCAACAACACACAACTACTAAGACAAACTGCTTGCTCTACAGCCAGAATCCCTGACATTAAAGGAAAGATGAGGGAAGTTAAACAGACAAAAATAAGTTCTTTGGGGCTTGGTTATCATTACAGTGGTACCTCGGTTTATGAACACAATTGGTTCTGGAAGTCTGTTCATAAACTGAAGCGAACTTTCCCATTGAAAGTAATGGAAAGTGGATTAATCCGTTCCAGACGGGTCCGCGGAGTACTTAACCCAAAGCATGGGTGTAATTGGTTCCGGAAGTCTGTTCTTAACTGAAGCGTTCATAAACTGAAGTGAACTTTCCCATTGAAAGTAATGGAAAGTGAATTAATCCGTTCCAGATGGGTCCGCGGCGTTCGTAAACCGAAAATTCGTAAACCGAGGTGTTCGTAAACCGAGGTTCCACTGTACAGCATTTTGATGAGCTGTCTCATTCCTTCCAAGTGCCCACAGCAAAATGTCAGTCTCATTACTATCCACAAATGAAACAAATTTGTCACGAAATGCCAAAGGTTATGGGGAAAAACAAAGGAAGCCGGATTAAAAAACCTTGAAATATAACCCATTTATTAGCTCTTCAAAATATTTCTCTGGCAACACTCTGCACCAGAAAAGCCAATGGGGTGGGGAGTACTGTGTGAGATCTATAAATAGCAGCTCCAATACTTCAGTTCAACTGATCAAAGGATAACCTTCATTTCCCTCCATGAATACCATCATAAATATACTCATCCTTTCTCTCTAAATCTAATTACACACACACACACACACACACACACACACACACACACAAGCTTTCCTGTCCATCTTGGGGGGAAATCACCCTGGAGGTTTTTAACGATAGCACAGAAAAACAATACCTTGTTTTCACAGCAACCAAGTACCTTAATTATTCTACTCCCATTGGAAAACATTTAAGTGACCTATTTTGATAATAAAAAAAATCTCCTTGCTGTTGTTTCTTTGCCCCCCCAAAAAACAAAAAAACAAAAAACAAAAAACCCACTGAATAATCCAGTATTCAGAAAGGGGACAGAGTTAAGACAATTCCAAACCACCACAGTTAGTAACTGCAACTTTTCTGGGCAAAGGAAGAGAGGTGGGGATCATTAATGAAGAAACTAGATTCGCACATGCCCTGTTTCTCCAAAAATAAGCCATGCCCCGAAAATAAGCCATAGTGATAGGCAGTTTAACCTTGTAGGTTAAACTGTACCATACTTAATAATAATAACAGACATCCCCTGAAAATAAGCCACCGTGTATTTTTATGAGGAAAATAAATATAAAACAGTGTCTTATTTTTGGAGAAACATGGTAGTCATTTTTAGGGCATAAGAACTTGGGTGCTTCTTTTTTATATAAATTATACCAAGAAGATATAGTGAATAAGAGTACTGGACTTAGACCAGGTGGGGAATCTTTGGCCCTCCAGATGTTGTTGAACTTCAGCTTCTATCAGTCCCAGCCAGAACTAGCAAATTATGAGAGATTATGGGTGTCCCTCCTGGAAAAGATTGCAGTCTAGGTGGCTCTGGGTCAGCCACACTGTCTTAAGCCAGGGAAATAACCTCCAGGTATTGAACTCTAGCTCTCGTCAGCCCCAGACGGCCTGGCAAACGGTCAGGGGTAGTAGGAGTCGTAATCCAACATCTGGGGGACACTGCGTTGGCCACACAGTCGAACGCTAACCTATTTCCTAGGTCTGTTGTAAGGATAAAATGGGATAACCCCAATTTATGCCAGCCTGAGCTCCTTGGAGGCAACGCGAGCTATAAATGTCATAACAAGAACTATTTCAGAGAGAGTATTTTTAGAAGGTTATACTGAAGAAGATCCAGCACAAACCAAACTCTCTCCATGGACCACATTCTCTGGATTACAGAGGTTTGCAGAATGAAGAAAGCAGAATGCACTGACAATGGCATCAAGAAGGTGGGGGAGCTGTGCAGAAATTAGATAGAAGCTGTATCAAATGTACTGGGCTAGATTTAGTTTTTCCGAGAGAATGAAGCACTGAGCTCCTACATAAGCCTTCCGTGTAATACAACAATTATGATTTGGCTTTTCAAGAGACAGCAGCTCAATAAATCAACGGGAAAGGTAAAGAGCAGAGCTGTGCAAGTCAATATGCAATTTTAACATCCCATTGAAAGGAGACAGCGCCACAGTCGATCACCCCTGATGTTGCTCCAACTGAGATATGGTATTATTCAGGTTCCTAATTCTCTGAAGATTTTGGTATGTAGCTTGCAGGCTTATGAAACAAAAAAATGAAACTGAAAAGCCAAGATGCCCACCATACAAGTAAATGCTTTCCCCCCTTCAGTCTCTGTGAATCCTAAAATGTTCCTAGAAGATTAGACTAAACAACAGTGCCTGAATATTTACAAAAAATATTGCAACGTGGGGTCTATGTTGCCTAGAATTACAGAATTGATATACGGCACACTAACTTCTTAAGCTTATTTAGTCTACAGATTTTCCCCATTTTAAAGAGGCAGGCAAACTAAAAAAAGTAGACAAATCTGCCTAGAAAACGAGCAAGGAAAATGAATTTTGAGTTGCTAAGAAATTCCAGTCATAGCAGGGCCTCTGTGATGGGCATAGCATTCCTTAATTGGAGAAAATGTGGATGAATTAGTTCAGGGCAGCAATGCATTAAAAAAACCTTTACTACTGTGTTACAGATATGTTGCAGGACTGCAGGCACGTCTCTTCAAGTGGAAGCACACAACATACAGTGGTATCTCTACTTACGAATTTAATGCATTTTGAACGCACATTCGTAAGTCAAAAAAATTGTAAGTCGAATCCCATAGGAACGCATTGGGAGAAAAAATTCGTAAGTCGAAGCAACCCTATCTAAAAATTCGTAAGTAGAAAAAAACATATCTAAACCGCATCCAAGATGGCGGACGGAGCTCCATTCGTAAGTAGAAACATTCGTAAGTCGAGGTACCACTGTACTTAACAACCATTATTAAACGGGCTGAAATACACTAGTTCTCTAATAAAGCACCAGAGTAACTGAGATCAGAAAACATCTGAGGAAATCAATAACTCGGCATTTCAAATTAGGATCACAAATTAAAACAAATGCATAGCTATAGTTTTCTTCCTTTCTTCTCTATTTTTTCCTTAATCTCATTTTTATATTACAAACGTTATTCTATATCTGCCAATATGGAATTATTAGGATAATACACTTTTAGATATTTTTTGTAGACCTTCCACTCTTTGGATACTTTTTGTGTTGATGATTCTCTTACTGAGTCAGTGAGTTTAGCCAGTTGTATGTATTCTAGCATGAGTGTTTGCCACTCCAATACAGTGGGTAAGATCTCACTCTTCCACTTTCTTGCCACTAGTACCCTGGCCGCAGTCATTGCATACAGCAGTAAGAATTTTGTTTCTTTTGGAGTTTCTGGTGGTAGTATGTTTAATAAGAATATTTCCGGCCTTTTTTTATTGGTTGTTTAAATAGTTTTTTGATTTCTTCATATATATTATTCCAATATCTTTTAATTTCCTGGCAGGTCCACCACATGTGGTAATGTGTTCCAATTTCTTTTTTACAACGCCAGCATTGGGGACTTGGTCCTCCATACATTTTTGCAAGTTTTTGGGGAGTAAAGTGCCACCTATAGAATACTTTCATATTGTTCTCCTGCAGACTATAGCATGCTGTGAATTTCATATTATCAGCCCACATTTTCTCCCATTGTTCTATTTGTATGTTGTGGCCGATGTCTTGGGCCCACTTAATCATCACCTGTAGAAAACAAAGAATTTGAAACTGTAACATTGGAAGGACGGGAAGTGTCTAAGAGGGAAGAAATAGGATGTAACATAAAGATGGTATACGGTTCACATTGCGAAGAAGAATTTATTTTGAATTATGCATTTAGTTTTTTGTACTTATCTTTTTTGTATGAGATACGACGAGGAGAAATTTATCATTGTATTTATATCATGCATATGTTCTACTCTGTATTATTTTAAACAATAAAGTCTTACAAAAAACAAAAAAAACAAAAAAAACAAATGCATAGCTGTCAAGTTTTCCCTTTTCTCACAAGGAAGCCTATTCAGCATAAGGGAATTTCCCTTTAAAAAAAGGGAGAACTTGAATGCAAATGCAATAATTGAGATCACAGGCTTATAATCTAGTCGGCTTGATGCCAAATAGGAAAGAACTTCTGGCTGGCAACCAAACAGGAAGGCTTTTAGAATGTGAACAGGATTCTTTTTAATGCTATAGCTTACTTCTAGATTATCTATTTGCCACAGAAAATATATATGGTATTTGGGGGGGGAGGGGAGGCACACCACTTAAAAATAATGTGTGAACTAATCCATTTTATGAGATTATTTTGCAATGCTAGTACAACAATGGCCTGAAACCCAACTAATCCCACTCCCAGCCCTCAGGAAGAGAAACTGCCATCTCATTCAATATTGTAAGAGCCAATTAATAGGATAATTACACACACACACTTATATTCTGCTCTTACATAGGGCTTCCTCTTGTGCAATCCAGTCCACAGTTTCAGTAATCCTACAGCAACCAGCGCTTCCAGATTATTTGCTGAATGGGGAATAGGTGGAAATGAATTTTCATTCATAGTGCAGCTCAAGAACAAGGGGCCAGGAGAGGGTCTGGTGCTATATGGAAGGCCTTGAGATGAACACAGACATGGAGCTGCTGCAGAAGCAGTGTGAAATAACAGACAACAAACAGGAATGAGCCCAAGGGAACATACAGTGGACAGTTGGGGGCAGACCAGCAACTCTCTTCTCAGGGTACTTGAGTGCTAAGATGGTATAAGGAGAGATCTGGAGCAAATAATTTTACTCCAATACATGTGCCTGCGAGATCAAAAGGAAGCATTAAATAAAGACATTACTGGAGGGGAAAGCTCCCCATCCATTGGCTCAAGAAAGCCAGTTCCCAGCATTCCATCCCTACCCATTAGAACCAAGAAACAGAACTCAAGATGGTGCCATACAAAGAAATGACTGGTTTCCAATTAACAGGGTGGGGGTGGGGATTAGGAACATATTCAGTATGGATATACATCAGCAGCTTTGTGTGTACCCCAAAATACAAGGCAATTCTGGGGAAGGTTCTCACATTGTCTAGTTAGTAGTTAGATTGCATGGTCAAAAAGGCATATTGAAGCCTTTCTGAGCTTCCAAGTGACTTCAAACCACAATGATTTTGGTAAAGGATTAAAATCTGGTTGTTTTTGCATGTACAGTCAGTCATACCTTGGTTTTTGAATGCCTTGTTACTCGAACGTTTTGGCTCCTGAATGCCGCAAACCCAGAAGTAAGTGTTCTAGTTTGCGAACGTTTTTTGGAAGCTGAACGTCCAACACGGCTTCCGCCACTTCCGATTGAAAGCAGGAAGCTCCTGCAGTGAATCAGAAACCATGCCTTGGTTTTCAAATGTTCTCGGAAGTCAAACGGACTTCTAGAATGGATTACGTTCGAGACCCAAGGTGCGATTGTATCTATGTATTTCCCTGTGCAAAGCGATGGCAAGAGCTCTACTGCATCCCTCAAACAGAGAGGAAGGGAGAGGGGAGGCAAGCATTTTTACAGAATTAATTTGATTATAAGTTGGTCATTGTTATGCATTTTATGATGCTATAGTTTTATGATGTTAGTGGCTATTTTTAAATGAGATGGAGGTTAATAGATACAAAAAGTGGGACGTATTCTGACTATCTGTGACCTACACAGGAAAGCACAAAGTACTTTTTTTAGTTCAGATTTTCTGGAAAATAACAGAGATGCAACCTTGAATGAAAATAAAGCAATGTAAACTTTAAATAAATAAATGTTTGCAGTTAGAGGCTAAAATTTGCCTTTCCTTTTGAGACATTATACATACCGGTAGCCAGAATTTAGGCAGAAGACCAAAGTAAAAACAGTTGTAGAATCCTACATTTCATAGCAAGCAGAGAGGGACTTCATTCTCTTACATTTCACAGAAGAACTTCATTCTCAAATCAGACAAAGTTCTCAGAAATATACAAAAATAAATGAGTCACAGTCAGTGCCTTCCTGACTAGAAAGCCAAATAGGGTCATGGTTTAAAACGGGGTCCGCAAACTTCTTTTGGAGGTGGCCGGTGCACCATCCCCCAAACCTAGTGGCAGGCCAGACTGCATGCGCACGTAGCAGAAGGGGCTTCTCTCTCCCCCAGCCCCTCCCCTCCCCCTGCTCCACCGCCACTCTGCAGCGCTTCTCCTTTTCGGGCCAGCTTTCCTAGGCACCAGGCCAGCAGGCACATCCATCTCCAGCCCACAGCGCAGCCATGGGGAGAAGCCGGTGAGAGAGGGAGGGAGGGGGGGAATCGGGAAAAATGGCACCCCCCCCCCCAAAAAAAAAGGCAATCACGCTGATCCAAGCAGCGATTGCAGAACCATTCGTGGACCAGATCTAGAGGGCAACTGGGCCAGATCCGGCTCGCGGGCCTTAGTTTGCCAACCCCAGTCTAAAACTTTGGCCAATGTGACAAAGTTCAGATCTCTGGGGAATAGAGTGAATCCAGATATAATGCTGCGTCCTGTTTAACCACTGTTAAAAAGATAGCCAGCCAGCTGCAGGATCACAGACGATCTCATGCCTCAACCACAGTTAAGGGATGTCAGAGCTCATGTTAAATTTGTGGCGTAAGTACACCTCATCCTGCAACCTGGCTTCTGATTTTAAAAAGGACACAGTGTCACAACTATATCAGCCCTGGTAGCACCAGAAAGAAAAGTCTGCACTTTCAAGACTTCAAGCTTGATGTCATAGGAACACCATTCTTCCATCTACTAGTCAGGGTAGAAAGTTCAATGTTGGGAGAAGAAGATGCCCTTAACCCCCTAATCATATTCTTGGCTGCTCATTCCCTAGACATCACTAAGACAGAGCATCAACAGCTGCCCATCTAAACTGCCAAGGCCTGGTGGACCAGACCAGCCCTGTCCCTCTGCCAGAGCTTCAACAGCAGCTGCCCCCACCCACATCCCCCAATGCAAGCAGAACCACCTCTATCTTGTGTCAACAACAGGTGACATGTGGGTCCCAGCAGACTGGAGGAGGGCAAATGTTGTCCCTATTTTCAAAAAGGGGGAAAGAGAGGACCCAAACAATTACCGCCCAGTCAGCCTGACATCAATACCAGGAAAGATTCTAGAGCAGATCATTAAGCAAACGGTCTGTGAGCACCTAGAAAGGAGCGCTGTGATCACTAAAAGTCAGCATGGGTTTCTGAAAAATAGGTCATGCCAGACTCATCTGATCTCATTTTTTGACAAAATTACAAGCCTGGTAGATGAAGGGAACGCTGTGGATGTAGCCTATCTTGATTTCAGCAAGGCCTTTGATCCTATGATATTCTTGTAAAGAAGCTGGTAAAATAAATGCGGGCTAGACAATGCTACCATTCAGTGGATTTGTAACTGGCTGACTGACCGAACCCAAAGGGTGCTCATCAATGGCTCCTCTTCATCCTGGAGAGAAGTCACTAGTGGGGTGCCACAGGGTTCTGTCTTGGGCCCAGTCTTATTCAGCACCCATACAACTTTAAATAGGGAACTTTCTACAGCCCACCCGGTACTCTTTAACCCAAATCTAACCCTAACCCCACCAGCCCCCCACCCATCACACCCTAGGTCAGCGCAACACCACTGGTTCACTAAACAACATGAAATGAGAGACACAGGACAACCCGGATGGGTTGGCAAGGAATCGTCCTACACAATAGAAAAGCAAGTTGGCTAACCTAAAAACAATTGCATTAAATGTGAGGGGGCTGGGAAACCCCATCAAAAGAAAACGCATCACCTCCTACAAAAAATTCCATGAAACCACACATCACTTTCCTACAAGAAATACACAACCCACCCAAAGGGAACAAACTCCTGAATGACCCCCGCTTCAATCAACAGTGGGTGGCGCATGGCTCAGGAAAAGCCCGCAGAGTAGCGGTAATACTCAGTAGAGACCTGAACTTCAACGCCACAACAGTCCTAAAAGATTAAAAAGGCAGATTTGTTTTCGTTAACGGGACACTAGATGGCAAAATTAAATTGACAATCAGCTCAATATACGCTCCAAACACTAAACAATTAGAATTCTTCCAAAAGACACTAAACAAGTTCCTCACCTTCTCTGAAGGAGAAGCAACCCTAGGAGGTGATCTCAACCTAAATATGAGAGACATATCCTTGAAAAACACCCACCCTACAAACCCACAGGCAACCCTCCCCAATAACCCCCCCCCAACAAACAGACTCATACAAGTTGCTAAAAATGTTAAAAAACAGAGGCCTCTACGACATCTGGGGTGAACATAACCCGTGAGACACAAGCCACACATTCCAATCCAGATCCCACGGTACACTGTCCAGACTGGACAGCATCCTGCTCACACAGGGTCTGATCCCTTTAGTGGTAGCAGCAAACAACATTAAAATCACAGATTACGCTCCAGTAGAAGTCACCATTAAAATAGGAGAAGGAACACAAAATACTCCGACACGGTCCTTCAACCCCATCCTAACCACAAACAAACAAATTAGAGAGAGTCTCACAAAAACTATCCAAAACTATTTCAGTGAAAATAATGTATGCAATATAACAGCCCCCCTCCTATGGGACGCAATTAAAGCGGTCACCAGAGGAGCTTGCATAAAAGAGAAAGCATTCCTTAAAAAACAAACCTCCTCAAAAATTAGCCAACTAGAGCAAGGTATTACTATCACGCTATAAACAAGCAGGATCCAAAGAACTCCTTCGAACAAAAGAGAAGAGAAATAGACTCCCTAGAAATTGACAAAACAATGATCAGCATTCTATATTCCACACGCTTCTACAAATATGGAGGGAAAAATTCCAGACTATTAGCAAATAGAAGTAGAAAAGACACACTCAGAACAAGAATACACTGCGTCACCCAAAAAAATGGCAACATAACATTCTCCCCCAAAGAAATAACCTCAGAATTTGCAGAATTCTACTCCAACCTATACACTTCCCATAACCCACCTGAAAAGGAAATCAGAAAATTCCTAGCAGGACTGACCACCCCTACTTTAACCAAGGAGGAACAGGAATTCATGGACAGTCCTATCACTCCAGAAGAAATAGACACAGTCCTCAAAAACTTGAAACCACACAAAGCCCCAGGCCCAGATGGCTTCACAGCAGAATTCTATAAGAAATTCAAAGAATCCGATGCCCTACATGACATGCTTATTTAATGACACCATCCCAAAAACCTGAACCCACTCCAAAATAATCTCCATCCCAAAACCAATCATAATTTAAATCACTAGTCAGTAAGACTTGATTTAAATCTTTTTCTTTCTTTTTTTTACAGAAAGACACATTCTTGCTGGTATAATCTTAATATTTACAACCAGATGAAGGTTTCATTTTTGGAATGATGAATTTTCAGAGTAGTTTTTACAGTTATATCAAAAATTACTGATTTGGTTATATTATTAGAAATACACACAGATAATTATGAAATTGTTGTGAGGTTTAATAAGTTAACTGTTTATATTTGGACAACTTTTCTGTTGTACTTTATTGTAAGGAGAAAAATAACCATTTCCTTAATAATAATTTAAACAATTTACGGTATTTAACCAAAACAATATATGTATCCATGTTTGCTAACTGATATGGTTAAACAATTAAAAACAACAACACTTAGACTGAGTTTTAGCACAAATGAAAAGCAACTTAGAAGGAAACAATGTTGCCTAAATCCATAATTTCCTGGTTTGGGATAAAAACAAAATCTGCCAGGCTTGTACAGTATTGAATGTAATTTTCCTCCAACAGCTCCAAAGGGAATCTGCCGGTGGTGCAGGATATATTAATTTTCTCACATTATAGTCACTGCTTACTCAATTCCTAATCAAATTGAATTTGCCCATCACTAATCAGAAGTCCAGGGTTATGTTGTATTCATGATACAGCTCCTTCTTTACCTGTCTCATCTGTCTGATGGAGGGGAAATGCAGCAAAGGCTCTCAATGCCGCGAGGGTAAACCCCCCAGGGGGGAAATTAATCACCGTACTACAGAATATTATTATACAACTTGCAAAATGGCCACTCTCCTAGTTGCCTGTGGCAAGCGAGAACTGCTCCCAGACAACCACACACAGAAATGTTCATGAACAGGCAGAGAGTGAATCCTTTCTTGTGGCTCTCTGGTGTACTCAAAAGATTAAGAGGTTACAGGGAACCAGGCAGAGGGCCTTCTCAGTAGTGGCACCCGCCCTGAGGAACGCCCTTCCATCAGATGCCAAAGAAATAAACAACTATCTGACTTTTAGAAGACACCTGAAGGCAGCCCTGTTTAGGGAAGTTTTAATTGTTTGATGTTTTATCGTGTTTTTAATATTCTGTTGGGAGCCACCCAGAGTGGCTGGGGAAACACAGACAGATGGGCGGGGTATAAATAATAAATATAAATAATAAAATTCTTATTATCATCATAAATTTGATGTACTGAAACATTTACCTTATTTAAAAGGCACACCTGCACACATTTACATAAATTGCACAAGCAACCAAGAGTATGAAGCTTCACAACTGAGTCTTAGCTTTCCATATGTTTTCCTATGCACACCCTCTTGGTGGACTGCTCAAAAACAAGATGGCTAAATGCATAGGAAATCAATTTAGTGTATCCAGTATCCTGCCATTCCCAAGCGCTGCCCTGCTTGCAAGACAGGTCCTGTACTTTGGTGCCTTGCCAACCATTTAAGAGAAGGTCCTGCCCAACACACTGTGTGCCAAACTGAGAAACTCAACAAACATTCCAGGATATTTTTGCAATGAAGCAATTTCAGAGGAGCAGCAGGAGACATTAGGAAATAGGTTTAACACAGGGGGTAGCAGCAAAGTAAACAAAAAAGAGGGGGAACAGTTTTTTATTTTTATTTTCTGGTGGTGTTTATGTTGTTGGTTCCGCCTAAATAGCTTTCAAAGTATTGTCTTCTTTCCCCCCGTTATTACTTCTTCTCTATGCCGCTGAATTGCTTAGTGCTCAGGATTTTAGTACAGTCGTACCTTGGTTTTCAAACAGCCTTTTAGTTCTCGAACATTTTGGCTCCCGAATGCTGCAAACTCAAAAGTGATTGTTCCGGTTTGCGAATGTTCTTTTCAAACCCGAAAGTCTGACGGGGCTTCCGCAGCTTCAGATTGGCTGCTGGAGCTTCCTGCAGCCAATCAGAAGCTGCGCTTTGGTTTTCTAACACTTTGGAAGTCGAACAGACTTCCAGAACGGATTCCATTTGACTTCCAAGGTACGACTGTCATCCAAGAGAGGAACTACCCATATTTTTCGCTCCATAGGGAGCACCTAGTTTTTAGAGGAGGAAAACAAGAAATAAAATATGTTGCTTTCTTGAATTGTCCTAGGCATAGCAGCCAACTCCTAGAGGCCTAGGTGCCTTTGCCCCCCACCCCAATAAATATTTGAGGAAGCTTATTTTGCAAAGGGGGAAACTCCATTATTTTGAGGATCAGCTCAAAGTTTTGCAGTTTTTTTTGCAAATGGGAAAAGCCGGGGGTGGGGGGTCAGCTCACAGTTGTGCATAATTTTTTGCAAAGGAGGAAATTTTTTAGGATCAGCTCAAAGTTGTTGAGCTTACCTTGCAAAGGGAAAAAAAATCCTGTTTTTATGGGGTTCAACTCACAGTTCTGCAGCTTCTCTAGGAAAGGAAATGGACCCATTTCTACAGTTTCCAGACAGATAATCTAATCAGCCAGTCACATGTTGCTGGGGAAACAAGCAGCCTCTCTCTGCAGACAACAATTGAGGCCTGGGCAAGGGGCCTGGGCAGCTGGGAAGGGAGCTAGCTCCCTTATCTCCCTCCCCGATCTCTTGCAATCAGCTGCTAAGTAGGTTCCTTTCAACACTCTTCCCCCCTCTTGTTAGCCTTTAGCTCTTTCTTTAAAACCTGCAACTTCAGGTGAATGGGGTAGTTAGGAAACAGTTAATTCAGCAACAGAAGGGACTCACAGCTATAAAGCAGGGTTTAAAAAATAAATACCAACATATAGTTTATCTGTTTACTCAAGCAATTTATTAAACGTACTGACAAACAACCAGGGATGCTACTGTTGGTAACCCTGGCATAAGAACTGAGGAAACCTTGACACTTGACTAAGAGCAAGCAGTAACTTCCCCCAGGGTGAAAGTAATGCTTTGCCCCATGTTATCCACCCCCCCACACCCACCTCTGAGCCACCAGCCTAATCAACATTTTGAGATGCAAACCCTGCAACATATCCACCAGTGTCACCAAAGGCCCTTTCTCCAAAGTTGCTATCCTGTTTTATTTTTTACTTTTATTTTTGTAAGTCTTCCTCCCAAGATTATGAGATTCATTCAGAGAGAATGAGTGAAAGCAGGGCACTGATTTTCCTCAACTTATTCGCAGCATGTTAACTTGCGTCGATACGTATTCTGTCATTTAGTCTTTTACTCAAGGGGCACCCAGAAGAGAAAACCACAGAACAGTCTGCAGGTTGGCGCCCCAGTTTGAATAGAAAGCTCTCTTCACGTGACTTCATGGGCTTCTGGAGGGAGAGAGGGAATTTGGGGAGGCAACAAAAGAAAGCAGAGCATGGGGGTTTGCTTCCAATTGACACTTCCAAGGAATTCAGTAGGACAAAATTCCAAATCGGCACGTTTAAGAGAATTGCTGAATTGCACCACATCTACTGAAATGCAACACATAATTTGCCAAAAGAAAATAATCTGGAGCTATCACAGCGGTTCTAATCCCCTTGTACACATTTTACAGACTGGTGAACTACGGCACACTGATCCACAACTACTGGGATTCACATTTGAGCTGGAATTTGAATGCCCTTCCCTCTGCCACACAGACAGACAGACAGATAGACACACACACACACACACACACACCCCATCAGTTGCTCCAAATGTCTTGTAGAGATATATCATTTTGCACAGGCTTTTCCCTGAAATCCAATTTTTATATGCTTTTATACTACTGTTTTACTGGTTTTAGGTTGTATTTTTGTATTAATGATCTTGCTTACTGGTTTTATGTTGTACACCACTTAAGAATTTTAATTGTTCAGCAGTTTATAAATATTTTAAATGAATAAATAAAGCTGAACAAATCCCACACTATATGCTATACACAATCCAGCAATTTTATTTATTTTATGTATTTGTTTCATAAAATGTATATACCACTTGATTGTGTTGTTGTTTAGTCGTTTAGTCGTGTCCGACTCTTCGTGACCCCATGGACCATAGCACGCCAGGCACTCCTGTCTTCCACTGCCTCCCGCAGTTTGGTCAAACTCATGTTCGTAGCTTCGAGAACACTGTCCAACCATCTCGTCCTCTGTCGCCCCCTTCTCCTAGTGCCCTCCATCTTTCCCAACATCAAGGTCTTTTCCAAGGATTCTTCTCTTCTCATGAGGTGGCCAAAGTATTGGAGCCTCAGCTTCACGATCTGTCCTTCCAGGGAGCACTCAGGGCTGATTTCCTTCAGAATGGATAGGTTTGATCTTCTTGCAGTCCATGGGACTCTCAAGAGTCTCCTCCAGCACCATAATTCAAAAGCATCAATTCTTCGGCGATCAGCCTTCTTTATGGTCCAGCTCTCACTTCCATACATCACTACTGGGAAAACCATAGCTTTAACTATACGGACCTTTGTAGGCAAGGTGATGTCTCTGCTTTTTAAGATGCTGTCTAGGTTTGTCATTGCTTTTCTCCCAAGAAGCAGGCGTCTTTTAATTTCGTGACTGCTGTCACCATCTGCAGTGATCAAGGAGCCCAAGAAAGTAAAATCTCTCACTGCCTCCATTTCTTCCCCTTCCATTTGCCAGGAGGTGATGGGACCAGTGGCCATGATCTTGGTTTTTTTGATGTTGAGCTTCAGACCATATTTTGCGCTCTCCTCTTTCACCCTCATTAAAAGGTTCTTTAATTCCTCCTCACTTTCTGCCATCAAGGTTGTGTCATCTGCATATCTGAGGTTGTTGATATTTCTTCTGGCAATCTTAATTCCTGCTTGGGATTCATCTAGTCCAGCCTTTCGCATGATGAATTCTGCATATAAGTTAAATAAGCAGGGAGACAATATACAACCTTGTCATACTCCTTTCCCAATTTTGAACCAATCAGTTGTTCCATATCCAGTTCTAACTGTAGCTTCTTGTCCCACATAGAGATTTCTCAGGAGACAGATGAGGTGATCAGGCACTCCCATTTCTTTAAGAACTTGCCATAGTTTGCTGTGGTCGACACAGTCAAAGGCTTTTGCATAGTCAATGAAGCAGAAGTAGACGTTTTTCTGAAACTCTCTAGCTTTCTCCATAATCCAGCGCATGTTTGCTATTTGGTCTCTGGTTCCTCTGCCCCTTCAAAATCCAGCTTGCACTTCTGGGAGTTCTCGGTCCACATACTGCCTAAGCCTGCCTTGTAGAATTTTAAGCATAACCTTGCTAGCGAGTGAAATGAGCGCAATTGTGCGGTAGTTGGAGCATTCTTTGGCACTGCCCTTCTTTGGAATTGGGATGTAGACTGATCTTCTCCAATCCTCTGGCCATTGCTGAGTTTTCCAAACTTGCTGGCATATTGGGTGTAGCACCTTAACAGCATCATCTTTTAAAATTTTAAATAGTTCAGCTGGAATATCATCACTTCCACTGGCCTTGTTATTAGCAATGCTTTCTAAGGCCCATTTGACTTGATTGTAAAAACTAACAAATCTCAAAGTGGCTTACAAGAAGTCTAAAACAATAAGATCATCAGTTAAAAACAACTATTTAAAACATTCAAAAAACAATTAAGAGTCGACAATAAGCTAAAAGTAGATTAAAACACAATGTTCTACAAATCCGGGTGCATTCTACATTATCCACGTTGTTCTCCCACCGGGGAATTTTTCAGTCACTCTGACATTATACTATATTACTAATTCAGTTCAACAAAGAAGAAAATCCTCTGCTTAACAGAGATGAGAAGAAAGTGATAGGCGAACTGCAAGGCAGCTCATTTTTTCCAGCAAGTCATTGAAACCCAACCATTACTATGCTTGACCATGAGGACACTAGCTGATCATTCTGCATCCAGTGACCCCATCATTGCCTTCTAGATGTGTGAATATTGCTACATTGCTTAACTTCCCAAAAAAGTACATCCTATTTGAATATAAAGATAGTATTTCTCACTATATGACTGAACCACCAGATTTTCTTTTAAATCATTTAAAAATATGTTTAAGGTAGCAGGCACCATAACACCCTGTGCCAATAAACTCTACTGATTCAACATGTGCTGCGAGAGCCAGTGTTGCAAAATGGTGAATCCTACACACACTTTTGTGGCTGTCAATCCCCTTAAAGTCCGTGGGGCTTCTGTCAATATCCACAGGACTGCAATTTAAGAACTGTGGACCAAGAAGCTTCTGGCTCTGCTATGAACTACTACTACTTCTTCCTCTTTGGTGATCACTCGTAGCCAAGTAAGATTGTCTTCCATAAACACGGTTTTAACAATGGGTCCGTAAGTGATGGTGGAGGCCAATTCTGGATCCACATGTCCTTCCACAGTGGGGACATTGGTTTCCGGGCGGGAGTTGATCACGGTGTGGATTTGGCAAGCGTGCCTTCCTCTTAGCACGTTTCTCCCTTGCGTCCTGAGATCGAGTTTCTTCAAAGCCCATGACACCTTTGGTAAAGGCTGTTCTCCAACTGGAGCGCTCGCAGGCCAGTGTTTCCCAGTTGTCAGTGTTTATACTACATTTTTAAAGATTTGCCTTGAGACAGTCTTTAAACCTCTTTTGTTGACCACCAGCATTACGCTTTCCATTTTTAAGTTCGGAATAGAGTAGTTGCTTTAGAAGACAACATGACCAGTCCAACGAAGTTGATGTTGAAGAATCATTGCTTCAACACTGCTGAACTTTGCTTCTTCCAGTAAACTAATATTAGTTCGCCTGTCTCCCCAAGTGATGTGTACAAATTTTCGGAGACACCGTTGATAGAATCTTTCAAGGAGTTAGAGATGGAGTTTATAAGTGGTCCATGTTTCACAAGCATACAGTAAGGTTGGCAGTACAATAGTTTTGTAAACAAGCATTTTGGTTTCCGGTCCTCATACATTCTGCACATCAATCGGGAGAAAGTCGCACTCGCAGAGCTCAAGCAATGCTGGATTTCGGCATCAATGTTGGCCCTTGTGGAAATGCAGCCTGGTTCACATGTCACAGTAAACAAAACCATGGCTTTGTGAAAATGCACAAGATCTGGGAGACGAGGTCACAGTCACTTTGCTCCTCTGCTGCTGTGCTGCACTGAGCCAAGTCATAGTTCGACTTTGCACCCCATCCAAACCCAGTCTTGTGCTTTAGCTCTCCTAGACAAAAAATGAACTGTAAACCACAGGACAAACCTTGGTTAGCACTCATAATCAGTCTGGAGAGAGCCACACTACAGTACAAGCCAAGGTTTGGAAGCCATTATATAGCTCAGTGAAGTGCAACTGAACAGCCAAAGAGAAGCAACGAGGATGCACTGGCGGAGGTAGAGGGGGCGGGGGGGCACACTGCCCCCAGCACCACGATCCCGGTGGGGTGCTACCACGGCTGGCCCCACACACCGGGCGCCACGCCTCCACAGGCGTGGGCGCCACGCCTCCACAGGCGTGGGCGCCACGCCTCCATGCCCCCAGGACGCACACCACGCCCCCCAGGATGCACACCAGTCACAACCCCCCCCCCTGCTCTCCGCCCCCGGTGCCGGAGCATGAAGCTGTGTTCATGCAAAGACATGGTTTATGATTAGTATGGTTTTTAATTAAATTTCTACACCGTCCTTCATTCAAAGATCACAGGGTAGTTAACAATATAAAAGCACAAAAATACATACCATAATAACAAACAAAAACACCAAGACAACCCCCATGCGCAGTTTAAAAGGCCATACACCGTTTAATTAGCCAAAGGCCTGGGAGAAAATTGGCACTTTTACCTTGTGCCTAAAGATATGTAACAAGGGGGCCAGGCAAGCCCCTGGAGAAAGCCTTCTACAAATGGGGGGTGGCCACTGCAGAAAAGGCCCGTTCTCATGTTGCCACCCTCTGGACCTCTTATGGAGGCACACAAAGAAGGTACTCAGATGATGATTGCAGGGTCCAGGTAGGTTCATACTGAGAGAGCATTGGGGTCCTGAGCTGTTCAAGGCGTTATAAGTCAAAGCCAACACTTTGAATTCAGCCCAGAAACTGATTGGCAGCCAGTGCAGTTGAGCAGAGCAGAATCAGTGAAATATGCTCAAACCTTCCTGTCCCAGTGAGCAACCTGGCCGCTGCATTTTGCACCAGCTGAAGTTTCCAAACTACCATCTTCATAGGCAGCCCTTTAGTGTGTCAAGCCTTTTTAGGCAACACACTTCTCTCCAGTATCAGCTCCATCTCCCTATCTGCAAAACAGATGGTGAGACTGATCTACCTTGCAGGGTTCTTAAAAGGATTACTTAAACGTTCTAAACACTTGAAAAGTTTTATATAATTTGTAATGATTAAATCTTTTTTCATTCTCTCCACAAAGCTTGTGGTGTTACAATCATCTTGGGCCTAGAGTTACCAGTAGCCTCTTCTTTTCTGCACCAAAAACCCCAGAACAGTAGGCCTTTCTCAAAAGATGATCCACACCCATATAATTTTAATTATCCAGTTTCTTTGTTTGTCTGGGAGGTGTTTAAATGCAACCACATTCTTTGCAGTAAATGGAGATTATACTGACACCTTAAACAGCAGCGCATGAGGCCATGCCAACAATTTAAGTATCACCTGGCCTATTTGCTTTAACAGATTAGTTTGTTTACATAATGCAACCACACCAACTAAGATGCAATGTTTTCTGACCTTTATACAAGGTAGTCTAGTCATTTGCAACAGTCAAAGAGGTACAACAACACACACATATGTGCATTCATGTTATGTGAATTATGGATTCCACAAATCACCAGAGCATATCTTTCCATCAACTTTTTTTTTTTTACAAACTGTGAACATTTAATAAAGCAAGCTACATCCATCAGCAGGTGGAAAGCCTTGATATTTTTGCAAAACATCTCTAGATCAGAAATTAACTCAATGGCTTACAGAGCGTTTTTCAGTAAGCCCTTCTCTACTCCCAAATTGCTTAGCTTTCCATTTGAGTGCAGAACTCTCTCTGTTGCAGTTCCAACTTAGCAATATAAAGCAGTGCAACGGGGCTTACATGAAGTAATGGTGTAGGGCTGTAACTCCTACTGCAAGTCAAACTCTAGTTTAGCGAGACCCAGAGAGAACAGGCCAATATACAGTCGTACCTTAGAAGTCGAACCGAATCTCTTGCAGCTGCAAAAGCCCCGTTGGACGTTCGGGTTCAAAAAGAACGTTCACAAACTGGAACAATCACTTCCAAGTTTGCAGCATTCAGGAGCCAAAACAGGAGTCTGAGTTCCAGGGCATTCGACAACCAAGGTACGACTGTATTAGAGTCAAGTATTATTTCAATTTAGCAATACGGTATTTGCAAATAAAAAAACAAATTAAGCAATGCAGAATTTGTGGCTGCTCAAATATTTATTTTCCTGGAACTTATAATTGTAAACATAATTGATAGCATTAATATTACAACTGATTCCCCCCCCCCTTTGCCAAACACTTGTCTGCAAGAAGTAAAAACAGACATTATCTGAACAAGTAGTTCACTGTGCAGTGAAGGACATGACCAAGGCTATTAAAGGGCCTCTGCCCTGGCAAGTTAAACTACCACCAGAATAATCTGCCGCCTTTTCTGTTTCAGGCAAAGTGAGTTTTATAGCCTCACCTCAATTTGCTTCTAAATAAATAACCCCACCTTCTTCTTTATAAAAGGGGGGGGGGTATTTATCATTCTGCACAGCTGAGACTCGACTCTGCAAATACTTTTAAGTCATAGATGGTCAAGTGTTGCATTATTGAGAGCAGTGTTAGAAACTCAAATATATACGGTGAGCTAATCACTAAATGGCACCCTACACCCAGGTTACAGCTGCCACAACAGAATGTCTAGGTGCCTTTTTGCCTTGAAATTATTACAATTACTATTACTTCATATCTATACCACTCTCCATTTTTTTTAGAAAAATCTCAAAGTGGTTTACAGTACACTGAAACATCAAACAAAACAATCCAGAATAAGACAAATCCAAGCTTCAAGGAAAAGATTTCAGATCCTTCTCTAAGTGACATTTTGCTTTCTCCATATTTATTCATTTTCCTACTCAATATATATAGTTTGTTAGGAAGCCAATGTGGTGTAGTGGTTAGAGCATCAAAGGAGGACCTGGGAGACCAGAGTTCAAATCCCCACTCCATCATGAAGCTCACTGGGTGACCTTGGGCCAGTCACAGCCTCTTAACTTACATCACAGGGTTGTTATAGGGATTAACTGAGCAGGGGGTGAACCATGTCCTCGGAGGAAAAGGTGGGATATAAAGGCAATAAAAAAAATTTTAAAAATCCTTCCAGTAGCACCTTAGAGACCAACTAAGTTTTTCATTGGTATGAGCTTTCGTGCTACCAATAACAAACTTAGTTGGTCTCTAAGGTGCTACTGGAAGGAATTTTTTTATTTTGTTTCGACTACGGCAGACCAACACGGCTACCTACCTATAACTGGCAATATAGTCATACCTCGGTTTAAGTACGCCTCGGTTTGAGTATTTTCAGTTCAAGTACTCTGTGGACCTGTCTGGAACGGATTAATCCACTTTCCATTACTTTCAATGGGAAAGTTCACTTCAGGTTAAGTACACTTCAGGTTAAGTACAGACTTCCGGAACCAATTGTGTTTGTAAACCGAGGTACCACTGTAAATAAGTTCTTCTGATTACCTGCTTAAGAAAGCTGGGGGGGGGTAGGGCAGCCAGGTGGAGATGTCTGTTGCCAATCTGGCATCCATAGATCTCCATGTGGTCACAACTGGACCAGAACCAGCCGTAGAACACACCTGACGTCTGGGGGATTTTGAACACTGATTGAGAGGCATTCAAATCCTTGGGTTTTACAACCAATGTTGGTGATAGACACAAGCCAGGAGCAGATGAGCCCAAGTCTCACCCTCCAAACCCAAGCAGAGATTTTGTGATCATTCAAGTCGTCTGGCGGTCGGTCAGCTTCTATGCATTCAAAGATCCACAATGACTCAGCTACAGGGCTGTGTTCTACATGCCACATCCCATCATCATCGTTGTTGTAATCACAGTGGCCTTAAGTAGAAATAAATGCTGAAATATCATTCCTCAGTAAATTCTGCTACAGATCATAAGATGCCAAGGCACAGAAGATACTTTGAAGGACTGGTTGGCTATGCTGCCCAAAGTCAATACAGCCTTAGAATACTTCAGTGCTGTTATATATGGCTCTATAAACTAGCAAATTGATGGGGAAGGGTCGGCTGGAACAGTGGAAAGGGTTTCCTGGTATACTTCTTTCCTAAGTGAAGGTTTCTTTCCCCCTCTCAGAATGCTTTAACTTTAATTCACCTGCTGCTTCCTCACCCACAACATACATCTTCCTTCCACTCACAGCATGACCAAAACACATCCGGAACATGTCTGTGGGGAGAGCATATGGGATGACTTGCAGCAGGAAACCAAAAGGCAGGAGAAAGTCATGCCCTTTCCTTCCTTCCTCCATGCCACCCCTTCCCTACTGCAAAACACAAATCTCCCTCCACTGCTCTGCACCTTTTCACTGACAATCCAGGCTCCAAACCCAGGTCTGCTGCCAAACCTCTTAAGCACAGACCTAATTCAGATAAGAGACCATGTACTTCCAACACCAAAAGTAATACCCACTGCACTACAACAACTTTTCTTACTTCCAAACTTGTGGTGTTTCCAAGATATCTACAGAGTACTTCAAAGAGTGGGTTTGCATGAGGATCCCATTTCAGCAATACACTGAATCTACATTATCCCAAGAAACAGAACCACGGGGAAATAAAACCCGTCTGTACAATGGCATGACCAAAGATTAAACAAATACTCTTCCTGAGCAATTTATTTTCTTCTTGTACAGAAATAATGTTTACTTTCCAAGACACTATTCAGCTCTCAACAGGTCTGTCTTGATCACTGATAATTAGAGGGTCATTGGCTCTCAAGAATTAAATGGTCTGGATATATTGCATCCCAATATCCAACTGTACAATGAAATTCAGGACACGGTTTGAAAGCAGAGTTATAGGCAAAATCTGTAGTATGGCATTGGAGGTCAGTATGCATTACTTCCTGCTCTGCAATGCCTGACAAAGACAAACATACATCAAATTACAAGACTTCTCCATTCCAGAGGGGAGGAGTTGCGGGTGGGGCCAGCCTCCCACGCCTGCAGGGGGGTGTTTGGCCCCCTGCATCAGCCCCTCCTTGCCGCCGTAAGTTTATAGAGCCATATTTGTCGCCGTAAGTTTATAGAGCCATATTTGCTAATGAGATTTGGGCAGGGGGAGGGATAAGCCCCTTCGTTCTTTGTACAACGGACAATAAAGAAGCGAGAGTAAGAAGTAAAGAAGTAAGAGCTGTTCGGCAGTGGAATTTGCTGCCAAGGAGTGTGGTGGAGTCTCCTTCTTTGGAGGTCTTTAAGCAGAGGCTTGACAGCCATCTGTCAGGAATGCTTTGATGGTGTTTCCTGCTTGGCAGGGGGTTGGACTGGATGGCCCTTGTGGTCTCTTCCAACTCTATGATTCTATGAGAGCACCAAATTTCATCAGAGCCATATACACAAAAGCACTTACTATATGTGGAATATAAGGCAGAGCCATATTCACCAACATTTTAAGCCTTTTCGTGGATAGTTTTAAGCTTCAAATGTGAAAAAGCTGTACATTTTGAAAACGTTTATTACTATTTTCTATATAGTAAACATATAAATTAAATATAGAGTTTATTACTATTTTTTTTATATTTTAGCAACACATCAAACTTTTTTATTAGGCCCAGTGCATTTATACCAACAGATGTAAATGCCACAGATATGGAAGTTCCTCAGACATGACCAAATCACAGGAGGAGCAACTGGCCATTTCCTCACCACCCACAAATGGCAGCCTTGCTCTGACCTGACTTTGACCCTATCCACAGTCATGTCAAGGACCACAAGTTAGGTTTCCTGCACTGACCTCCCCGCCATCTTGCTCCTCTGACTCCCAGTAAGAGGCAATGCACACCTGCGGAGAAGAAGCGTTCTGGCTCTGACCCCAGCAGGTGAGCATATATTACTGCCCTCACACATACCCTCCCCCACCCACAAAAAATAGTGCAGTGGTCACAGTGGGAGAGATGCCTGCAGAAAAGCAGAGTTTGAGAGCATCGGCTTCAGTGCTGATGTTGCAGAGTACAGTATGTTGCAAGATGGCACCATGCACAGATGCCACCTAGCACCAAACCCCAGAGTCTGTTGCAATGCACAAAGTGAAAAGGAATAGCTTTCTGCCACTGAATATTATTGCACAATAAAACATTAACCCTGCTGTGCTTTGCTGCCACCATAACATGGACTATTAAACCAAAAGCATTACAGTGGTACCTCGGTTTAAGTACACAATTGGTTCCGGAAGTCTGTACTTAACCTGAAGCATACTTAACCTGAAGCAAACTTTCCCATTGAAAGTAATGGAAAGTCGATTAATCTGTTCCAGGTGGGTCCGCGGAGTACTTAAACTGAAAGTACTCAAACCAAAGCGTACTTAAACCAAGGTATGACTGTACATGAGTTTTCAAAACAAATAACTGCATGCAGAAAAACAGAAATCATAATCTTTGTGTCATGTCATCCAGCAGCCTGCTACTCAGACACTTGGTAATATACCTGTAAATTACAACTTTTAACAATACTTAAATCTTCCTTCCTGCCAACCTCACAATACCATTTCAGACAACTTGCCCAGGTCTTTAACCTTTCCCAAAAACTAATCACAGTAATTAACACACCTTCCAAAGGTACACACCCTCAGAATGCAGAGCGCAAGGGAAATGTGTCAACTTTATTTATATTACTACTAAATATATGTCACAACTAAATCATAGAATCGTAGAGTTGGAAGAGACCACATGGGCCATCCAGTCCAACCCCCTGCCAAGCAGGAAACACCATCAAAGCATTCCTGACATATGCCTGTCAAGCCTCTGCTTAAAGACCTCCAAAGGAGGAGACTCCACCACACTCCTTGGCAGCAAATTCCACTGTCGAACAGCTCTTACTGTCAGGAAGTTCTTCCTAATCTTTAGGTGGAATCTTCTTTCTTGTAGTTTGAATCCATTGCTCCATGCCCGCTTCTCTGGAGAAACAGAAAACAACCTTTCTCCCTCCTCTATATGACATCCTTTGATATATTTGAACATGGCTATCATATCACCCCTTAAACTTCTCTTCTCCAGGCTAAACATACCCAGCTCCCTAAGCCGTTCCTCATAAGGCATCATTTCCAGGCCTTTGACCATTTCGGTTGCCCTCCTCTGGACACGTTCCAGCTTGTCAGTATCCTTCTTTTTAAAAGATGAAAGCCAGACCACATGCATTCTCTGCCATGAGAGACAAGTGTAAGGCAAAAATTACATATGACCACAGTGATTTGCGTAGGTGAGTCTGGAGCACATCTGCACACTCTAATGTGTTATGCGCAGCTGTCCATATATCCTTCCATTAGACCTTTCTTTTTTATAATGAAAGAATCATCTGGCCACTTACTCTGTACATTATTAAAGCCCGTGTTTTTGTGTTCTTTACACGGAAAGACTATTAATTATTTATACCCTTGAAGAGCTGCAAAACAAATTGCTATTGCTTCCAAAAGCAGGCTTGTAAATAGCTACAGTACTTGTCTGGTTGTCGTTGGTGGGCAAGACTCTTCCCAAGGCAAGCAGGCATGATAGCTTTCCAAAAATTGTGTGTGTGATTTGTTTACCATTTTAGTCCACTGGGACAAGTTACCTAACAGAGGTTGTAAAATCTCGGGGTGGGGGTGGACAAACATGTGCTAGCTATTATTGAGGTGTAACTGGGCTGGCGATTTACGGCAGTGGTCAGGCGTGCGTGCAGTTGGCTGTGGTTGCACCGAGTGGGCAGGTTTGCTTTTGGCAGCTAGCGTGCAGACTACTGGAGGCCGCAGCAATGTATTGGCAGGCAGGCTGGAGAGCAATTGGCGTTGGTGACCCCCCACAAAAAATAGGGGGGTGTTATACACAGAAAAATACAGTATGTTCATTTTTCACATGGTCTAGTCCTTCCCCTGCCCACCCCATATATTCTTAAGAGGGTCTCTTCTCCATTCTTCAGAGAGTGGCTGGAAGTAAGAAGGCAGAAAAAGTCCTCTCTCTTTTCCTTTCTTTCTGCAGTTTTAATCTGAAATCTTAGGCACAGTACTGCGCCCAGAGCTCAGAATAATAATAATAATAATAATAATAATAATAATAATAATAATAATAATTTATTATTTATACCCCGCCCATCTGGCTGGGTTTCCCCAGCCACTCTCACGCTAATGAAATTCCCTGACACAAAATATGCCTAGATAGAACAATGGGAGTTTCAAACACTACTTGACTCCCCAGGACCCGGATGAATCAACGGAAGTCTAGTGTCCCAAACAGGGGAAGTAACAGCCCCACTCTATTCTACCTTGATCAGAAAACACCTGGAGTACTGTGGCTTCCAACAGAACACTAAAACTTCAAACATTAAAAATTTCCCTAAATAGGGCTGCCTTCAGATGTCTTCTAAAAGTCTGGCAGATGTTTTTCTCTTTGACATCTGGTGGGAGGGCGTTCCACAGGGCGGGTGCCACTACCAAGAAGGCCCTCTGCCTGATTCCCTGTAACTTCAATTTTCACAGGGAGGGAACCGCTTGAAGGCCCTCGGGCGCTGGACCTCAGTGTCTGGGCTGGACGATGGGGGTGGAGATGCTCCTTCAGGTATCCTGGACCAAGGCCATTTAGGGCTTTAAAGGTCAGCATCAGCACTTTGAATTGTGCTTGGAAACATACTGTATCCAGTCATGAACATCACAATTTACGAAGGATATTAAAAAAGCTGGAATGTGTGTAGAGGAGGGAAACAAAGATGTTCAAAAGTCTGGAAACCAAGCCTTATGAGGAACAGTTTGGGGAGTTGTGGATGTTTAGCCTTGAGCAGAGGAGACCAAAAGGAGAGATGACAGCCATCTACCAATATCTAAAGGGCTGTCACATAGAAGTTGGAGCAAGTTTGCTTTATCCTGCTCCAGTGGCTAGGAACCAAACAGGAAGAACTTTCTGACAGCTGTTCGATAGCAGAATGGACTCCCATGAGAAGTGGTGGTTTTTAAGCAGGTTGAGATTCTTGCATTGCAGGGAGTTGGACTAGATGACCCTTCCAACCCTTCAACTCTAAGATCCTATGAGGTCATGTCAGTGTCAAGCAATATGAAGGTTCTGTCTGCACTGCGTAGTCCAGGCATCCCCAAACTGCGGCCCTCCAGATGTTTTGGCCTACAACTCCCATGATCCCTAGCTAACAGGATCAGTGGTTGGGGAAGATGGGAATTGTAGTACAAAACATCTGGAGGGCCGAAGTTTGGGGATGCCTGGCGTAGTCCATAATCACGCATTTACACTCATGTCACTGAACAACAAAAACATTTCTGCAAACCAGGCTTACAGATTCCATGCAGGAGTTGTGTGTGGTGGTTTGACACTGGCCTCTGAAGGAAGGGTCACGGCAGCAGCCTGAGTCTGAAGAAAGCCTGGGGTGGGGGGATCAGGGAGGAGAAGCAACCTCTAATACAGTTTTGTAAAGCCCTGAGACAGATACACACTCACATTTCAATTCTCCACCCAGTACCATAGACAAAAACAAAAACCTACACAGCAACCCACCAAAAAATACTGGCAGTCCCTAAAGGATCAGAATGTGTATCCCATTAAATCTGAGATGGAGGGGAAGACGCCTGCAATTACTACTTCAGACAGGAGTAAATGCATTCTGTAAACAAACAGGAAGGCCTCATCTGGTCTCTTTGGGAGAGTAAAAATTCATCTCTGTAGTGTAAATACACCCAACAGGGCAAGCAGAGTCTGACATCTACAGTTAAGTCAGCAATGGTGTAAATGCTGGCAGTCTGACAGCTGCTGCATGTTGAAATGCATTTTCTATTAAGTGTGATGGGGTGTGTGTGTCTTTTTCTAAGATCACTATGAAAGTGACCATTATTCCTGTTGTTTTAACTTACACAAGCAGAAGACAACCCTGCATTAATTTCTAACTCTGCTTTTGGTTACACACACACACACACACAACCCCTTAAACTACCGCCAGAAGCTACATGACTGGAGTATTTCAGTTAATTTAGTCACCATGATTAGAAGATTCCTCCTATGTGATTCCAAAGCAAAACACAAAATTCGCCCAAACAAAAAAATAGACATGTTCTTCCGTTCTGTTCCCTGTGAAATAATCAGGGAACGACGAGAAACACTTTGCTAACTGCTGAATAAAACATTGCTCCCTCATCAGCCAAGCCAGGCAGCCTGGCCTTACCTGGCAAAGAGGCATTAGTGAGACCGTGCGGGGGGCGGCACAACAGCCCGAAAATGCGAAATAAAAGGTCAGCAGCGCGAAATGGGGGAGGAGAGAGAGAGAGAGAGAGAAGAAAGAGGCAGTCAAATCCCAGAGGCCCTCCTTACCTGCACACACGCATAAACAAACACACACACACACCCCAAGAATGATCGCCCTGGAAACCTGGCATGGGAAAACTCGGGGGGGGGGGCTTTGCTCGGCTCCCACAGCCCAAAGCAAAGGCCAGGCCTCTTTGGGGTTGGAAGAGGCGTCCGCGGCAGAACCGGCAACCTGCCCCCCCTCCTTCCATCTCCAGCATCAGCTGCTACTGCAGCGGATCCCGACCCCCCCTCCCTTCCGACCTCGCAGGCCTTCATTGTACCCATAACAGCGCATCTATCGCCAAGGGGCTTCAGGCTCACCTTGAGAGTCCCCTCCCCGCCGCCTGGCCGGCTGGCCTGGCCCCCCCGCCGGCTCGGTGGCGCGCACGGGCGCGCTCTCCCTTCCTCCGCGTTTGCAAGCAGCGCCCGCTGCGCTTCGGCTCCGGGGGGCTGGCGGCGGCGGCGTTGGCGGCGGCGGCGGCGCTTGCTCGCTTGGCTCGGGGAAGCGGGCGGAGGAAGCTCCTTGGCCCCGGAGAGCAGCCGGGCAGCGGAGGCGGCGAGGTGCGGCGTGTCCTCCGACGCGGGAGCTGCAGACGGAGGCGCCGGGCGCTGCCAGGCAGGCAGGCAGGCAGGCAGACGGCAAGAGCCCCGGCGGCGGGCGCTGGGCGGCCTCTCCGGGGAGCGAGAGGGAGGCGGGGCAGCAGCGAGGAAGAGGCGGGCCTGGAGAAGACGAGGAAGGCCGACACCGCCCCGACGCGCCCTTCTCGGCCAGCGAGGCTCCTCCCTTCCCTTCCCTTCCCTTCCCGTCCCCGGCCGGCCAGGGCAGCCCTTCGGGGACGGCGCCCGGGAGGGGCGTGCCTTGCGCCCCAATGCTGCCCTAGCCTTCAAAACAAGCCCGGGCCAAAGGAGAGGGCTGGGCTCGGCTCGGCTGGCTGACGAGCTGCTCTTCTCCGTGCAGGAAGCCTTCAGAAATGCAGCCGCCCTCCTGCTGCGCTCTCGAGTCTGGCTAGACGAGGGGCTCGCTGGGGATCCTGTGGACCTCACCGTAGCCCTTCAGTCGGCAGGTGGGAAAGGTCCTTCAAAAAATAAAAATAAACGATCTTAAGCGTCGCTCATTCTATGCAATATGCTGCGTTCATGTTCAGCTGCTTCTCCAAAAGCTATTCCGGTCCTCTCTCAATCCTCGGTGAAATGAGGCGCTGCAAAATGCTCGCTCTCCCTCACGTCTGATTTATCCAGTTGGCAAAATCGGGTCGTAAACTTTTGCCTGGCGGGAGCCGCTTCGGACTGCCGAGAGGGAAAGTGCTGCCCGTTGCCGGCCTTCACCCCGATTCCTCCCGGCCGGGGTTGCTTGCTTGGCGCGTCTGAATGCCTCGCACGGACGCAGCTTGACGAGCAGCCTCCTCCTTGCACCAGGAAAGGCTTTGCTGATGGTCATTGGAGCCTCCGATTGAGCTCGAGCTTCGAGGCATCCTATAATAATCCTTTTCTTAAAAGGACGTCCTAAGCAGATACAACAAACATATAACTGAGATGAATGGAAGTGGAGGTGGAAGAAAGGGCCCTGAGCTGAGTTAGGTGTGTGTCAATGTCAACACCTGATTCAATGAAATATTGTAAAAGAGAAGACTGCTGTCCTTTCATCACTTCAAATGTCATGCCGCCACCAACAACAGGAATGGCACAGAACCACCTCTCAAAAAGAAAGAGTTGGTTTCCTTCCTTCTAGAGATCTTTTAAAACTACAATGACTGATAATATATATATATATATATATATATATATATATATATATATATATATATATATATATATATATTTAAAAAAATCTGGGGCTAAAAGGCCTTCTCTAGATTCATCAGTCTGGCAAGACTTCCTGTGGCAACAAACCTCTCGACAGAAACGGGTAGGTCTAGTCATGCTCCTTCACTCGACACATCATGGTTGCATCTGGGATGTTGGTGTTCACCAGGAAGGCTTGCTCATGCAGAGGCATCAAACAGGCCTCTGAACATATTGGCCTCAGGATGACTTGCCCACTTGGCATGTCTTGTCAGGGATATAGCGGTAGTGAAGGGGGGTGTATGTGCCCCTTCTCCGCCATAGGGAGAGGCTAAATGGAAAGATCATGATGTGGGGCAGTTTTCATGGAGGTGGAGCCTAGTGTGTTTCAACACACCACCCACGGTACTCTAAAGCTGTTGGTTGAAGCCTTGCTGCCTTTTTAGCCAGCTCTGCAGACAACCTTCACAAGTGGTGCCATAGTCCTGCTCCCGACCAAGACATCAGGAAGTCCTGGCTCTATTTGGTTCATTAACCAAAGGGAAAACTAGGCTTTTTTCTGCCCAAAGACTCAGTTTGCTACCCACCCCACCCCCCACGTGTTTCTGAATACGTGTTATCTGAATGCAAAGTTTTATATAATACTAGCTGTAGCCGGCCACGCGTTGCTGTGGCTCAGTCAGGGTCCCCAGCCTGGCTCTTGCGGCGTTGGCATGGGAGGTGAGCAGCGGGGAGGCCCAGCCTGCCTCCCGGGCTGTCTGCCGGCCTCCCTCTCCACCCAGCAGCAGAGGTGAGGAGAGGCCCGGCCTGGCTCTCGCGGCGGCGGTGGGTGGTGGGAGGTGAGGAGCGGTGAGGCCTGGCCTGGCCTGGTTCCTGGGCTACCTGCTGCCCTCCATCTCCCCCCAGCGGCTATGGATGGTGAAGGAGGAGGAGGGGGGCGGGACTGTGAAAACGTTGTTTTCTCTCCCTCCACGGGTTCCCCAAGGCATCTTTGACGTTCAACAGATAGCGCTATTGCTACACAAAAGGATATGGCGTCTGTTCCTTTGACGTCCAATGGAGGGTGCTTGCTTTTTTTTTTACACAAAATCATATTTTTTCCTGTGACAGGTGTAACATATATATATAATGTAAGTTTATGCAAACACTCGTGTATTGGAATGGAACGTTGTGTCAAAATTTCAACACTGCCTCCCACAGTGTATATACATACATTCCTTGTGTTTTCTTTCAGCCCCCTTCCTCTTATGTTACAAAGGCAGGGACAGTAATATGCACCAAGCCAACAACACCCCCACCTCAAAGAAAAGCAGTAAAGAGCATGCCAACTTGCCAAGTGCCTCTGAAGTGACTTTTACTTCACATTTTTCTGTAGCACCATTGAGCTGGAGAGACCAAGCGGCCTGACCCAGGATCAGTCAGTCTCATGTGTGGGTTTCTTCCCCCCCCTTCACATATTGCAAAGGAAAGGCAGCCCCCACTTCTTCCCACATCCAGGAGCTCTGCATGTCATGCACTTCCCACAGGAAAGGCTCTCTCTCCTCAATGTGTGTTTTACACTGGTAAAACTAGCTAAGATTTATCATAAACATGACAACAAATGTTGGAAATGTAAGGAAGCAGAAGGAACCTTTTATCATATGTGGTGGACTTACCCCCAAGTAAAGAACTTCTGGGAAAAGATTTATAATGAAATGAAAAAAGTGTTGAAAAACACCTTTGTTAAGAAACCAGAAGCTTTTTTACTTGGGATAGTTAGAGAGGAAATACCTAAAAAAGATACTACGTTTTTTTTCTGTATGCCACAACAGCAGCGAGAATTTTATTGGCTAAGAATTGGAAGAGTGAAGATCTACCTACAGTGGATGAATGGCAGATGAAAATGATTGAATTTATGGAATTGACCAGGAGACTTCGTGACCAGAGGGAAGAGTCGGTGGAAGAAGATTGGAAGAAATTCAAAATATATTTAAGAAATAATAGCAATATTGGAAATGTTTAATATAAGATTTGGAAGGACATGGAGGTTGTACAGGAGGATTTGTAGAGGTATTATAGTAGAGTCAGATTTTTATACGAGTGTTAAATAAGAATTGAAATGTTTGTTAAGGAAGTAATAAGAGGAAATATGTTAGTCAAGGTAAAAATAAGATGAGTTGAAGTATGATATAGAAATTATAAAGGATGATATACAATGAAACGCAGTTAGGAGGGACATGAGGAAGTCAACAATGTCAGGACATATGAATGATAAATATGGTTTGTTTTTTCTTTCTGTATTGTTGTGTTTCATGTGATTCTTTGTATTTCTGTATTTTTGTATTTTATATGTTTTTTTAGTTTTATAAAATCAATATATATTAAAAGGCTCTCCTCAGCCCCAAGATATAAGTATAATAATAATAATGGAGATTGTGAAAATCATTAGGCACATATCAGAGAGGAAGTCCTCTTGAACAGAGAGACTTTTTCTTCTTCACCCAGCAACGGCTTTTCCACCTGCCTTGCCCCACCCTCCCAGACCAGGACTTTACTTCTGAGTAAAAAGTGTTTAGGATTGCAGCATAATACTGCAGTGTCTTTACATAGTTACCTAGGAGTAAGTGCCATTGAATTTGGTGGGACTTGTTTCTGAGTAGACATATACTCTAAAGGCTCGAAGTGTAAGGCTCAATTTACAATAAAGGAATAAACACACCATGAATTTCCTAAAAATTTGCTGGCTGCTGAACCATAAAAAAAATTGTCGACTGGAGGGTCTGATCTCTCCACCACTTTTAATTGATCTCTGAGATGGGGAGGGGAAAGGAAAAGAAAACAAAGGATGCTCCCAAGCCCTTCCCAATACCCACAACACTCCAATGCATGGAAGGGAGAGGTCTTGTTCATTCACAAGCAGTGGCGTCGCTGTGGGGGGGGGCGGTGCGCCCCAGGTGCCATGTATGGGGGTGTGGCAAGAAGGCACCCCGCAGGGGCTCGCAGCAGCACAAGCAGCTATCGCACTGCCACAGTCACATGTGGAGGATCCTCCGTTCACAGCTGCAGCCGCAAGCAGAGGATCCCGGCGCCAGCAGCTAACCGCTATGTACAGCGCATGTGCGGCGTCGCACACATGCGCTGTACGTAACGACGACACACATGTGCTGTACATAGCGGTTTGCCGCCGGTGCCGCTTGAGCACCGTACGGACGGCAGCCGCATGTAGAGGATCCTCCATTCGCGCCTGCAGCTCTGAGCAGAGAATCTTGGCACCGTCCATACACCACTGGAACAGCCACCACCAGCAAACCTCTATGTACAGTGCATGTGCGGCATTGCTATGTATGGCGCATGCATCATACGTAGCGATGCCACACATGTGCCCTAAATAGCGATGCCCCGCCCCAGGTGTCAACGCCTTCGTTCGCCCCTATTCACAAGACCAGTAAAACATGTGTGTATCTGATGTAAACTTCTATCATGTCACCTCTTCCTTGCCTAAACCCCAAAGTCCCAAATGTTGCAACCTTTCCTCACAGGAGAGTCACTGAACCTTTTCCAACTCTATAACATTTTTGAGGTGAGGCAACCAGAAGAATATATAGTATTCCAAATGCGGTCGCCATAGCTGCCAAGTTTTGATATCAGCAGTTTCATTTTCAATTCCTTTTCTAATGATCCCTAGCATGGGATTTACTCTTTTTTTAGGTATTAGGATCTGTCCTATAAAGTCCGCTGTTAAGACTGCAAATAATTAATTTGCCTTCTCTGCAATCTCCTTATCCTAGCTGCCTGTTAAAAAAGCAACAACACTTGATTAGTTCTAGTTACAGGTAGGTAGCCGTGTTGGTCTGAGTCGAAGCAAAATAAAAAAATTCCTTCAGTAGCACCTTAAAGACCAACTAAGTTTATATTTTGGTATGAGCTTTCGTGTGCATGCACACTTCTTCAGATACACTAGAAACAGAAGTGTCAGACCCTATATATATACAGAGGGTGGTGGGGGTGGGTGGGAATGGGTGGTGGTGGGGGTGGGTGGGAATGGGTTTACCACTCCCATCAGCCCACCACCCATTCCCACCCACCCCCACCACCCTCTGTATATATATAGGGTCTGACACTTCTGTTTCTAGTGTATCTGAAGAAGTGTGCATGCACACAAAAGCTCATACCAAAATATAAACTTAGTTGGTCTTTAAGGTGCTACTGAAGGAATTTTTTTATTTTACTTGATTAGTTGTTACAAAGAATCTGGCTGCCACAGATGGCCTTTCACCAGCTCAGCACCAAACAGGGAGAAGGAACATTCTCTTCTGGACTCTCATTGAAACTAATCAACATGGAACAGTGCGCTTCCGAATGCAGCTCCACAATAATGGGGTTTCCTTGCCATTGTTTGGCATGAAAACGCCAACTTGAGCGTTTTTTAAAAAGCCAATTACCCAAAGATTATGCTCCTAGGAAATACACACAGTGCAACGGGGAAATTAATATAGTTGCATGGCACCTTACAATACACACAATGCAGAATACATAGTAACTAACAGCACCATCCTGCACATCCCATGCAAATAAATGAGGAAATTCCTGCTTGAAATCTCACCTATCATAAACTTGCTACGTGATCTTTGGGGCAGGGGCAACATTACTCCCCCCCCCTGCCCCGTGTCTGCCTCTGCCTCCACATTTGCAATATGGAGAGAATTATATGGACTTACTTTAGAGCAGGGTTTCACAAACTGTGAGATAAGAGCCTTAGCCCATCGTCCATTGTGTTTCAACAGGGCAGCCTGCCCAGTGTCGCCTCCTCCTCACCTGCCCACAACTGTACCAGCTCCCCACAGGTACATTGCAAAGATAGGTGGGAAGTTGGGTATTAGAGAGCAAGGCAAAGTGGGGGAGGGGGAGAAAGAGAAGGAAATGGCAGAAACAGATGAGAGACAGAGTGAATGGCTGAGTGTGAGGGAAGCAGCTTTGGACAAAGCTGTCAGTTTTAATTTTTCGTTTTGATTTTTCCCACCTTAAGTTCATTTCTCTACAGTTCTCTATCAGCTGGCAATCCTTTCTCTTTCCTTTTAATTCCTCAAAAATTCATCAGGATTTTAGTGTTGCAGTTCCCCTAACAAACACATTTTAATGCAATTTTGCCTACCCCCCCCCCAATATTTCTCAGATGAAAACAAGAACATCCTATGTATTCAATAATTTTGTGGAAGGCCACAGTGGTTTACTGGAGGTAGAGAGTGTGAGAATCCCTGCCTTACAAGGTTGCTGCAAGGATTACGAAAATAATATTTGTGAAGCAATTGGGGCATTCTAAAAGCAGTTTATGAATGCTAATTGTTAAAAGTATTAATTACCATTTCATTTATTCATTTTTTTATTCATTTATTCATGGGGATGCAGGTGGCGCTGTGGGTTAAACCACAGAGCCTAGAGCTTGCCGATGAGAAGGTCGGCGGTTCGAATCCCTGCAACGGGGTGAGCTCCCGTTGCTCGGTCCCAGCTCCTGCCCACCTAGCAGTTCGAAAGCACGTCAAAGTGAAAGTAGATAAATAGGTACTGCTACAGCGGGAAGGTAAACGGCATTTGCGTGCGCTGCTCTGGTTCACCAGAAGCGGCTTTGTCATGCTGGCCACATGACCTGGAAGCTGTATGCCGGCTCCCTCGGCCAATAATGCAAGATGAGCGCCGCACCCCCAAATGGTCAGGGGTCCCTTTACCTTTACCTTATTCATTTAGAGGAAGAAGTTGATACTATTTTGTTGCTATAATTGAGCATGTTCCAGATAAGCACTTTATAGCGCAATTCCATGCAGGTTTCTGTTTGGAATTCTGTTTCCATGCTACATTCAATGGGGAGAGGACACAGTTACTAAACCCAAATCATAAGAGTATGTTTTAAAAACAACAACAACAGAGATGCACACTGAAGAAGGTTAACTAAAGTGTTTAAAGTGAGTCTGCTTGCACTGCAGGACAAACACACAGAGCCATTTTTACCCTCAGGATCAATTTGTGCTTCTGGTGGTGGAGGGGGAGATGGAAGGAGAAGAGAGAGAGAGCCTTCTATCAGGTGTATGCTAACTATAAGGCAAAATAAGGGTTTTGGGTTATAGCTCCCTATAAGGCAAAATAAGGGTTATGTTTTTTTACCATGACTGTCACTACTGTTAAATAGGAGCAGTTGGGATCTGAGCCCCGCATTAGAGGGGCTTGGACTAGATGACCCCTGTGCTCCCTTCCAATTCTATGATTCTATGATGATGCTACTATTATTAATCTTAGAGTAGAAGAAAAGAGGAGACAGTGGACAAGATGATGGAAGGAGCAAGGAAGAGCGAGACCACCATTCATCCTGTCTTTCGAGGAGCAGAGCATTAATATAACTGGCTGGTGTCTCCCTATAAAGGCAGATTGTGGCTGGAAAAGCACCAATTGTGTCATCGCAGAGCTTGGAGGGGGGGCTTAGGATGAGACAAAGCAGGCTGCTTGATTTTGGCAAGCTGGACCCGACCTGAATAATGGGCAGCAAAGCCGCAGCTGTGTTTCTGGAGGTGCCTCTGGCCATTGACCAGGCAGCACAAACAAGCCTCCTCCCCCACCCAAACCAGCCTGCAGAATTAATGAATGAATTGCCTAGAAAGAGAGGAGAAGGCAAAGACAATAATATCCTCAGCCAATGCAAGGCAGGGGAAGTGTGGGCAGAGGGTGCATAAGAATCTGTGTGTAAGAATAAGCATATTCTCATTTGAAGACAGCCCTTAAAAATTGCAGTGATTTGTTGCAAGTAGGCAGAGGATAAATAAATCCTCTAACCCTTCTATAAACTATTTGTCATCTAGCCATGGCTGTTTGTTAACATGCAGTGTCCCCCACCCCCCATTCAATCTTTTCCCCCTGGGGGAAGTATTGCCCCTGACCCACTTTCATTACATTTTATGCTTCACGTTAGCATTGGCTAAATATATTATGACACTTTATCCTGGTCCACAGCTTTGAAGCATCTTCTATTCCCGGTCTTCCTCCCCTGGGAACTATACACATATATCATAGCTCTTAGTTACATGACATACTAATCCTAATCCTAGGTAATATGTTTTATTTTCCAATTCCTTTTACCCTGGAGGCATATGTTATGAGTAGCACACACAACATTCTGCTTGAATAATAATCAAAAAGGCGGACTTCCGGTCTACCGCCATTGCTGATTGGCGAAGAAACCTTGAGCTCCGAGGTTCCTGGCACTGTGTAGGAGGGGGGGAGCCGCGAGAGGGCCAGGACCCCCAGAAGAACCCCAGATTGAGCTATCTGGGATCGTGGAGACTCAGCTGCGCCCAAACGCGTATCTTTTAAGAGCCCCGAGAGCGAGCAGAGTGGAGGCGTGGGCGCCCTTTTGAGCCGATTTGTTACCTGTGTAGTGTGAAACTCCGAGCCGGCAGCTGTTGAGCGGTGGATTTTTCCTTAATTAAAGAGATCAAAAGACATTGGACACTGTGAGTAAAAAAAAAGGGACTTTAAAATTTTAATTCAGAAGGAATTGGCCACGGGAGGAGATTCAAAAATGGATGTCGATCTCCCCCACTGAGGGAAATGAGAAGCAGTTAATTTACCCAAAGCCGGCGAGATTGACAGAAGCTTCAAATTCCCAAAGATTGCATTTAAATTCTCCCCTTGAGGCAGGGTAAAGGGGAGAAGGGCTGATTTGAAGAAAAATCCCCGCAAAAGACTTTTCTATAAGACTGGGGAAAGTCCCCCTGCACGCTGGAGTCGGGACCCTGGAGGGATCAGCGAGCCGCCATTATGATGTCATAAAAGGAAGGAATGTGTTTACCTCTTTGAGGTTGTGAACTCTAAGAGTTGAAGAGACTATAAAATATAAGACCGAGAATGCTAAATTGGATCCAGCTCGGACATAATTTTTGCCTTTAAAGATTGGAGATATAAGCTGCACCATTCCTGCTCCACAACTCTGCTGTGCTTATGAAATTGGAGAAGTACAAGATGCCAGTAGACACAATAGCACCTGACGTTGCTGACCTCCAAGTGGAATTTTTGAAGTTGTTGTGGGAATTAAGAAGTGAAGTACATCAGAATACAATACAGATTGAAAAAAAATGAGCCAGAAGCATAGCTACCAAGTTTTCCCTTTTCTCGCGAGGAAGCCTATTCAGCATAAGGGAAAATCCCTTAAAAAAAGGGATAACTTGGCAGCTATGGCCAGAAGTGTGAGGAAATTGAAGAAGGACTAATTCCACGTGAGAGTCCAGAGATGAAAGCTGAACACTTATCAGTCCTGGACAATGTAATGGATCCTAAAAAGAAGAGGAAAGGACATGGAACATTGTTCTTCCAATGAGAGGGGGAGAACAATACCCAGGCCTGATTCAAAAGGTCCCTAAAGAAGAACTAATGTGGAATAATGCTCTCCCAGTGAGAGAGGGAGGGCAGGACCCACATTGGGGTCAAAATTTAAGGGGAATAAAAATTGTGAAAGGATTGAAAAGTGGAACTCTAGAGGATGGTATTGTGCAATGGTTAGGGAACTTGGGAGACAGCAAGGAGGATTGAAAAGTGATAATTTAGATGGTTGGCATCAAGCTGTAGTTAAAGAATTGGGGAGACAGCAGGGGGGAGGAAGTGTGGTTGATAGAGCTGTGACAGAGTGGGAGTGGGGTGAGGAGCAACATTAGTTTTTATTTTCAGGCTGCTTAAGATGGTCCGAACTGGATTGATTCATGGAACTGGCTGAACCGTCTGGGAGATTCCGTGTCCAGGAGAGGGGGGGTCTGAAATAGATGTAAGTGTGTAAATGTTATTAGGATAGAAGAGGTAATGTTTGAATTTATGGATATTTTGGGGGATTAATTTTTAGGTTAAGGGGTGAAATAGAAGATAGATAAATGGGAAACCAATTAATGGTTAGGAATAAATTGATGATTATAGGTTAAGGATAATTGATGTTTAAGAAAATGATAATTAAATTGAGGAAGATAGAAATGTTTATATGTTGGAAAATGATTTAAGATATAATATGAAAATTGCTTAAGATGGAGTTTAAAAATGGACCCAGTGAGGGGGAGTCGAGGAAGTCTACAATGTTAAGAAAAAAGAAAGATTGTTGTTATTGATATGTTTTTCTTTTTTCTTTTCTTTTTTATTGTTCTTTCATTTTTGCTTTTTTGTATTCTGTATTTTTGCTTTTTCTTTATAAAATGAATAAATATCATTTGAAAAAAATAATAATCAAAAAGGCACATCAGTCACAACAGTGCAAGAGACACTTTAATTGCAAAAAACTTTTAATTAATAATGAAAAGCTTCGCTAAATCTCCATTAAACAGCAGTAAACATGTCTTAAAAGGTTTAGTTTCATACTGCTTTGTTCTGTGCAGAAGCTCTGCTCGACTTAGAATCATAGAATCATAGAGTTGGAAGAGACCACGAGGGCCATCCAGTCCAACCCCCTGCCAAAAAGGAAACACCATCAAAGCATTCTTGACATATGCCTGTCAAGCCTCCGCTTAAAGACCTCCAAAGTTCTTCCTAATGTTTAGGTGGAATCTTCTTTCTTGAAGTTTGAATCCATTGCTCCGTGTCCGCTTCTCTGGAGCAGCAGAAAACAACCTTTCTCCCTCCTCTATATGACATCCTTTCATATATTTGAACATGGCTATCATATCACCCCTCAACCTTCTCTTCTCCAGGCTAAACATACCCAATTCCCTAAGTCGTTCCTCATAAGGCATCGTTTCCAGGCCTTTGACCATTTTGGTTGCCCTCTTCTGTACACATTCAAGCTTGTTTTCTTTTTTGGAGAAGACTGAGGCAAAGAAGGCATTGAGGAGTTCTGCCCTTTCTCTGTCCCCTGTTTGCATTTCACCATCTTCTCCTCTAAGTGACCCCACTGTTTCCCTGTTCTTCCTTTTGCTACGGACATACCCATAAAAGCCCTTCTTGTTGCTTTTAACTTCTCCTTGCAACCCTTGCAGCTGCAAATATGGGGCCAGCCCCCATCCAAAAGGGGGGAAATTGGGCCCCAAAGATGCAGAGAGAGGCTTGTATGTCACCAAACATGGTACATGAGAGATAATGGTACATGAGAGATAATTCACAGAGGTTGGAAAGGACTCCTCTGTCTATTCTCTATTTGCAGTGATGGGCTTACTAGGGCAAGAGAGGCCAACCTGTGGCCTTGAGGATGCTGTTGGACCAACAGTTAAGGAGGGCCACCACCTGGTGGTGGGCCAAAAGCTTAGCCACCCCTGCACTAAAGGATGCAAAAGGAAGAACAAGGAAACAGTGGGGTCACTTAGAGGAGAAAATGGTGAAATGCGAACAGGGGACAGAGAAAGGGCAGAACTCCTCAATACCTTCTTTGCCTCAGTTGTCATCTTTGCAGGCCTTTATCTAGATGCCCTTCATCATTGGAGGTGAAATGGGAGGCAACCAAAGAGAAGGAGCTCTCAGCCCTGTCGCTGCTCCACATGGCTCTGGGTGTGAGCTCTGTGAAACCTTCAACCTGCATAGGTAGGCCTCTGTGCAGTGAGAACTGGTTTTCTGTGGCTTCATCAAACACCATTTAGACTCAGTTGCCCCCTGCCTCCCCTTGCCTATGTCTGGGGGGCGGGCACAGAAAGGAAACAAGGTCAGTAGGAAGACATGATTGAAAAAGGTTGGGAAACACCGATTTAGAGTACCCCTTAAGTTGCAAAAGCAATGGGGGACTTTTGCTCTGAGCGATAAAAGCCTTACCGAAAGTCATGGCAAGGGGAGGATAAGAAGCTGCTGATCACATCCATGCGAGCAGAACCTCCAGTGGCAACTACCCCATGTACAGGCAAGAAAAGAGAACGAAATGATCCCCTGAGGTAGCCTCTGCCTTAGGAATCTCAGAATGACAAACCAGACTAAATACTGACCTCCCTACTCCCCCCCCCCCAGTAGTATAAGCAATGCTGGTTTGGTTTGTGGAGAGGTTGTTATGACACGACAGGAAAACTTGGTATGTTGCCAAGTCTTTTAATGGGTTTCTCTGCAATTTAGAAACAAATGGCGTGGGTGCAACTGAAAACCAAATTGGGAAGATGTTAAGCTTGGCACAGAAGCTGCGCTCGGCTCAGCTCTGCTTCCTCCCATCAAGCCTGTTTCTTCCCGCAGGGGGCTTTGCCTCTTCTTAGCCACATAACCAACTAGAAGCAGCAGTATCTCGTCAGCTTTCCTGAATGCTGAAAACTTGCATTAAATGGACACAGGAAGACACAGAGAGAGGGGTGTAGAGCAGGGGTAGGGATCATTTTTTTATTCAGAGGGTCACTTTCCTTCTGGCAGAATTGAGCAGGAGTTGCATACTGGCAGTGAGTGAGTGAATGAGTGGGAGGGTCAAAGCCTAACACAGTGGCACAGGGGTGGTTGCCCCCAGCGCAATTGTTAGGGGAGGCAAAATTTCAACACCTGGTGCTGCCTCAATACAGCTGTGCACTTCTGTGGCTGGGCTCCATTTGAAAAAGGCGTCTCTGTGCAAACTAGGAAGTGACATTTGCAGGCGACAGAATAACTGTTTCCCTCTGCAGCTGCAATCTCCTGGGTGACTCGGACACCATGAAGCAGTTGAATGCACATGCGTACTCCATCCTTGTCCCTCCCTCCCACCCTGTTTCCCTGCGGTGCCAGGCACTGGCAACCCACACACCACCACTGGCAGGCCCATCTTTAGGGCAAGGCTGAGTAGTGTGGTGCACCATAGCGCTCGCCCAGCAGGGGCGCTGAACATTGTCAGCCGCGTCCCTCCTGCCCGCCTGCCTGCCTGGGCTGGGCTGCAGCGGGGAGAGAAGCGGCCCTCCGGACCCAGCGCGTCTGTGCCCCCCCCCTGCGCAAGCACACTGCCAGCAAGGCCAGACGTGAGGGAGGAGGTGGATCATGACTGCCTCCATGATGGATGCCCGGGCGGTGGCGGCGGCAAAGCAGCTGCTGGGCTGGGGCTGCGCAGAGCGGAGTGCCGCTGCCAAGGTGAGAAGGGCTCGGTCTCCCCCTGCTAGCCGCACCCGTGGAGGGACAGAGCGAGGGAGACAGGCAGACAGAGATGGGGGCAGGGACAGGGAGGGAAGGTCACCGGCTGCCCCACTGACAGGCCTCTGGGGCAGAGCCAGTGGGGCGAACAGGAGGGCACTGGGTGCGGGGGGCAGGGGACGCCGGGTGTGGGGTCCTTCCACGGCCCCCAGGGGAGGCAGTGGTGTTGCCGCAACACGCCCTTCAGTCCGCGGCATAGCTGCCAAGTCTCCCGTATTCCCCGGGAACCCCCCGTTTTTCTAGCTGTTCTCAGCTGGAAAAACGGATTTTTTGTTTTTTTCCTGGTTTATTCTGGCACGGCGGCCATTTTGGAACTGGGCGGAGCATGCTCAGAAGTGACTTTTGATGCAGCTCTGCCCAGTTCCAAAATGGCTGCAGTGCGACTTCTGGCGTGGCGGCCATTTTGGAACTGGGCAAAGCAGCATCAAAAGTCGCTTCTGAGCATGCTCCGCCCAGTTCCAAAATGGCGGCAGCGCTTCTTCCGGTCTGCTACTTCTGGTCCGGTCCCTTATTTCTCCCACAGGAACTTGGTAGGTATGGTCCGCGGGGCGAAGCCAGTCAATGTGGTGGTGTTGACTATTTAAGACGATCGATCTCATTGTGGCGGAGACGCGCGGAGAAAAGTCAAAGTTTGTTTGCTGCGGAAGGCTTAGGAGTCAGAGAGTCTAAAGCTGGAGTACGAACCCCTTTTGAGAAAACTCGGTTGAATTCAAAAGGATGTCTCCATAGACGGGGTGAGGATTGCGCCGTAAGTTTCAAATTGCTAGGAAACTTCTCTAAGAACCCAATTTACAGAGAGTCACATAGAAACGGGGGGGGGGGGAGGATGGTGAAACTCACTGTATATAAAAGTGCATTGTTAATAAACGAGCTTGTTAATAAAAACGAGCATTGTTAATGAAAAAGTTTATGTTTCCTGTCCCCCCCCCCAAGCAGAGATAATGTGTAAGCATGGTGTCAGCTCCCTAAAAACAGGTAGACAACTCTGGGAAAAGGGGGGGGGCGCCGGAGGGATCTTTGTACCATGGCGCTAGATATGCTTAAGACGGCCCTGACCACTGGCCTAATGCAGGCCAGGCCCCAAAGAGACATGCACATGTCACATTCCACCTCCCTCCCTCCCTCCTCTCCCCCCCTCACACACAGAGAGAGGAGAGAGGGAGAGGGAGAGAGGGAGAGGGAGAGACTTATCCATGGAGAAAGAGCTATTTCATCTTCCATGGCCAGCTATGTCAGAATGATGAAGCAGAACACTCTGTCCCTGCTCTGTCAGCCTGTTTGGCTTTTGTCCCAGCCAAGGAAGTGTCTTCAGTCCGTTTATAGGACGGAAGCAGTTCAGGCTGCTAAAGCGGGGGGGGGGGGGGAGAGAGAGAGAGACTGGTGCCTGATACTCTGCTTCACCAGCCAGGTCATAGGTCATCTATGGAGGACGCAAAGCAAAATCGGAGAGGGGTCTGGCCTACGGAGGCAGGAGCGGGGCCTGGGAAGAGTCCTGGCTTGCTGCCTTCTGCTCTCCTGCCAGAGGCCCCTATGTCCACCCCTGGATTACACTGTACAGTGGTACCTCTACTTACAAATAACTCTACTTATGAATTTTTCTACTTACAAATGGAGCTCCGTTCGCCATCTTGGATGCGGTTTAGATAGGATTTTTTCTACTTACGAATTTTTAGATAGGGTTGCTTCGACTTACAAATTTTTTCTCCCAATGCATTCCTATGGGATTTGACTTACAATTTTTTTCGACTTACAAATGTGTGTTCGGAACGCATTAAATTCGTAAGTAGTTAGGAATGGACCCTCTTTCAGTTTCAGGGCTCCCCACCCAGTTCCTCACTTCTCAATCTTAAATTCAGTTATCAACATTTCCACAATAGTTCGTGGGTTTTCATTTTAAAAAATTCCGTATGAAAATTAGCCAACCTTTTAGTGCAAACTTCTAATAAACACATTTGTGTACACAGTTTTGACTAAAATTATTTTTGCAAGTAATTTCAGCTAATATACTGCATTTTTTGCATGTTATTCTCACTAATAAATGAAATGAAATGCCCACCCCCCCCATCCAATATATGCATTTTTCTACATACAGGTTGGCTGGATAACTGCATTGCAACATTCAAAGAAGTGAAAATTTGGGAGGCTGGCTGCATTTGGGCAGTTTCTCATTCAAATGCAAACAAAATTAATCCCCCCCTCCCTAATTGTAGTACATAAAACTCTGTGTCCTTGTTTGTGACATCAGCTAGGTGGATCTGCTTGATTCCTAATATTCTAGATTCTATGGCACTGAATGATGTTGTATTTGTCATGGGGAAAGAGACACAGATACAGATGTGATTTTTCACCAGAGCTGCTCTCAGTGTTTGAAAGCAAGCAAGGGAAATGTAAGTATTTGAGCCACATAGAGGCCCTTAATCTTCCAGGAAGATAGTGGGCAGAACAGAATTTAAAAGCAGTTTGAGGATTCTTGTTGTTTTTCACATTCCAGGCAGATGATCTATTATTTGGCTGCTCTAAGAACTCAATAAGTTTCTGGGTAGATTGATGTTAATTGAATCACAGTTCAATTATCTTTGTCCAGGGAAGCAATCTTTCTAGAACAGTTGTGTAAGGATTATAGATTGTGGCTTTAAGCTTTAATTGTTTTAGTACAGGCATGAAAATAGCCACTCACTTGGCCCCATGTGGCAAGTGAGAATTTCCTCCTGGCAACTTGGCTGAGAAATTTTTGCAACAATAATCTTTAATCCTTTTATAAGAAACAAAAATACAACAACACAAACAAAACAAAACAAACAAACAAACAAACATACAAAACATAAACAGACCATTCTTATATAATCCTATTTTCCCTTAACATCATCAAATGACTTCCCTCTGTCCCTTCTGAATTTCATTATAATACATCTTTAGCAGTTTATTCACCATTATCTAGTAATCAATTATTAATTTAATTATTCCATTACCTGTTAACTTTTTATTTAAATTCTACATTTACTAACTCTACCTTCCAATCCTTATAGCCTATAATACCTTCACTAGGGAAAACAATTTTCTATATATTACAATATTTTTTCAAATATACTTTAATTTTTTTCCAATCTTCTTCCACCGTCTCTTCCTTCTGGTCACGTAGTCTCCCAGTCATTTCAGCAAGTTCCATAGAATCCATCCTCTTCATTCGCCATTCGTCTATCGTAGGTATCTCTTGTGTCTTCCAATTCTTGGCAAGTAATATTCTGGCAGCTGTTGTGGCATACAAAAAGAATATACTACAGTATCTTTCTTGGGGATTTCTCCCCCTACTATTCCAAATAAAAAGGCTTCTGGTTTTTTTTTTTAGCAAAGGTGTTTTTCAACACTTTTTTTTATTTCATTATAAATCTTTTCCCATAAGTCTTTTACTTTGGGGCATGTCCACCACATGTGGTAAAAGGTCCCTTCTTTCTCTTTACATTTCCAACACTTATTATCAAAAGTATGATACATCTTTGATGTTATCCTAACAGGTGTTAGGTACCATCTATACATTATTTTCATCATATTTTCTTTCAAAACAGTACACGCCATAAATTTAAGGGTCTTTTTCCACAGTCTCTCCCATTCATCCAACATTATGTTATGCCCCACATCTTTAGCCCAGTTGATCATCACCAATTTAACTTGTTCATCTTTCGTATGCCACTCCAATAATAAATTGTACATTCTAGATAGATTTTTTTGTCTTTGCATCTATCAATTCCGTTTCCAATTTAGATTTCACAGATTGAAAACCTATATTTTTATTATCAGTCCTGAACATCTCATATCTGGTGATATTGTAACCAATCATTCAATTTATCTTTAAGATGTTCATAGGATTTCAGCTGAAATTTATTATCCTCTTCCACCAACAAATCACTATATTTTAACTATTTAATTTCCACATTCAATCTTTTATTGGCCTTGGCCTCCAATGGTGAAATCCACCTAGGTGTTTTTCTTTCTAGCAAGTCTTTATATCTAATCCAAACATTATACAATGTCATTCTAATTACATTATTCTTAAAAAGGAGGGGCTTCCTTCAGGCCATTGATGTGCCTCAAATGAATCACCATTTATTCTGGACAGGGAGACTAAGAAAAATATAGAGACAATAGTTTTTGTAGGCTAACACGCAAAGCAGTTTTACTTGGTAAATCAATCAGATTTAGCTGATTAATTAAAGAGCTGGTCCTAACCAATTACAGAGCTGGAAATTCCAGCCATAGCTGTTCATTTCTAAGGCTATTTTTATTATGGGGTGTAACTCTAAAAGTGCCCATCATCACTGGGCCATAAAGTAGCTGCAGAGCAATAAAGAGAAATAATTCAATATTTTATTAAACACATAGTCAAAGTAGTACGATATGAGTATAAATGTAAGTGACATGTATAGCATTGAAAATGACATGTATGTTGGAGCTATGCAAAAAAAATGTATTCCCTTGGGATGTATATACAAGCTGCTGTTAAAGGTAAAGGTAAAGGGGCCCCTGACCATCAGGTCCAGTCGTGTCCGACTCTGGGGTTGCGGTGCTCATCTCGCTCTATAGGCCGAGGGAGCCGGCGTTTGTCCACAGACAGCTTCTGGGTCATGTGGCCAGCATGACAAAGCTGCTTCTGGTGAACCAGAGCAGTGCATGGAAACGCCGTTTACCTTCCCGCCAGAGTGATCCCTATTTATCTACTTGCACTTTGATGTGCTTTCGAACTGCTAGGTGGGCAGGAGCTGGGATCGAGCAACGGGAGCTCACCCCGATGCAGGGATTCGAACCGCTGACCTTCTGATCAGCAAGCCCTAGACTCTGTGGTTTAACCCACAGCGCCACCTGGGTCCCTAAGCTGCTGTTACTCAGGCACAAAAGCTCTTTTATATTCAACAAAAGCAAATGGGGGAAACATATAGCAGAGAGTGACTTGTATATTCTCCCTCAAAAGGCCGGATTTATTGCTTTGTTTGCAAACTCTTTCCAGACCTTGGATCTTCTTCCGCAGCTTTAGCTACCGAAGGGTTTGATGACTGGCAAATACCCCATCTTATCCAAAGTCATGAAAACTCAGAGAAGCATAGGAATGCCATGTTGGCCCACCTAAGAAGGAAGCAAGAGTCAATGTTAAGTTCCAAGCTAGAGGAACAAATAAAAGCAGAACAGTAGTACTAGCGGCATGTCATGGAGAGAATTATTGCTGCAAGATGCACTCTTGTAGAACAAGGCTTACCATTCAGAGGAGACAATGAACACTTTGGATCTCCAAATAATGACAATTATCTCAGTCTTTTAGAACTAGTGGCAAAATCGGATCCATTTTTACTTGCTCATATCAATCGGTATGGACATTCTGGATTTTATTTGTCAAAAACTTTATGAGGATATTATTTAACTCATGGCAAATGAAGTTAAGGATGCAATTCTGGCTGATGTGAGAAAGGTGGATATTTCAGCTTTTCAGTAGATTCCACTCCTGAGATTTCACATACTGATCAGTTGACTTTAAGTATCAGATATGTATCACCTGAAGAAGGTTTGCCAACTGAGAGATTTTTAATTTTCCTTGAGCTAAAAGGAAAGGAGAATGAATGAATGCTACAGTGAATATACAGTACCATAGTTGTCCAGGCAAAGTGTGTGAAAGAGAGTCAATGTGGCAATATTTCAGGCCTCCGGAGAGCTGCGGAAAATTACAAGTTTGAATTACTTCACACCATGCCAGTTTTAAAAAATGTCTTCATTTAAATATTGCACTCCCCTTGCTAGACAACCTTGAATTACATGAAAGTGTGTCACAAAGCTCTCATGTTTTGATTTAGTTTAGAATATGCATTCCTTAAGACAAATCTCAAGGGATTGTTTCTGTAGTTATTCCCTATGGACTGTATCCTTACAAGCAGTTATGCTTCCCTGAATGCTGGGAGCTGTCTGGCGTGAGAATATAAGGAGAGTCTTGCTGGATCAGGCCAAGCAGATACCTGTAGGAAGCTCAAAAGCAATCTCTGCAGGGAATGCTAAAAACATGCATTCTGAATCAGGTGGAGTAAGGCTGGGGCAGCCCTCCCAGGGCTTCAGACTATTATTACCATTATATGTATATTTATATTTAGTATTATGAATTTATCTACCACTTTTATGACCAACGGTTGTGTTGTTCCCCTCAACTCCCATGCAGCTAGGAGGAGGACTTGGTCAGGTTAGACTATCAAATAATTTGGTTTGTCATCTGTTCACAACAGGAATCTTGGCTTGCAGGGGTGAAACTAAGCTTCATTTCACCCAGGTTAAAGACCCAGTTTGGCACACACCCCACAATCATTTGCACACACAGAACCTGGGAGCCTCTGGAACAGGGGTTGGCAAGGTTTACCTCGCCTGGGCTGGTTCACTCCAGCGGAGATTCCTCCGTGGGCCGGATCGCATGCGCAGCTGTGATTTCCGGCATCTATGCGAACATGATTTTCGGCATCTGTGTCTGCGCAGACATGATTTCTGGCACTGCGGAAGCGAGTCCCCATGCCGCACTGTGCCAGTTTAGCGCAGTGTGCAGGGACTCGCTGAGTGGGTGGCTCACTTCGGGGGTGGCTCATGGGCCGGTTAAACGACCCCTGTGGGCCGCTTGTGGCCCTTGGGCCTTAGGTTGCCTACTCCTGCTCTGGAGGCTTCACCAGGGGCAAAAAACATGGTTAGCCCCTCCCTGCCAGCTAGGGCTCTGTGGCTTCTAACACTCTGGTAAGTTTCAAAACAAGCCAGCTTGCAGAAATCTGAAAGAAGTGTGTGCAGTGGCATCCTGGATCTCTATACAGTCCAGATGTCACATGGACCAAGCCAGAGAAGGATGTTAGAATTTCAGCTATAAAGCAGGAGGAGTGGTGTGTATGCAAAAAGGAGTGGAAAGGAGCGAAAGGAGAAATAGGAATAGTTTGTACATTCATTAAAAAAATCTTAAGAAAAAGAAAACTTTGTTGTTGTTCAAATAGCCATTTATCAAAGCACGTACCGTGAGAGTAAGATACCCAAGGGAATCACCATTGTAGGAAAACACTATTAGTTCCTATTTCCCCCAGAATGATTTCCTATTGAAAAACATTGGCCACTCGGTGACTTTTATTTGGGCAGTATAAAATGTTTGCTTACCAAGCAGCCATGCCTTGCTTCTTTTGAAAGGCATTTAAATACAGTACCATCATTTAACAACCGGACTAGTCCATTCAGTCAGAACCATGACAAAACATTTTGGAATATCTAAAGCCATCACTGTTTAGGCAGAGGTGATAATGGCAAATGCATTGTTGTTACTGCTGTTACATTATTAACAGGGGTATTTTTTTAAAAAAATGCCCCAGAGGGTTGCAGAATTCTAGATAATCAGACCCAGCTGGATGGAATTATCCAAAAGGAATTTTTTAGGCTGCAGCTCTGATAAGCTTCTCCTTGCTCCAGACAGAGCAATGTTACACATCAAGAACATTCTTTTTAAAAATTACTTGACTCTATCGTTCGCCTCCCTAGTGGTTTCCTTTTATAAGCCCTTATCTATTTTGGACACTTGTTCATTTTCTCATTAAGTGCAAGTTTGAATCAGCTTCATAGGAAATTGGCCTTCAGAAAAGAGTGAAGAGCTGAGTGAAAATCAGGTAGAGCTTTCACATGACAGACCAATTTGGACAAGAGAAATGTTAATCACAGGACTTTACACCCTGGGAAATCTTGAACTTGTACTCACCCCTGCCAATGGCGGCATGCCAACAAAAGGCCTGACAGTGCTCTATAATTCTGCCTATTGGAATTTCCAGTGATGATACCGGTAGGATCTTAGGTAAGGGCCAGTCTACCTTACCAATAAAGCTGTTCAATGGCAGCCAGAGATTCAGGTATGTATGCCAACAGCCAGTTTGTGACAGCACAGTATCAGCTCAATCAAGTGCCTGTGTGGTCCAAGCAAAAAAGAAAACAACAGCCTTGTATCAAGATAGTTTATCTTCATACGTAATACGAGACTGTGCGGTACAAAGGAAAGAATAGATATAGTAAATGAGAATATTTGGAAGTCTTTTTTAGTTTATTTGTAGAAACCTTTTCTGTTCTTTTTGTGAGTGTGCATTAGTATAAATTTAAGTGTTCATGTGTTCATATGTTATTGTATTTATGTAGAAGAAATGTATAATGCCTTTTATCTCTTTTTTTCCTTTCCTTTCCTTCTTTTTCTTTTTCTGTTCTTGTACTAAACGTTGTTATGTATTCATGTTTTTAATTTAAATCAATAAAGATTATTTTAAAAAGAAAAAGAAAACTACAGCTGTGCTCAGAGAACTTTGGGACCACAGCAGCCATTTTCCTAGTACCCTGGGCGACACTAACGGTACACACCAATCACAGGGCAGCATGCTGATAATGCCCCCCTCCAGGCAGACATGGGAAAGGGTCCAATGGAGGATGGGCAAGCACGCCTAAGACAATCCCCCCAAGCACAAAGATGCCATTGTTCTCTCACAAGCCTCTGCTACTGTGGCATGGGCAGGCAGGCAGGTAGCAGGTGTGTAGCAACCCAGAGCTCCTTGCAGGCAGGGATCTGAATCCCCTTATACCACACCAGCCTTCAGGCCCTGAAAGTGGTCATCCTCCCAGACCAGACATGCCTGGAAGAAGCTCCCCCTAGCCCACCTGACTCACCAGGAACAGCTGGAAAAAACACAGAGCCAAGCCAAAGAGTGCTCAGTTGACAAGTTTCTCCATTTGGCCAACTGCCTGGTTGCCTCATGATCTGGTTTGCCTTCTGCATCACCCAAAGAGAACTTCCCAGTGCTCATTTGGGACCTGCCTCATCCCCTAGCCTGGCTGGAGCAGCAAGGTAAGCGAAGAAGTTGCAGACTTGGCTTAGCCCAGGAAGCAGCAGTCCTGTGGATCTCATCGTTCCAAGGCCAGCTGAGGAACTTCAAGGTGAGGGTGCTGGAAAGGCTTCCTTGTCTATTCAACCCCATTGAGAAACATACAACAGCTGTAACACACTGAAAAGCCTTACTGAACACCATCAGTGTCCGGCTTCAGGGAATTCTATCCCTGCCCCGGTGGCAGCAAGAAGCAGTGAATACAAGAAGGGTTCTTACTACTGTAACGAGTTTATTCACTCATCACAGTCAGCTTCCCATTAATGGCATTGCTCCAACTGAGCTCCTCCCGCCTCCAGTTCCCAGCAACAGCACTCCCCCTTATGATGCCCTTAAGGCATAGCTGTCAACCTTCCCTTTGTTTGCTGGAAATTCCCTTATTCCAGCGCCATTTCCCGCTGCTATCCTGGATTGTTAGATATACCGTAGACTGTCCCCGGGACAGGTGAGGCTGCTGATCCCTTATTTTCAAATCCGAAAGTTGACAGCTATGCCTTAAGGGGCTATTGTCTCTGAGTCCTTTGCGCTTGCACTCTCAATGAACGCCGAGTTCTGGGAGACGGGGGTCAGAAATACTCTCCAATGATAACATGTCAGCTGGCTGCTCTGGCTCTGCTTCCCCCCTCCCTTCTCCCAACTCTTCTGCTCGCCTGTCTCTGAGCTGTGACCTTCCTCAAACCACTGCTGTAATTCCTCTTCTCTGGAAGCTTCAGGAGAAGGGGGAGCAATCTCCACCATTCTTCCTCCATCTCATCCCCTTCAGTCCAGTCCCTGGACAAGCAGAGATGGAAGAAATTCTGGAAGCAGGACCAATGAATAGGATTGCCAAGATACTGCGAGGAGAGGGATTTGCAGAAGTTACACTTTAAGGCACAGCTTCTTCCCGCTTTCCTTGCTATAGACTCCATTTGCACAATATATTTAAAGCAGTATCATAACACTTTAAACAGTCATTGCTTCTCCTAAAGAATCCTGCGACAATAGAGTGGTTTAGCAACCATCCCTCTTTCCAGGGAACTCTGGGAATTGTAGTTCTCTGAGGGGAATAAGGATCTTCTAAGAATGCTCAGCATACTTAGCAAACTACAGTTCCCAGAATTCTTTGGGGGAACCTAAGGCTGCGGTAGATGTATAGCATTGATGATAGTCCTGCGCAGAACATACTGTCATGTGAGTAAGGAGTTTCCTGGCAATCCGACAAGGAATGTACAACCATTAAGCTTACTTAGTGACCTTGGACCAGTTGTTATCACTCAACATAACCTACCTCACAAGGAGAACCATGTACGCTGCCTTGAGCTCCTTGGAGGAAACGGGTGATACAACTGTAGTAAATGAATAAAATAAATAATTCTGCTATGGAGATAAGCTAGAAAGAGAGGCTTGGCCAGTGTCGGATTTACATATAAGCTAAACAAGCTATAGCTTAGGGCCCCACTCTCTTGTCCCCCCCCCTCATTCACTATTAATATACTTAATTGTATTTCAGTTCAACAATTACTTTGATAAAATACATATTTTGTTATGTGCAAACGGCTTTAGATACCTATTAGGTCCATAAATTACCACATAGCATATACCCAACACAAAAAACAGCGACAATTTATTGTTGACAAAGGACAGCTGGACATCTCAAGGGCCCCATGACCTGCAGGGGCTTGGAGTCTCATCAAGCCTCCTGCCCTGGGCTTGGGATCTCTTTAACATAAAAACCACCAAGGGTCTCCAGGCTCTGCCTACTGTTCTTATAGGCACTCAGGCTCCGCCCCTCACTCCACCCCCCCAAGACTGAGCTTCAAGAGATTTTGCAGCTGTAGGGTATGATAGATTATACTGACAAAGAAAGTGAGTGGCAAGGCAGATGACAATGCAATTCTAGACATGTCTACTCAGAAGTAAGCCCCACTGAGTCCACTGGAACTCACTCCCGAGTAAGCACAAAGAAGCTCCAGAGACTCATTAAAACTGCTTTGAGGGACCAGAACAACAAAATAAACTGTTTTTGTACAAAATAAATTAAGATTATCTAAACAGGGCATAACATTGCCTAAATAAGCAAAAGGTTTGCTTACCTGATTTAGAATGGAAGATTTTTGTAGATGTCAATTTCATGGGTAACTTAACACAAAAGCTACATTGGCAGAAGCATGGGTGACGTGTGAAAGGAAAGAGAAAATAACAGAGGAATTATTACGTCTGCACTGGTGGAGAGAATAATGCTAGGCTGGCTTGCACTTCATAGGAAGCCAAAGCCATGCTTCTTGGGACTGCGCAAACATGCTGGCTCCAGGGGAGGATCTTGTACCCACAGGGTTCCTCCCTGGTTCTTTTAGCTTCTTAGCACAGTGTGGCAGACAAGTCAAAGTTTGGCTTAAAGTGGCATCCAAATTCAGGGTCATGCTTAAGCTGCCTCTCCCTTATCGACAATCAGGGCTGCCTGCCTCTTGGGTGGAGGAGGAGGCACTGCTGGTCTTCTCTCACCCTTCTTCTCAATCTATATGCTTCTTCTCCCCTTCTTCTGATGTAGGTTTTCACTAGCCCCTTCTTTCCTGGCCAGGGTGGGCACAATTTTGTGGTTCACTGCAGGTTCCAAAGGGTCTTGGGCCAGCCTGTCTATTATCTATTGCTAAAAGCAAGCCTTGGCCTACAGATTGTGATTAAGAAGAACAGAGCTTAACCAAGACCCCAATTTGAGATGACAGGCTAAGCCCAACCTTGTCTTTGCTGCCATACCACACTGAACCACAGAGGAGCAAAGCAGTCACCTGTGAGCTAGCATGTTTGTGTATTCACACTAAACCGTGGTTTGCCTTAGCTATACTGTACAGGCAAACACAGCCAGTACCAGAAATGACACCTTTACCCTCTTATTCCTTATTCTCACTTGGTGGCCTCAGTCTCAATCCTCTCATCCGCAAACTGCAAAATGTGAGAGAATAACACTGACTTGCCTTGTAAGGATTACAACTAGATAATGCATGTGAATCAATTTGAAAGCACTATCAAAACGTTAAGTATTAATTTATATCTTGCAGTATCATAGATCATTCTTAAAACTCCCAGGTTAGTACTGTACGTATTTTTAACATGAGAACATCAGTACCCCATTCATGTTCTTTAATCCATATTTATTTATGGATGTTTCCAGTAGCAATATGCACTCACCCTGTTGTTCTTGTTGTTGCTGCTGCTGCTGCTGTTGTTTTAATCAATCAGATTTTAAAAATAAAACATGAAGGAATGGAATGTGGCCCCAAGAAGCTCACTTCCTCTTAGATGGAAGGGTAACACTCTACTAATTGATTTCTACCACAGTCAGAGAACAAAACTACCGTATTGGCCCGAATATAAGCCACCCCCCAAAAAATTCTGATTGTGATAAGTTAAAGTGCAGCTTATATTCGCAACCTTACGATATATCTGCTGAAACAGCTGCCTAGGAGGGTCATTGAGGGTGCGGGACAGTGGGGTGCCACCCACTCTCAACTCCCAAGCCTCCTTCGACACCGGCTTGGGGAGGGAGTGCCAGGAGGCGGGCGTGCAGCACGCTCAGAACCAAGAACTGGCCCCACTTGGGGAGCGGGGCGCTGAGCACCGGCCATCCCCCGTTCAGGGCGCTAGTGACGGGAGACAGGCTGCACCCGCAAATAAGCCTTGAATTTTAAAAGTGTGGCAATGTGGGAACAAAAGAATGTTTAGAAATTGCTCAAAACCCTTGAGGATCTAAAAGGAATCTTGAAGACTTTCTGAGGTTTTGATGTTTAATGCTGTCTAGAGCTGGAGCATAGTGTCCCACTATGATGGAAAATGTTCAGATAATTGGGCTATGCATGTTCTTATCACAGTGCAATTCCTGCACTGTGAGGGGTTGGACTAGATGACATTTGAGGTCCCTTCAAATTTTACAATTCTATGATTCTATGATTAACCCCTGCCCTTCTTCCTTCCTTCCCGTCCTCCTTCCTGCTTTCTTTTTGAGTATTCTGGAAGCAACAGAATAAACTGCAGGTATTAGCATACAAGACACAACTGGTGCTGAGAGAGAAGTATTTCAAAATGAGAAAATTTCACTGTTGCATGGGTCTGTACTAATTTGAAATAAAAAAATTGTGGGATGTAAACAGGTGCAGTCAAGTCACAACAGTTCCTACAGTGTCCACATGGAGGTCAGTTTCCTGTTCCTCCACACATGCAAATGACCAGGTCAGTTTCCTGTTCCTCCACACATGCAAATGAGATGGGAAAAGTGCCAGATAAATTCACTGGCCAGTAACCATTTTCTCTCTCTTGGACCACACACTTCAAGCAAGCAACATCTTAGTGAGGAGACTCTCTCTAGGCTTCCGGCCAAGAGAGAGAGCAAATGGAGTCTCACTTCATATTAGTGAATTTCACATGTATATATTATTTTTATCTAAGCTAGTCTACCTCTTGAGTTGTGCTGTATCTCAAGAAGCTTGTAAGTAAGCTCTTTTTATACTTTTAAAAGAGCACTGTGTCATGTCTTTTCTTTTAAGAGGGATAAAGGGGAAATATATATTATTCTAGAGGTTTAAGCAAACCTGTGCAAACCATTTTCTGCTGTGCATTGAAAGGGAATGTTACTCTGCTAAGTTTGGATCTTGTTAACACAAGCTGGGGGAGGATATGTTTAATAATATTTCCTCATCCACATTCCTGAACATTCCCACAAAAATAGGGGCTGACAATAAAGCACAGGGCAGCTTAGGTAGTTGGCAGATGATGGACAAGGTTGGTGAGGCTTTGAGACTGTTATTAGAATAAACTGTACCTTGAGCACTTACAGTCCAGGAAAGGGTGCTGCAAAGAGAAATTTCTAGCAAGAAATGAACTATAGCATCTTACAAAGTTCTTTCTAGTGACATGGATCTCCTGGTGCTGCACAAAGACACATATTTTTTATATTCCACAAAATATCAGAAGATGATTTGAATGTAGGCCAGGCAGCACAAGAAGCTCTCATAAAGTACTTTAAAATAGCAGTCTGGTGGTAGTTTGCTGCTATCCTCAATTCCTCCTTAACCCAGTGCTACTTTGGGAAGGAGTCCATCTCTGTCTGGAATTCTTTTGGGCCCTGCATAGTGTTTCCATTTCTATTTACAGCCTAGAAGAGTTCAGGGAGATGCATGACCCATACTTGTTGGGTTTTTCCACTGACCCAAGATGCCCGAGGCATTACGGAAAAGGTCTAGATATTGTCATTGGGGCATGCTTTTCACCCCAGCCAAGAAGTGTTGTTGCTTTTTCAATTTTTTACAAACCTAGATGGAAACTCACAGCTTTTTTTATGGGCGGTGAGGGAGTCCAGAAGAAGTAGAGGGTGCAGTGGGCAAAACATATTTTGCTAGACTATAAAGGCGTTCCATTAGTAAAGAGAAATCACATTCTGAATGACTGCAGAATGCAGTGTCTTAGTAAACGGATACTATCAAGCATCTGTGCAAGATGCAGCAGCGTGAAGCCTCGGTTACAAAACACCCATCTTGAATTCAGGTACAGTCATGGATTCAAGAAAAATGGATACCTGTACTTATTCAAAATTGACTAAAGTAACTGGAGGTCAAATGTGACATTTACAATCTGAATTCTGAATGTGAGATTTTACTGCAGGAATCATCTCTAATGGCTTTGCTATGCATTTGCTGACATCTCTTAATTGTTTTGCTTCTGGCGGGTGTCAAATATCAATTGTCACAGGCTATCAAATGCTGTCAAATGTGCATGTCAAACAGTGCAAAACAGTAAACATTAACAGAAAAGACCCCAAATATGAATGTGAAGGGCCTTGGGTTGATGTGGGGGGTGGGGGGCTGTGAATTTGGATTTCCAGCTTAAAGTCTAGTGGCTTTTGGCCTCCTGAGCAGAATCTGAGTGTTCTCACTGGGCTGGAGTGGCCCCAGGCAGGCTTGAGGAAATGGGTTTCCTCGGCAGAGCCCTCTTTAAGGTTGACTTTGTCGGAGATTTCACTTACCCCCAGCACACACTTCAAAGCTGCTACTGAATCCCAGGGTTATAAGCAACAAGCATCAAAATTGAATGCGCTGACATTTTAAGAAATGGGGGGGGGGGGAAATATTGGTATCTGGCTGGACATTGAGAAGTGGGGGCTAGGTACTGAGGAGTGGGCGTAAGGAGAAGCGGGGTGGAGACTGACTTGGAAGAAGGGATCAGTGATCTGGGGGAGCCTGTAACAAGCAGGAGACAAGAGTCAGAGGCAGGAGAAGCTGCAGGATCAGAGAGTGATGAACAGGTAGCTGAAAGACTTGGGACTGGTGGACATGCCTTTCCCTCTCTTGTAAGTGTACCTTTGACAATAAAGACTTAATTCCTCACTCTGGACATTCTCTGTTGCACAGCGCCATTACAACTGGTCCCTTAAATAGGGCAAGGGCTTGGAAGGACCCCCAGAAGTAATCTAAACCATCCCAAACTGGGTGGAGCAGAGCATGAAAAGTCAACATCCACAGTAAGGACAGATCCTGGAAAGAGGGTCATAGGGAGAGCCTGTACAAATATGGCAGGCAATGTACAGAACCACAGTGAACCACAGCTGGCTTGAAAACAACCCCTGTAGCTCAACAAATTTTCAAATCCAATCCTGTTTACCTGTTAGAACACTGTTTCATAGGATATAAAACCACAGGCAGTTGATTAGCAACCCTAATCAAAACATATCAGAGGGAGAATCCCCGCTCTGGAACACTCAAAGCACCCACTAGGGTTCCAAATAGACGCCACAATTGCAAACTGGCTGAGTAGATCCCATTATAGGCAAAACAAATTATAGTTCACATGCAAGTTAACAGTGCCAAATTAGATATTTTGAAAATGTGCCAAGGACTGGCTACTAGGAGAGTCTCTGACTCACTTCCTGGTTTCACTGTTTTCCCCCAAGAGATTTCCGAAATGCTGGAAATTTTGGTTTCCTGCCCTGCCCTGCCCGGCCACCCCCACCCCACCCCCAAACCTCCTTTCTGGTGCCTTTGACTTTCACATGCCAGAGTGGCGGTGCAGCAGATTCTTAGTCCTTAATATAAAGAAAACTGTCTGCAAGATGATAGGGAGATATTTCACGAACATAGTTTCCTAGCCTACTCAGCCCAGTGTTTTGAAATCATACTTCTGCCAACATTTTAATGGTGAGTCTTTTAAAAGAGGCCCCGTGGAACATGGGTACTCTGTATTCACGGGGCCTCTTTTAAGGACTCACCCTGTATATATGTTCTTTCCTGTTAAGTTGTTGGTAAATGTAACCAAGGACAATGGCCTCTTGCTTCCACGGAAGTCTACATCAGAAGATGTTTCTATTTTGCTTAATACTGTATATGTGGGGTTTATTGTCAGTGTCACTTGTGTAGGTTCTCTGCTGTTCACTTGTGTTCCTTTGGTGGTGAGAGATGTTGGGGTTGGCCTAGGATATGGTTGTTCATTTGTTGTTAGCTGTGGTGGTCTTTGTTTTGTGTGTGAGTGGGGTGGGGTGGGTGTTTTGGATCAGGTTAGCCATATTGATTTGTATGCTGTTGGTGGATTTTTGTCATTGTCTTGTTGGGCTGTGTAATTGATGAAGGGGAGCCATATCAGGGTGAAGTCGTCTTCTATTTGTCCCCATGTGTAGATTTTCTTTTCTAAATGATATGGACATCTGATGAACAGTATTCACAAGGTTCTGCCTCCTCCCCCTCTGCAGCAGGAGGAGGGAAGCTGTGTTGCACTCAGCTCCATGCTTGGTTCCCGTTTGTTTGTTTTTGTTAACATTGGGGGGCTGCACCCCCCAAAAAATATTGGGGGGCCCAAAAGGGTTGGGCCTCCGGGAGTTGGCGCCCCTGGATCGCATCATGTATTATTCTAATATTGATTATTACTACTGTAACTGCTCCACAGAATGCTCTTTTTCTCAGCTGAAAAGGATGATAAAAAAATAACTCAGAGAACAACAATGTATCTGGACAGACTTGATTCACTTTCTCTATTGTCAGCTGATCCAGAATTTTTGCAGAATGTAGCCATTGGAAAATATAGAAAAAAGCTATTTTAATATCAGCATACATGCAAGTTTTGTATCATTTAAAAAAATTATTTTTTAAAGTTTAGTATTGTTTCTATTTTGAACTGTGTATAGGAGGCACCCTAATCTTTTCGGTGCTTAAGGTCTCTAAAAGTCTTAATCCAGCTGTGCCCATTGCTCTTCAGAAATCATAGAATCATAAAATCATAGAATTGTAGAGTTGGAAGGGACCCCAAGGGCCATATAGTCCAACTCCCACAACAATTTTAAAGACAATTTATTAAATTTTCCAAATAAACACATTAAACAATAACAAAACATTCAACAACAAACACAACACATAATAAACAAAAATTTCCTCTTTTTAAAATCTATTCAACTATTTAAATTCAATTTGCTCTGCCGAGCTTTGACTGCCCTCCTTCCCCTCATTTGGTTTTCTTATCTACTCCTATTTCGCAGTTCCTTTATTCCATCTCTTAAAGTCAATTCGTAGGATTTATTTCAAACCTGCAAGTGTCTTTAAAGTTCTACAGTTCCTCTCCATATAATCCACAAATTTACTCCAGTCCTTTTGGAACCTTGACTCTCCCTGGTTTCGGATCTTGCTAGTCAGCCTTGCTAATTCCGCATAGTCCATCATTTTCGTCCGCCACTCTTCAATCCTGGGTTTTCCATTTTTGGGCTAACAAAGTCCTAGCCGCGGTTGTCGCATACATAAATAATACTTGGTCTCCTTTTACAATCTCCTCTCCTATAAGTCCTAAAAGAAAAGCCTCTTTTTTGGGGGGGGGGGGAAAGTATATTTAAAAATCTTTTTCAAATCATTATATATCATTTCCCATTTTTTTTAATTTTCTCGCATGTCCACCACATATGATAAAAATCGCCATCCTTATCTTTGCATTTCCAGCATAACTTACTACTCATTCTATACATCTTAGCCAATTTTACTGGTGTTAAATACCATCTATACATCATCTTCATAATATTCTCTTTCAAGGCGGTACATGCTGTAAACTTCAATGTTTGATTCCATAATTTCAACCACGGATCATATTCAATATTGTGCCCAAAGTCTTTTGCCCATTTTATCATCACATCTTTTGTCAATTCATCTTTTGTATACCATTCTAACAACAAATCATACATTTTTGACAACAATTTTACTCTGCCTTCCAATAATTCTATTTCAAATTTGGACCTTTTATCCTCAAAACCTATTTTTTTATCATTTGTAAAAACATCATTTACTTGGTGGTGTTGCAACCATCCAGTCAAGGCTTCTTTGATTTCCTCATATGGTTTCAACCTCCATCCCTTTTCTGATTTTGTCAAGATCTCCTCGTAAGTGGCCCTCCTCCCCTCCATATTTATTTTCTTAACCGTCAGCACCTCCGTGAGATCCACCATGGGGTCTTTGTTTCTAACAGCAACTTATTTCTTTCCCACACCTCGTATAAAGACCTTCTTATCACATGATTTGTAAAACCTTTATGAACTCTTTTTTTATCATACCAGAGATATGCATGCCACCCAAATCTGTTGTCGTAACCTTCCAAATCTAATAAGTCTGTATTTCTCAATGTTATCCATTCTTTTAACCAACAGAGACAGGACACCTCATAATATAACCTCAAGTCTGGCATGGAGAATCCACCTCTTTCTTTTCTATCCATCAAGGTTTTATATTTTATTCTTGGTTTCTTCCCCTGCCAGACAAATCTCAACAAAACTTTTTGCCACTCTCTGAACTGTCCTGTTCCCTTTATTATCGGTATCGTTTGAAATAAAAATAACATCTTGGGTAATACATTCATCTTGACTGCTGCTATTCTTCCAAGGAATGACAACTTCATTCTGTTCCATGTTTCTAAATCTTTTTTATCTCTTTCCACACCAGTTCATAATTGTCATTAAATAGATTAGTATTTTTTGCTGTCAGCCATATTCCCAGATATTGTACTTTTTTCGCCACTACGATTTCATATTTCTGTTGTAATAAGAAGAAGAAGAAGAAGAGTTTGGATTTGATATCCCGCTTTATCACTACCCGAAGGAGTCTCAAAGCGGCTAACAATCTCCTTTCCCCTCCTCCCCCACAACAGACACCCTGTGAGGTGGGTGGGGCTGAGAGACTTCAAAGAAGTGTGACTAGCCCAAGGTCACCCAGCAGCTGCATGTGGAGGAGCGGAGACGTGAACCCGGTTCCCCAGATTACAAGTCTACCTGTGAGGGACAGGGGATATCGCGAAGTCCCTCCCCTCCTGAGTTCAAGCCCGTCCCCGAGCAAAGGGGAAAGCAGGGAGAGTTCCGATTCCAGTGGGGAAGCAGGAAGTCGTGTCCGAGGCTCAGGCAAGGTAGAGGAGCCAGGGTCCCAGGTGGGACAGGAAGGGGCAAGCAAGGGGGGAAGACCCATCCCTCCAACTCCAGAATTACGCAGGAAGAGGAGGGGCAAGAGGATGGGTCTGCCAAAGCTTTTGTGTTGGAGAAAGACGCGCCAAAAGCCATTAGGAGGTTCTGAAACCGACTGACAACATCGCTCCGTGTAAATAGCAATGACTTGAGCACTGTAAATACGCAGCACCAATAAAAGAATAAAATGCAGAGCTGCGTAGCGTCGTTACTCTGAAGTAGTCCACTCCGGCCACTGTGACAGCAACCTCCTAATCATTTTTGGGCTACTTCGGAGTTGCCGGGATGAGCGTGTCCGAGGCGGAGAAGTGGCGGCAGATCGCTGAGCAAGCCCAGCTAGAACTGCAACAGCTGTCGCTGCAGGCGCAGGGAGAATTGAAGGCAGCTAAAGAGGAGACTAAGAAGGTCCAGGACGACCGGCTACAACTTGCGGAACAGGTGAGAGAGCTCCAGGAAAAAGAGCAGCATTTAAGGGCGGTGGCGGTAGACCTCCAAAACAAGCTGGATGCAGAGAAAAACAAGGCGGGAGGGGCTCCCCAAGTCCAAGTGCTGCCAGGAAGGAGAGCAGGGACCCTTGTAAGCAAGTTCAATGGAGACCCGAAGGAGTTTCAGGGCTTTGAGACTGAGATCGTGTATGCTCTTGAGCTGCACCAGAATGAGTTCCCCGATGATGAGCACAGAGTAGCGTTTATTGTGGAACATCTCACCGGAGCAGCCAGGGAGTGGCTAAGACCATTAATCGCAACCAAGAATCCTTGCATGAAAAATGTCCAACAATTTCTAGAAGGTTTGAGGACGATGTATTCGTCCGATAGTCATTTGGACCAGACTAAGGAGGAACTGCATAATTTACGCCAAGGAAATATGACAGTTCGCGCATATTGGGCGAAATTCACCATGCTGGTGCACAGACTGGGGTGGGTTTTGGATTCGCCTCCCATGCAAGCTGCGTTTTACTTGGGTTTGAGCGAGGAGGTGAAGGATGAACTCTCGAGAGGTCCAAAGCCCAGTACTATGGATCAGCTGAGCAAAGCAGCTCTGGCGGTGGGGGTGAGGCAGGAATCCCGGTGGAACGACAAGCAAGCGACGCGCGCAAAGCGGGCTTGGTTCCCACGGTCGCAGGAGAAGCCACTCCCTCAACAACCCTTTCAGGCCACGCCTGGAGCCAGCCAGGGCCAGGAACCCATGCAGATTGATAGCGCGCGCGCGCGGGCTTTTCAAACCCCAGCGGCGCCAAGACGCAAGGAGGGAAGGGGCGGGAATTGCTTTCTCTGCAACTCACCCCAGCATCTCGTCAGAGGCTGCCCACATCGCAGGGAGTGGCAAGGAAAGGCGGGAACGGTGGTGCCCTCCCCCACTGACGCAGCACCACAGCAGGGAAACGGGAAAGCCTGGCTGCAGGAGACAAGGGGCAGCAGCCAGGCACAGTCAGCAGACAACAGCCCCAGCCCGCCCACCCGCACAGAGAGGTGCAGAGCCAGCCCACCCCTCCCAGAGCAGGAGTGGTTCTAGAAGTGACGCTAGCGCTCCCAAATGGCTATCCCCTGACGGTCCTCGCCTTAATTGACAGTGGGGCGTCCGCCAACTTCTTCTCGAGAAGCTTTGCAGAAAAGCACCAAATCCAGCTTTTGCAGTTGGATTTTCCTCTGCACGTAGCAACCATTGACGGCAGGGAGCTGCTGGGAGGGGCCATCACACATCAAACCCCCCCCATGAGAATGACGGTGGGAAGGCACTCAGAGACACTGGCGTTCAACGTCACCACCATCTCAGACCCCCCCATCGTCTTGGGCATGAGCTGGCTGGCGCGCCACGACCCCTCCATCAGTTGGCACCAGAGGTGCATCACGTTTGGGTCAGACTTTTGTCTGGAACATTGCATGCAGCACCAACCAGGGGAGGGGCCTCCGATAGCCACGGTGGCCACCATGCATATCAAAGGGGGTGAGGCAATACCCAAGCAGTACTGGGACCTGCAGGAGGTCTTCAGCGAAGCGGAGTCCGACCACCTACCCCCGCACAGGCCTTTTGACTGCCAGATCAACCTGGTGCCAGGGGCGACGATACCCCCAGCCAAGCTGTACGCCATGTCAGACCAGGAGCTGGAGGATCTGCGCGCTTTCATCGACAAGAACCTCAAGCGGGGGTTCATAAGGGAAAGCAAGGCAGCAGGGGGCAGCCCGGTCTTCTGGGTGGACAAGAAAGACACGCAACAGCGCCGTCTTGTGGTGGACTTTAGACGGCTGAATTCGGTGACAGAGCCCGTGGCTTTCCCCATGCCCAGAGTGGATGATCTCCTGACAGCGGCACGCAGGGGCAAGATTTTCACCAAGCTGGACCTAAGGGGGGCGTACAACTTGATCAGGATCCGGGAAGGAGATGAATGGAAAACCACGATGTTCACGCCTCTGGGCTCTTTTGAATATCTGGTGATGCCCTTCGGTTTGCAAGGGGGCTCAGCATGCTTCCAGGCCTTCATGCACCACGTCCTGGGGTCCCTCCTCTTCAGGAAATGCTTGGTCTTCCTAGATGACATCCTTATCTACTCGAATGACCCAGTGCAGCATGTGAAAGATGTCAGAGAGGTGTTGCAACGCCTGAAGGAGAACCACCTGTATGTGAAGCTGGAGAAGTGCAAGTTTCACACCAAAGAGGTGGACTTCCTGGGCTACAAGCTGTCAGACAAGGGGCTGGCGATGGACAAGGACAAGGTGCAGGCCATCCTGGACTGGCACAGCCCCAGGACGCGCAAAGATGCCCAACGCCTACTAGGCTTCGCTAACTTCTACAGGAAGTTCATCAAGAACTTCTCTCGCGTTACGGCTCCCATCACGGACTGCCTGAGAGGCAAGCAGAAGTTCAAGTGGACACCAGAGGCGCAAGCAGCGTTCGAAAGCCTCAAGAGAGTGTTCGCCTCAGACCAAAACCTGTTCCATGTGGTGCAGGACGCGCCCCTACGCATTGAGACAGATGCTTCTGAAAAAGCGGTGGGCGCAATTTTGTTGCAACTGGACGCCAACAGGGAGTGGAGACCCTGTGCCTTCTTCTCCAGGAAGCTGACACAGCCTGAACGCAACTACACAGTGTTTGATAGGGAACTTCTTGCGATCTACGCTGCGTTCCAGCACTGGCGACACTTCCTGGTGGGCGCGAAGCACCCCATCCAGGTGTGCACAGACCACAAGAACCTGGAGTTCTGGAGAACTGCCAGGGTGCTCAACCAGCGGCAGATACGGTGGGCAGAGTTCTTCTCGAACTTCAACTTCTCCATCCACTACATCCCGGGGGAGCAGAATGTCAGGGCGGATGCCCTCTCCCGCAAGCCAGAGTACATGGAGGAGGAGGCGCCACCAGCCCCAAGGCACATTTTCCCCCCGTCGGCATGGTCCTGCGGAGCAGCTGTGGTGAGCGAGGCAGAACTCACAGCACTGACGGCAGCGGATGAATTTGCCAACCGCATCTTCAGAGAACTGAGAGGGGGGAGGGAGCAGGCAAAAGACTTTGCAGAACGCAGAGGGCTGCTTTTCTACAAGGGTGCGCTGTACCTACCCACCACCCAGCTTCGACGTACGGTCCTCAAGCAGATGCACGACAACCCTACAGCGGGGCATTTTGGAAGGGACAAAACCGCTCACCTAGTCATGAGACACTTCTGGTGGCCAGGGGTGCGGGAAGATGTTCGAGACTATGTAAGGGGCTGTACCACCTGCCAGCGGGCGAAGGTGGTCAGAGCAGCGCCACCAGGGTTGCTGGAGCCCTTAGCCACACCACACAGGCCGTGGGAAGTGGTGTCCATGGACTTCATCACAGATCTGCCTTCGTCCAGGGGTAAGACTGCAGTGTTGGTGGTGGTGGACCTTATGTCCAAAATGTGTCACTTTATACCGTGTGCCAGGGCAGTCTCGGCAGAAGAGACAGCCAAACTGTTTGTTGATCACATTTTCAGACTGCATGGATTACCTTTAAGGGTTATTTCGGATCGTGGCCGCCAATTTGTTTCCAGGTTCTGGCGGCGGCTCATGAACCTCCTGCAGGTGGAGGTCAGCTTGTCGACGGCTAGACACCCGCAGACCAACGGACAAGCGGAGAGGGTCAACGCCATTCTGCAGCAGTACCTGAGATGCTACGTCAGCCAGCGGCAAACGGACTGGGTGGATCGCTTGCCACTAGCAGAATTTGCCTACAACAATGCAGTGCACGTCTCCACAGGGGTGTCGCCCTTTAAGGCCAATTACGGGCGCGACCTCAGATCTTTCCCAGAGAGGGAGAGGGAGGAGGAGGAGGAGGAGGGCCCACAGGCTGAGGATTGGGCAGAGGAACTGGAGACGGTGCACCAGCAGCTCAGAGAACACTTGGAGAGGGCCAAGGAAGCGTACAAAAAGGGGGCAGATCGCCACAGGCGACAAGGGGAGGTCATCAGGGTGGGGGACAAGGTGTGGTTGTCCTCGGAGGGCCTTCCCACCAGAGGGAGGTGCAAAAAGCTGGCACCCAAAAGGCTGGGCCCCTTCACGGTCACGCAACAGGTAAACCCGGTGGCATACAGGCTGGCACTGCCAGAGGACATGAGGGTGCATCCAGTGTTTCATAGATCGCTGCTGTCGCCGTACAGGGAAAGCAGCAGGCTCCGAGACAGCGAACAAACCCCCGAGGGAGGGGGGGAGAGGGAAGGCAGGGAGCAACTCAATGAGGCCACGGCCATCCTGGATTCAAGGTGGGGGGTGGGGGGACTGGAGTACCTCATGGCATGGGAGGATGCTCCACCGTCCCAGAATGAATGGGTCCCAGCCACTCAGATACAGGAGGAATTCTTGGTGGAAGAATTTCACGCCCTCTTTCCCCACAGACCCAAGCCCTGGCACATGGAAAGGGAGGGGGAGGAGGAGGAGGCACGGGAGAGCAGCTCACCATGGCGCTGGGAAGCGGAGTTTGAGGAACCAGAGGATGAGGTATGGGTGTCACCGAGATCCACCCAGTCAGAGGAAGGAGCAGATTGGCAGAACGTTTTTACCCCCACCAGCTCTGACGCCACGGACTTTTTGGGATTCCCGTCCGCCCAGGCGGAAGGGGGGGGCTCGCAGGACTGGGGGGAGGTATTCACACCAACGGGCTCGGAGAGCACTGAGTTCTTAGGCTTCCAGTCGTCACCGACACATGGGGGGGGCCTGGGGAGGGGTGAAGGAGAGCTTGGGAGGGGGGTGGATGTGAGGGACAGGGGATATCGCGAAGTCCCTCCCCTCCTGAGTTCAAGCCCGTCCCCGAGCAAAGGGGAAAGCAGGGAGAGTTCCGATTCCAGTGGGGAAGCAGGAAGTCGTGTCCGAGGCTCAGGCAAGGTAGAGGAGCCAGGGTCCCAGGTGGGACAGGAAGGGGCAAGCAAGGGGGGAAGACCCATCCCTCCAACTCCAGAATTACGCAGGAAGAGGAGGGGCAAGAGGATGGGTCTGCCAAAGCTTTTGTGTTGGAGAAAGACGCGCCAAAAGCCATTAGGAGGTTCTGAAACCGACTGACAACATCGCTCCGTGTAAATAGCAATGACTTGAGCACTGTAAATACGCAGCACCAATAAAAGAATAAAATGCAGAGCTGCGTAGCGTCGTTACTCTGAAGTAGTCCACTCCGGCCACTGTGACACTACCGCTCTTAACCACTACACCACACTGGCTCTAATTCCTCCTTCTCCTCAATTTTCATATTCTTAACCACCATTTTTGTTTTCTGTCTATCTAACTTAAATCCCGCCAACTGTCCAAATCTCTCAATTTTCTCTATAACTTCTGCAACACTTTCACTGGGGTTTTCCAACGTTAAAACTAAATCGTCCGCAAAGGCCTTCAATTTAAACTCTTTTGCACCCACTTTAACTCCTTTAATCGCTGAAACTTCTCTTAATCTATTCAATAATACCTCCAGGACCGTGATGAACAATAATGGTGATAATGGACATCCTTGTCTAGTACCTTTTGTGATTTCAAAATATTCTGTTAGTACATTATTTATTATCAGTTTCGCTTTTTGCTCAGAATATATCGCTTCAATTCCATTCCGGAAGGATCCTCCTACTCCCATCGATTCCAGGTTCTTCTTCATAAACTGCCAAGAAATATTATCAAAAGCTTTTTCTCCATCTATAAACATTAATACTGCAGGTTTATCAATCCTGGTCTCCAGATATTCTATTACATCTATGATATGTCTAACATTGTCTTTTAACTGTCGACCAGGAAGGAATCCTGCTTGGTCTTTATGTATTATCTCATTTAAAATCTCTTTCAATCTCCTTGCCATTATGTCTGCAAAAAGCTTATAATCATTATTCAATAATGATATTGGTCTATAATTTTTCACTTCTAATCCAAGTGAACCTGGTTTCAGAATCAATGTTATATATGCTTCTTTCCGCGTATTTGGGATCCTCCCTCCTGCAAGTATATTATTCATCACTTCTGCTAAAACTGGTGTCAATTGTCCATTTAATACTTTATAATATTTTGCTGAAAGCCCATCTGGTCCTGGGGCTTTACCTTGTTTCATTCTCTTTATTGCATTCTGTATTTCTTGTATTTTTATTGAAGCATTTAATTTTTTCCTTTCTTTTTCTGGAATTTGTTTCAATTTATATTTTTCCAGATAATCCTTGATTTTCCCACCTTCTTCCTTTCCTTTGCTGTATAAATTTCTATAAATTTTTTGAAAAGCTTTCCTTATCTCCTTTGGATCTTCCGTCAATCCATCTTCTGTTCTAATTTTATTAATTGTATTTTGATTTTGACGTTTCCGCAATTGCCAAGCTAACAATTTTCCTATTTTATTTGCTGATTCAAAATAAAACAACTCCCACAACAATTATGCGTATGTATTGAAAGGTATTCAACATGCAACTCTTCTCTCCATTGCATTTTTCATGACTTTCCCAATCCTGATCAGAAATTAATGTGTGAACTGGTCCTTAGAAGTGGCACATTGAATGTACAAATAAAGGAAGCTGGTACTTCATTACTGCAAGCTGTTTCCATAACTTTTTGTACACTGATAGAATAAACATGGTTATTTGAATTGTCAGAGCATATAAATAGCCACAGAACCCTGGACTGGCTGACCAGGTAGTTATTTCGAGATGGCTGCCAAATGCCAGATCAGATCTAGAAACGGCAGATGATGTAACATAACAGGATGTGTGCCTGAGCTGCCTGCTTTCTAAAACAGAGAGATGGGGAAGGTGGAAGCCAGGTTGGATCATGGACAGTCTTTTGACAAGGGCCAAAGTTCCCTTTTTGTGATGGAAAAATTTCTTTTCCTGAATTTGTACTGCTGTAAAATTAGTTGTTAGATCAATTGTAGACTTACTGAGTATATTAAATAATTGAGCAGGGTTCAATACATATTTCTAATTGAAAACTGTTTACTATGCTGCTCTGCATGCATTTACTTACCAATTTTTCCCCAACTTTCTTCAAGGTGCTATCCATGGATGCCCTTAGAGCTGCTTCAAATGTGGAGCCATGGCTCAGTTTCTCACGTGGAGGAATTTGATGCACACATATTGTTATACACATAGAGCCTGTTCTGATATGCTCTGAATGTGTGGATGGTGGAAAGTGAGACGAACCCACAACCCACAAGCCCCTTCTTGTATTCTTTTAACACAGTGCATAGTGTGTGTATGAGGGGGGGAAGCTTGTTCATAGGCTTGAAGTACCAGCTTGAAGTACCAGCTTTCTTGCCCTGTGCCTAGAAAGCAAAGGTCTGAGCAGTTTCCCACTTGTCCCACACTTTCTAGGCACTTTCCCCTGGAAAACCCACTCTTTGGTTTCAGAACAAGTGGTAATCTGCAGAAAACCCAGTTGCCATTTAATAATAATAATAATAATACTAATAATAATAATTTTTTATTTATTTATGTTCCACTTCAGTGCTAAACCACTGGTTTCCCCAAGGGAAAATGGAAGTGTGGATGAGCCTCATGTGTGTGCATGTGTGTGTGCCAAACACTCATTTGGAAATCTCTCTTGGCTCTGTTTTCCAATGAACAAACACTTGACAAAATAATTTGTATAATGCTCATACATGATGGTGTAAAAAACTGCTGTGCATTAAAAAATGGAGGGGGCTATAATTGTGTTGGTAGCTTCCTCACGAGTAAGCAGCTCCAAACCCCGTGCTTGGTTTTTACAGGGTTTTATTATACAGTATACATATGTACAAGACAGAATGTCAAAAAGCATGACCGTTCTAATCCGATCCAGAATCCGGAAGCACCTCCCTTTGTGACCTCCTCCAGCATAACCGCCTGGGCACCCGGAATCTCCTCCATTGGTCCCTTCTCTGTTGGGGTGAGGGCAGTGGTGAACGCCAGGGCAGACTGTGCATGTCCACACATGTGCAGTCTGTCCGCGGTGGCGCGTGAGGGTGGCGATGGGTGGCGGCAGCCGGTGCGCTCTGCAAGGGCAGCAAGGGCAGCAGCGCACTTGGCCGGAGGAGGCGAGGGGCAGGCCAGGGGCCAGCGGTGGTGCCCTGCGTGCTGCCCCCACCAGACTGGAGCCAAGGGCGCCCCGCCCCCGCCCCTCCCTTGCTACGCGCCTGGGTGAGGGTGCTGGTGGAGTGCCCTCTCCGCTAGAGCTGCTCAGTTGAGGGACCGGCACTGTTACTTGTGGATCCTCCCCCTCTTGAGTGCTTTGATCCGCCCTCTGCAGCGCTGTCTCTGGAAACCTCCTCTCCTCAACATTTTGAGGGAGCCGCCCCTCAGGTGATGGGCATTGCCATTAAAATGGTGTGCATGTGCTATGTCATTTGATTGATTATGCAGGGTGGGGCTTACCCTGCCCCCCCAAATATTTTATTCACATTGGCACCCTGAACACAAGGACTAAATCTGTCCATTGTCACTAATAAAGGCTTTCCTCCCATGGCTAATTGCAGCTTGTGGGTGAGCGAAGTCACTGGCTTGCTCTGTGGGTCCCACACCCACACACCCCCATAGCAACTGCTTACATTTTGTGCATGTTGATTGCTTCCATGCAATGGACATCCTCTTTAGTTTGACAATGGGGATCTGAGCAAGTTTTGCAGCTGTTCATGGGGAATTACTAGGTTCTAGCTAGCCTTTATGAGACAGAAAGCAACTCTCCACAAGCATAGCCAATCTCTTCCTCACTCGTCAGCATGCCCAAGAAATGGAACCCAGGGTGTCACTATACCAAACCCTCAATTGTCCCAATTACATCAGGGCATCCTGTTTTTTTAATGTGAGAGCACAGCACTCATTTTGGGCATCGTTAACTTGCCCCATAAAATGGGGTTTGGGGAGTCTGTGATCCCCCCCCATTTTTTTGGTGCCAACATGACCCTGAAAAGGCGCATCTTTCTGGGAATTGCCCCGGCACTGGACATGTGTTCCAGTTTTTCACCTTGACATGTTGGAAGGTATGGTATACAGGGCCCAGCCTAGCAGTTCAAAAGCATACCTGTGCAAGTAGATAAATAGGTACCACTGCAGTGGGAAAGTAAACGGCATTTCTGTGTGCTCTGGTTTCCATCACGGTGTCCCGTTGTACCAGAAGTAGTTTGGTCATGCTGGCCACATGACCTGAAAAGCTGTCTGTGGACAAACACCGGCTTCCTTGGTCTGAAAGTGAGATGAGTGCTGCACCCCATAGTCACTTTTGACTGGACTTAACCATCCAGGGGTCCTTTTACCTTTTTTTACCTAGACATAGATGGAAACTGCCTAATAAAGATTCTACTGTTCTATGTTTTCCAGAGGGTGTAGTGATATATATCTGACCAATATGAGGGAAGAGATACCATCTTCTGTGGATACAGATGAGCATAAACTGCTTTGAAACCCTTTGGATAGTGAGTCATTCATAAATGAATGAATGACTGAATGAACCAATGAAGTGATGAGGCATCATAGCTTTTTTCTTTAGTATTTCTTATTCCTTGGGATGTTTTGTTTCAATTGTGCTAAGATTGCTGGCCATTGAATGAGCCATGTTGGTTTTCTAGCCTCAGAATTCTGTGATAGATAATTGCATTGTGAGGTTGTGGCTGCAAAAGGATTTTGGTGGTGGCTTTAAATAAATAATTGGAATCTTTCTTTCTTTTTTAAATTAAAATAAACTTTATTTCATTCTTTAAAAACATACATAATTATAAACAAACAAAACAGAACAATACTAACAACATATAATAAATAATAAATCAAATAAATCATATACTGTACAAGTTAAATCAAAGTTAAATTCAGCTTAAATCAACTTAAATCAACTTAAATTTAATCAAAATTTAATTCAACTTAAATCAACTTAGGTCAATTATGTAACAAAATTAACACCCATACAAAAAAACACAGAAAAGAAAAAAAGAATCGCTAAACCTATGAATATAAACATAAAGTGAAACATCACCCCCAAATAAAATAATTGAATCGTATGAGATTCATATCTTAACGCAAGTCAGTCTTAAAGACATAATATTATTCTTTTACAAAATTAACCCGCTGTTTTTCCCTCCCACCCCCCTAAAATAGGATATAAACTTCCAGTCATCCCTTTACTTTGGTCTGTTGGTATTTCTATTTTTTAATGTATACTATCCTCCCTTTCCCCCCCTTTGTGCCTTTTATATATCTGCTAAGAGATTGGTCTTTTCTATCTGTTTCTTTTGATACTGTTTGAACATACTCCAGTCCTTTTCTAGATTCTCTTCCTTTATTCCTTTTGCCTTACCTGCTCTAATTGTTAGATTTTGATATGTTATCATCTTCTCCACCCAATCCTCTATTTTTGGTATCTTTTCACTTCTCCAATTCCTTGCAATGAGTGTTCTGCCGGCCACTGTCGCATGCATAATTATTGTCCTGTCTTTAGCCTTTATTTCATCACTTAAAAGTCCTAATAGAAACATTTCTGGTTCTTTTCTAAAAGAGTATTTTAAGATTTTTTTCAATTCATTATATACCTCGTCCCAAAACTTTTTAATTTTTGTGCATCGCCACCAGATATGCAGGTAGGTTCCTGGCTCTTCCTGGCACCTCCAACACATGTTATTCACTCCTTTGTACATTCTTGCCAATTTGGTGGGCGTCAGATACCACCTGTATTGCATCTTAATTTTTTCTCTCTCAAATCATAATTTGATACACATTTTAGATCCCGCTTCCATAAATTTTCCCATTTCTCGACTGTAATTGTTTTTCCTAATTCTTTGGCCCATTTGATCATTGTTTCTTTTGTTAATTCGTCTTTTGTATCCCATTGCAATATCAATTCGTATAGATTTTTGATATATTTTCCCTTCCCCTCTAATATAATTTCCCCAAATTTAGACAATTCTTTCTCAAAGCCTATTTTGATATCCAATTGAAACCTTTGTTTGATTTGAAAATATTGTAGCCACACATTGCATAAATTTTTAATTTTTTCATATTCCTTTAATTTCAAATTACCCTCTGACTCTTCTATTATTTCTCTATATGTTGGCCATATTGTTCCCATATTTATTTTTTTAACTGATATTATTTCAAAAGGTGACACCCACCATGTCGTCTTAGGTTCCAATATTTTTTGATGTTTTTTCCAGATTTTGTACAAGGACTTTCTTATTATGTTATTCAAAAAGCAATTGTGGATTCCCATTTTCTCCTTCATCATATATAGATGCCATCCGAAGCCTAATCCTGCTCCCTCCAAATCTAATAAAAAATTATTTTTAAGTTCGATCCAATCTTTTATCCATACCAATCCTGCTGCATCATGATATATCTCCAAATTTGGTAGGCCGAATCCCCCTCTTTCCTTTGAATCCGTCATTGTTTTATATTTTATTCTAGGTTTTTTTCCATTCCAAATAAATTTTGTAATTTCCTTCTGCCAATCATTAAAGCATTTCCCTCCCCCCAGAATTGGTAAGTTTTGGAATAAATACATTAATTTTGGTAATATGTTCATTTTAATCACTGATATCCTTCCTAAAATTGATAAATTTAATTTGGTCCACCTTTCCAATTTTATTTTAATTTCTCTCCAGATCCTTTCATAATTTTCTTGGTATAGGTCAATGCTTTTATTCGTCATATATATCCCCAAATATTTTATTTTTTTCTTTATTTCTATCCCCGTTAATTCCTGTAATTTAATTTTTTCCTCTTTTTCCAAATTTCTTACTAACATTCCACTTTTTTGCAATTTATTTTAAAGCCCGCTAATTTTCCGAATTCATTTATTCTTTTTATTGCTTTTTTATTGTTTTTATTGCTTTTGGCATACACTCTAATGGATTCTCAGTTGTAATGATCACGTCATCCGCGAATGCGTGTGCTTTATACCTATTTCTTCCTATTTTGATTCCTTCGATTTCCTGGTCTCCCCTAATACCCTTCATTAATGTTTCCAAAACGATTATAAATAATATAGGTGACAATGGGCAGCCTTGCCTCGTCCCTTTGGAGATTTTAATTTCTTCTGATAGATTCCCGTTTATAACTATCCTTGCCTTTTGATTTTTATATATTACCCTAATTGCCTTTGTTAATTTTTCCCCTAATTCCAATTCCTCTACTACTTTTCCAAGATAACGCCACGAGATGTTATCGAAAGCTTTCTCAGCATCAACTGTCATTATTGCCGCTCCTTTATTTCTGTCGCTTCCCACATACTCCAAAATATTGATTATATTCCTTATATTATCTTTTGTTTGCCTACCCTTTACAAATAATTGGAATCTTTCAAGGGGACTGAGTGCTGCCTAACAGATAAATCTTTCACTAGATAAAATGTTACATTAATTGAAGCCTCCCATTTGGCCTAGAACGTCTGCGTTTTTAAAGAGCTTGCTTTCTGGTAGAAATCAAGCAGGCTGATTTTTTTTCTTTCTGACTCCAGTGTTGGAGTGATGTGTCACAGTGCCCAAAGTCCATTTTGATCATATTTTGCTCAGAGGTGAAACTCAGTGAGTTCAGAATTGCAACTATTTCTCCCTGCAGTGGGAAATACAGTACAAGAACTCCACACTTGTTGGCAAGGTGGCAATTATGTACGTAGACAATTTGTTTTAGCCTTCAACAAGTCTTTTAGCAAGGATGTTGATAGACACAACAGCTTGGCATAGCTCTTAGTTTACTACAGCCTAAGTAGGAATAAAGCTTTTAAGCTGTGACCTTTTGAGATGACCTCCATAATTCAATTACTGTGTTTGGCCACTTGTGAACAATTTGGTAAAGTGTGGCTGTGGAGAAAATCAGCATAGTATGGATCACTGAGTAACTTGTAAACATACATTACGACTCCTAGCAAACCCATGTTTCTTGCCAAGTGGGTCATAGGGTGTTTATTTCTACAGTGGTACCTCTGGTTATGAACTTAATTCGTTCCGGAGGTCCATTCTCAAGAAGAAGAAGAAAAAGAAGAGTTTGGATTTGATATCCCGCTTTATCACTACCCGAAGGAGTCTCAAAGCGGCTAACATTTCCCTTCCTCTCCCACAACAAACACTCTGTGAGGTGAGTGGGGCTGAGAGACTTCAGAGAAGTGTGACTAGCCCAAGGTCACCCAGCAGCTGCATGTGGAGGAGTGGAGACGCGAACCCAGTTCCCCAGATTACGAGTCTACCGCTCTTAACCACTACACCACACTGGCTCTCTGAAACCATTCTTTTCCTGAGGTGCACTTTTGCTAATGGGGGCTCCTGCAGTGTGGCGCGCGATTTCCGTTCACATCCTGGGGCAAAATTTGCAACCAGGAGCAGCTACTTCTGGGTTAGCGGAGCTCGTAAGCTGAAGCGTTCGTAAACTGAAGCATTTGTAACCAGAAGGTACCACTGTAATTCCTAGTTGTTTAAACAAAGTGGGCTGGGCGTTGGAGTTGAAATCACAGAGTGGATAGTAGTCTGCATGTTCTCTACTTTGAATGCCTAGTCTAAGGGCATTTATGCAGAATGGAGATCCATTTGGACATTATATCTGCTGCACTTGCCTTGATCACTACAGCTAGGTCACAAATCCTGTTTGCACCTGCAAACATTTTGGGGCAGTCACAACTGCAGGCATTTTGGGGGGCGATCACAATTTTGGGGATTAAATAAATGGAGAGTGGGTTTCCTCTGCTCTCCATTTATTTATTCTCCACCAACCCACGCAAAGCTGTGATCATCTAGAATCTAAAATAAGTGCACAATGCAAGTTACCTGTATTTTAAAATAATCAGGGTAATCCTATTGACATTAATGGGCATGAGTTTCTTAGATCCTTCGATTTTAACGATTTTAACTGTTAGTAGAACATTGTCAGATGTAACATTCAGATTTTTATGTACTTTGTAGGAAAACTTAAGCATAAATAAAACGAATGTACTGTTGCACACCAGCCCAATTTCTGAGTGCTGCAAGATTCCGGGGGTTCCAGTTTCTTACCCAGGGTATGTGTTCCTTTTGGAAATGAGGCACAGCTGAGACTGTGGTGTCTTTGAAATATGGTTTATTAACACATATAAACCTGAGCATGTGATGGAAGGGTTCGAAGCATTATACTCCAAGAGTATTTCTTCGCCCATAGCTAAAGCCATGGATTCAGACAAAAATCTACTATCGTGTTCTGGCCCCTTCCCCAGCTTTCTTGTCTTTAGCAGCCTGCAACCGTTTTTCCCCCTCTAGGTCACATCATGGCCAACCCAAAAACTCTCCTTCAAATTGTACCTGGGTCTTCTAAGTAAGTTGAGGGAGGAACACGGATCCCCCTCTTTTTGGCTTTCCTAATGGGACGTGGGTGGCGCTGTGGTCTAAACCACTGAGCCTAGGGCTTGCTGATGAGAAGGCCGGCGTTTCGAATCCCCGTGATGGGGTGAACTCCCGTTGTTCGGTCCCAGCTCCTGCCAACCTAGCAGTTCGAAAGCATGTCAAAGTGCAAGTAGATAAATAGGTACGGCTCCGGTGGGAAGGTAAACGGCGTTTCTGTGCGCTGCTCTGGTTCACCAGAAGCAGCTTAGTCTTGCTGGCCACATGACCCGGAAAAACTGTCTGTGGACAAACGCCGGCTCCTTCAGCCAGTAAAGCGGGATGAGTGCCCAGAGTCGGACAACCCCAGAGTCGGACACGACTGGATTTTACTGTCAGGGGTCCTTTACCTTTTTAATGGCTTTTGTTCTTCTATCACTCCAGGTAATTTCCTCATCACAAAACTGACCTGGCATATATTTTAACATTTGCTGAATCCAGGGTTCAGTGCCTGGCACCCAGAAATTCATGAGACAGGGGAGTCTGGCACCCACAACCTCATATTTCACTTTATTGCAGCCTAAAGAAAGCTGTTGTCTAGATATTTTCTAAATAAATGGAATAAAACCACTTAACCCACTGACAGATTATATATATATATATATATATATATATATATATATATATATATATATACACACACACACACACACACACACACACACACACACACACACACACACACACAAATTTAACAGAACAAATTATCAATCAGTATAGCCAATTGCATTTTTCCCCTTTCTCCCCTCCTGAGACTTCCCTCAGCCCCCCCCCCGTTTATTTGCCCACGTTATTCTCTGCATGTTATAAAATTGTACATATCTCTACCTTATCTATCCTATGTTCTCCTAATAAATTGTGAATGTTTATTCAAAACCTGCCAATGAGTCCAAGTTCTTTTGTTGTCTTTTTAAATAGATTGTAAAAAGTTCCCATTCTTCTTTAAAGTCACGATTGTCCTTGAAAAATGAATATTAAGGGGAACAATGCCCATTGTTAAGCCAGGTAGGTAAAGTAATGGTGTCATGTCCTTCATTGTGACACGTTCCCTTGCTGAGTGACTTGGCTGAGAACTTTTGGAAGAGCAACCATTTGAGGATAGCAAGTGAGGGAGAGGATAGCAAGTGAGGATAACAAGTGACAAACTCAAGATGTTCTGTGAGGGAATGAAGAGACTCTCTTCGTCTCAAGTGTAAGTAGGATTTCTCATTCTTTCTGCATTCTGCTTCTTTCACAATCCCTTAAGATTTAGAAACATAGGGAACTATGTCATGGATAGATTAATTTTTAAAGATTGTCCTCAGGACCACCAAGGATGCTTCGAGGGAAATGGTTTGCATCTCCCATGTGGGCATCATCACAAGAGGAACATCTCCCAGTATTGGAGGCTCTTTTGACAAGATGCCCTCCTCAGTGGCTTCAACTGCTTGCTGCACTCTCCATTAGAGTTCTGACAGCAAATTCAGTTGCCTGGTGCCCCAAATTCAGTGCAGAGATAGAGAGTATGAAGGATGTAACTAGAATCCATTTTATGACCACTGTGACGGATTGGTCTGGTTGGCAATAGAACCCCAGGGTGTAAAGAGTTAAACCCCAACCTCCTAGATAAATGACGCATTCCATTCCTGAGGGGCGGGACTGCCAGGAGTTTAAAAAGGGATGGGAGGCAGTTAATTGGTGTGAGAGGGTTGTGGGAGTGAAGAGGGAGCGTGTGAGTGTGTAGGAGTAGGAGATCTTAAAGTGTTCTGAGGAGTTTAATTGAATTATATTATCTAGCCATTGTTAAATGAAACTAAGAATATGATCTCAGAGCCTGTACACATGAAACCATTACACATTTAAAAGTCATCTAGTTTAAATAAAGCTTTCTTAAATGTTATATTAAAAGTGAATGTGCCTAGTCATTCCAGCTGGGTATCAAAACTCACAGAAGTGGTGGCTCAATAGAGGACAGAAATTACCTCGGGAATAGAGGTGACAGTTTGTGTCTTAGAGTTACACTGAGGAGGCTTAGGAGGATAACCTGGGGTGCCACAAAGTTGCCAGAGTGGAAAGGGCAAACTTTTGCAGTGGGGAATCAAACTGAGTGAGACCCTTTACTGTAGGCAGGAGGTTATTCCGTCAAACAGCCTAGAGTTTCTCAAGATACCAGGCCACGTAAGCTGGAAGACTCTCTTTACTAAGAAACCCACAAGTAAAAGGGGTTTATTTTAAGGCGGCAGGAGAAGAGGGAGGGTGGTTTCACCCCTGGATTCCTGTGTCGCATTTTTAGTAATAGAGAGGGAGGACATTTTCGTCGCAACCACCTCCCTGTTCTTCCTTAGGTTTCAGAGGCTGCACAGGCTTCTGGCCTCCTGTTGTCGCACCCTCAAAATCCATCCCCTGGTCTACAAGGGGGCTTCTGCTTCTTGAATTTGTGTGACTGTCCGGGCTTGTGTGTGTGTGTGTTTCTGGCCGGTGACCTTGCAGGTGACCTTGGAAGTGTGCTCTCCCTGAGCACATGGTCTGAGGGGGCGGGCCTTCTGTGGAGTCAGGTGAGTCAGGTGACTAGCTGTGAGCGGAGCTAGTCAGTGCCTGGAGTTCAGTGCCGCGCGCCGCAGTTAGACCCATCTTTTAGATTTAGGGGAGTTAGTCTCAAACATTTACTGGGGGAGCCCTAGGCTGCTTTTTTTGTCCTGACCTCAAGCTTTTCAAGATGGAGGGTGAGGGAACAACTGCAGTCACCTGCAATTCCTGCGCAATGTTTGTATTCTTGCCAAAGGATGTAGGCAGCTACACCTGCGGCAAGTGCAAGTAGGTTGCCCTACTACCGGTAGAAGACAAGGTCCAGCAACTTCAGGCCCGTGTATCTACGCTCTAGAGAATTAATGAGCGGGAGCTGTTCTTGGATGCAGCAGAGCACACTTTCTGCACCAAAGAGGAGACAGGGGACATCCCTGAGGTGGAGGTCAGTTCCCCAGCACAGGAGCCAGATGTATTCATGGCTTTGATGGTGTTTCCTGCTTGGCAGGGGATTGGACTGGATGGCCCTTGTGGTCTCTTCCAACTCTATGACTCTATGATTCTATGATTCTTGCATTTGGTGTTTGCATGCAGGACTCAGAGAATGTCAGGAGTCTTTGACAGCCATCTAAATCCAACAATCATAGCTCTAAACTGGCTGGATGCAACTTGTCATTCTTCTTTTATGAGTGCAACAATGCTAGTACCTTGGTCAGTAAACATTGCCATTGTATTTAGCACTATGCCACTAATCCCGGCATGGCTTGCTTGGTAAACAATCTATCCTTTCAAAAGCCAAGCTGTCAGAGTGGAAAGGGGTTTATAAATTGTGGTTGTAAAGTGAGATGCCCTGTGCATTCATCTGCAAAGAAAATGCTAATAAAAGTTTCCAGTCAGTTCATAATCTTTACTCCTAACTTCAGGTCACATTTCACCTTATCCAATGCTCCTGCAAACTTTAACAGCAAGACTGTGAGGTTGTGTGAAATGACACACCATCTTTGTATTATTAGCAGGCTGCCTAGACTTGGCCACTAGTGCCATTGTGTGCCTGTTGAATATTGACTACTCTATCTTGACAGTGGAATCTTTCCAGGGTCAAGAAAATAATTATATAGATGTCATCCTGTCTTGCTCCATGAACAGCTCATGCAATAACAATTCATTCTTATGCCACATACTCGGCAAACAGCATAATTAGGAAACAACAGAAGAATTTAGGCTTTTCAGCAGCAGGTTGACAAAACGCCTCATGGTCTGTGTGCAATTCATAACAAGTTAGAAGCATGACAGTGAAAGAATGCATTTTTATTTGTTTCCCAATAACATATTATTTTAGATCTTTTTTTCTGACAGGTGTTTTGTGCATTTAACGGTGATAAGCGGATAAATGTGATTCAGTTCACATTTAAAGGCGAACGTAACAAACTTGTACTTTTTGGGGAAATGTGTGGAACGAAACATTGAAATCTGCAATGCAGCAAGTAATTGTACAAAAATGCTAATTTTAGTGCATTTTTATAATGCAGATATGCATTATATCAAAGGAAATTTCTCTGTAAAAATGTGTATATTATTGTTTTTACTATTGCAATTTATTGCCTGGTCTTCATCCCAAGATCCCAGGGCAGGTCCTAACAATCTGAACTATCAAAAACCGGGGTAAAGAGGTGCATCTTCAGTGTTCACGGAAAGATGCATAACGAAAGTGCCAGACACAGAGCTCTGTGAGGAGGAAATTCTAGAACTTGGGGGCTGTCGCAGAGAATGCCCTCTCCCAGACTGCCACCCTTCTGGGAGGGCAGTGAAATAGCCACGTGGGCCCTTCTGCCGATCTTAGCACCCAAGCAGGGCTGTAGGGAAGGAGAGTCTTTCGGGTATTTAAGGCCTGAGCCATTTAGGTATTTAACCACTAACGTTAACACTTGAATTGGGCCCAGAAATGAACTGGTAACCAGTGCAGCTGTTTTAAAACAGGGGTTATGTGAAATCTAAAAGGAACCCCAGCCAATAATCTGGCAGTTGCATTCTGGACCTATTGAAGTTTCTGAGTTGTCTTCAAGGGCAGCCCCATATAGTACACATTGCAACAATCCAATCTGGAAGCTACCAGAGCATGAAATAAAATGGCCAAGTCATTTCTGTCCAAAAGGGCCTGGAGCTAGTGAATCACTCCTGCCAGTGAGGCACCCTAAGCCTCCACTGACAGGGCTGAAGGAAGGAGGGCGGCTCTTAGACCGTCTCCCCACTTCTTACACATAAGAATGTGGGGCACAGAAGAACTTTGTCTTTTCAGGATTCAGCTTCAGTTTATCTGCCCACATCCAAACCATCACCGCCTCCATATTAAGCAAAAACTTATACACTAAATTCTGAGGAATTTTGATGGGGACTGTGGCAAAACCCCCCTCTCTTTTATAACTACCAAGGGTTATCCTATTTTTTTTGTGTGAGGAAAAACTTTGATACTTGGACAATAAGGCAAAGTTGGATAAATAAGGACTTATTTTACAGAACAAAACTGGTGAAACAAAAGATGTGTCCGGAGATAAAAACTCTTTCAGAAACAGTTGAGTTATTTCACTTCAGTTCCTTAACTCAGGTGTAGCCTAGGTGCTGCAGCTTAATATTTTGGTTCTTAAACAAGGTGGCACTTTCTGCCAGTTTCCCAACCTTCTTTAAGTCCTGAGGTATTTCTAATAGTATAACAGACCCACACCCCTCCTAACTGGTTTGGGATTTTTGTCTTTCGTGAAGATTTCTCCCCTCCAGACTGGAATGAGGCCCAAGAGGAGTGTTTCCTCACAACTCAGCCTCCCAGTGGTTTCTTGTCTGAATAGTCTCCCAAGACACTAAACACTCTATTTCAACCCAAGCTCAGAGACTCCTCTTTCTCTAGCTGTGGATATTTTACTCAGAGTGGATGTTGCACCCCCAGCTCAGGAGCTGTGCTCCTCTCCAGAGGAACGTCAGAACCAGCCCTCCATCTCCCCCTCAGAACAACCTCCTTCTTTCTCTCTCTAAATCTCCCTCACTTTTCCCTCCCAAAGTGCTGGCTCCACCCTCCTCTGGCTGCCTGTCCTGGTAGCCAATCAGAGAGAGGTTCCAGCCCCCTGGTGGAATTCTGTGGCACTGCACCACCAGACTGGTCTAGCTCAGCTGTCCATCACAAAGAAAGATTGCAGACTGGGGCGGAAATGCAGAGAGGAGAAAATGAGAAACAGAGAGAAACCAAAATTGACAGATTTCAAGCAGAAATTCAACAGGGGTAATAACTTTCTTGCAGGAAGGGAGGAACTGCCCCTGTTGGATTTCTAGTGTAGAGCCTATCTTTGGAGAATAGGTGGCAAGCCTAATTCTAATCAGAAGTCCTCAGCTCAAAAATTAAGTCAGTCATTAAATTCCTGGGTGGTTTTAGACAACCAACTAAATAAATTGCCAAAATTCCAAAAGGAAAAAAAAATATTATATTAAATGCACCAGTTAACATCTCAGAAGTTTCAGATGCCATCAAACAAGCAAAAATAGGTAAATCACCAGGCCCAGATGGATTAACAGCAAAATATTATAAAAAAAATACAAAGTTATTTAGTTCAATTGTTACAAAAAGTAATGAATAAAATATTAAACGTGGGGAAAATACCAAAGACCTGGAAAGAGGCTTTTATTACTTTGATTCCAAAGCAAGAGACAGATACGTTGGAAGTTAAATTTACAGAACAATGCCATTATTAAATAGTGATTATAAATTGTTTGCAAATATATTAGCTAATAGAATTAAGGGCATATTGTTAGAAACAACTCATCAAGATCAAACAGGATTTCTCCCAGGGAGACAGATGAAGGATAATATAAGGAATGTAATAGACATTATTGAGTATTTGGAGGTAATGACTGAAAAACAGGCAGCTATGATGCTTATTGATGCCGAGAAAGCATCAATTCATGGGTTTCATGGGTTTTTATGTTGAATGTCCTGGACAAGATGAATTTGGGAGAGCTGTTTAAAAGAGGAATAGAAGCCATTTATTTAGAGCAACAAGCAAGGTTAATAATTAATAATATTATTACAGAATAATGCAGAATAATGAAAGGGACAAGACAAGGGTGTCCCCTGTCACTGTTACTGTTTATTTTAGTATTACAAGTCCTGGTGAGGAATATAAGGGCAGATGAAACTGTTAGAGGAATAACAGTAGGAAATAAGGCATATAAGTTGAAAGCATTTGCAGATGATCTAGTGATTACAGTGGAAGATCCTATAAATTCATTATTGAAAGTATTAGAAAAAATACAGGAATTTGGACAAGTATCAGGTTTCAAATTGAATAAAAATAAAACTAAACTCTTAGTAAAAATAAATCTCAGAACAAGATAAAAAAGAGACACAACAGAGGATCAAAATACTTATACATGCAAAAGTGAAATACCTGGGGATATTAAAGAACATTAATATATTTAAAGATAATTATGAACAAATATGGAAAGAAATAAGAAGGAATTTAGAGATATGGGCAATAATGAATTTGTCACTACAGTGATACCTCTACTTATGTGCACCTCTGGTTATGTATGCTTTGGGATACGCACGTGGCAAACCCAGAAGTATTTCCCTGGGTTTTGCCCCGCGCGCATGCACAGAAGCGCTCTACTGCGCCGCACGCATGCGCAGAACAAGCACTTCCGGTTGCAAAAACCTCAGGATCCGACCAGAGCTCCAGAACAGATCCAGTCCACAACCAGAGGTGCCACTGTATTAGGAAGAATATCGGTAATTAAGATGAACGTATTGCCAAAAAATGTTTTTATTTCAAACAATCCCAGTGGTAAGCAATGCGAGTTGCTTCAAAGAGTGGCAGAAAGGTATTTTGCGATTTATCTGGCAAGGAAAGAAGCCAAGAATAAAATATAAATTGTTGTTGTTGTTGTTGTTTAGTCGTTTAGTCGTGTCCGACTCTTCGTGACCCCATGGACCATAGCATGCCAGGCACTCCTGTCTTGCACTGCCTCCCGTAGTTTGGTCAAACTCATGTTCGTAGCTTCGAGAACACTGTCCAACCATCTTGTCCTCTGTCGTCCCCTTCTCCTAGTGCCCTCAATCTTTCCCAACATCAGGGTCTTTTCCAAGGATTCTTCTCTTCTCATGAGGTGGCCAAGGTATTGGAGCCTCAGCTTCACGATCTGTCCTTCCAGGGAGCACTCAGGGCTGATTTCCTTAAGAATTGATAGGTTTGATCTTCTAGCAGTCCATGGGACTCTCAAGAGTCTCCTCCAGCACCATAATTCAAAAGCATCAAAATATAAATTATTAACAGATATTAAAGACAGAGGTGGCTTCTCCTTACCAGATTTAAAATTATATTATGAAGCTTCTTGCATATGCTGGGTTTATTTGGCTCTTGGTTTCTCTGCTATTGGTTCAGTTCAGTTTTAGCTTCTGGATGCGGGTGGCGCTGTGGTCTAAACCACTGAGCCTCTTGGGCTTGCTGATCGGAAGGTCGGCGGTTCGAATTCCCGCGACAGGGTGAGCTCCCATTGCTCAGTCCCAGCTCTTGCCAACCTAACAGTTCGAAAGCACGTCAAAGTGCAAGTAGATGAATAGGTATCACTCCGGCGGGAAGGTAAACGGCGTTTCCGTGCACTGCTCTGGTTCACCAGAAGTGGCTTAGTCATGCTGGCCACGTGACCAGGAAAAACTGTCTGTGGACAAACGTCGGCTCCCTCGGCCAGTAAAGCGAGATGAGTGCCACAACCCCAGAGTTGTCCGAGATTGGACTTAACTGTCAGGGGTCCTTTACCTTTAAAACATGTTCATATTTTTTTACCCTTATGTTGGGTTTCATTGATTCTCTTTTCATACCCTTGACTGTAAGTAGCATTGGCTACCATTATTAGAAAAGCCTGACACTCTACTAAATCAACATATTTGAAGTTTATCACAAAGAGAGACGTGATTTGCTAGAAGTAGCTGTGAGGATTCTGCATAATGCATGGCCACCAGTGTAACTCTGGGACCTTTCCCTGAGTCCAGGGGTACCCAATATTGTGTCCTCCACAGATGTTGTGGAACTTCAACTCCCAAGAACCCTAGCCAGCAAGGCCAATGGTCTGGGATAATGGAAGTTTCCGCCCAGCAGCATCTGTAGGGAACCACCTTGGTTACCTCAACTTAGTTCCATGGGGTATATTTGTTGTCTGTGGAAGCATATCATGGGCCCCCAAGAGTCAGTCTCAAAGAGGGCTGAGTTTGGGGTTCAGATGAAGATGCTGTTAGTTTGATGGGGTCACAGGCTGAGACCCTACTTGCCTGTGCACGGTCTAGCCAGAATGGTACATGCTCTGCATAGGGAAGTTTTTAAAGTGTGATGTTTTACTTTGGTTTTATAATTTGCTGGAAGCTGCTCAGAGTGGCTGGGGCAACCCAGTCAGATGGAATATATATATATATATATATATATATATATATATATATATATATATATATATATATATTCTGGGATATATATTATATATATATATATATATATATATATATATATATATATATATATTCTGGGATAGATAGATAGATAGATGATTGATAGATAGATACCTGTAGATAGATGATAGATAGAACTTTGATCGTAACTTCTGAATCTTAATTACTGTATAGGAATAGCATGTGCCAAATTTTCTTCCTGTAAGGTGACAGCTGCTGCTTTAAAGTGATACTTGCTACAGCAGGTTGAAGAGGAGGTTGAGTAGTCTGGGAGAAGAGAGGACTGGGGAGCCAGTGGGTGGCCCCTCCGTACCCCAAGGGCTTCAGTGCTAGAAACAAGCACAATCTCCAGACTGGCTGCTGGCAGCCTTTCGCTGATGCATTTTACTACTGCATTGCTTGATTTCTGTTTGTCACCTTTCGTGAAGATGGTCCAGAAAGGAGGCTTAAATAAAATAAGCTTTCAAAGAAGAATGACTATTTTTCTACAGCAAATGCTTCAGTATCATCAGCAGTAAGGGCCCAAGCTAACCATTGTACCAAATGCACGAGGTCACCAAGGACAGCAACTGCGCCTCTGGTGACACCTATTAGAACTTGCCTGTGTCACAATGGCATTGTGTCATTCCACCAGGAGGGCTGAAGAAATCTGGATCACTGTGACATCAGGACATGGCAGTTTTGCTAGACATTATGGGGGTGGGGAGAGCTGGATTCATGACTGCTGATTTAGTTATGTGTTACAGCTTTGCTAAATTAAGACTGTTATACAGATTGCTTTTCTATGTAGCTTGCTTTTAGCACCTGCACATTTACCAGCTGTTGCAAATTCCATCACTGTTTCCTTTACGGAAGCAATTAGCTCACCCAGGAGGGATGATCACACTGGCATATTCTGCTTGCTCTCCCAGGAGAACCTCCTCTCTCCCTCCCTCCTCTGCTCCAGTACTCTTTGTGATAGTTTTGTGGGGTGGTCAGTATACTACACTACTGATCTGGAGGGGGGGCCATTTCTTTTCTTCAAATCAAGCAAACACAAAAGTCTTCAAATAGAAAGTATGAAGGAGTCATGCTTGCCACTGTGCAGCCAGATTTCTTTTTAGCCTCATCACAGCTACCTCGTTGCAGACCCAAAAGTAATCCTTCTGCAAAAGTAATCCTTCTGAGAAGCTTGAACGTGTCCAGAAGAGGGCAACCAAAATGGTCAAAGGCCTGGAAACAATGCCTTATGAGGAACGGCTTAGGGAGCTGGGTATGTTTAGCCTGGAGAAGAGAAGGTTAAGGGGTGATATGATAGCCATGTTCAAATATATAAAAGGATGTCATATAGAGGAGGGAGAAAGGTTGTTTTCTGCTGCTCCAGAGAAGCGGACACGGAGCAATGGATTCAAGCTACAAGAAAGAAGATTCCACCTGAACATTAGGAAGAACTTCCTGACAGTAAAAGCTGTTCGGCAGTGGAATTTGCTACCAAGGAGTGTGGTGGAGTCTCCTTCTTTGGAGGTCTTTAAGCAAAGGCTTGACAGGCATATGTCAAGAATGCTTTGATGGTGTTTCCTGCTTGGCAGGGGGTTGGACTGGATGGCCCTTGTGGTCTCTTCCAACTCTATGATTCTATTATTCTATGCATATTGGAGCAATTAGACAATTGCTTGGCCAACGGCCTTGTTAGTCAACAGCAATGCACAAAACAGACCATTTTTGGGTAGTGAGAAAGTAGTTGTTTCTCTGTCCTGGGCATCAGTTAGATCTGCAGCTGCTAGTAGGTGGTAAGAATTCTCTCCCATGCCTTGGGAGACTTCATATCCTAATGATGTACAGTCATACCTTGGTTGCCAAATGCCTTGGAGCTCGTACGTTTCGGCTCCCGAACTATCAAAAACTAGAAGTGAGCATTCTGGTTTTTGAATGATTTTGAAAGCCAGACATCCAGCGTGGCTTCCACAGGATGCTCCTGCAGCCAATCAGAAGCCGCGTCTTGGTTTTCGATCAGTTCCAGAAGTCAGAAGGGACTCCCGGAACGCATTCTGTTCGAGAACCAAGGTACGACTAAATGCAGATCAAGCTGTTGTTAAAGGCACAGAAGGGGATGCATTCTTTGGATAGATAGATGCTGAGCAGCTTTAGTATAACTACACTTCGGGAACCTAAACTATCCAATGATGGAAGATTTACACAACCTTGATCCCAAACCATTTAAAATGATATAGGTCATAATCAGGGCTTGGAACAGAACCTGGAAACAAACTGGAAGCCAATGGATATATTTTTAACATGAGCAAGATATGTTCTGTTCAACACACACCACTTAGCAACCTGACTCCCATATCTGGGAGAAGCTGGGAGAAGCTGCAAAGGGAATCCCAATTGTGCTGAAGATTTTAGTAATCCAGCCTGGATGTTATCAGAGCATGGATGTCTCCTAGAAGATCAGTCTCTATCCAGCAGGTGTCTGCAGTTGACATAAGAACCTAAAGGGTCAAAAGGTGTTCCGCCATGGTGGTACATGAGTGGGGTTAAACCTCTACTGAAACATCTGCACTGGCTGCCCACATGCCACCAGGCAAAGTTTAAGCTTCTTTAGTTTTGCCAGCCCCATGCTGTGGAATGTTGGAGATTCATTCCCCGTGTTTGCATTAATGGGATTGTTATTCATCACATGACTGTGTATGTTTTGACTCCACAGTGGGAAATGACGAAGACAGGATTACTGTGTTACTGTGTTTCTTGAAGTGGGACTGTTGTCCTTTGTTCATTCTATTTGCTCTCTGATGTTAGAGAGAGCGGGAGCCATGTAGCTGTGCAGTGCTTATATGTAAATAAAATAGATTAGCCCAATGCTGTGCTGCTGAGGTCTGTTACGCAATTGCGCAAACTCTGCGGATCCGTAAGTGTTCTGATGTCAGTTGGCATCAGTCACTGTGATGTTCGGGCAGAAGAATGCTTTTGAAGCTCCCAAACCAGGAGGGAGAGAACATGCCAGTCAGGCGTGTGTGTCTGCCAGGGTCCTACTCGCAAGTAAGAGATACTGTCACGGTCCGGTCGGCAGGACGTCAGGACCAGAGGCAAGATGGTGGTGTAGAAGCAGGAACAGGTGCAGGGCTGAGGGTCCAGCAGCAGGCAGTTGCAGGGTCAAGGAGCAAGGCGGAGGTGAAGGTCTGGGAGTCAAGGAGCAAGGCGTCGGCAAGGCGAAGGTCCAAGGGTTGAGGAGCAAGGCGAAGGATCAAGGAACAGGAGGCCAGATGCAACAAGGCAGGGATCACGTTGCTGTGGCAAAGAGCTGAAGGGAACTGCTGAGCTTTTATCCCTCCCAGCTCTTGCCACCAGGTGCAGTGAGTTATCAAGTGGCCTCACCTGAGTGGCCACTCCTAGCTTCTCCAACATAAGCTGAGGCAGGCCCCAGTCCTGCAGAGCACTACAGACCCCAGAGCCTGACTCCTGCCCATACTCCAGACACTAACATGGAATACCTTGCCACCAACTTTCAGATGTCTCTTGAATAATGATTTATGCCAGCATGTACTTCCAGTTGCTTAACCACTGCTCCCAATATGAGCTAATCATTTTAATTATCATCTTATATTGCTTTATATTGCTTTATTCTATTTTAGGTTTTATTGTATTTGACTATACTGTTGTACATTACCTTGATATTTTATATGAATGGGAGGTACATAATTTTATATATATAGATAAGACCACCCTGATCCTTCAGGAGGACTTCAACCCCAGAGCAGGTTGAACATTTCCATGGTCAGTTAAAGTACCAGCCAACAGCTCACCTCCCAATCAAGGACCAATACCATATTCAGGAAACTGCTGATGGGGCTTAAGAGTGTATTGGGGAGACACTGGTTGCCAGTATGGTCTGGAAATTCCTAGTGCTGTACTGTTGCTGAATTTGTGGACTTGATTAGCATTTAGGTCAGAGAGAATTCCATGGAAGCACCATATAAAGCACTCTGAGCTTGCAAAAGTAAGTGTGGTTTAACTGATGATAAATCACAGAAGAAGAATAAATAAGAAGACAATAATAGCATAATATGGAGTTGGAAGGGACCCAAAGGGTCACCAAGTCCAACCCCCTTCAATGCAGGAATCACAGCTAAAGGATCCCTAACAGATGGCCATCCAACCTCTGTTTGGAAACTTCCAATGAAGGAGAACCCACCATCTTCATTTGCCAAACAAGAAAGCACTAAATATGAGTAGCTAATAAAGAATGAGAGGTTTAATGCAATTTTAAAAAGTGCCCAAATACTTTTGACAATCACTAGCTAGAACCCTGGAAGCAAGCTGACGTCCTCCTGAGCAGTTGGGCAGAATGCTGCCTGCAGCACTTCTTTGTATCTCTGTAATGAAAACAGCCAATGGCTCGCATTGTGATATAGTCACTTCTGTACCAAGAGCAAACATCCAGTACTATATGCCTGCAGGACACAGCACCACACAAGTTAAAACACACTCACACATGTATCCAGGACACTATATGTAGTAGGCAGAGAAGTTTGCACTCCAAGCCAGCCTAGGAGGTTAGTGCAGATAACCAGTAAAGATGTTTTTAGTCCTCATTGCATTGTTTTCAAGTGTGTGTGTGTGTGTGTGTGTGTGTGTGTGTGTGTGTTGTGTGTGTGTGTGTGTTATAATAGATTATGGTGCACTGGGAAGCTTATTCTGATGCAACTCATCACATGTAAAAGACCTTTTGAAAGGGCAGCTATATTAGGGCGTAAGAGTCAAAAAAGAGAAAATATCCCAAAACTGATTCCTTTGGAGAGTGACAGATCAAATAAATTCATTTAAGAATAAGAAAAAATGGTTGTGGACATTCAAACACATGGCTCCTGAATTTCAGTCTCCTGTAGACTATTTCTGTTCTCCCAGCATGAATCAGCTCACTAGCTGAAATGCTGCCGTCCAGTCAGCAGCAGGTAAGCAATAAATCATATGGTGTCAGTAAAGTTAACTCTTAATTCATGGAAACAATGTTGACTCAGGCCAGGCCTAGTGAGTTGCAGAATGAGTTGCAACTCGTCCTGGTAGATCTTGCCCCTATAAGGCAGTTGTGGGGACTGAGGGTCTGTGCCTTCCCACAGTTCCCTAAGTCATCTCCTCCCTTGGGACCTTCCCAAGCAATCTGAGACTCCATCACTGTGTCTATCTTTGCTCCACTCTCTTCATACCTCCTCTGGTTCTAGGAGATTGGGTGGGGGCTGGTTGTAGCAGGAGGGGGAAACACCTGAGACGCTTCACTAGTCAGGTTCATCTCTGCCTCTTGTCCCCCCCCCCCCTAACCTGCTCCAGCTTCAGCTTCAGCCTCTGATTCTGGACTTCTCTCTGCCACAGTCTCTTCCTGCTCACTGAACCCTGTTGCCTCCACAGCTTCCAATACCTCCCCTTCCCATTCTTCACTCTCTTCTTCCTCTGACCACTCATCGTGATCCCACCACCAATTCTTGGGCTCTGAGCCTTCTTCACTTGGGGGTTCCCCAGCTGGTGCACCCAGCCAGTCCATGACACTGTTCAATCAGGAGCAGTTGAGCACCACCTCATCTTCAGGTTCCTCCTCCTCCTCCTCCTCCGTATTGCATGGTTGGCTTTGCTTTTCTGGGCTGCCCTTGGCAACAAAACACGAAACAAAAAACAGAAACGGGAGGATTTTCAGCTAGCAACCCATCAGGATAGAGGAGGATAGTCGAGAAATTTTGCTGGAATAAGAACACCAATGAATATAAACTTTATACTTATCTGGAACATTTATAATTCCCAAGTGAACTATTGCACTTCAGACTGACAGAGATTAGTAATGTTTGTACACCATTGAATATATGCGTCAGGCCATTGCATTTGCATAGATATTTTGTTGTTATTATTTACACTGTTGCTATAATATATTTAATATTTTTCACTGTCGATTGTCACGGCTTTCTGTTTTTTGTTTCGTGTTTGGTTATATTTTCTGTGATTGTCTGTTTGCCCTTGGCAACAAGGCAATGGCCAACTAAGTTGCTCCATCTGATACCCTCACTAAGTCTCTACATGCTTTTCTTATTCATTTCTTATTTCTTTTTAATGTTTACACTAAGTCTCTACTGCTTCAAAGGCAGGCCTTCCTATTCCCAAAATCAAAACTTTACACATTTAATGATATCTTAATAATTCTAAATATCTTGCACAGTCTTTGATGCCTATTCTGTTCCTTGTCCAGGATGCATCCAGATGTCCTATTACCAACTTCACTATTTTTAATGGAAGCTGAAAATTCAGGGATAGAACTATAGTCAGTTTGATGGTGTAACAGAGGAGGCATAATGCTTATAGAATCATAGAACCATATAACTGTTTTGCACAGAAGCACTTTAAAATGGACTGGATTTTATTTCTCTGTGGTGCAACTGAAGCTACCAAGAGAGACCTGTCTAATAAGCAACCACTGTACTAAGGCCGATACAATTTTGTAGCAACCCATTTCTCACTGGAGAATAAATTGGATTTGAGACTGTTGGCTCTTTAATTCTCTGGCTCTCTTTTCTTCCCTGAGGCATTTAGCTGTAAGCATAGCAACATCTCCTGGCAAGGACTGGCTATGGCAGCTCTGTTTCAATGTGTTCTCAAAAGGCAGATTTAGCAGGCTGGTTTGCGACAACAGATATCCGAATGCTGCTAGCTGTCAATGTCAATATGCGAATGCTGACAATACCCAAACAATTTCGTGAATGTCTACAAATATATTTTTCTCTTCCCTTTCACTCAAAGGCTTAGTTGGCAAATGCACTGAGGTCGTGACCACTAATGTTCAATGGTGCATATATCGAGATTTCAGTCATTTGCAACATTCATCTGGGGTGTAAATGCCAGCAGTCGCCAAATGTACGGCGTGTGAGCAGCAGCCTGTCAGGAGTGCACATGTGTGGCATTCCATACGGACTGTGCACGTGTGGGATGCAGACCGTGCACAGTCCATACGGGTTGCACCGCCACGGGTGTCAGAGAGGCTTCCTCCTCCACTGGGCACCCACTGCTCTCTCCCACTCTTCTCTTCCCAGGCACATCCCACAAAGAATCTTGAATTTAAACACAAACCAGTTACAATAGTTTTAAACAATTGAAAATAATTAAAGCAGTTTAAACAGTTGGGGCGATGATAACAGAACTGGGACAGGTCAGGTGGAAGAGGCCTGCCTGCCACGCCAGGAGCATGTCCCACAAGACTCACAGCTGAGATGGAGGGGTTCACAGCATTAAATTTCTGAGAGGGTCTTGCTTCGCAGAGCCATGGATTCAGACAGTATCGTGTTCTGACCCTCTCCCCAGTTTTCTTGCCTTTAACAGCCTGCACCCCTGTTTCCCCCCCTCTAGTTCACACAATGACCAACCCTAAAACTCTCCTTCAAATTCTGCCTTTGTCTTCTAAGTGAGTTGAGGGAGGAGCATGGAGCTCCCTCTTTTTGGCTTTCCTAATGGCTCATCTAAGGTCTAATGGTGATGTCCATCATAATACTGGACAGATCAATACAGGGTTTTGAGAGAGGTTAATTTTGGTATTAAGTGAGAAACAGCAGGCATAGTCTAGGCCAGAAGTGTTTTCCCTTGGTGACCCCGCCATGTTGAAAAGGGCGTGTGTATGCATGGTGTTTCCTGTCCTGTCCAGAAATGCACTGTGCTGGATTTAGAACTTTTCTAAATAAATCAAATAAAACTGCTTAAGAAGAAGGGAAGAAAAGTGAATATTTGAAAAGTGAATATTAAGGGGAACAATGCCCATTGTTAAGCCAGGTAGGTGAAGTAATGGTGTCATGTCCTCCATTGTGACACATCCCCCTGCTGAGTGACTTGGCTGAGAACTTTGGGAAGAGCAACCATTTGAGGATAGCTAGTCCGGGCAAGAGGAGTTAGTTTGTGACAAAACAAATAAGTTTTCCAGTGCATTGAAGAGACTCTCTTCATCTCAAGTGTAAATAGGATTTCTAATTCTTTCTACATTCTACTTCTTTCACTTTTCCTTCCACGAATATCCATTCCTATATGGATCTGTATGGGCTGCAGTCCTGGTCTTGTGGACATGTGTGTTGGAAGGTCAGAAGATAAACAAGGAAATTTGCTACCATAACATCTTAGAGACAGCTACAAACTTGGATGGTTTTCTAAGAGAATTAAACACATTTGTCGAGTATCCATGGCTACTAGCCATGATGACTTAGGTATGGCCCTGAATGCCAGTTGCTAAAGAGCTCAAGTAGGGAGAGTGTTACCTGCTTCCAGGCTTTGCGTGGGCATCTGGTTGGCTACTGTGAGAACAGGATCCTGGACTAGATGCAATTTTGGTCTGATCTGGCACACTCTGCTTCCATTCTCACGTAGTCTCAGTCTTCCTGCAAGCACTGAACTCCATGGATCAGACTTTAGCTGAGGTTTGCAGAATGCAAATTTGCACAGGCTTCTAATGATGTGCAACAATTTAAGGATGAGAGTAACTTAAGGACAAAAAGTCAACTCCTTGACACTGGTGGACGTGCCAGTCTGCTTTATGGCAGTTTTACTGATAGGCTGTATCACTTGGCTGTCTTGGGTCTCACCAAAAAAGATTAGCCTGCTAAAAAAGATGATGGACCCAAACGCTCAGTATCTGCTTGTTTCTTTTGAAGAGAAAAAAAAGAAGAAAACAAGAAAACCTTTTGGAGGTCTTTCCATACCAATTACTTTTGAATTATGTATGCTTCATGTCTTCTGAATCTCATCTATGCCTATCGTTCAAAGAAATAAGAAAAGGATGCATATAAAAAAGGGATATTATCTTGGTGTCGGAACCAGTTCCTGTCTGATGGGAGTGGAGACAGAAATTGTAAGTAAGCAACCTGTCATGTGAGCAAGCCTGACCTGGAAGTTTTAATAAGGGTCATGCTGTGCCACACAACTCGCCTCTTATTTTGTATTGCTGTGGAGAAGCTTCCTGTTGATTTGAGGAAAAACAAAGTCCATTTCACACAGTGCATCACTCATAAGATGTAGAGATAGCCACCAGCCAGGGTGGCTTTTAAAAGAGGATCCCACAAACTCATGGAGGATAAGGCTAAAAATAGCTAACTAGTCATGGTGACTCCCCTTCATGGATCACTGCCTTGTCGTGGCGAAGGGGCTTAAATAACTTAGAGAAGTTATGTTTTGACCAAACGTGATCCACCTGGAGAAGGAATTGGCAAGCCACTCCAGTATCCATGCCAAGAAAACTCTATGGACAAAGACAACAGGCATATAAAAGTTATGACGCTGGAAGATGAGCCCCTCAGGTCGGAAGGCGTCCAACATGCTACTGAGGAAGAGCGGAGGACAAGTACAAGTAGATTCAGAGCTGATGAAGCGGCTGGGCCAAAGCCGAAAGGACGCTCAGTTGCGGATATGCCTGGAAGCGAAAGGAAAGTCCGATGCTGTAAAGAAAAATATTGCATAGGAACCTGGAATGTAAGAACCATGGATAATGGTAAGCTGGATGTGGTGAAAAATGAGATGGCAAGAATAAATATTGACATCCTGGGCATCAGTGAACTAAAATGGAAGGGAATGGGTGAATTCAGTTCGGGTGACTATCATATCTACTACTGTGGGCAAGAATCCCGTAGAAGAAATGGAGTGGCCCTCATAGTCAACAAAAGAGTGGCAAAAGCTGTAATGGGATGCAATCTCAAAAATGACAGAATGATCTCGATACGAATCCAAGGCAGACCTTTTAACATCACAGTAATCCAAGTTTATGCACCAACTACCGGTGCTGAAGAAAGTGAAATTGACCAGTTCTATGAAGACTTACAACACCTTCTAGAAATGACACCAAAGAAGGATGTTCTTCTCATTACAGGGGATTGGAATGCTAAAGAAGGGAATCAAGAGATAAAAGAAACAACTGGAAAGTTTGGCCTTGGAGTTCAAAATGAAGCAGGGCAAAGGCTAATAGAGTTCTGTCAAGAGAACAAGCTGGTCATCACAAACACTCTTTTCCAACAACACAAGAGACGACTCTACACATGGATATCAGCAAATGGGCAGCATCGAAATCAGATTGATTATATTCTCTGCAGCCAAAGATGGAGACGCTCTATACAGTCAGCAAAAACAAGACCTGGAGCTGACTGTAACTCAGATCATCAGCTTCTTATAGCAAAATTCCAGCTTAAACTGAAGAAAGTAGGAAAAACCACTGGGCCAGTAAGATACAATCTAAATCAAATCCCTTATGAATACACAGTGGAAGTGAGGAACAGGTTTAAGGATTTAGATTTGGTGGACAGAATGCCTGAAGAACTATGGGTGGAGGCTCGTAACATTATACAGGAGGCAGCAACGAAAACCATCCCAAGGAAAAGGAAATGCAAGAAAGCAAAATGGCTGTCCAACGAGGCCTTACAAATAGCGGAGGAGAGGAGGCAAGCAAAATGCAAGGGAGATAGGGAAAGATACAGGAAACTGAATGCAGATTTCCAAAAAACAGCAAGGAGAGACAAGAGGGTCTTCTTAAATGAGCAATGCAAAGAAATAGAGGAAAACAATAGAATGGGGAAAACCAGAGATCTGTTCAAGAAAATTGGAGATATGAAAGGAACATTTCGTACAAAGATTACCATAATCAAGGACAAAAGTGGTAAGGACCTAACAGAAGCAGAAGACATCAAGAAGAGGTGGCAAGAATACACAGAGGAATTATACCAGAAAAATATGGAGGTCTTGTACACCTCAGGTAGTGTGGTTGCTGACCTTGAGCCAGACATCTTGGAGAGTGAAGTCAAATGGGCCTTAGAAAGCATTGCTAATAACAAGGCCAGTGGAAGTGATGATATTCCAGCTGAACTATTTAAAATTTTAAAAGATGATGCTGTTAAGGTGCTACACCCAATATGCCAGCAAGTTTGGAAAACTCAGCAATGGCCAGAGGGTTGGAGAAGATCAGTCTACATCCCAATTCCAAAGAAGGGCAGTGCCAAAGAATGCTCCAACTACCACACAATTGCGCTCATTTCACACGCTAGCAAGGTTATGCTTAAAATTCTACAAGGCAGGCTTAGGCAGTATGTGGACCGAGAACTCCCAGAAGTGCAAGCTGGATTTCGAAGGGGCAGAGGAACCAGAGACCAAATAGCAAACATGCGCTGGATTATGGAGAAAGCTAGAGAGTTTCAGAAAAACGTCTACTTCTGCTTCATTGACTATGCAAAAGCCTTTGACTGTGTCGACCACAGCAAACTATGGCAAGTTCTTAAAGAAATGGGAGTGCCTGATCACCTCATCTGTCTCCTGAGAAATCTCTATGTGGGACAAGAAGCTACAGTTAGAACTGGATATGGAACAACTGATTGGTTCAAAATTGGGAAAGGAGTACGACAAGGTTGTATATTGTCTCCCTGCTTATTTAACTTATATGCAGAATTCATCATGTGAAAGGCTGGACTAGATGAATCCCAAGCAGGAATTAAGATTGCCGGAAGAAATATCAACAACCTCAGATATGCAGATGACACAACCTTGATGGCAGAAAGTGAGGAGGAATTAAAGAACCTTTTAATGAGGGTGAAAGAGGAGAGCGCAAAATATGGTCTGAAGCTCTACATCAAAAAAACCAAGATCATGGCCACAGGGTCCCATCACCTCCTGGCAAATGGAAGGGGAAGAAATGGAGGCAGTGAGAGATTTTACTTTCTTGGGCTCCTTAATCACTGCAGATGGTGACAGCAGTCACGAAATTAAAAGACGCCTGCTTCTTGGGAGAAAAGCAATGACAAACTTGGACAGCATCTTAAAAAGCAGAGACATCACCTTGCCTACAAAGGTCCGTATAGTTAAAGCTATGGTTTTCCCAGTAGTGATGTATGGAAGTGAGAGCTGGACCATAAAGAAGGCTGATCGCCGAAGAATTGATGCTTTTGAATTATGGTGCTGGAGGAGACTCTTGAGAGTCCCATGGACTGCTAGAAGATCAAACCTATCCATTCTTAAGGAAATCAGCCCTGAGTGCTCCCTGGAAGGACAGATCGTGAAGCTGAGGCTCCAATACTTTGGCCACCTCATGAGAAGAGAAGAATCTTTGGAAAAGACCTTGATGTTGGGAAAGATGGAGGGCACTAGGAGAAGGGGACGACAGAGGATGAGATGGTTGGACAGTGTTCTCGAAGCTACGAACATGAGTTTGACCAAACTGCGGGAGGCAGTGCAAGACAGGAGTGCCTGGCGTGCTATGGTCCATGGGGTCACGAAGAGTCGGACACGACTAAACGACTAAACAACAAGTCATGGTGACTATGTTCTACCCAGTGGCGGAGCTTCATGCTCTGGCACCGGGGGCAAAGAGCAGGCGGGGGCGTAGCTGGTTCGCGTCCCAGGGCTGTGGAGCGCTACCTGCAGGGTCGTGGCACGTGTCCTGGGGGCGTGGTGCGTTTCCTGGGGGGGGCATGGCGCCCAGCACAGGGGGGCAGCCACGATGGCACCCCACTGGGATCGTGGTGTCAGTGGTTCTACCTCCAGTAGCAGAATATCTCTGAATCAGAGGTGGGGAGAGTGCTGTCGTGCTTGGGTCCTGCCTTGGGGCTTTGCATGGGCATCTGGCTGGCCACTGGGAGAACAGGAAGCTGGACTAGATGAGCCACTGGCCTGATCCCACAGGCTCTTCTTTTGTCCTCTCCTTCGGTCAGAGTTCAGTGGCAGAACTGACATCTCCATAGTCCAAGGTTCAGGAGAGTGACGGACTTTCATCCTGATATCTGGATGTTTTAAAGCCATGCGTGGGGAGTTGTCAGACCCTTGCAGCCGAGCCACAACAGAAAACTTCCTGGTAAATATATTTAGGATTACAACCTCCACCTTTATTCACATCTGTGTAAACCATCTTTCTTTCCTAGAAATGTTTGATAGCATTTAAGGACATCATACCTAATTTCCTCACTCTATTTATTTATGTTGCCCAGAGCTGTGGTTAAATTTAATCCAGGCTATCTGACACAATGGCCTATAAATATGATTTCATTTGTATATATTTTCCTTCTTAAGGCACCTAAGAATTATTACACTAGCCACTAGCTCACAATCTAATATACTGTTTTAAAAGAACAGTGTTTTAATCCTTGGCTGGATAGGTGAGGGGAGCAACTCTCAAGCAGAAATAAATAATCCCTCCCAGTGATTATCATTATGTGGGCAAATAACTTTTTGAAGCCTCCACATCAAGTCTTACTTTTATTGACTGCCTTCTTTAAAGATGAACTGTTAGGCTTAAACACAAGTTATTCTCTGCTGCTGCCATTCCTTGGGCAACTCTTTATTTCCTCTAACTTGAAATAAATAGCATGCAAGGAGATCTATTTCTCCCTGCTTGAACAATTGGCTCTTTCCTAGTGCTGGCAATCAATAGTAATCTTTCTGGACAGAACTGCCATCAAAAATTAAATGCTAGCTGAAGTTACTACCCCTCTAACCTCATTGCTCCCCTAGCTATGACAGTAAGCAAAAGGAGCAGAATATAAACCATCCAGGCTATACATAATGAATTTTTAAATATATTGCACAAGCCTGTAATTTTCCCCTTGATTGAAATCCATCCATGATGTGTTTAGAACTGGTCGTGTGGATGTTTCTGGTCTTATATGCAGCCAGATTTATAACATTCATAAACATCCTATACAAAGCTAGAAAGCTGGAAGCAGAGATCCAAATGTTTGTTGTGTCTGCAGCCCCTGTGAGCCTACCAGTTGGCGATGGGAGTGGGAATCAAAGATCACTCATGGTACAACTTCTTATTTAAATACAAATAAACATTCATATGGATCCATGATTTATGATCATTCAGAATGTTTATGAATTATTCTGATCTAGAGAGCTGTCCATCGTAATTAAAAAAATATCTTAGGAACAGATCTTGTATGCGTCAGGACAATCTGAACAATTAAAAATGTGATTTGATTATTTATTTATTTACATGGACCAAATATGCCCCCTCAAACGGCTTATGCCCCTTATAGAGATATAATGCATAGTGTTTTACTTGTCATATTTACTTTGAAAACTGAAATTGAAGAGCTGGAATATATGGCCTCTAATGAGACATTAAAAGGTTATAAGCATCATTTACTAACATAAATTTCCAAGCTGAATCTGTCTTATCCCAGTGGTTTAGGAGGAAACTTTCATCACGTCTACACCAAAAGTACTAAAGGTGTGGCCACTACCAATTTGACCTCTAGGTCCTCCCTCTTCCCCTGTTTAGTTGAACATACCTGTGTCCTGAAGCCATAGTGTTCTGCATTCCTGTACCCCTGATTCTTATCATTGTGGTGTGGAGCAGGAAAATACACAAAACTAAAGTTTCAGGAAACAGGTAATTTTTACTAGAGTATGAAGAGGCTTTGTGGAGATAGAAACAGAGCAGTCATTATTCAGTGACAACTGCATGTTTAGCATCATTGCAGTCCCTTACCTTCACTGTTGCATCTCCATCAATTCCTAGCCAATATCTTTAGCTTCCTGTCACCTATGCCTTCTGCCTCCATTTAATTTCTACCCAGCTTTATCCAACCCATAAGAGGTGTGACTTGCCATGTGGGTCACAGCTAAGACAGAAAAGGAAAGGGAAGAGGCACATGAGCTCCCCATCTTTGCTCAGTGGGTGGGAAGGCAGTGAGTATTCTCAGAGTACATTTGACTCCTGACGTTTTGATTGAAGCAACATATTTTTGAAAGATGACTAACCATCCAAACTCAAAATATGTTTTATCCTCTTCAGTATCTTTTTGCAATGGTTACATAACAAAGGCAAGTCAATCGGGTTTTTTGCCTTGGGAAATTCTTCAAAACAGAAATGACAGCAAACTTCCCAGTAGGCTTATCAGTGGCATAAACTCTTGATGAACCTTTTGCCAAGAAGCATTGGCTTCCATGCACCTCATGCAGCCTTACTTCCTTGGACTTTAGTTATCACCTGAAGAAAGAGCACCATTCTGGAATAATGGGCCCACTGATTATCATATGGACATTCAGATAATACCGGTAATTCATTATATTTACACACACAGACACACAGACACAGACACACACACACACACACACACGTTACCCAGAAGACATGGCCACCAAACACAGACACACACATCTAGAAATGTTTTTCTTAGATAAAGAACAGGGGTTGAATCAAAGCCAGAGATTACACCACATTTCTGAACTGATCACTGTGCAAGAGAGAGAGAGAGATTCAATAAGGACTAGAATATTATATTGTGAATTTTCCTTTTGTAATGCATGTACAAGAGAACTGGTGAGTAGGAAAGGAGAACCATTTCAAATATTCTACTCCAAAGTGAAAATTGGATCCAAACAAAGAGAATGAGTGAGATAGATGAAAGCAGCATCTGAGACGGCTTCTTCAGTGAGTGGGTAAATTAATGCAAAAGGGTGTGATACTGATATTCAGGGAAATCAGGATCACAGCAAATGAAGGAAACATCAGTAATGGAAAATCCAAACAAGAGAGTGCCTGGGGATATGACGCCCGTCTGATTTTCTTATACAGTTTGCCCAAATAATTATAGGATTTAATCCTTGGAAATGAACAGAATTTGATAGGCAGAAGGGAAAGAATTGAACCGTATATGTAATTCATACACTGTCAAGGATTACCAAAAAAGTGAGCAGAATAGCTAATTGTAAATACAGGATTATAGAAGGGGGGAAAGCATCAAGTGAAGAACAATACCAGGCAATGAGCTGCAGGGAGGGCAAACCATGGAACACCATTTTAGATATCAGGAGGTGTGAGAGAGGGGCAAAGCACTTACAGGGCATGTGTGGGAGGGCAAGATTCGGCATGGTCCAAAGTCCTATTCTTGGGCACATTCAAGGTTAAATTGCAGAAAAGCATCACATTTTCAGAATATTAACTGCAACTGTTTTCTTTCTTTATAGCTCCTGCTAATTATGATAATATCATTGAAATATTCATTTCTCTAAAGCAAATGGATTTGTGCCCTTGACATGCATATATAGTATATACCGTAGGCCCTTGTAAATGTGTTGAGCAATTTTTGTTTTTATCTGTAAGCCATCTTACATCCTACCAGGGAAAAAGGCAGGGTCTAAATACTAATATTAATGATAATGATGATGATGATAATTTGAAGTTAATAGTCAGTGTTGAGCCTTCTAGTTGTCCAGAAACACAGGTGCACCAGGGGAATAATCATGTTACAATTATTCCTTTTTGTTTATGAAGTGCTAAAACCCTTGGCACCAAACAATGATTTGAAAAATATAATGGGTCCCATCCAGAGGCTTATAATCCAATTAAGTAGGTCATAACTAGGGATGCGGGTGGCGCTGTGGGTTAAACCACAGAGCCCAGGGCTTGCCGATCAGAAGGTCGGCGGTTCGAATCCCCGCAACGGGGTGAGCTCCCGTTGCTCAGTCCCAGCTCCTGGCAACCTAGCAGTTCGAAAGCATGGCAAAGTGCAAGTAGATAAATAGGTACCGCTACAGTGAGAAGGCAAACGGCGTTTCCGTGTGCTGCTCTGGTTCGCCAGAAGGGGCTTTGTCATGCTGGCCACATGACCTGGAAGCTGTACGCTGGCTCCCTCGGCCAATAAAGCGAGATGAGCCCTGCAACTCCAGAGTTGGTCATGACTGGACCTAATGGTCAGGGGTCCCTTTACCCTTTACCTACCTAACTAGGAAGGGAAATAAAGAGGGGTCAATCAGGAAAAGCCAGAGTGAAGGCAGAGTGTGTCTAAAAATCAAACCAGAAGTGACAGCAGCAGACACATGCTGTATTCACACGTCTGTTCTATTTTTTAAAAAAGCAGGGGATGGAGAGACCAAGTCACATGGTAAGGCTAGACTTCAGCCAAGCTCAGACACAGGCTGCTCTTTGGGTTCAACTTCCAGCCCTGGTAGCCCAGGATCCGAAAGGGTCAGAGGCATTTTCTAATGTTGCACTATTAAGTTGGATGTGTGGTGCTGCGGAGGGGTTGTTTTGTGTTTGTTGGTGCAGCACTTTGGTTTTTTGAATGTTGAGCGATAGGCCAAGCTTTTCATAAGCTTCTGTGAATATATTTAGGATGGTTTGGAGACCATCCTCCGAGTGTGCACACACTACGTTGTCATCAGCATATTGAAGTTCTATGACAATGTGTAGGACATGGCTGCTGGAGGCAAGACAGTTGGTGTCAGGGCCTGGTCTAAAGTGAAGGAGAAGGGGGAATGGGGAAGAGCACCCCCCCTCTCCTGTCCCTGCCAGAGAGGAAGAAGGCAGTATTGAGTTACAGCAGGGCTGGGAGGAGGATTACAGCTCAGATGCAAACAAACAGCAGAGTTATGCAGTTAGGAGAAGGGGGAGGGGAGAGACGGCAGGCAGCTGATACATCCTCTGGACAGAGTCACTGACCCCCCCCTTCTCCGAAAACATGGAGTCCAAGAACAAAGGGCTCAACATCAATTGTCCACTGACAGGCCGTAGAGGTAAATGCTGTTGCCAGAGGGAGAAGGGGGAGGAGCTCAGTGCATGCGGAATTAAGAGGAATGACTGGAATTCTTTGTCTGCTACCAAGGTGACTGAATAAATAGAAAGTACGTAAGAACTTTCTTCTTTCCTCCCTACCTCTGTCTGCCAATTGAGGGAGAGGATTCCTCAAGCCTGACAGTTGGAGGTCTCTCAGCTCCCCAGCCAGCACTGTGCAGGAGGTATGGGGTTCACACTGTAAGGAGAGTGGGGTGAATTACATTACTTTCTTGCGCTCTGCCGCTCCAGGCACATAAGAGTTAAATTTCTGTCAAATTTCAGTTTCTTTTGGGTTCTAATTTTTCCAAATCTAAGTCTGGTTCTCCACATTTCCACATCAGGTTTTTTTTTTAACAGAATCCTGAATTTTAGACCGAGTTCATCCCAATATATACAGTTGTGTGTGTGTGTGTGTGTGTGTGTGTGTGTGTGTGTGTATGCAAATCAATTCCCTGTAATATAAAGCATTTTTGTTATGTTATCAAAAAAAATATGTATTTTTATGCACAGTTTTGGTGCAAGAAAAGAAAAGAAGAAAGGAGAATTCCTTGATGCTAAGATCCAAGTTTGGGGTAAGTACTCTGGTGAGTGAACCCCCAACAGAGATTTAAAGTCACAAAGTACTCTAAAGCAAAGTGTGGAAATATAGGCTGTTGGACCTTCCAAATATGCCCTTTGAAGCGGGTCCCAAAGTTTCCCACTTTCCCCCGCATAGAAAAAGACAACATTTTGGGTAAGTTAAAAATGGGTTACCTACAAACTCTCCAAAGGTCAGAGTCATGTGTTTCAAAAAAGTTGAACACACAGTAACTTTAGCTTAGTTTAAAAGTTCCTAGATTATTGGTATAGGAACTCAAGAGTGGCTGGTGAGAGCCATGCAGTTGAGCTGGAGCAACCAGCTCAAACCCCTTCACATGCACTGCAAAATTCAAAGAAGTGCACATTTCAAAGGATGTCTGTGTTTCAGTTCATGTATTGTTTTAGACAGTAGAGAGGTTTGCCTTAAAATGCAAACCAAATCAAATGTGTCTCTCATCCTGCATCATGAGACGTAAGGACATGCTAACCTGGATCTCCAGGTAAAATGTACTTGGAAAATGCATACGATGCAGTGTCAAAATATTAGCAGTTCCCTACCCATCTCAAGTGGCAGCCACTAAACTGGAGCAGAAGAGCAGGGAAATAACATGATGTCAAGCTTCACTTCAACTACCGTGTTTCTCCGAAAATAAGACACCGGCTTATATTTATTTTTCCTCCAAAAACACACACTATGGCTTATTTTCAGGGGTTGTCTTATTTTTTTATTAAGTATGGTTTGGTTTAACTTACAAGGTTAAACTGCCTATCACCATGGCTTATTTTCGGGGTATGGCTTATATTCCTTGAATGCTTAAAAATCCTGCTATGGCTTATTTTATGGCTACGTCTTATTTTTGGAGAAACAGGGTACATGTTACCAAAGAGATGCAGTGCAAGACACAGGTTGGTGGAGACCACAATTCTTCCCATAGCATGCAGTGTGTGCCTTAGTTTGAACCTTGTTCAAATGCAACATTAGGGTCCAATATCTTGATTCTCAGTTTAGATACCAGACAAACACACACACACACACACACACACACACACAACTGGAAAACATCTACATAATAAAGCTGAAACAAGGACCTAAGAAAGAGGGCATCTTTAAGGGAAAGGGTCAACCTGCCCTTTATGCTGGTGGCCAACAAAAGAGGTTTTAAATAATATTAATAATAATAATAATAATAATAATAATAATAATAATATATTATTTAGACCCGCCCATCTGGCTGGGTTTCCCCAGCCACTCTGGGCGGCTTCCAAAAGAAAAATGAAATAAAATAATCTATTAAACAGAAAAATGAAATAAAATAATCTATTAAACAATAAAAGCCTCCCTAAACAGGGCTGCCTTCCTTCAGATTTCTTCTAAAAATCTGGTAGCTGTTTTTCTCTTTGACATCTGATGGGAGGGAGTTCCACAGGGCGGGTGCCACTACCGAGAAGGCCCTCTGCCTGGTTCCCTGCAGCTTGGCTTCTCGCAACAAGGGAACTGCCAGAAGGCCCTCGGTACTGGACCTCAGTATCCGGGCAGAACGATGGGGTGGAGACGCTCGTTCAGTTATACTGGTCCAAGGCCATTTAGGGCTTTAAAGGTCAGCACCAACACTTTGCACTGTGCTCGGAAACGTACTGGGAGCCAATGTAGATCTCTGGACCGGTGTTATGTGGTCTCGGCGGCCGCTCCCAGTCACCAGTCTAGCTGCCGCATTCTGGATTAGTTGTAGTTTCCGGGTCACCTTCAAAGGTAGCCCCACGTAGAGCGCATTGCAGTAGTCCAAGCGGGAGATAACCAGAGCATGCACCACTCTGGCGAGACAGTCTGCAGGCAGGTAGCGTCTCAGCCTGCGTACCAGATGGAGCTGATAGACAGCTGCCCTGGACACAGAATTGACCTGCGCCTCTATGGACAGCTGTGAGTCCAAAATGACTCCCAGGCTGTGCACCTGGTCCTTCAGGGGCACAGTTACCCCATTCAGGACCAGGGAGTCCTCCACACCTGCCCGCCTCCTGTCCCCCACAAACAGTACTTCTTTCTTGTCAGGATTCAACCTCAATCTGTTAGCCGCCATCCATCCTCCAACCACCTCCAGGCACTCACACAGGACCTTCACCGCCTTCACTGGTTCTGATTTAAAAGAGAGGTAGAGCTGGGTATCATCCGCATACTGATGAACACCCAGCCCAAACCCCCTGATGATCTCTCCCAGCAGCTGCATGTAGATGTTAAAAAGCATGGGGGAGAGGACAGAGCCCTGAGGCACCCCACAAGTGAGAGCCCAGGGGTCCGAACACTCATCCCCCACTGCCACTTTTTGAACACGGCCCAGGAGGAAGGAGCGGAACCACTGTATGACAGTCCCCCCAGCTCCCAACCCCTCTAGACGGTCCAGAAGGATATTACGGTCGGTGGTGTCAAAAGCCGCTGAGAGATCCAGCAGGACTGGGAAACAGCTCTGTCTCTGTTTAAAGACTGTCTCAAGGCAAATAATAAAAAAAAGTAGTATAAAGACTGACAACGGGAAAACACTGGCCTGCGATTGCTCCAGTTGGAGAACAGCCTTTACCAAAGGTGTCATGGGCTTTGAAGATACTCGATCTCAGGACACAAGGGAGAAACGTGCTAAGAGGAAGGCACACTTGGCAAACCTCACCGTGATCAACTCCAGCCCAGAAACCAATGTCCCCACTGTGGAAGGACGTGTGGATCCAGAATTGGCCTCCACAGTCACTTACAGTCCCATTGTTAAAACTGTGTTTATGGAAGACAATCTTACTCGACTACGAGTGATAGAAGAAGAAGAAGAAGAAGAAGAAGAAGAAGAAGAAGAAGAAGAAGAAGAAGAAGAAGAAGAAGAAGAAGAAGAAGAAGCCCTTTATGTCTAACCCATCTCCTTGTTTTGTCAATTTAGTTCACTTTGCCTCTCTAGTTTAAAAAAATGCCTAGCTGTCTTTTAAATTCTGTCACTTACGCTACTCGCTTCAATGGCTTTTCACTTGCCAAATTATTCCATAGGTTTATTGCTCTTTCAGGGGGATTATTTCAACTTACATTAAATAGTCATATTCCGAGACAGGAGGCAGGTTTTCAGCAGCTTCTAATTCCCTCTCTTCTCATGCTGAGATGGGACACCACTAACGCCTCTGAACACATTTGTCTCCTGCACATTAGGGTATATTCCTCCTGGCTGCAGCTATTCCCGCTTTCCCCAGGCCTATCCAGTCTTGTATGCATCTCACGCAGGCCAGGCTGACAATGAAGGGTCTGTGTATAGCTTAGCTTTGGGCGACAGTCGTCCCATTTATTATTTCTACCTAGTGCTGCAGTTGAACATGGCATTTTACAGCGCAAGTGGTGTAGACTCTGTCCCAAGAGCACAGCAGCCTAGTCAGAAAAAGTGAGCTACAGATTGAGCCTTTTGCATGCCAAACATATATTATAGTGCAAAATTAAGTATTTTAAAGCAGCAGATCATATGGTAAAAGGGAGTGTTACAGCTATGTGCCGCTTCAGACTGCCATGGGAGACTTAGAACACTTTCCCAAAGGTGTTGGGGGGATGAATATCTGCACATTGAGAAGGCCAAGGTTAGAATCCTGAGCCCTGACTTCTAGTTTTCTTCTAGCAGGGAGGTATTTCTGTATTCACACTGTGATTTCCCCATCTGTGGTCTGGAGTGGTACACTCCAGGAACACTATACTATCCTCATAGGATTGTGGACTATACTACTTCGGACTGCAGGTGGAGGGGCTTATATTTCTGAATGCTCCCCCACAGCAAAAAAACACTTCCTATATATAGCACACTAGCACATTAGAGACAAAGATTTAACATAGCTCTCCTCTCCTTTCTACACCAGTCCAGGAAGTTTTGTTGATTTGTGAAAGTGTTCAGAAATATCCCCTTGTCGCCTGCCATGGGGGGCGGTGTGCAGCCTTCTGCATAAGGTATAGACCAGCTCTCAGCTATAGGTGGGAGGCACTTCTGAAGCAGAGGCCTAATCAGGACCTTTCCCCTCAAAATTTCAGTTTTTGTTAAAAACAATGAAAAAGTAAATCTCTAGTCTGTTTACGTGAGAAAATTTGAACAGTACTGTAGATGGAAGACAAGATTCTTTCCAATTGTCCAGTAAGACAGCCCTTGCCTGTACGTGTCTCTCCAGAAGAAAGCCCCACTGACTCCAATGGAGATCACTCCCCGGAAACTGCACAAAGTCAAGGACACATGTCTAGGGTTGCATGTACTGTATGCTATGCTAAGGCTTCTTTTTAAAATATTTACAAACAGCCCAGTGATCCTTTAGATAACATTTTTATGCTTAAATGTTAAATCTAATCCAGGGGTCGGCAACCTTTTTCAGATGTGGGCCTAATCACCCCCCCCCCCGGGACCATGTGGTGGGCCGCCTATATTTTGGAGGGGGGGGAGAGAACTAATTCCTATGCCCCACAAATAGCCCAGAGATGCATTTTATATAAAAGGACTACTCATTCTACTCATGTAAAAACACACTAATTCCCGGACCGTCCATGGGCCAGATTTAGAAGGCAATTGGGGTAGATCCAGCCCCTGGGCCTTAGATTGCCTACCCCTGATCTAATCTAAAAGTTTGTTAAACATTTGATCAAGCTGATCAAAGGTCTTGAAACCAAGCTTTATGAGGAACTCAGACATTTTAGAAAAATGCTCTTTTCCTTTGGACTTCTCTGTTGTCATAGCTACTCTTTCCGAGACGAAAAAAGGCCTGCTTAAGGCAAAATGGGCTTTGGTGAGGAGTGAGAGGGTAGCCTGAGGCTATGCAGAGGCCATTTACAGGATCTGGGGTTGCCCTCCGAAAGAGGTTTTTGTGGAGTGCAGTATTGTTATAGATATATTTCAAAGATCTTTTATATAAATACCATACTCTGTGTCCCTGAGAGGAACTCAAGGCTGTAATTAATAATAGTAATAATAATAATTTATAATTTGTACCCCGCCCCTCTGGCTGAGTCTCCCCAGCCACTCTGGGCGGGTTCCCAATCGATTATTAAAACAATACAGCATTAAATATTAAAAACTTCCCTAAACAGAGCTGCCTTCAGATGTCTTTCAGGTGAGGCCTGAATCCCGATTGGAAGGGATCCAAATGGTGCGTATCCTCCAGGCGTGCTTGGAGTTGTTCAGCAACTGCCTGCTCAATCACCTTGCCCAAGAATGGTAAATTTGAGACTGGGCAATAGATGGCCATTTTGGCCGGGTCTAAATATGTTTTTTTAAGAAGCGGTTTAATGACCACCTCTTTCAGCGGGTCTGGGAAGGCTCCCTCACACAGGGAAGTATTCACCACCCTGCAGAACCCACCCCCCAGCCCTTCCTGGCTCGCTTTTATTAGCCAGGACGGGCAAGGATCAAGGAGACAGGTGGTTGGTTTCACTAGTCCAAGCAGCCTGTCCACATCCTCGGAGGAAACGGACTGAAATTGACTCCATGCAACTCGACCAGAGAGAGCTCTAGCACTCTCCCACCTCGGCCCTGCTCCCACGGTGGTGTCTACCTTCTTCCGAATCTGAGCAACTTTATCTGCAAAAAAAAAAAAAACTTTACAAAATTGTTTCAGGAGATCTTGGGGTCTTTACAAGGCCCCGATGGTAAAGGTGGTTCCGTTAGATTGTGAACCACCTGGAAGAGTCTCCTGCTGCTGTTTTCTGCAGATGCACTAGAGGCGGTGAAGAAGGTCTTCTTCACCGTCGCCATCGCCACTTGGTAGGCTCGAAGTTGAGCTCAAGATAAGATAAGATAATAAGATAAGATAATCTATTTTCTCATTGCCCCCCTGCAGGAACAACGAAATTACTCGGCTGCTCCATCCACTCAGATAAGGCACTCCCGTGTCCAGTCTGATTCAGAATGAGTTTTCCTCCACCGGCGCTCTAGCCATCTCAGCGATTATTTCATCACCCTCAGCTCTGGGGGAAACCACGGGGCTGTCCGGGCTCCATGTAATCGGAGAGGGCGTTTCGGAGCCAGACAGTCAATAGCCCTGGTTAACTCCATATTCCAATAGGTCACCAGGGAATCAGCTGAAAGACCATCAACATGGGATAAAGCATCCCCTCTGGAAACCATTTGGATCCATTAAGTGGTGGGGGCGGATGTTTTGAATATGGCCCATATTTAAGTCCTTCTTCTCTGCAGAAGACCTGTGGAATAATATTTGTAATTATTTGCAATGGTACTGCAGTTACAGAATATTTTACCCTGGGAGGCTTGCCAGCCAGCAAATGAAAACAATTTAATTTACTCAGAACTGTGGTGTGTGGATTTTGCTTCCAAAGTTACGCTTCCCCTTCCACCCCTTGGCTGAAGCTCTAACTTTGCTTGGATCTTTTAAATGTTCCTTTCTGGAATGGCCAACACCTCCATACTTGGAGGGAGCTGTATTCTTCAGGCAACACTTTGCTCAACAACCCAAAAAGGCAGTCAAGCTCTATGGTAAAGACAGCAGCAGCAGAGCTTCATAATTTATTTAGCTCACACAAGGCCCAAACATCGTCTTCCAAAGCAACTATTCTATTCTGAACTTTGAAATGGAAAGCATAATGTTGGTGGTAAACAAAAGAGGTTCAAATACTCTCTCAAGGCAAATCTTTAAAATGTAGTATAAAGACTGACAACTGGGAAACACTGGCCTGCGAGCGCTCCAGTTGGAGAACAGCCTTTACCAAAGGTGTCTTGGGTTTTGAAGACACTCGATCTCAGGACGCAAGGGAGAAACGTGCTAAGAGGAAGGCACGGTTGGCAAACCCTCACCATGATCAACTGCCACCCGAAACCAATGTCCCCACTGTGGAAGGACGTGTGGATCCAGAATTGGCCTCCACAGTCACGGACTCATTGTTAAAACCGTGTCTATGGAATCTTACTCGGCTACGAGGGATCGCCAAAGAGGAAGAAGAAAGAAGACCACACTGACTCATGAGTCATGAGAAAAAAGTTCCTATTTTATTTTGTTGCTGTTGCTCATCTATTTTCTATGAAATTTTGATACCCTTGACACACCATTACAGCATTGTGAAATGAAACATTGAATTTGATTACATGTGCATGGTTGTTTTCGGGGTGGAAGGAATGCCCTTTTGCATCCCTTGCCCTAAATCTCCTAGTTCCATCACAATTATCTGTTGCAGATCTGAATCGATGGAGCCCTTTCACAATGACTGAAGTTGCACAAACCCACTGTGCCCAGGAGAAAGTGTGCGTGTTTGCGGTGTGTGTGGAACTCTGCTACTCATCTCTCGTTTCTTTGTCAAACAGCCAAGTGACGGGATTTTGAGCTGTCCCCACCCCCACCCCATTGACTTCCAGGTCCCAGTCCCAAACTCTGCCCCTTATGCAAGAGTGACAATTCTAGAGGGCCATCGTGTGGGAGGGCCCATTGTCCAGGCTTTATCAAAATCCTCTGCTCTGGCTGTAGCAGACAAGCCTCCCCCAACCTGCCCCTGAAGAACAACTGCTGCCTTGTCACTCAGTTCAGCACTTTGCAGCTGCCACCAGATCCAAGCTGTATATCAAAAGTTGTATGCGACTTCTCAGCTGACTTCTTCCAGGCCTGCTTTGTTTTGTCTTCCTCGTCTCTTCCTCCTTTGGGTTTTTCCGCTCATTTCTGCTATTTTCCCCACTAGCTCATTTGCATGGAGAAACCGAACTGTGTGAATCAGAAGGCCCCACAATCACACAGCTTATCTGCTTTTGTGTATTTTATGCTCTTAAAAGCTGGATTTAGCTCCATCTCATTAGCATGAAATGCAACTTACTAAAGCAAACCATGTTAAATATAGGAGCAGAGGCAGATTGGCATTGTTAATAGGCAGGTGGGGGGTTGGCTTTTTAGACACTGCACATTGTTTTGCAAAAAGGGGGTGCTGTGGTCCAAGATAGCTGTGAGGATCAAGGGTGCTATTCCCTAACCTTCCAGCTGCAACAATAAATCCCTTTAACCAGCTTCAGCTGGTAAGAAAGACTGCTACAGTTGTCTCTTGACCAGGACAGCCAGACTGTAATGGTTTGTGGCACCTTTCGCTCCTCCCGACCCTCTCTCTTGACTTTGGACAGATGGGTGGGAATAGCAACACCCAGTCACGTATCTATGATACGGTACTTAGACAAAACAAACTTCAGTAGAAGCTGCCACCATCCCTTCTCACGCTTGCACCTGGGAAGAGAGACCAAAAGGAAAATCCTCTCTGCCTTTTTCTTAGGCTGAAGCAGACAGAAATTATCCGGTTTGGTTTTCCTTAACTCAGACCCGGGCCCAGGAAATAAATATGTACGGGGGAGGGGGGGTTGTCAGATAACAATTTTCTGAACCTGCCCATCTGTGTGGAGACTGCCTCCGAATTCTGATGCCAAATTTGAGATTCAAAGGAATATTTACAAAATTTATGCAAACTTTATTGCAAACTTTATGGCACGTTCCTGTGCTTGTTTACTGTGCTTTTTCACTTATTTCAATGCAGGAAACCTTTTAGTTCTGGGGTCGCCAATGGAGGACCCATCAGATGTGGTTGGATTGCAACTCCCATCATCCAGAACCACTGGCCTAACGAAGATTTATTTAAATGAGCTGAGAACAAGGTAAAGGTAAAGGGGCCCCTGACCATCAGGTCTAGTCGTGTCCGACTCTGGGGTTGCGGCGCTCATCTCGCTCTATAGGCCGAGGGAGCCAGCGTTTGTCCGCAGACAGCTTCCGGGTCATGTGGCCAGCATGACAAAGCTTCTTCTGGTGAACCAGAGCAGCGCACAGAAACACTGTTTACCTTCCCGCCGGAGTGGTCCCTATTTATCTACTTGCACTTTATGTGCTTTCGAACTGCTAGGTGGGCAGGAGCTGGGACCGGGCAACGGGAGCTCACCCCATTGCAGGGATTCGAACCGCCGACCTTCTGATCAGCAAGCCCTAGATTCTGTGGTTTAACCCACAGCGCCACCCGGGTTTTGAGCTGAGAACAGCAACTCTATAAATCCAGCATCCAAATAAAACAGATCAACTACAAGAAAATAAAAACGTATATGCCCTTGGAAATGAAAAAAAAAGTCTTTGGCGGGGAAAGATATCAGAGTCGGGGCCAAGTGATTCACTATTTTTACAGTGGATAATTGCTCTTTCTTTTGTAGTCCCAAAATACCTCTATTGTTTCCATTTTGCAGGGGAGGAATTGAGGCTGGAGGTCTAAACAGCTTGTTCAAGGATGCACAGTGAGTCAGCGTCCAGCGTGGTATAGAAAATACCATGTTAAACTTTAAGCAGGAAACTCTGACTTCTTTTCTTTTTTAATTTACTGATTGACTGATTTTTCCTAATGCAAAATACACAAATACACTTCTCCTTTATCTGGGGCAGCCAAACCATGCAAGATCCTGATGGACACAATGGGGCCATGATAACCCATCTGAACTGGGAATGGTAAATGCTTTTTGCAAAAGGCACAGTGGTGAAGCTGCATGCTCTGCTACTGAGGGCGGAGAGCAGGCGGGGGTGTGGCTGGCGCCCCCGGAGGCGTGATACACGCCCCAGGGGGGTGGCACGCATCCTGGGGCATGGCACGCCATCTGCAGGGGTGCGGTGCACGTTCTGGGATGTGATGCGCCGCCTGTGGTGGCATGGTGCCTGGCGCATGGGGGGAGAGTGTGTGGCATGGGTCGGGGGGGGGCTGCCGTTATGGCACCCTAACGGAATAGTGGTGCCGGGGGCAGTCTGCTCCACACAAAACCCTGGCAGCTCGACTTGAAGAGAAGAACCACATGCACAACACCCATCGACTGCACACAGTTTGTCACCCAGCTAGAGCTACATATCCAGAAATCTGCTTCTGTGTGTGTGTGTGTGTGTGTGTGTGTGTGTGTGTGTGTGTGTGTGTGTGTATATATATATATATATATATATATATATATATATATATATATATATATATATATGGCTCATTGGGGTTTAGCCCCAGAGACTTTGAGATGAAGAGGTGTGCAGACCATTGGTTCATCTGGCTCAGAACTGGCAGTAGCTCTGCAGGGTTTCAGGCAGCAGCCTCCCCCGGGGATTGAATTGGGGACCTTCTGCATGCAAAGCAGATGCCTGACCAATGAGTTAGGGCCCAATCTCATCTTATTTGAATCTTAGTCATGTTTTCTCAGGCAGCCACAGAAGTAAGTTCCATCAAATTCCATGGTACTTTCTTATTAGTGGGCTCAGGATTAAGTATGTGCTCAACTCTCCTGAATAAATCTGTGGGATTAAGAGCACTTCACTTGGCCAGATAATGCCCATTCACTCTCAACTCAAAATCTTTGTCTGTACCTCAGCAATGCAATTAGGCCACTTGGGTTAATTACTTTTTTAAAAAGAGCTCAAAATCTATATGAGGCTCTTTCAAATTTCATCCCTGCAGTATTAGAAATGTAATTTTCTTTGATGTTGATTCTGAATTGGATACCTCCTGCAGTACCAAGCTGCTTCTTTTCCAAATGTCTCCAGATGGTGCTTGAGCCTTTAGGGACCATGTTGTGAATTATTTTTAGAAGATTCCCCTTCACGTCTGCCCAAATTGGCATGTTGCAGCATCTTCCCATTTTTTACTATACACACACACATATTTTCTAAAATTAATATACATAAGCCCCAGATTGTCTGAAAGCTAATGAAAAAGAAAATGAGATATGCTTAACTGATTGCAGTATTAATCCTGTACCCATTTGCTGGGGTGTAAGCTCCAGGGACGCAGGTGGCGCTGTGGGTTAAACCACTGAGCCTAGGGCTTGCTGATCAGAAGGTTGGCGGTTCGAATCCCCGCTACAGGGTGAGCTCCCGTTGCTCGGTCCCTGTTCCTGCCAACCTAGCAGTTCGAAAGCACGTCAAAGGTCAAGTAGATAAATAGGTACCGCTACAGCGGGAAGGAAAACAGCGTTTCTGTGTGCTGCTCTGATTCGCCAGAAGTGGCTTTGTCATGCTGGCCACATGACCTGGAAGCTGTACGCCGGCTCCCTCTGCAACCCCAGAGTCGTTCACAACTGGACCTAATGGTCAGGGGTCCCTTTACCTTTACCTTTACCTTTAAGCTCCATTCATCTCAATGCAACTTGCTTCTAAGTCGACGAGTGTAGCATTGCAGTGCAAACCTCAAAAAACATGCAAGATGGGTTAAAGTACATACGAATGCACGGCACATCATGCTTTAATCTGCACTGGAGCAGAAGGCAAGGGCTCAGAATGGGATTGGGGGAGATTCTTGGGGACCCAGGAGAGCCATCACTGAGATGGGGCTCTTCAGGTTCCCTTTGGACCACTGTGGGTTCCTTAAGGCCTTCACCTGGAGCACAGTTCTCCCCGACAGTCCAAGCATCTTCCTCCAGGGTTCAGGTTGGATGGGATCCTGACACAAAGGCTAGTCAAATTCTTCTAGGAGCCCACAGGCTTCCTCTTGCATCAAGCAACTGCATCAAGCAACTGGCATTCATATTACCTATTTTGGACTATGGATCGTCAATTTTGTTATTGTTGGTCACACTGTTGATACATAGACCCATCCTCAATACAATTTTCTAACTCCCTTTCATCTGCCCTACTGCTTGTTATTTTCACTGGCTGACCCTGAGTTCTAAATTGTACACCCCTAGCCACATCAATTCATAATTTCATAGCATTCTGCTTTCCAACGTAGTTGCTCTCACCCTCCATCCTAAAAGCATCAGAAGTGCTTACTTCTCTGAAAGTGCTCCGACTCTCCACTTGGATCAGGGCTGGCCCTGACAGGAGCCCAGGTGAGTTTTTGACAAAGGATTCCGAAGGGTAGAGCTTGGCATAGATCTCTGATCCCTGACTTGGCATTCTGCTTGCTTCTTTTTCAAGTAACGTTTTTTACAGATCAGTTTTGTTTGTTGAGTCATTAGGAAGAAAAGGGGGAAAGAGGTGGAGGGGGGAAGAGGTGAGGGGGTGGGGTCAGGTGGCGATGTTTCTATTTTTGTTGTTGTTGTTGTTTAGTCGTTTAGTCGTGTCCGACTCTTCGTGACCCCATGGACCATAGCACGCCAGGCACTCCTGTCTTGCACTGCCTCCCGCAGTTTGGTCAAACTCATGTTCGTAGCTTCGAGAACACTGTCCAACAATCTCGTCCTCTGCCGTCCCCTTCTCCTTGTGCCCTCCATCTTTCCCAACATCAATGTCTTTTCCAAGGATTCTTCTCTTCTCATGAGGTGGCCAAAGTATTGGAGCCTCAGCTTCAGGATCTGTCCTTCCAGTGAGCACTCAGGGCTGATTTCCTTCAGAATGGATAGGTTTGATCTTCTTGCAGTCCATGGGACTCTCAAGAGTCTCCTCCAGCACCATAATTCAAAAGCATCAATTCTTCGGCGATCAGCCTTCTTTATGGTCCAGCTCTCACTTCCATACATCACTACTGGGAAAACCATAGCTTTAACTATACGGACCTTTGTAGGCAAGGTGATGTCTCTGCTTTTTAAGAAGCTGTCTAGGTTTGTCATTGCTTTTCTCCCAAGAAGCAGGCGTCTTTTAATTTCGTGACTGCTGTCACCATCTGCAGTGATCAAGGAGCCCAAGAAAGTAAAATCTCTCACTGCCTCCATTTCTTCCCCTTCTATTTGCCAGGAGGTGATGGGACCAGTGGCCATGATCTTGGTTTTTTTGATGTAGAGCTTCAGACCATATTTTGCGCTCTCCTCTTTCACCCTCATTAAAAGGTTCTTTAATTCCTCCTCACTTTCTGCCATCAAGGTTGTGTCATCTGCATATCTGAGGTTGTTGATATTTCTTCCGGCAATCTTAATTCCAGTTTGGGATTCATCTAGTCCAGCCTTTCGCATGATGAATTCTGCATATAAGTTAAATAAGCAGGGAGACAATATACAACCTTGTCGTACTCCTTTCCCAATTTTGAACCAATCAGTTGTTCCATATCCAGTTCTAACTGTAGCTTCTTGTCCCACATAGAGATTTCTCAGGAGACAGATGAGGTGATCAGGCACTCCCATTTCTTTAAGAACTTGCCATAGTTTGCTGTGGTCGACACAGTCAAAGGCTTTTACATAGTCAATGAAGCAGAAGTAAACGTTTTTCTGGAACTCTCTAGCTTTCTCCATAATCCAGCGCATGTTTGCTATTTGGTCTCTGGTTCCTCTGCCCCTTCGAAATCCAGCTTGCACTTCTGGGAGTTCTCGGTCCACATACTGCCTAAGCCTGCCTTGTAGAATTTTAAGCATAACCTTGCTAGCGTGTGAAATGAGCGCAATTGTGTGGTAGTTGGAGCATTCTTTGGCACTGCCCTTCTTTGGAATTGGGATGTAGACTGATCTTCTCCAACCCTCTGGCCATTGCTGAGTTTTCCAAACTTGCTGGCATATTGGGTGTAGCACCTTAACAGCATCATCTTTTAAAATTTTAAATAGTTCAGCTGGAATATCATCACTTCCACTGGCCTTGTTATTAGCAATGCTTTCTAAGGCCCATTTGACTTCACTCTCCAAGATGTCTGGCTCAAGGTCAGCAACCACACTACCTGAGGTGTACGAGACCTCCATATTTTTCTGGTATAATTCCTCTGTGTATTCTTGCCACCTCTTCTTGATGTCTTCTGCTTCTGTTAGGTCCTTACCACTTTTGTCCTTGATTATGGTAATCTTTGTACGAAATGTTCCTTTCATATCTCCAATTTTCTTGAACAGATCTCTGGTTTTCCCCATTCTATTGTTTTCCTCTATTTCTTTGCATTGCTCATTTAAGAAGACCCTCTTGTCTCTCCTTGCTGTTTTTTGGAAATCTGCATTCAGTTTCCTGTATCTTTCCCTATCTCCCTTGCATTTTGCTTGCCTCCTCTCCTCCGCTATTTGTAAGGCCTCATTGGACAGCCATTTTGCTTTCTTGCATTTCCTTTTCCTTGGGATGGTTTTCGTTGCTGCCTCCTGTATAATGTTACGAGCCTCCATCCATAGTTCTTCAGGCATTCTGTCCACCAAATCTAAATCCTTAAACCTGTTTCTCACTTCCACTGTGTATTCATAAGGGATTTGATTTAGATTGTATCTTACTGGCCCAGTGGTTTTTCCTACTTTCTTCAGTTTAAGCTGGAATTTTGCTATAAGAAGCTGATGATCTGAGTTACAGTCAGCTCCAGGTCTTGTTTTTGCTGACTGTATAGAGCTTCTCCATCTTTGGCTGCAGAGAATATAATCAATCTGATTTCGATGCTGCCCATTTGTTTCTATTTTACTTACCGTAATATATGTAGGGTTTTGTGTCAGCGTTGCTTGTACTGGTTCTTTGCTATTCACTTGTGTTCCTTTGGTGGTGAGAGAGGTTGGGGTTGGCCTAGGGTGTGGTTGTTTGTTTGTGATTGGTGATCTTTGTGGTGATCTTTGTTTTCATGTGTGAGTGGGGTGGGTGAGTGTTTTGGGTCAGCCTTATTGATTTGTATGCTGTTGGTGGATTTTTGTCATTGTCTTGTTGGGCTGTGAAGGGGAGCCATAGCGGGGTGAAGGCGTCTTCTTCTATTTGTCCCCGTGTCAGTTTTAGTTTATTGGTTAATTTTTCTAGTAAGGCTGTTTCCCATATTATTTGGTACCATTGGTCCATGCTTACTCCTGACAGGTCTCTCTCCAGTGTCTGGATATCATGTTTCTGGTTGCTGAGAGTAGGTGGGTTATGAGTTCTTTGTGGTGTGAGTGGCCATTATTGTCTTGGAAGATGTTTAGTAGGGCCAGTTCTGGGGTGATTTGTACTTGCTTTGTTATTTTACATATTTCTCGCCCAGGAAAATAAATGTACCTTTAAAGGAAGTTCATTATCCGTGCCAAGTCTGGTTCCTGCTTATTGGAGAGTGATAATTAAATTTTGCTGGGAAACACACAGATTAGCATGCTGATCTTTTCTGCAACTATCAGGATGCTAATTATTCCTCCCAGGTCATGTCTTAGATAGGAGCTTGCATCAGGGTCATAGATAGCTCATAAGGGGTATACTTTATATTAAATTTATGCCAGCTTCAATGAAGCCATGCTCCATAGAAATAAAGCATGCAAAAAGCCTGGACTAGCACCCGGCATTAGAATAACTTCAAGAAATGTATTGGGCAAAACATTCTCAAATGTAAGTTGCACATTCTGAACTGTTGTGAACAAAAGTTCAGGACTGTTGCCTGTGATAAAACACAATGTTGTTTTCTGTTTTTGTTTTTTTAATTTTATTGAGAATTTTCCAGAAAATGTGTAACACTAAACAAAACATACATTAAAGAACCTAAATAAAAAAATTCCTTCAGTAGCACCTTAAAGACCAACTAAGTTTATATTTTGGTATGAGCTTTCGTGTGCATGCACACTTCTTCAGATACACTAGAAACAGAAGTGTCAGACCCTATATATATACAGAGGGTGGTGGGGGTGGGTGGGAATGGGTGGTGGGCTGATGGGAGTGGTAAACCTGGAGATGGCTGTTAATGGCTGCTGATGGCTGCAATTAGTCCTGGGCTGAGGTGCTAAAGAGAGCTTGATCATGCATAATGAGATAAGAATCCGATGTCTCTATTCATCCCAGGTGCTTCCATGGTTTTAAGCTTGGTAATGATTTCCAATTCAGCAACTTCTCTTTCCAGTCTGTTCCTGAAATTTCTCTGTAATAAAACAGCTGCTTTGAGATCTTGTATAGAATGTCCTGGGAGATTGAAGTGTTCTCCTACTGGTTTTTCAGTCTTATGGTTCCTGATGTCAGATTTATGTCCATTTATCCTTTGGCGTAGGGTTTGGCCTGTTTGTCCAATATAGAGAGCTGAAGGGCACCGTTGGCATTTGATGGCATACACAATGTTAGAAGATGAGCAATTAAATAGTCCTGAGATGGTATGTTGGATGTTGTTGGGGCCAGTAATGATGTTGTCCAGGTGTATGTGGCAGCAAAGTTGGCATCTGGGTTTATTGCAGGCTCTGGTACCAGTGTCCATGTTAAGTCCGGTGGTTGTATTATTGTGGGTTATTATTCACCTGTCAGTGAACTATCGAGCGTTTCGGGGACGTGGATCCGGCAGATGCCAGAAGCGAGCTTCCCCCTCCCTCGGTTAGCCTATTTCTGGGCAGCGAGAGAGCAGGGGGTCTTGAGCTAACGTGGCGCAATGGAGCATAGCTATCTCAGAGGAACGAAGCTGTGATCCTGCCAGGCAACAGCGATCGGTTCTTCTTCAAAATTGAAAAAATCTGAAGATATTGGACACCGTGAGTAAAAGGAGAAATTTAAGAATTATTTTGATTATTTGGAATGAATTGGCCATGGGAGGAGATTTAAACAGCAAGTCGATCTCCCCCATTGAGAGGACCATAATGCAGTTAATTTGCCTATAGCCGGAAAAGTGAAAGGAACCTATTAATTATTGAGGACTGGACTCAACACCTTCCCCCAGAGGCGGGGGAAAGGGGAGAAGGATTAAATTTATTAAAATCCCTGCAAATTTTTTTAAAATTTGGATTGGGGAAAATCCCCCTGGAAACTGAAGTCGGGTCCTGGGAGGAAGCAGGAACCAGCGAGCCGCCATTTTGACAATTCCACTGTCTCACTCTTTTCTTTGAGAAAGTATGCAACACAGTATCTTGAGAAATCATCTAAAAATATCAGAATGTACTTATTATTTCCTAAAGATGGTACATTCATCGGTCCACACAAATCTGTACAAACAGTTTCAAGAACTTTTGTGCTCCTCTTCTCTAAGAAGGTTTAACTGCCTTTTCACTTATACAAGTTATACATTTTGGTGTTGGTGTATTGGTGTTGCTTTGTTTTACTTGTAGACCTCTCACAGTATGGTTTTTATCATTCCAACTTATAAGAAAAAATGGATATACAGCTTTTTAACGGACAGGAGGCAGCAGGTGAGGTTGGGGGAAATTATACAGAGCAACAATACCATCAATACAGGTGCTCCCCAGGGGTGTGTAATTTCCGCACTGCTTTTTTCTCTATACACAAATGACTGTACCTCAACTGATCCATCAGTTAAGATCTTGAAATTTGCTGATGACACAACAGTTATTGGGCTTATCCAGGAGGAGGATAAATCTATGTATAGGTGGGAAGTAGACCATCTTGTTTCGTGGTGCACCAGAAATAATTTGGTACTAAATGCCCAAAAGACAGTTGAAATGGTAATTGATTTCAGAAGGCACTCTTCTGTCCTGCCACCAATTTCCATCCTTGGTAACATGGTTGCAGAGTCCTTTAAGTTCCTGGGCTCTATAATTTCTCAAAAGTTAAATTGGTCAAGCAATATCAATAGTATTATTTAAAAGATCCACCAGAGGTTGTATTTCCTGCGTCAACTAAGGAAATTTAAATTGCCCCAGGAAGTGTTGATCCAATTTTACAGAAGCATCATTGAAACTGTTCTGTGTAATTCTATTACTGCTTGGTATGGTACAGCCTCCAAGACAGACAAGAAAAGGCTCCAACGAGCTGTAAGAATTGCAGAAAGGGTAACTGGTGCTAGCTTGCCTACAATAGAGACAATCTATGCTACCAGAGTTAAGAAGAGAGCAGAGAGTATTGCAGCAGATCCTTTACATCCCGGTCATCATCTGCTAGATTTACTCCCATCTGGACGTCGCTACAGGTCTTCATATACAAAATCGGCCATGCACAGGAACAGTTTTCCCCCTTGTGCCATTAAATTGTTAAATTTGTAGATGTGTAGCTGAAGGGGAGGTCAATTATGGGTGGGTTTCTTTGCTTATTTGCATTGTGTGTGGAACAGTGTGTGTATGTTTACATTGCAATGTAGCTGAAACAAATTCCAAGTATGTTGGAAAATGTACTTGGCCAATAATAAATTCTTCTCCTTCTTCTATTCTACCTCCATCAACTGGAAAATGGAGTAAGAGAGCTGCTGTGCTCAGGTCCCATAGGCATCTGGTTGGCCACTGTGAGAAAAGGATATTGGACTCGATGGGCCCTTGGTCTGATCCAGGAGCCAGGCTCTTACGTAAAAAGCTATTGAAACCAGTTCCCCTAGCACCAACAGCAACAGAGTCTCTATCAGATTTTGCCCCTTATTTGCCTCTCAGGCTTATAGAAGTGGGGGAAATCAGCAACTGATATTCAGAAGCATTCCTGCTTCCAACCATGGGTTATTTAAAAAACTGGCAACACATCCTACTGGTAGACACTTATTCAATACGTAGCTGATGTTTTGTAGATAAAGTGCCTCCAATAATAAATGAACTATTTCAAATTCAAATTTAATAACCTTTATTAGGCATAACAAACCAATTCTTTTAAAACATATTATATATAAAATATTTCAAATATGGACTCAACAAATAATACTTATATTAATTCATTAACTCTAGAATTCAATACTAATCTGTAAAAAAGATTAAAACTTCTCATAATAAACAGGAATGAACAACAATTGATATGAATGATATAACAGTTTTATAATGCCAAATTACTATTTAAATAAAATCCCTAATCCTCTTTATGATAGCTTAATCTTTCTGTATGGACTGAACT